>NC_141547.1:65547500-66747500 GCF_021556685.1 Rattus norvegicus | reverse complement strand
CATGAAAACAGTATTAAAATGCCTTTTGCTTATATCATATTGTATTTCATACAACCTTAGCTTAATATGTAACTAATTTATTTTAATAACCATCTTCAAATGAGATGTGTAGCAACAATAAATACACAGAAAGGAATAATTGAGCAAAAGATGAATAATAACTTTGATTATAATTAGGAATATCTAAGGGAACAGGAATAAAATTCAGTCACTTCAGTAAATGAAAATAATTGGCTTCTCTGCTCTCTTGTAAAGCACATTAACTCCGCACTGCTATTCTTCCTCATTAACTGTAGAAAGGCCACTTCTACCATATGCATGTCTGTCCTGGTCCCATTACAAGAGATGTGTTTGCTCTCCTTAGGATTCTCAAGATGTCAGTAGATTCTTGTTCTTGAAAGGTCTTCTGATCTGTCTTAACTGTAAACATGCTGTTCTCAAATTGCCATTGCTCTGCAAGCCTTTTAAATGCGTAGGATACTCAGACCATGGGAGCCCTTCCATCAGAACTTTTCCTATTCTCATGTATGGCATTATTTTGGGCCAACTTTGGGAAAACAACACTTCTCATCACAACAGCTTGGCATACTTGCATTGCACCTGCTTCTGAATTATAAATGGTCATTTATAATTCAAATTTATAGAAAATGTTCTCAGTCACCAACTCTATATATACACATGTGCCTCTGTTGAATGCTTGTATTTCTTGGTTAGGTACTAAAGCATATTTATAATGTGAAGTTCATTTTCCCTCTGTCTTCAAGCCTACAAAACTCAGCCTAATGAGGCCTTAAAGAAGAATCATTGGTCACATTAAAATCTTCTTTCCAAAGCATTGTTGAGCATTCTCTTCCTAGTCTATCTCTTGATTCAGCAGACGTCCCTTTGGATGTGTTAACACGTTTGCTTATTACATTGAGAATCTAATTTAAGAATTTTGCTTCAATGGTATAACTGTAAAAAAATAAAATTAAATTTAAAAAAACCACTGAATGAATTGTCACCTAGCTAGTTTATCATGAAAGAAGTCTAAATTGGTCTCAACATTGTTTTCAGACACAATGATAAATAGTATAATATAAGCAAAGGAGGCTATTATTCAGTCTCTAAAATGGATTTCATTCTAAAAGTATTATAATAAGGAAGAATGACTAAAATGTTATAATAAGTGAATATGTTAGAAATTAACGCCAAATATACTAAATATGGATTTTTTAAAAATGTCTGAGATTCTTAGAATAAACACTCATCAAGGCAGAGAGAAGAATTGTAGTTATCATGGGGTAGAAATAGTGAAAATGAACTTTACTTTGAGTTATTTTAATGAGAGCTACTCGATATTGTCACTCTGTCTGTACTTAATGTCACCAAATATGCTTAAAATGACTAAAATGATCCATTTTATGTTTTAGGTAGTTTTCCAAATAATAATAATTGAAATGATACACTATTTCCTGCTTCATCTACTGTGCTCCAGGAGCATACCACCCATAACACTTGCATTTGCTCCACAGAGCCCATCCACAATTACCTGACACCTCGCTGCCTCTCTAATCCTGTGTACCAGAAGAAAATGTATGCTCAGTATTTCTAGCTCTCCATCCACATGATGCCCCCTCTGTATATCCCCATACCAATCTGAGTTGATTGCTCTATCAACAAAAGCCAAGTCTCAAAATCCCTACTGTTTGACTATGGCATCTGACATGCCATAGGCTTTTCAAAATTACTAAAGATATGAGACCATGACAGTCAGACATCTTTAATATGTAAAATATTGAGTTTGGAAAGGATATTAGCATTTACTTAAATTAATAAGGAAAATGCTGTCTTAACATGATAGCCAAAAAGGTGCCTTGTAGAGGTCTAGTTTCCACTTCAATTCACTAAGGGTTATTTGTTTTAGGTTTTATGGCATTGATTTTGTTGTTTTATAAAGCCATGGGACAGTGAGAGCTGAGTCACACCATTCATCACGCTGGTCTTTTCTAGACTTCCGACAGTCTTAAAACATGTCATTGCTTTTGCTCTGCCATGGACTACTTTTTTAAAATTCTACCTCTAAATTGCTAACCTACACGATTTTCTCTGTTAGGTCACAATTCCAATGCATTTGGCTATAGGTTACTTTAGTGCACTAAAAACAACAAATTCTGGCTTGGTAGGATGATTCAGACTGTAAAGTGTTTGCAGCCCAAGACTGAAGAGTTGATGTCACATTACCCAGCATCTATATAAAAGGCTGGGTGAGGCAGAGCACACATGTGACTCTAGTGCTAGGTATGACATCAGGATGGGTGGCAAATATAGTCAGATCCCTGGAAATCTATGGCTACTCAGTTGAATTTGTGAGCTTCAGATTCAATGATATGAACGTGTATGCATATTGTTATTTTAACGTGTTAAGCTGTGTTAGATTGATATCCCTGAGGGTCCTGCTCTTTTCTGAAGAAGTGGAGGAGTGAGTGAATCTGGGGAGAGGGAGGTTGTAGGAGTGGTGACTGGGAGGAGTGGAGGGAGGGAAAGCTAAAGTTGGGTTGTAATATATGAAAGAAGAATACATTTTTTAAAAATTAGATGGGGAATGTCAGAGTAACACACTTGTGGATGACAGTCTCTGGTTTCCACATGTATATGCACCTGTACATACAAAAACATATGTGTATACATTATTAAAGCAAAAAACCCTCTAAGGTTTTCATATACAAATATATAATATTAATAATATATGTAATATTTAACATCCTCTCAGAGATTATTTTTAATGGTATAACTGACCTTCTGCAAATAGAACTCTGGCTCTTTTGCAATGTGCAGGGGGATGGGGTGTGGCTGTCTGTCTACTCTCATTTATATTCCCTTACTTCTTAATGGTTCTCAGGCATCAGCACACTCACATACTCATAGAGCATCGTATGACTGCATATGCTGACTCCTTCTGTGGTGGTCTACACAGTTTACCCTTGGAAACTCAATGTATTTCATACAGTCATAAAATTAGAAGATGAGATGCTTGTAAATATGCAGCAGCATATGTCCCTGCACAAACATGTTGCTGATTAAAACATAGCTGCTATATTTGTTCTTTAACTGTGGCCATGTCCCCTACAAATTCATCTGGGGAACGAACAAACAAAAGGCTTATCTGAAGAGAAGATAGGGTTCGTCTTAGGGTTAGCTTGGTTCCTAAGCTCCTGCCATTATATTACATAGTGGTTGAAATCGCATCCACCAACTTCCCATTCTCTATCTTTCACTTATATCATAGTTCGGATACTTGAATCCAGACCTACATCCAATTCCCTTTGATGTCTACTTCTTTGAGAAATGCTTCTACCACTTAAGTTGCTTTGGGACTTTCTTCTTGCAAGACTTCAAGGGACAGATGGTATAAAAAGAATTACCTAAATTATTCTAAATATTAGACCTATATCAAACAGAACTTGTTCATAGAAGTTTAAGATATAGTTAGTTCTTAACCCAGACATCATTAAATCAATTTATGAATCATTAGCTTATTAGGGCTTCTAAAAGTATCCCAGACTGAGTTCCACAAAAGCTAAACTTATTATTCTCCTGTTTCTTACTCTACTGAAAAGCAGAATTCTAAAATCAAGGTGTTGCCATGATGGTTGATTTCACGTGAGGCCTCTTTTCTTGGCTTATGGATGTCTATCTTCCCTTTGTATCGATGCAGTCTCTTAATTGCTTCTTCCCTTCCCTGCCTTCGCCCTCCATCCATCACTTTCTATCCTTCTTTGTCCTTAAGTTTCTCTTTTTTAAGGATTCCAGCCACGGGTTGGGGATTTGGCTCAGTGGTAGAGCACTTGCCTAGCAACCGCAAGGCCCTGAGTTCGGTCCCCAGCTACGAAAAAAAGAAAAAAAAAAAAAAAGGATTCCAGCCACATTGGATTAGTACGTAGTTTGTAGGCACTATTTTATTTTGTAGTTATTATTTTACTTTCATGTCCTTTAAAGACTTCTTTTCTTCAAAATATAGTTACACTTTTAATTGCTGAAAACGAGGACTTCATTTTTTGGCTTTGTGATAGCATATCTCAGCCCAATAATGCTGACCAAACACCTGATGACCATGAGCTTGACCTATTTAAACTTTACCTATTTAGGCAATATTTTCTGTCATAACTTTGTCCAAGTTAAATAAAATTACATACACAATTACATATACTTGAGAAGCAATGATTATACCATTTTAACGCTATCTTCACAATCTATAATAATAATTGCTCATTAATTTGTTTAATACTAACAAGTATATGAGTTTTATTTCCAGAGATGTACTCCACAAGTATATAAAGTGGACTTATATGATCAAGTTGAATCAGAAATGGAGAAGGACTTTAAAATCCATGCTTATGAAGTGCTTGTTATGTGTTCCTGAGCCCATTATACATATTTACACATATAAGGTACAAATGTAGAATTCTGAGGTAAATTTGACATTAATACGTGTGGATCACCATTGAGAGAATTTTAAAAATCATAATAGAGATGCTTTGTATGTTTTATTAGTAGCATGCAAGGTTGTGCGCATGAGTTCAAGCACATGTATGCCGTGGTGAGTGAAGGATGATCAGAGGGCCACCTTGAGTGGTACTTATCCCTTTCCTTCTTGTTTGATAGAAGATATGTTACAGGTGTGTGTGTGTGTGTGCATGTGTGTGTGTGTGTGTGTGTGTTATGGTGGCCACCTCTACATGGGTTTGGGGATTCAAATTCAGAGTGTTGTGGTTGTCCTACAAATACTTTTCTACGTGAGCCAGCCATCATCTACCTTGCCCTCGAAGTGTTTTGAAGCACAGCCTGCCTTGCCGTTTTGCATGCACAGCTCAAGCACAGGGTCTAACACACTCAGGGAGAACATGGGCTTGGCCCTTGTGGATTGTTGACCTGGAAAATGATGAAGTTCAGGACATGTGATGGAAGGGTACCAATTCTGCTTTCCCGACTCTCTTCAAAAAGCACACTGTCTGATTCTAAATTCACTAAGGGACACATAGGTTTCTTTAGCTTTTCCTCCTTGAGAAACACTGCCCTTTCCTGCTTCCCCTGACCCAAATCGCTTTCCCTTACAATCATCTAAGGCTGCTCTGCATTCCACCACATGACAGGAAGTAAGGAAATAACGTCTTACATGACGTGACATACATATTGTGCAGTCATTTTTGAACACGTACTAGATAATATTCTCTGATCTATCCATAAGTAGAGAAGTAACCCTGAACCCTGAATTTACCAAAACACTCGTTATTGACCCACCCCCAAAGGATATGAGCTCTAGTGTGCACGGAGAGGTTCCATAGTGTTATGACCCCTCGCCCAAGGGAGTTGTTGAGATTTTAAAGGAAAGGTGAGTAATCTGGTATTTCAGAAAGTAAAGCAGGTTTCAAACTTGCATTGATTTATTTTTTATCTTCAAGACTTGGTTGAGCGGAAACAATTATGATTAATCCTTCCACTTGGTTATGAAAAGACTGAGTGAATACAATCAAATTTTAAAAACGAATAAAATGTCCTTTGTGATTGAGTGGCAAATACAGAGGAACTGGGAAGAAGAACTTTCAACTTGTCTTCCAGGAAACTGCATTATTTGAGTCTGTCAGGTTCTGTGATCACTAAGACATTTTAACTTGTTAAAATCTGCTTAAGGTTCTCAATTAACAGAAATTGAGCTTCTCATTTTCTCAGTCTTATGAAATCTCTGTCCATGGAGGAATACAGCACAATCCCTCACTCTGGTATTTTCATATAAGCATGTTCAGGCAATGAACTTTTCACTTCTACATACATCTCAAAACAGCATATGTTTTCATATTAAATATTATATAACACTTAGTCACAATTAACCATTCACCTGATGTTTTGAAAATCTGTCTGTGAAAAGTCATATTTAGGAAGCTAAGACTTGTGTGTTTTCAAGGTAGTGTTGATCTTTTGGTCCAAAGAGGTGGATGACTCACATATATTTGTTCATCTAACCACTGAGCAATCTCCTGAGATGACAGTCTTTATTTTCATGTATGCATCTTGGCAACCTTTTACTTCACTATGACCTATTATAATCTTGTGTTACAGGATCCATAGGTCATGTTAGATAGGAAATACACCTTATAAAAGCATTCAGTTGGAAATAATGTTCAAACCTTTAGCCCTTCCAAAACAGTTTTTAATTTTTAAACATACATGTATAATGAATGAACAGAAACATCTATTGCTGAAAAAGATATCCACAGAAGCGTAAGTCTGTGGTTAAACCATTTGAGCAGCAAAGTTGGATTCAGTTTTTGACACATACCAACACTTCACATATGTAATAATGCACTAAACAAAATGTAATGGATAGTACATTAGATCCTTCTGAAGTCATCATACATGAATTCTAACATTTACTTTTCCATGGAAAAATCGAAAGCTATGAGGTTCAAATGAACATCGATAGCCTCTAGTGTCTTATATTTATTCCTTGACTTCCTTTTCACACAGTTATGATAAAAATCTGAATAGGTAAATGAATGTCTTAGGAACTGTAAGTCTAAAATAGTTACTCGGACATTAATGAACAGCCTTATAATTACGTCCAAAGACCTGAAGTTCATGCTCATAGGATGAAAGGAAGAAAAGAGTCCAGAACGTTGACATAGCAACATCTCAGCAAGTACACAGTATTACTAAGATGAACACATTGGATTAAAGAGTGCCACAGAGAAATAAGTTGAAACATATAATCAAACATGTACTCCAAACAGCCAAAGATTCTCTAACATGAAAAGACAAACACACCAAATGGCTGTATTCCTTTTAAAATTATGTATGCAATAAGAGATTTGTATCAAAAATATATAAAAGTTTTCTGTTGCTATAATAAAAAGATACATAGCTCAACTTAAAAATGGAGAAAAGAGAGGCTGGAGATTTGACTCAAGAGTTAAGACAATCTTGTGCTGTCAGAAGCACTAAATCGGGTAGCTCACAACAGCTTGCAACTCTAGCTTCAGAGAGATTGAGTACCTCTCCGTATACATAACGATGTAGGCATACCCCTAAACAAACACACAGGAGTACATAGGACTAAATAAAATGAAGATAAATATTAAAAGACATGGAAACGTGATTTCTTTTTAAACTATATAAAGCGAAAGGCAAGCGTGTGGGAAGGTGTTCACCATATTTATAAGTAACTAGGCAATCACTAGTCAAAACAAGCAAGTTCTTCACACCCACAAAGATGTCTTGAAGTAATTCCAGGAAAACAAGTGCTCAAGATGAGCTTGTGGAGGAGAATAGACCTCATGTGCTGTTCCAGGGTGGTAGACGGCCTGAGGAAGGAGCTTGGTTGTCACTTCCCAATTAAACATAGATAGAAATAGGGGTAACAAGCAAATATGATGTTGTATCATGATTTCTGTTTTACAGTTACAATTCAAGCAAAAAATAATGTTTTTATTTTCTTTGGAATGTCATTAAACAGTGCGATGACCTTTTGACTATCAATCTGTAAGCTCTGTAGCCAGTCAACTGTCAGACAGCTTCTCTGTTCACCTGATAAATGTTTACGAGTCTGAGAAAAGTCATACCCGACTCCTGATTTCCTTCCAAACCATCTATGAGACACTGAATTATGTACAGTATTATGTTTTACAAAGCCATTTTATTCTTGGAAATGTGGCAAACCTTGAATAATATTTAGTCATTCTCAGTCAACTTAGCCATCTAGGAACAGGTTTGGCAGATAGAATATATTTCTAATGAAAGCTCTGTATGTGAACACATTTTCTAAAGATGTTGCTTAAGTTCTGGTCACAATTTTGTTATTATTTTCACCAACTGTCTATACTTAGGCAAAGTAGACAGTTTTCTTTGGTGGTTCTTCAAATTTTCACCCTTAACCTCTGATATTTAGTGAATGTCAAGCTACTTAATGCAAGGTTGTTTTCTGGTCTCTGCAATAAGATTCTATTGTTATTGACCTTAGACTGGCATAAAGAAAAAATTTTATCTTGAATCATATTAAACATAGTCTTGGATTCAGCAAGCAGTTATTTTTCTTAAAGTGCCCACCCTGCATAGTTTCTTTAATCTATTTTTCATGAATGTTCAAGAACCATATTATAATTTATATACCCTTATGTAAACATTTTATTTGGTCCAAGATTTTTTTATTTAAATTTTATACATGAGAATTTGCTGAGTATTGTACTCACATAGTTTCCATCCTCCCTTGATCTAACCCAAACTCCAACTCCGCTAACATTACTCCATCTCTATCAAATTTATAACCTCTTCACTCATAATCATTATTACTCCTCTGTCTCTCCTTTCTCTTTCTCCATGTCTCTGTCTGTCTATCCCTCTGACTCTCTGTCTCTGACACACACACACACACACACACACACACACACACACACACACACACCAAGTCCATTTGTCATTGTTCTTACATACATATGTTTTAGGCTGAACACTTGGGTCTGGGAAATTGTTCAGAATATCAGAATGTTTGTCCCCTGGAGAGGCTGATGTACCTCTCTCAAAAGCTACTGACTACCTACAGCCCTTCACCTAGGAATGGAGTCTTGTGGAAATTTCTCCATCCATATTTCATCTCATCTGGTGTTGTCATTACTTAAACCTTGTTTAGGTAACACTACTTGATATTCCATGGGTTCAGAGTTTCTTCCAAGACTAGAAGACATCATCTAACAACAGGTGTCTTTTTACAATCTATCCATCCAGATTTTAAGAGTGAAAATGATAGCGATTTAATTTTATATGAAACATTATTTTGTTTTAACATTTAGAGCTCAATGACTGACCATAAGGAAAACCAAGTGTAAACTAAAAAGAGATTCATTGGGGATTCCAAAGAACTTTTACATTAAGAATGTAAGCAATGGAGTAGCTCAAGGAGTTATTGCTACAATTATAGGCTAAGACAATCACCAACTTTGCCAGGAACAGATTTTACATCTAAATATAAGGGTTCAGTGAGGAACTTAAACCAACATAGCCAGAATTGCTGAGGAAATCAAGGGGACACCTTTATGACATAGTACACACAGAATAAAATTAAAATATAGTTATTTCCTGATCAGTTTCTTCTTTCCTTCCATCATTTAATATCTGTTTCTTATGTTTCTTCTTTAAGCCTGGCCTAGGATAACAGATACAACTCTAGATAAAAAATAGTATGATCTTTGACATCATAAAGTTAGGCCCTAAAAGGTGAGAAAGTATTAGTAATGGGCTTAAAAAGAAAAGAATTTGCCTTCTGGTCTGAACCAGTACTTGAGCAGACACTGGGTGCTTGATCCACATCCAGTCCCAAAATACCCAGAGGATGCCCAGCTCCAGGTTCTACCACTCCCAGGATCAGAAGTGAGGAAGCTGCAACATCTGCTCCAACACCCAGAATAACTGGGTCCCCCAGGATCCAGGGATGCAGGAACCCCTGCCCAGCCAGGGGCACAGGTCCCTTCCAGTCTGAGCTAGTGCCCTGAGCAGACCTTGGGCACTGTTTTTTACCCACTCCCACAACACTCAGAGGAAACCTGACTCCTAGGTGCTCTGAAACACCTAGGATCAGAGTAGAGGCCACAACTTCTGCCCCAACACCGGGAGTAACTGGGAGCCTCAGGATCCAGGGATGCAGGAATCCTCAACCAGCCAGTGGCACGTGTTCCTTCCGGTCTGAAGCAGTACCCTGAGTGGACCTTAGATACTGGCTCTGCATCAAGTACCACAACATCTAGAGGAAGTTGGACTCCCAGGTGCCCTAACACACCCAGGATCAGAGGTGCTCTGAAATGTCCAGGATCACAGGGTCACAGAGGAAGCTCAACTGCTAGGAGATTGGACTTAACCAGGACCTCAGGACCACAGGGTCACAGAATCCTAGGTGCACAGAGACAGCTGGACACTGAGGAGATCAGACACAACCAGGATCACAGGAAGGACAGGCTGCTGTCAGAGACAGCAAGGGTAGATAACACTAGAGATAACCAGATGGGTAGACGCAGGATCAAGAACAAAAGCAACAGAAACCAAGGGTACTTTGTATATTCAGAATCCAGTTGTCCCACTACAGCAAGTCCTGGGTACCCCATAACAATGGAAAAGCAAGATTTGGAAATAAAAATTCCATCTCATGTTAATGATAGAGGACTTTAGGAAGGACAAATAATTCCCTTAAAAACATACAAGACAACACAGGTAAAGAGGTAGAAGCCT
The DNA here is from genome assembly GCF_021556685.1 of Rattus norvegicus. Taxonomy (NCBI): domain Eukaryota; kingdom Metazoa; phylum Chordata; class Mammalia; order Rodentia; family Muridae; genus Rattus; species Rattus norvegicus. Next base: position 66,737,252 of record NC_141547.1, on the reverse strand, counting down.
TTAAGAGGAAATACAAAAAAAAAAAACAAAAAAAAAACCCTTAAAGAATTACAGGAAAATACAACCAAACAGGTGTAATGAATTGAGCAAAACCATCCAGGATCTAAAAATGGAAATAGAAACAATAAAGAAATCACAAAGGGAGACAACCTTGAAGATAGAAAACCTAGGAAAGAGATCAGGAGTCAGAGATGCAAACATCACCAAAAGAATACAAGAGATAGAAGAGAGACTCTCAAGTACAACAGGTACCATAGAAAACATTGACGCAACAGTCAAAGAAAATGCATAGTTACCAAAAAAGACAAGGAATGACACTTTATATTCATCAAAGGAAAAACCTACAAAGATTAACTACTTTCAATTCTGAACATCTATGCTCCAAATGCAAGGGCACCCACATTCATAAAAGATACCTTACCTAAGCTCAAAGCACACATAGCAGCTCGCACAACAATAGTGGGAGACTTAACCACCCACTCTCATCAATGGACAGAAACTAAACAGAGATACAGTCAAACTAATAGAGTTATGAACCAAATGGATTTAACAGGTATCTGTAGAACATTTCCTCCTAAAACAAAAGAATACACCTCCTTCTCAGCACCTCATGGTACCTTCTCCAAAACTGACGATATAATTGGTCACAAAACAGGCCTCAACAGATACAACAAGATTAAAATAATCCCATGCATCTTATCAGATCATCATGGACTAAGGCTGGTTTTCAACAACAACAAAAACAACAGGAAGCCCACATATACATGGAAGCTGAGCAACGATCTATTCAATGATAACTTGGTCAAGGAAGAAATAGAAAGAAATTAAGGACTTTTAAGAATTTATTGAAAATGAAGGCACAGCATACAAAATCTTAGGGGACACAATGAAAACAGTGCTAGGAGGAAAACTCATAGCTCTGAGTGCCTCCAAAGAAACTGGAAAGAACATATACTTGCAGTTTGACAGCACACCTGAAAGCTCTGGAACAAAAATGAATCAAATGCACCCAAGAAGAGTAGACAGCAGAAATAATCAAACACAGGGCTGAAATCAACCAAGTAGAAAAGAAAAGAACTAACAAAGAATCAACAAAACAAGGAGCTGGTTCTTTGAGAAAATCAACAAGAGAGATAAACAGTTAACCAGACTAACCAGAGGGCACAGAGATAGTATCCAAATTAACAAAATCAGAAATGAAAAGAGAGACATAACAACAGAATCTGAGGAAATTCAAAATATCATCAGATTCTACTATAAAAGCCTATACTCAACAAAACTGGAAAATCTAAAGGAAATGAACAATTTTCTAGACAGATACCTGGTACCAAAGTTAAATCAGGATCAGTTAGACCATCTAAACAGTCCCATTACCCCTAAGGAAATAGAAGCAGTCATTTAAAGTATCCCCCCGCCCAAAGAAAAGCCCAGGACCAGATGAGTTTAGTGCAGAATTCTATGAGGCTTTCAAAGAAGACCTAATACCAATACTCTTCAAACTCTTCCACAAAACAGAAACAGAGGGAACACTGTCCAATTTGTTCTATGAAATCACCATTACACTTCTAGGTAAACCAAACAAAGACCCAAAAAGAAGGAGAACCTCAGTTCAATTTCCCTTATGAATATCGTTACAAAAAATTCTCAATAAAATTCTCATAAACAGAATCCAAGAATAGGGCAAAATGATCAATCATCCATCATGATCAAGTAGGCTTCATGCAGGGATGGTTCAATATATGGAAATCCGTTAAGGTAATCCACTATAAAAACAAACTCAAAGAGGGGAAACATGATAATCTCTTTAGATGCTAAGAAAGTATTTGAAAAAATTCAATGCCCCATCATGATAAAAGACTTGGAAAGATCAGGAATTCAAGGCCCATGCCTAAATATAATAAAAGCAATACACACCAAACCAGTAGCTAACATTAAATGGAGAGAAATTTGAAGCAATTCCACTAAAATCAGGTACTAGACAAGGCTGCCCACTCTCTTCCTATCTATTCAATATAGTATTCAAAGTCCTAGCCAGAGCAATCAAATAACAAAAGGAGGTCAAAAGGATACAAACTGGAAAGGAGGAAGTCAAAATATCACTATTCGCAGATGATATGATAGTATAATTAAGTGTAACCAAAATTTCCTTCAGAGAACTCATAATCCTAATAAACAAATTCAACAAAGTGACTGGGTATAAAATTAACTCAAATAAATCAGCAGCCTTCCACTACTCAAAGGATAAATAAGCTGAGAAAGAAATTAGGGAAATGACACCCTTCATAATTGTCAGAAATAATATAAAATACTTTGGTGTGACTCTAGCCAAGCAAGTGAAGATCTGTATGACACGAATTTCAAGTCTTTGAAGAAAGAAATTAAAGATCTCAGATGAATGAAAGACCTCCCATGCTCATCAATTGGCAGGATTAATACAGTAAAAATGGCCATCTTGCAGAAAGCGATTTACAGGTTCAATGCAATCCCCATCAAAATTTCAACTCAATTGTTCATAGAGATAGAAAGAGAAATTTGCAAAAATCATTTGGAATACCAAAAAATCCAGGATAGCAAAAACTGTCCTCAACAATAAAAGAATTTCTGGGGAAATCACCATCCCTGACCTCAAGCAGTATTACAGAGCAATCATGATAAAAACTGTATGGTATTAGTAAAAAGACAGGCACGTAGATCAATGGAATAGAATTGAAGACCCAGAAATGAATCCACACACCTATGGTCACTTGATCTTTGACAAAGGAGGTAAAACCATCCAGTAGAAAAAAGACAGCATTTTCAACAAATGGTGCTGGTTCAACAGGAGGACAGCAGGTAGAAGAATGCAAATTGATCCATTCATATATCTTTGCAGAAAGCTCAAGTCCAAGTGGATCAAGGTCCTCCACATAAAACCAGATACACTCAAACTAATAGAAGAGAAAGTGGGGAAGCATCTCGAACACATGGGCACTGGAGAAAATTTCCTTAACAAAACACCAATGCCTTATGCTCTAAGATCAAGAACTGACAAATGGGACCTCATAAAACGGCAAAGCTTCTGCAAGGCAAAGGACACTGTCAATAGGACAAAATGGAAACCAACAGATTGGGGAAAGATTTTTACCAATCTTACATCTGATAGAGGGCTTATATCCAAAATATACAAAGAACTCAAGAAGGTACATTCCAGCGAATCAAATAACCCTATTAAAAATTTGGATAGAGAGCTAAGCAAAGAATTCTCAACTGAGGAATATTGAATGGCCAAGAATCACCTAAAAAAAAGTTAAACATATTTAGTGATCAGGGAAATGCAAATTAAAACAACCCTGACACTCCATCTCATACCAGTCAGAGTAAGACCAAAAACTCAGGTGGTAGAAAATGCTGGCAGGGGTGTGGAGAAAGAACACTCCTCCATTGTTGGTGAGATTGCAAGCTTGTGCAACCACTCTGGAAATCAGTTTGGAGGTTCCTCAGAAAATTGGACATAGAACTACCTGAGAACCCAGCTATACCACTCCTGTGTATATAACCATATGATACTTTAACATATAACAAGGACACATGTTCCCCTATGTTTGTAGCAGCCTTATTTATAATAGACAGAAGTTGGAAAGAACCCAGATGTCCTTCAACAAAGGAATGGATACAGAAAATGTGGTACATTTACACAAGGGAGTACTACTTAGCTATTAAAAACAATGACTTCATAAAATTCTTAGGCAAATGGGTGGAACTAGAAAATATCATCCCGTGTCAGGTACCCAATCACAAAAGAACGCACATGATACATACTCAACTGATAAGTGGATATTAGTCCCAAAGCTTGGAACACCGCAGATACAATTTACAGACCACATGAAGCTCAAGAGGAAGAAGGACAAAAGTGTGGATGCTTCAGAACTTTTTAGAAGGGGGAACAAAATACTCACAGGAGGAATATGGAGATAAAGTGTGGAGCAGAGACTGAAGGAACATCCATCCAGAAACTGCCACACATGGGGATATATCCCACATGCCATTACCAAATCCAGTTACTAGTGGGGATGCCAAGAGGTGCATGCTGACAGGAGTCTGATATAGTTATCTCCTGAGAGGCTCTGCCAAAGCCTGACAAATGCAAAGGTAGATGCCCACAGCCGACCATTGGAAGCGAACAGGGTCTCCAGTGGAGGAAGTAGAGAAAGGCTATGGTTACTGAGAGGGTTTGCAATCCTGTTGGAAGAACAACAATATCAACCAACCAGACCACCCCAGAGCTCCCAGGGTCTAAACCACCAACCAAAGAATACACATGGGGGGGTATGGAGTTTCCTCCATCTTGTCCTCTCTCACCATTCTGTGTCTCCTGCTTGGAATCACTAGAAGTTGCTAGTGAATCCAGGAAGGGAGAGAGGTGCAAGCATTTCTTCCTCTGCTTCAGGAGCACTGTAGCCTTCCAGTTCTCACAGTGACTTTGTTCATTCTGACCCTCTCCAACCAGAATCCTGCTGTATGGTGCCTTGTACATAGACCCTGCTCTTGTTATTGTCTCTGAGTGCCTTGAGATGAACTGGATCCTGACAATCCATTTTGTTAAATATTGTTCAGAATATTACAATTATTGACGGGCCAACCTGAAGAAAAACAACTTAGGAAATAGAGTGGCGAGCAAATTTCCCAGAATGGCAAGTCATGGATGGATGAGTGTGCATGGGCACTGAGTACAGACAGCATGCCAAGGCACAGGAGACCTCCTCAAGAGCTGTACATGGAAAATGTACGAGCCATGTTAATTTTGCCATTATTATAGGAGATTTTCTCTAAGTATTAGGCTGAGTCTTGTGCCTTGATCAGACTTAGATTTTACAAGATTATCCTGACTGTCCCAATTTTGGGGAAGTCAAAAGTGGATTTGGCCTGGTTAGTTTTCTGGAATTTTCTGATCTCTTTGAAATGGTGATGATGGTCAAAAGGAATAAAGTGTTAACAAAGGAGGTTACATCAAAGGTAAACATTAGGGTGGTTTAGATTGCCAGAAAAACAGCTCTTGTCAAGTGACAATGCTCAGATCTTAAAAATCTCAAAAGACAAAATGTCTTCTTACCAATGTAATTAAATTAAGGATTGATAGGACCTGGAGTATCTATCTCCTTAAAGTTCTCATGCTTCACCAAGTACCAGTGCGACTGGATTTGAAAAGTAAATCCTTTAAGATGGTAATTAATTGTTTAGCATGCATGAAGCCCTGGTTTCTGTTTGGATTCAACCTCCAGGCTAGTGGGGGTGGTGGGCGGGAGCGACAGGAATAGAAAAAGAAAAGAAAAACAAACAGCTCAAAATGGGGGGGGGGGAGGAAATGGATAATTAAGATTATCTGAGGTCAGAGGGCAGATCTTTATTTACTGGTGTCCCAAAACAAAGAGAAAGTGGCTGGAGATGTGCGCTTACAGGATATGCCCTTTATAGACTCTACTAGAAGGGAGACCTGTGTTTTAGATGATTCTGAAGCAACCAGGTGAGCCCAAGGCAATCAGAAATCCTTATCCAGAAAGAGGGAGGAGGAATGTGAGAGACCTGTAGGAAATGGGGTGTGATGGTTGAAGCAGAGGCTGTCAGCACAGAAAGTCTTCCTGAGCTCAGTGTGATGTTTAGCTTTCTGGAGTGAGGAGGTTAAAACAAAAACAGAATATAACTAGGTTCTCTTTCTCAGACTCCAGAAAGGTATCTATCCTTTTTGACACCTTGAGTCTCATCTACTGCACAACCCTCCCCCACCTCTTAAATCTACTTCTTATTTTGGATGTTCAGAACCAGAAAACTGGCAGGAAGGGAGAGGTATTAGTAGGGGCTACTTTGTACACCAATAGGAATCTGATAAGAAAAGTTTGCTTGTGTGCACAGTACTTGAGGCACACAGGTAACATCAGGTAATGGGGCTGAATGTGAAAGACCCAGGTTTGCTTTTACATATCTTTTTGAAAACTGAAATAGAATTACATTGCTTTTTCCTTCCCTTTCCTCCCTCCAGCCACTTCCAGGTTCACTCCATCAACCCCTCAATCCCCCTGATGTTCCCCAGACAAGTTGATAGCCTATTTTTCTTTGAAAATGTGTGTGTGTGTGTGTGTGTGTGTGCAAAATGTATGTGTACATGTATTCAGAAGTAGAAGTAAAATATGCTGAGTCCATTTTTTGGTTTGTATGTAAGTGGTTTTAGGGCTGACATTGCTATTGAACAATCAAGGGGCCTTGTCCTAGGGAGAAACTTGTTCTCTTTCCAGGAGTTATTAGTTGCCTGCAGTTCTTGGCTAGGCTCCTGAGAAATTACTTTTTTCCTGTTAATAGGTCTTAATTCAAATTAGGTAGCCACTGATTACCACCCACATGTGATTGCCATGTATCATGTATCACATGTTTATAGATATGTTGCCATGCTGGTTGTTGTGAATCGTAGGTATTACAGCTGGGTAGGACTCTGATTGTTTCCCTCCCCTGGAGGCATGCATTGTATTCTCTAGACTGTAAGAAGGAGGCTTTAGGTTAGATCCAGCTTGAATCCTTCTAGTTCCATGTCCCATGTGTAGGCAGTGTCCTAAGCAGTAGGTCCCACCTTTATCCCCAAGGGAACCATTGGCTATATTGTTGGGGTAGTCACTTGGACTACCCTGACCAACTATTTAAAAGGAGGTTTTCTACTGGAAAGTCTGTGTATATGAGAGCCCTGAGCTGTACAAGACACTTTTCTGATGCTCAGGTTCGATGCCAATGCTTGCCCTCAGAGTATTTGACAGGCAGTCTGATCAGATCTTCAGTGCATTATTTGGAGAACTTAATCTTCCATTCAATACCAAGTCATCTATGCTGGAAACTGCTTTCACTGCTCTTTGCTTTGAAATGCTTAAATTGAGCTTCTCTTTTGAAGAATATCTTCAGTAGGAAAATGGCTGCTTGTCAATACGGAGTTCTTTTCATCGAAATAAAGCATAAGAGTTTGATTCTGTTTTCAATAGCCCACTGAAACATCTCCTACCACCTACGGTACATACTTAGCAGTAGGTTTCTGACTCTTCATAAGCTCCTGATCCCAAAAATCCAAAAGAAAAACAAAGACCAAACCAACAAAACAAACAAATAAAAATCCCCAATAAATAAAAAAATTTGCCTACTTTAAATATTTCAGGACTTCAACAGCTTGCTAATCACGTAACTTAACTACCTTATCAACCTTGATGAAAACATGCAGATTTTGTTGTAAAGGCCATTTCAAAAGCTCAAGAAAGTATAACTGTTACTAGCTTGAAGTGTTTGTGGACTAGAATTTGTGTGATTGAACCTGAATTGAAAGGAGACACTATTATTTCTTTACTGTAACCCAAAATAATGTAGGTTTCAACCAACCATTTTTCTTGACTTGCTATGAAAATCTTTCAAGGTGGTTTTGTGCATGGCTACCATTGTACAAGGTCCTGTCTGTCAGTGTCCTTCTGCTTCTGCTGCTGATGGCTATCTTTGGGCTTTAGTTTTGAATTCTGATAGATAACGTGAAAGTTAACTGATGGCATATGGCTGCATACGCTAAAATTTAAATAGGTGAGTAGTGCTTTTAACTTAAGAGATGCAAATGTGAGTCTGCTTTTGCTGTGGAACCTGCAAGGAAACCTTGTCCTCACTGGACAACTCTCCATTTGTACACACGTGTCAATCAAGAGATGCAGTGCCTTGGGATGATTCATCTTTAGGGTCCTCTGAGATACCAATCAACTTTATACCACCTAAATGATTTGTAATGTGGCCCTATTTGACAATTCTACAACACTAGCACTATTGTGAATGAAGTGTATGTCACCACTCTGAGGCATTGCCTGAATAGCTTTTATTGTAAAGCTCACAGTAGAAAAGGTTTTAGGCACTGAGGACTAACGGGGTGTGCTAAAATTAGTGAGTCCTACCACTGCAGCACGAAATCAACAACAGTCTATAAATGAGTGAAAAAAGCTGAGTTTCAATGAAATTAACTAAAATTAATTAAAGTAAGTAAGGACCCCACGGAACATTCTCAGCATTTCATGCAGAGAACAATGTTTAAGATGTAAAATTGAAAACATGAAAGAAAAGAGGTGGCAGGAAAATTCCAGATGGGCCTACATCCTCTGGCCTTCTGGAAACTCTGGGGGGTAATTCCACTCCTCAAAGAAAACAAATCGAAAAGTAAGCCTTTTCTCTAATTTCGGTCTTGAGGATACCTGATTAGCTCCTACACCTCAGAGTTTTTATTTGTGCTGAGCTTAAAAGCTGCGAACAGTCAATCAAGGTATTGTCTGGAGAGCGGGAGGATATATCAATATTATAGCTGGTGTACTTGGCTTTTGGACCAAGGATTTGCTTGGTAAGGGTCCATTATTGGCACTTTCATTATAACCTTTTAGCATTAAGTCTCTTCAAAAGATGCAACTATAAGAAGTATTTTCTCAAGGTTGACTCTCGTATGCTAGAAACTGGTCAAGCAATGAATTTTTATGTTCATAAAAAATTATATTCTGTTTTGGGGGGTCCAAAGTGACCTGCAAGGCATTGCTGTTTCATGCTTGACATGTTTGTAGAGTTTCTGAGATGATTATGTACGAAGTTTAAAACGACTGTATGCCCATTGGTTGAGAAACTACTTTTTTGTGATGATGTTATTTAATTAATAGATTGTGCAACCCATTCAAGCCTTGTAGATCTGACAGAAGATGATTTGGGGTAAGTGAACAAGATCCTTCTCATTAGAAGTAGTCAAATAGGAATGAACAATCCCATTATGGTGTACAGATTTTATAATAGATGAGATTTTAAGGGAATAGTTTCAAGTTGGGCATGCTGGCTCACTCCTTCAATTTCAGCACTCAGGAGGCAGAGGCAGGCAAATCTCTGAGGTCAGGGCCAACCCTGTCTACAGAGAAAGTTTTAGGACAGCCAGGGCTCACAGAAATTCTCCCTGTTGAAAAAGGTCTATGAAAATGAAACTTCCTTGAAAGATTTCTTTAAGAAGTCAAGGAGATGTGGTTGAAGCCTCAATTGTTTGTACCACAATAAGCAGTATAATGGATGTATATTATATCTTCCAAGAATCAGCTACCTCTGGGTTATCTGTTGCTCAACCTATATCAATGTATGCCATATGTGTAGGTGATATGTTAAAGAGTTGGTCCTAGTTCTCATTTAGTAGGAAGTGAAGAAGGTCCCTGGGTGTGGGCATCAGAAACTGTTTATAGTTTCTGAATCCAGCAATGATGTCACCACTAGGTGACAAGGAAACTCTTGTGTCTGTTGCCATGGCAACCACCCCATTCCCCACATGCTGTGGTATTGTGGTTACATCATGGGCAGAATAAAAAGCAGAGACCCCAACCCCTTTGTCCCCTTTCTTTTTCCTTCTTTCTCCCTTCCTCCTCCTCCTCCTCCTCCTCATCCTCTTCTTCTTCTTCTTCTTCTTCTTCTTCTTCTTCTTCTTCTTCTTCTTCTTCTTCTTCTTCTTCTTCTTCTTCTTCTCCTCCTCCTCCTCCTCCTCCTCCTCCTCCTCCTCCTCCTTCTTCTTCTTCTTCTTCTTCTTCTTCTTCTTCTCCCGCTTCCCTCCAATAAACCTCTTCTCCTGGAGCTGTCCTTGCCTGGTATGATCTGTCTGGATACAAGCCACCTTCTAACACAACACTGGGGCTCTTACTTTAGAAGAGATTGGTGTTGTTCTCATGGGAACTAGGTAGCTTGTGTAATTTCAGGGTATAATATCTATCCCTATCTCTCTCTATCTCTATCTATACCATCTATAGATCTATATAGACATGAGCCATTCGTTTTATTTCTTGTCCCATATGTGATCTTTCCTCCTTGCGCTCTCACCATGATGCCATCTGGAATGCATCTATGCTGCTAAAGGAGTCCTCAGAAGAGAGATGTCACAGTCAACTCTTCCACTTTTGATTTTCAGCCTCCAAAATTAAGTAGAACTGTTTTCACAAAGACTCTAGCTCCTAACATGGGGAGGGGGGCGTTTATAATGACAACAGAGAGTGGACTGGTGCACAGCCTCTTGGGGCGACGAGAGGGACTGGAACCAGATGTCAGGACACCAAATTCTATTCTGCTCTGGCTTCCCCTTTGGAAATATCTATTAGTACCCATTTCACATGGGACATTTCCTTTAAAGACAAGCATTCAACTATTAATGACAATAAGTAAAACAATCCCGAGCTGTTGCTTTCTTCTTTTAAGACTTTTTATATTTGCTAAAATCAGATTTTAACAAACCAAATGAGAACACCATTTTCCGCTCTCCTCAGCTCCTCTCTGATATCCCTCAAGAGGTCTAAAATGTGCTTGTTTATGGTACAATTTACAGGTAATATTCAATAAAAGAACAGAAACCCTGCCCCCATATGTTTCTGTTCATGAGGAATTACCTTCCAGTGTAGATTTTGACCATGATTAATAAGACATTTTTTAAAAGTCAGCCAACATGTACTTATTAAGAAATTGGCCCTCTGGGGACAAAAAGATACCTTTACTAAATGTTCATTTTCTACTGTCTCTTGGCCTTAAGAGCACAAGCCTTGTTCTATTTCTTCGAGTGACTTGTAGCTTTTTCTCAGATGTTAAAACTGAATCTCTTAAAGAGGAATGGAGTCAAAAGAGAAGCAATGAAAAGCCAGATGGAGCATTAAGGTAAAATACAGAGGAGCCCAAGGATGTTAGCCCTGAGCCATGAAAGGTCTGGTAAGTGCTTAATGCAAATTTACTGAGTGAATATTTTACTGATGTACCTATTACAGAACCCTATACTGAACTCTTCTATAAAAAGGGGGATTTTGAAATGAGCACCATAAGGCTTAAACATTGGACGAATACAGACTTACATAACAATTTTCAAAAAGTGTGTCTAGTGACAAATTAAAGCAATAAGCAGGTGTTTTGCTTACATGAAAAATCACAGTTGAAAATATTTATATGTATTTATTGTGTGCAAGTGGTGAAGAAAACTGCATATGGTCTCTCTGGCAAAAATCAAGTGGGCTCATGTTAAAAATAACTCCTGTCTGTATGGCAAATGTTATAAACACATACTTGACTGACATGATAAAAAAATGTAATTCCATTTCGTTTTCTTGTAATTACTATTTTAAATATTTGCAAGAGCGCTCTCTCTCTTTCTCTCTCTCTCTCCATGCCTGCTTCCCCTCAGTGTGTGTGTGGTATGTGGGGTGTGTGTGTGTGTGTGTGTGTGTGTGTGTGTGTGTGTGTGTCTGTGTCTGTGTCTGTGTCTGTGTCTGTGTTATTTTAAATGTGAAGCCTAACCAGTTGACAGAGGGGAGAGAAGAGACAGTTTTCACAGGTTCCAAGTTGGGTCCATTCTGGCCCACTCCCCTAACTGGAATTCTGGCACAGTATGAAAGCCAAGGGGGAAGCCACGTTATCCTGAAGCTTCATCAGAAACATCATTTATACTTGTTTACAGATCAATGTTAAAAACAAACCAGCCTGAAGGGATTAGCTGTCTGAATGAATGACATTTTCCTCTTTAATGACACAAGCTGCATTGAGAATGTTTTCTCAGATCCACAGACTGTTTCAATTTCATTACCATTTTCAAATGCAGGATGCCCAAGACTAGAATGGCCTTTAGCTCCAGCCAAAATTTCTAACTACCGAAGTTCAAGGGAGCCCTGGTCTTTTCCCTGAGCAGGCTTTCCAGTGTTTTCCAAGGTTGAATTCTAGGTTTCTGAGGACAGCCCCAGTAATTCCCAGCAGATCTGATGGGCTTTCCTTTTTCATGCACCAATGGCAGGGTCCATTAATTTTCAGGCGCTGTATAAACCCCATGTGGGATCCGAAGTGTTTGTGGAGATTACATACTAGGGAAAGGGTTACTGAATGAATTAAAAGTAAATATCACTTTCTCAAACTCAGGCCTGGTAAACACAGCTTGGGGAAATATTTCCTTTTGCTTGAGCTTGGACCCTTGAAGGTAGGCAATGTGGTACTTTCAGACTGAATTAGGTCTGAAATGTTATATGACTGGTCCTCTGGTTTGGACCCGTCGGATCAGTTCACTAAGTGGTTCTTTCTTACTCTCTGTCCATTTATGGAGCCCAAAGGCAGTCTGCAATGTAAGAGACACACAGGGCACTTTATAGTCCAACAAGATCAATAGGACAACCCAGTAAAGGCCCAAAGCAATTTCCTCCCATTCTCTTCAACTTGCAATTACATCTGCTGCTAATGGCCATGGGTCTGGACAGCAGTTACTGAAAGTTCCTAGGGTTCAGTGTTTTATGGGAGGGAATATAGCTTTGTTTCTTATCTAAATTGCCAGTCCATTCTTGTTTTCATCATGAATACCCTAGAGAACTGTTGTCACGCTCCTGATTTTGACAGAAATGATAGTTCAGATGCACCAAGTTGGTCACGGAAATACCGAAGTAAATTTCATGGCACGACTCTCATCATTTCAAGTGCAAAGTATAGCTGTTGATCACGTAATTATGCTGTGTAACAGTAGCAGTAACAAACAGTAACTACTGTGGCTGTGTCAGCCCTAACGTGCCAATGAAATTTACAACAATCCAACCCCACAGTACGAGCCCATTCCTTTGGGCCCAGCACACCCTCATTGGTGGTGATGTCTAGTTCTGGAAAAGTAGAAAAATTTCAATCTAGGACCCCAAAGCATCGCAACTGAGAGGCCAACCAACAAGGGAAAACTCACAGAAAAAAATGAAAAAAAAAAAACAAAGTGAAAATTAGTGCAGTTTTCAGTACAATATAGTTGGGCAAACCAGGGAATTCTGTCCAGTTCTCCTTTGGCCCATGCTGTCAAGAATAATAATCTGTTACCTCTTTCAGCATTTGCTTCCTCTAAGATCTTCCTGACTCATGTGACTGACTCACCTCTGCCCCCAACACCTCTTGGATTCTTGTAGCTTCTGAATCGAGAGTTAGAATACCAGAGGTTCCTGACAGTTGATTGCTTACTGTGTCTTATAGCTGTATTGATTAATTAGGTGAGAAAGGCTTGAAGCCCAACTCTCTGGCTTAAAGCCATGTCCAAAGAAATCTGAAGTGCATTAACTCCTTTCTGCAGATGGGCCTGGGCCAGAGACATTGAAAAACTTCCTTACTTAGCTTCCTTCCCTTCCTCATTTCTAGCTCTACTGCCATCCCACTATTTCCTCCCTTCTGCTGGGAACTGTCTTTAATAAGTCACTTGCTTGGGCAGTCTTGTTTGAGAGTCTGCTTAGGACACAGTGTACCATATGCCATCTATTACCCATGTCATATTTGTGTACATGTACAGTGTATTTAACCTGTACAACAGTCCTCCAAGGAAAGTATATGTCAGAAAGTGTAGACAACCTGTTCTGTCTCATGGAGTCAAGGGGTAGTAGAAGCATGTGTCTCTTCTAGGAAGGGGAGAAGGAAGAGGGAGGATAGATAACGAACACATACAGTGATACTAGAAAATAACATGTATTACTCTAGCATGGAAAGGTGGCTATTGTTTACAGTTTGTTTATGAAGAACAAGAAAAACAACTTTGAAATCTCCAAACACAAAGAAATGCATTTCTTTATAGAAGCTGAAAATATTTGCAGATTGCACATGTGTTACTAATCTACCACACGTCATTCCACAAATATTATAATCATTTTGTGCTAAGGATATACAAAAATTGGACTTAAATGTATAGAATATAATACAGTCTCATTCTCAAAATTAACAGCACACATACGTGTGCCTCTTGAATTCACAGCTTGACCTTCCTCTTTTAAAAAAAGAAATATTTTTTTAAATTTCCATTCCAAATGTTGCCCCCCCTTCCTGGTCCCTCCTCCCAGAGATCTTCACCCCATCTCCCTCCCCCAACTTGCCCTTTGAATCATTACATTTACACTCAGAACTGGCAGGGACACACAGTCCAGATATGCTGCTGAGAAAACATCACACATAAAGAGAATGGTTTATTGCTAAGTAGGCTATGTACAAATGCTGAATTCTTACCAAAACAATTTGTCACTTTAAGGAGGCAAAGCTAAGCATATCTTATATTCTGTATTCACTGAGGAATAATAGATTAAGCATTAAATGGTTCTTAATCTTGACCTTGGAAGCAAAATAAGTTTTAAAGAATGCTGTATGAGTCATCCTGTGCACATTTTTGAAATATAGTACTTGTGTTTGAAGTGCCTAGATTCGCTGTAACACGGTCTTTACTGGAGACAAATCTTTGCAAACAGTAAATCAATAAAATCACCCTTTGTGCCCACTGAGGAAGCTAAGAAGCTTGGCAGCAAATGACAAAGGTCTAACAAACCTTCAGCTAAGATTTTTTTATAGCGAGTTAGTGCAAATTAAAGACCTCAAATGGAGAGAATTATTGCTAGCTGTTAGCTTGATCCTTCTCATTAGGAACTTCCACTGGGCTTCCTTCACACAATTAGCTTTATAAAGTAGCCCTGAACACAAACAAAAGAACCCTTCTCTCAACTTTCTTATAAAAATATTACTTTCCAATTGCCATTGCATTTGCCCCAAAGATTCCATTCTCGTTTGATTTAACTTTATTAGCTTTGGGGAATGGGGATTCATGGATGTCACAGGCTCAGGTGGATTCATGGATGTCACTAACACTAGAATCATTGCCAACAGTCCCATGGGACCATCACTTTGTCTTCCTTTCTGGACCTTCCAGGGTAGATAGATAAACAAGGCCTACGTTCCAAGCTTATTTTATATTGAAGAACATTATCTGCAGTTAGTAACATTAATGAAGGGATAGAATTAAGGTCATTAAGGTCTGCGTAGCACTGCACACACAATTGGAGAAGTTTCTCAAATGGGTTAGATTGTCATAAAACAGAGTCATATCTTCTAACACTATTTTCAAAATCCAGTCAAGTCGTATACAATAATGCATATATCAATGGTGATAGAGACTTTAAAGTGCAATATCTCAAATTACATGAAGTTTTTATCAAATGGTATTTATTTTAATATAGCAATTGTTTTTTAGATGCTGAGTGCAATTTTAATTTTGAAACAACCTATATTGTAAGAAAATAAAAAAAAATTATAGCCGAGACAAGACAAATCAATTCTCTATACCCTTTGTTCTCTGCAGCTTGTATTTTTCAAGTATTAGCCCCAAGGAACTCTTTAGCTTCTACTGCAAAGTTTGCAGTGAGGCTCTCTAGTCATATATGTAATATCTGTAAATGCAAATAATTTAAACTATCACACAGCTATCACACAGAATATAGAGACAACTGACTCTCAGTTAATGGCGCGCATGTGCGTGTGTGCGTGTGTGTGTGTGTGTGTATGCGTGTAGTGTGTATATGTGTGTGTATGCATATAAGAGCAATTTTATAAGTCTTTTCTTTGCATGTATACTTCATGAACATCTGGTCTATCATGTTGAATTATAAATAATTATATGAACTTTCTTCCTACTCTCTTACTGCCTAAAATATTCTAGTTTCTCAAGCACATTCATATGTAAAATTATAAATTCATATTTTAACAAAGTAATTCCACAAGATAGTGTCAAATTAAAGTAATAGTACCTCAATTATAGTGCAAGGAAGAGGAGAAGGTTCTCTCAAATAAGCTATCGCTCACAATTCAGAATCCCTGCATCTGGAGAATACAGAAATATAATTTCATCTCTTGTATATAACAATATAAATATGACAACTCAGATTTGTCAGCCAGTGCATGGATGAAATCAGTATTGAGCAGAAGGGCTTAGTCAGCAGCATTTTTCCCTCATGTCTGCTTACTTGTTTGAAATAGAAGAAACAAAAACATTGGTAAACAGTGGGGCCTGAGAAAGGTACAATGAAAGAAATGTTTGTGTTTGGATCACTAAGGGTTCTGGTGAATCCAGATGTGTCACAAAAATGGGGAATTTATGGAGTAGGCTGATTGGTCTGTTCTTGCTCAGTATTTGAGTAGTCTGGAACTTTGAGTACCTGGGGGAACATATGGTCTATTTCTCTATTTTACTACATTGTAGAAAATATTTAGCAGGCATTAACTGGAATAGCTGATAAGCACGAGGAGAGCGACACAGACAAGGAAGGAAGTTCTACTAGTCTTCATCATGCTCGTACTCCTGTAATGTGGGACTAGATTATAATTTAACAAATTTGATTGAAATGAAACAAATGAATCATGATACTGACATGTTCTTGTTAAGGGTCTGCTCTATTTTCTACTTAAAAACACACTGAAGAAATCCCCAGAACCAATGGTGCTGTATAAAGTCTTCATATGTCCCAAATTACTTTTAATTATCAATGATCCTTCTTATCATGTATAGTTTTATGCATGTTTGTATGAATGCTATGTGTTGTATGTGCTATGTATGTATGTATGCCTCCATAGCATGTATGTGGAGGTCATAAAATAACTTTCAGGAGTCAGTTCTTTCCTTCCACTGTGGGTTAGGAGGACCGGATTCAATTCTTCAAGCTTATGGGGCAAGCACTTTGAATGAGCACTCCTGCTGCTGGCCCAGATATTTATTTTCACATACATAAATAATATTGTCAAAAATGAACCCTCATGTACCAAGAATTATGCAAACTATTTGTGAAAAGTACTTCACTAACAATTCCTGTGCATGTGAAGAAATGAAGGCACAAAACAAACTTGGAGAAACATACTTCAAATTTATGGGATGCAGAAACCCCTGTATCTCACTATTATACTATGTTTTCTGAATATTTTATTTTAGTTTCCAGCAGCATCCCATCGTGCCTGATTTAGAATTATGGTTTATATACATATTTACATGTCAGAATTCTGGAGAAGAAGCTTCTCCAGTGTTCTAACAGCCATTGCCCACTCTAGTGCCCAATGAATGCTCTATCATGGGTTTCCCAAAACTGGACAATTTCAAGTCTTTGTTGGAACCTACAGATCCTCCTAGAGGTCGGTAACAGCTTTCTGTTCATGCTGTCCTTGTCATATCTCCACAGCAGTGTCTCATGTCCCTGCAATAGGATTCACATACCAATTTAGTAATAAATATTAATGTGGATTTTAGTTTTTTCAAACTGTTTCTTCATTCTGGTTCTTTTCTCTCTTTTACAAATATGAAACAGTCCTACTAAAATCAAGGACTAGACAAGGCTGCCCACTCTCTCCCTACATATTCAATATAGTTCTCAAAGTCATAGCCAGAGCAATCAGACAATGAAAGGAGGTCAAAGGGATACAAATTAGAAAGGAAGAAGTCAATATATCACTATTTGCAGATGATATGATAGTATACTTGTGTCCCCAAAATTTCCACCAGAGAAGCCTTAATCCTGGTAAATGACTTCAGGAAAGTGGCTGGATATAAAATTAACTCAAACAAAGCAATACCTTCCTCTATTCAAAGTATAAACAGGATGAATAAGAAATTAGGGAAAGGACATCTTTCTCAATAGTCATAAATAATATAAAATACCTTGGTGTGACTCTAACAAAGCAAGTGAAAGATCTGTATGACAAGAACTTCAAGTCTCTGAAGAAAGAAATCAAAGAAAATCTCAGAAGATGGAAAGATCTCCCATGCTCAGGGACTGGCAGGATTAATACTGTAAAAATAGCCATCTGTGGAAAGCAATCTACAGACTCAATGCAACCCCCCATCAAAATTTCAAATCAATTCTTAATAGAGTTAGATAGAGCAATCTGCAAATTCATTTGGAATAACAAAAACCCCAGGATAACAAAAACTATCCTCAACAATAAAAGAACTTCTAGGGGAACCACCATCCTTAACCTCCAGCTATAATACAGAGCAATAGTGATAAACATTGTATGGTATTGGTACAGAGTTAGGTAGGTAGATCCCTGGAATAGAATTGAAGATCCAAAAATGAACCCACAAACCTGTGGTCACTTGATCTTTGACAAAGGAACTAAAACAATCCAGTAGAAAAAAGACAGCATTTTCAACAAAGATTGCTGGTTCAGTGGGCAGTCAGCATGTAGAAGAACGCAAAATGATCCATTCATATCTCTTTGCACAAAGCTCAAGTCCAAGTGGATCAAGGACCTCTGCATAAAACCAGATACACTGAAACTAATGGATGAGAAAGTTGGGAAGAGCCTTGAGCCATGGTCGCAGGGGAAAATTTCCTGAACAGAATATTGATGGTTTATGCTATGCTTTAAGATCAAGAATCAACAAATGGGAATTCATAAAATTGCAAAGCTTCTATAAGGCAATTCTGTAGGGCAAAAGATACTGTCAATAGGACAAAATGGCAACCAACAGATTGAAAAAAGATCTTTACCAATCCTACCATCCAGTAGATGGTTAATATCCAATATATACAAAGAACTCAAGAAGTTACACTATAAAGAACTCAATAACCCTATTAAAAATGGGGAACAGAGATAAACAAAAAATTCTCAACTGAGGAATATCCAATGGCCTAGAAGTACCTAAAGAAATGTTCAACATCCTTAGTCATCAGGGAAATGCAAAATCAAAACAAATTTGAGACTCCACCTCACACCAGTCAGAATGGCTAAGATAAAAAAAACTCAGGTGACAGCAAATTCTGGCAAGGATGTGGAGAAAGAGGAACACTCCTCCACTGTTGGTGGGATTGCAAGCTGGCACAACACTGTGGAAATCAGTCTGGTGGTTTCTCAGAAAACTGGACATAGTACTACCTGAGGACCCAACTATACCTCTCTTGGGCATATGCCCAAAAGATGCTCCAACATATAACAAGTTCACATGCTCCACTATGTTCATAGCAGCCTTATTTATAATAGCCAGAAGCTGGAAGGAAACCAGATGTCCTTCAA
The DNA here is from genome assembly GCF_021556685.1 of Rattus norvegicus. Classification (NCBI taxonomy): domain Eukaryota; kingdom Metazoa; phylum Chordata; class Mammalia; order Rodentia; family Muridae; genus Rattus; species Rattus norvegicus. The sequence goes on along the minus strand of NC_141547.1, from coordinate 66,718,415 downwards.
CAGAGGAATGGATACAGAAAATGTGGTACATTTACACAATAGAGTATTACTCAGCTATTCAAAACAATGACTTCATGAAATTCTTAGGCAAATGGATGGAGCTAGAAAATATCATTCTGAGTGAGGTAACCCTGTCACAAAATAACACACATGGTATTCACTTACTGATAAGTGGATATTAGTCTAACACTTCGAATACCTAAGATACAATTCACAGGCCATATAAAGTTGAAGAAGAAGGAAGACTAAAGTATGGGTCTGTCAGTCCTTCTTAAAAGGGGAAACACAATACTCATAGGAGGTAGAGGGCAGGAGGGACTTGGGAAGAAGGGTGGAGGGAGAGAGGGGTAAAGGGAGGGAGGATTAGGTATGGGAGGAGACTGGGATGATATACAGAGGATCAGGTATTTGAATCGAGGTGTGTAGCAATGGGGGATGGGGAACTAGCAGTAGCCGACAGTAAGACCCAGAAGCCAGGAAAGCAGGAGGCTCCCAGGACCCATTTGAGTGGCATTAGCTGAAATACCCAACAAAGGGGAGAGAGAACCTGTAGAGACCATATCTAGAGGGTAGGCAAGGACCCCAGTTGGGGGAATTGGGCCACCTACTCATCTCCAAATTTTTAATCCAGAATTTCTCTTGTCTAAAGGAAATCCAGGGACAAGGAGTGGAGTAGAGACTGATGTAAATGCCATCCAGAAACTGCCCCACCTGGGGATCCATCCCATATGCAGACACCAAACCCAGACACTATTGTGTATGCCAAGACGTGCATACTGACAGGAGCCTGTTATCTCTGTCTCCTAAAAGGCTCTGCCAGAACCTGACAAATACAGAGGCAGATTCAGGCAGTCAGCCATTGGACTCAGCGTGGGGACTCCAATGGAGGAGTTAGGGAAAGGACCAAAGGAGCTGAAGGGGTGTGCAACCTCATAGGAAGAACAACAATATCCACTAACCAAACCACCCAGAGCTCCCAGGGTAAACCACCAACCAAAGAGTACACATGGAGGGACCCATGGCTCCAGCAGCATATGTAGCAGAGGTTGGCCTTGTAGGGCATCAAAGGGAGGAGAAGCACTTGTCCTGTGAAGGCTTGATGCCCCAGTGTAGGGCAATTCCAGGGAGGGGAGGCAAAAATAGGTGTGTGGGTAGGGGAGCTCCCTTATAGAAGCAGGGGAAAGTGTGATGGGATAGGGGGTTTCAAGAGGGGACACCTGGAAAGGGATAACATTTAAAATGTAAATAAATAAAATACCAATTAAAAAATATAGACCTTCCCACAGATGCTAGCAAAGTTCCAACATTACCTTCAAGTACACATATCAGATTTTCCTATCAAGTTAAGAGCATCTTTGTCTTTCTTTTCTTTTGTTTCACTATAACACAAATCTGATAAAACTTTGGTTCCTCTGTTTGGGACACACCCTCATCTCCCCATATTTTTAATAATGCTTAGCTAGCTTGTGTTATCACAACTCAGATTCTGGAGTTCACATCTCCAGTATCAGGATGGTTATCAGGATCCAGCCTTCTATTTTCAGTGTTGATGCATGAGACGGCATACAAGGAAGGGACTCATGATTGGATATGGCAAAACAAGCAACCTTGGTCATTCATTAGAAGACGTTTGTGCATTTTCCATAGACATCAATTAAAATTTTTTTATGCATTTTGAAATAGTGTTTTATTTTTTACTTCCTACTTCTCTATGAACAAGAGTGTATATATCACCATTTAAGGAAAATGAAACTCTATACTTTGGTGTTACAAATTACTGAATTCTAGATTCATCTGATAGAAACAAGCATCCTACCTCTGTGATGGCTTCCTGATGCCCAAGATGCCTGAATGCTCAGTGTTTGTGTATATCACTTTCACTGGGATCTAGCATTCTAATAGCATCTTCTTGCTCTACTCCATGCCTCTCACACCCTTCTAGAACATGCTGACTTTGCCTTTGGTACCTTGTTTTCTCCCCATGCACAAATCTTGTGATCCCTCCTTATTTATGTTTGCCACTCTACTTGTGTGTCTGCTTTGACACTTTGTCAGTTGGAAACATTTTTTGGTGAATCCAGTCATAATTGATCATACAATCCAATAGGATTATCCATTATTCTCCCCTGAGCTCTGATTGGTTCTGCTACATAAATAATTCCCATAGAAATAATGACACTATCAAATTTAACTGTCATTTCTTAGGGAAAGATAAAGCCTAAAGATTTTCTTGCTAGATATGAATTATAAAAGAATATATTTCAAAATAATATATCATCTATCTATCTATCTATCTATCTATCATTTATCTATCTATCTAGTCTATATCTAGGTAAAAATAAAGCAGAGTAACTGGCTGGCTGTATATACTTCACAACAAAGAGCATATGGAGACAATCACTATTACTGAAGGTAATGGTCTGTGAACTAAACCTTAAACACTGATTTGCCTTCACCGAATCTATGGAAAGAAAAGGTTGTGGTCCTACACATTTTGTTAAATGATTAACAAAGAAAGCATTGTATAAATATTTATTATTTCACATCCTAATTAGCATACACACAATTATTCTTTAATACCAAAATTGTGGTTGGCAACCTTATCAACTATGTCTCAAAGAAGCTTATTGAACACAAGTCCATCCTCTCTAAAGCGTGCTACAGCTTCTTGTTAGAAGGAAACACAGACAACACTTTTGTAATGAATCTAAAGGTCATTTTAATGAGTGAAATTAATAAATCAAACATAAAGTTAGGAAAACTCTTGAACTAAACAAATGGTGTTAAAGATACTCATTTGTAATAGAACAAGCTAAACAACACTAGCAAGTCCATCACGTTGTCTGCTCTTCCCTCGGAATGTCTGTTCTGGGCAGGCATCATATGTGCCACTTAGTTCATGGCTCCAAATAGCTTCCTAAGCATCATGTTGGATTGGTAGTAACAATGTGCTTTTACAAGTAACCAAGTACACATATATGGGATGTATGAACAGTAAGGGCAATAGTTTACACAGAAAGGTCAGGAAGACTGCTGTTATTAAAATGATTTGGGTATCTTTGGATTGCTATGATTGTAGGAGGATTACATTAGTTCTCAGAAAGAGTGGTTTTAGAAGAGTTTTAGCCAGCATCATCAGTTGTGCTGTACATATTTCAAAGTCAGAGATTCAAAGGAGATTTCAAAGTCAAATTCTCCTCAAGCTTACTGGTATTTTTCCTTTTCTATTTGATGTCATGGAAAATGTCAGGCACCCAATCAAGTCTAGATGCACATATGGCTTCTACCACTTACAGTCATGGCTTTCTCATCAAGACACAGAAGATCGTAATTACACGTTCCTTATCTGTGTTAAGTCCTTTACTGTGAATTGTTTATTAGCACACAGTATCTCCTTTCTCCACTGAAATGCCTTGAAAGTCCCTGTGAGTGTGTTCCCTGGTACAATGCGTCTCAAATTTTCCTGGCACTGTATTTGCCTGACATTCTGTTAAAATGCAGAATGATACAGAAAGTTTCTGGGATAATGTGTGAGATAACTCAATATACTGTACTTCCAACATCCTTTATACTACTGAGGCTATGGGTTCTTGAATGCACTTTGAATGACAAAATCGCACATTATTAAAAATAACTTATCTTTACATATCAGAAGTTCTGTTTTATTCAAAGTATTTTCTTCCTCCATTCTCCGCAAGCATTTATTTACAGACCAAAGTTCTCATTTCCAAGTAAAATTGAACTCAGGCAACAGAAATGGAGAATCATAGCAAAAATTGCTGCTAATTCTCCTAGTTTCCTATGCAACATTCTTTTTGATCCCACTGAGGATAGATAATATCTAAGTTTAGATGAAGGGCATATCTAATAACTATTCTTAGCATACCTGACATGAAGCAGACGCTCTCAAGTGCATATTTTAATTCATAGAGTAATAGAACTGTGAGAAAATGGGCAGAGAAATTTCAAGTAGAAAAACATGAACAAAGTATTACAACATAATTTTCATTTCAAATTGAAATGATATCTATAAATTATTATGTTTTCACGTGCTAGGCATACTATTGTCTAAGTAGTGAAATACCCCGGAAATGAGTAACTATAGGAATAATTAGATAAGGGTTCCTGCCTGTAATGCTGTAAGATACTGATTTTCTTTTAAGCTTTTAAATGGAAAACCTTTAAACAACAGATCAGGACATTTTGACATGCCATGGTTGACAAAGTACTTTTGTGAGTGTAGAATATTTCTAGACCCCTTTTCAGACATAATTGTGGTGACTAAAATTCTCTCAACGATGAGAAATGTTTTTTTTTTACACTATTTTGAATGCATTGTAAAAAAAATAGAGAACAGGGCACAGCATGATCATAACTTTCAGGAGAAAAGCAGTGCTGTTCACTGCGTTCTGAGGAAGGAAGAGAATCTGAGATTAGAAGGTGACTGGGATGATATCACAGATGCAAAGCTTATCCGGTTCTCTGAGACACCAGTGTCTTGGGTGGCTGTTTCGAGAAGTGGGACGAAACAGGGCAGGCTGTTGAGTATTTCTATTTTGTTGAAGTTTATTATGAAATATTGATCTCTTTCTCTACTCAGCTTTTGCCCTATCTCTGAAGATACCAATTCTTTTATGCCTTGACATTTCTGTTTTGAGTTTCTTCAGACTCAGTGGTAAACAACCAAGAAGAAAGGAAGATTCAGACTTTTAAATAAGGTCAGGGAATATTCTGTTTGGAATAGGAGAAATCTTTGCAAGGGAGAGAGGTAGATTGAAGAAGAGTGTGTTACTAATTTATTAAAGACAGTAATATCTCTACATTTTACTTTTACTTTCAGCCTGTCCTAAGATAAGATGCATCCCCTCCTGTTACCCTTAGACCATGGGCACAAAGAGAGGGAAGCATGACTATGATGTCACAGAGATCTTGTGACTCTGATAAAACTCACCACTAAGATGTAAAGGGTTTCATGGAGATCATGTCTACAGGAATGGTTATTATAAACTAACAATTCTAACTGAATTTGACTATCCTTTTTATGACAGGCATTTTGATAAACCATGGACACACATAATCTTACAGCAATGCAGCCAAGGAAACCATTATTCCTTTTGACACATGATGAAATTCCTTCTAGAAGAAGTCAACAGCAAGTTTCTTATCTCAAAAATAGCAGGCATGGAAGTCAAGTTGTTGGCTTTTTTGGGGTGGGGGGAGACTCTCGACTCTCTGCATATAGGTATCGTGACAATCAATACTAGAAAGTTACTTAAACCTATCATACCTGGTAAAAGTTTCAAAGACTTTGTTTTCAATCTGTTACTTTGTCAGTCTCATTTTACCAACCAAAAACGATAGCCAAGTATTATTCTCAGCTATCAAATGACAAAGAGCTTATACTAATTTGACCATTGATTTCCTATAAGTGCAGCCAGCCTAGTCTGCCTTTCAAATTCTCTTCTAACAGTTAATTTTTATTATTATACTTTGTCACTTGTCTTTAAAGCTCCCATCACTCTCTTTTAATTAGTACCCTTTTTTATTGTGCAAAGTAAAGCATCAGTGACAATAGCAATCAACATTGATAGCTCTAATACATCTTGGAACAACATTTTTTTCTTTTGCATCCCATCTCAGAAGTCAGTTTTCTTTTTCTTTTCTTTTTTCATTTTCCTTATTTTTCAATTGCTTATTTTTTAATTTACATTTCAAATGTTGTCATCTTTCCTGGTTTCCAGTCCATAAACCCCCTATCCCATCCCCCTCCCACTTCTACGAGAGTATTTCCCCAACCAACCACCCACCCCTTCCAGCCTCCCAACCCTGACATTCCCTTACACGGGGGGGGGGGGGGCGTCAGCCTTTGCAGGACCAAAGCTTCTCCTCCCATTGGTGTCCAATAAGGCCATCCTCATCTACATATGCAGCTGGAGCCATGGGTCTGTCCATGTGTACTCTTTGGACAGTGGTTTAGTCCCTGGGAGCTCTGGTTGGTTGGTATTGTTGTTCTCATGGGGCTGCAAACCCCTTCAGCTCCTTCAATCCTTTCTCTAAATCCTCCAATGGGGAGCTCTTTCTAGAAGTCATTTTTCAAATTTCTACCCAACATGATAGTTTCTGTATTATTGTAATTAGCCATATTAGTCAGATTAAGCAATTCTTCTCCTTTTGAAGAAATAACCAAGCTTTCTCTCTTGGTGGGATATCAGAACAATGGCATTTTCTTCCTTTTACGTTAGTTTGATCATGAATTTACTGCAATGTAATTAGGAAACTCAAAACTAAAGGAAGAGGAGAGGTGAAAACGGCCCTGAATCGTCTTGACCTGGATATGACACTTGCCACCTTTATGTTTAAGTCCATCGAATAGAACTACAATCAGATCACCCTAAGTAATCCCAAACACAAATGACTGGATGTTTAAAAATATTTTTTTCTGCTTCCCCTCTCATACTGTCCTGATAATCCCTTTATGTGGTGATAGACTTTGTTTTATTTGCCGTATTAACAAAATAAAATAGTATAGTATCTGAAACATAGTAGGTACTCTGTATGTAGTTGTTGAGTGAAGAAAAACTCAAGATACATTTCAGGTGGTTCCACAATTTTTTTATGATTATTTCACTGAGAAGTGACCTGTGTGTCTCTTGCAATTTATCTTAATGAAAGATGATAGAACTATGAAAATGATGTGCTTAAGAAACCAACAGTGTTCAATATCTTCTCGGTGCATCATTATGAGATAGCCAAAACAGTTTAATCTCAAAGCAGCTATGTAATAAAGAGTACAGCCAACTATTTGGAGGAGAGGAATGGAATGGGGGAAGAAAGAAAAGACCTAAGTAGGAGCTAGGGTAGAGGGGAAAGAAGAGAGGGAGGTGGGAGGATAGAAATGTGGATAAATTTAACTAATAGCAAAAGTTAACTATAGGCTTTTAAAAATTGTGCTTAATAGATGGAAATGATGTGAAAACATCATGCCTCTTGGCAATTTACACCTATTTTTTGTGTTTTGCATCCTCTCTTGAAGTGGAAAATAAGGGGTCCAGAATGAGGACCCCAAGTGACTAGATGTTAAAGAGACCAAAGGCAGAATCATTGTATAGGAGTAATTAAATTTCCTGATGCTTTACCAAGATGTATTCCCATAGAGTTGTTAATGAAACATATGTATGTATGTATGTGTGTGTGTGTATATATATATATATATATATATATATATATATATATATACATCTCTCTCTATATATATATATATATATATTCCCTCAACTGCCATCTCTTTGAGAAAATAGCTCCCAGGGTTACTGTCTAAATGAACGTTGCCTATTTGAGACTGCCACCTCTCACATCAGGAATGCAGTTTCTCCCCTCAGAATTGTATTTATTTCCATGCATTAGCTCCTTTGCCAATCTGAAAGCTCCTCTAGGAGTGACACCCATGTTTTATTCAGGTTTGTTTCTCTGTGAGGCTTAGCTCTTGGGCCTGACTCCTTTGAACACCCCAAAACAAACGTCATTTTTCTTTCACTTATTTTCACATCTATGCCCTCTTCTAAGACAGACCTTTGCGAGTCACTTCACAGTTTAAAAGAGAATACATTTAAACTCTGATAGAGAAGTACAGTGAGTGACAAGCCCAACAGCACAAAGGAACAAAGTGAAATAGTTTCTGTGCATTTTTCTGTGTAACTTTGAACTTGCATTTGCTTTTATTATTGATAATTTTAAACACACCCTAAAGTAATAAGTATGTTTCCCTGATTACATTATTACCTATCATTAGACACTGGGCAAAAGGAATCAGACTATAGAGGTAAATGGAACTCCTGGTATTAAATTTTAAAAGACATGGGTTCTATCCAAATACTACTTTTTCTCATAACAAATACTGTTTGATCATTCTCAGACTAACAGTGAGAACAAATCAATTTATCACTCAACTTTTAAATGTTCTTGACCCCCAAAACAACTTAAACAACAAACCTCAAAATAGCACAAGCAGAGTCGTCTGCCTCTGGCATTCGAGAGTGTACTTCAAATGAGCAAAGACACCTGGAAGACTTAGGCTACTCTAGCTTGAGAAAGTTTTAAATGAAAATTGCACACGTTTGAGAAAGGTACACACCACTACGTTTTTACAAGATGGAGAAAGTTTAGTCTTTATGGTTCTTGCAAGTTCCAAATAGTCTGGCTTCAGGTCAGAATGTCTCTTCAAAATTGTGGAAGTCTTAGGACCACGAGATGGCTTCGAATGTAAAGGTGCTATGCAGGTGTGATGCCCACCGCACACCCAATAGACAATAATAATAAATGTAAACAAATAAATACGGGCCTTGTTTAGATTGGGAATAGAAAATTACTTGGATCCGAGGTCTAATGAGCTTTGTGAAACAGCTGCACAAGGGACTCTTCTAAATCACTTGTTGGAATGTAAATGACACAAGTCACTATGGGTGTAAGTGCAGATATAATCACAGTGAGGTTTGCACATCCATATCTATTGAGGCATTATTCACAAGAGCCAAGTGATGGAGTAAATCTAAATGGTCATTAACATATGAACAGATAGAAAGCAGTATGTATTGTAAAAATAGAATGTGGCTCACTATAATGAAATATTATTTACATGAAAATAGGACCATCAAACGAAATGAAATAAGCCAGACATATTCTCCAATATCTCTACTATTTAGAACTTACATTATATAGTTAGGTTATAGTTATGGATATATGTATCCATAGTTACATACATCAAAGTAGAAGGGAAACTCTGTGAAGAGGAAGGATTAGCAGGACTGGGGAGTAGAACGGAGTGGAGAGTGGCTGAGTAGATACAGTTAAGGCACACGATATGGAAACCAAAATGTCATTTCGAAACCTATCATTTTGAATTGAATAATATAGTGAGTTTTTAATTTGATTTGCTTTTTTATAAAATTCCTCATCTCATTTTTCCTGTTCAATTTTCCTTGGTCCTACTCTGAAATATTAAATTGCCATCATGCCCTACATTTTTAGATACATTGTGTCATTTTATACTACAGTTTGTAATTGAGAATTTTGCTAAGGTCCTTTTCAGGGAATTTTATTTTTTCTCTTAACCTTTAGATCTTAAATAATTTAATCTAGAATGTGCACACACAGCCAAAATGTCAATGAAATTGTTTTCCAGGAACCTCACCAGAAATTCTTGACTTATGATGAAAATATGTGTGAAAGGACTCCTGGGTTTAGGGCCAATGACTGTCTTCTTCTGCTCAAACAAAGAAGTGGCCTATTGTATTTGAGGGATTCTGACCTTCTACACCATTGAGCTTATATTCATTAAAATTGTGCTAAATAGTTATATTTAAGACTTTAAGGAAGTATGAAATGTTGCATTCTAAGTCAATAGGATGACGTTCAATAAGAGAATGAAGTGAATTATTTCACTTCCAGACATTAGAATATTAGAATATTAGTCCACACTAAATACTGACCTAATAGGCTATAAAGAACTCTAAACCATTTCTATGTGTCTTCATTTAAGCAGTTCCATATAATTCTTAGTACACAAGTTTATGAAACATGTACACACACATGTGTGCATGCACATGCATGGGCGCACACTCACGCACGCACGCACAGACACACACAGACACACACACACACACACACACACACACACACACAAGGCCCAGTGGTTTCCAATATTTGATGGAATTAGGGACATGTAAGGGAGGAGGGGCTCTGTAGGGCAGTGAATATACTCCATACTCAATTATGATTTAATGGCTGATAAAGTTCATTAAACATTTAACATAAGTCACAGATCATGCAAAGGCATGAAAAGACCTTCACATGGACATGGGGTGCATTGTTTTAGTGGAAGATCATCAAGTGTTAGTAGACTCAACTGATCGATAGGTAAAAGTAATACTGTAGACAGTTGCATATGCATAGAAAAATACATGAGAAGTTTCTGTTTTCCTGTCAGTCTAAAATTGCTCAAAACTGAAGTGAGTCTTAAGAACACAGAACACAAAGTCAAAGGTGAAGATGGAGCAAGGTTTCATTGCTATATAGTCAGTGACTGAAAGCAAACTTTTGTCTATGGCCTAAATCACACTAATCATTCTCCTTCACCGTCTTTGAAACAAGTGGGTATCATTTGGTGTGCAAAGACGAAATCTTATAATTTTTATAGCTTCTCATTATAAAATCCATCACTTAATAGTTTCTTCTCAGTCTTGTTTCTTGTCTTTACAAATCCAAATTGTCTATCTCCATATTGAAGCCTTTCTTTCTAGGGCCATGCTTTGTCTCTAACACATACAGGGCATTCCATACTATACTTGTCCAAGGTTCTCTTTAAGGCTGATATTTTATCCAATGTCTCTATGTCTTTATTCTCTTACTGCATTACTTGTTTGTTTACTCACTTAGGCACCCTGCAGGCAATTAACTCTTACCATACACTATTGTGTTTGAAGAGACCATGAAATAAGATTCTTTCTACCTTTCTGCACCTTACTATATGCATGGGTGAACAAGGCTGATAGTTTGGACTACTAGAGATGAAACCCACAAAGCCTTTTGTTCTTGTTATGCTTGCTTGGTTTTCAACTACTAGTTTTATAGACAATGTATCTATATGCCAATTTTTAAAAACATGTGACTATGAGAAGGTTACTAGACTATTGGGTTTAAATGATGTCATAAAGTAGAGTCCTCATATTAAGATTAGTGGTCTCATAAAAAGAAGTCTATCAGAGTCTCCTAGCTTGTGCAGCTTTGGTGGAACACATTCAGTGCAGTGAAAAATATCAGACGTAGAAGTAATTACTTTCCCAAAGAAGTATATAAAAGAAGAAAGAAGACAGGAAACCATTACTAAAAGAAGGTATAGCTGAAATACAATATGCTGAAGAATTTCTAATCAAACTAGATTCTAAAGTGGCTCAATTGGGCACTTCTCAGTGACCCTTGTTACTAAAGAATTTTTACAAGCTAAATATAAGGACAACACACATTCCTTGTGGTTTAATTTCTCTGAAGAGGGAGATTGGGGATTATGTCAGGACATGTTTTTCTTAATCTTGTCAAGCCCTCTAACACTCTTCTCATGAGGTAGTAGCCTGGTTTTGAAAAATACTTTGGGTATAAAAGGCAGGCCACAGTTGGACACTGAATCCCAAAGTGACTGGTTGTTTGTGTTCATTGGAGGAGCCATGCATTTGATAAAATCACAACAGAATTCAGGCAAAGAGTGAGTGGAAACTGTCTGGCTGCATGGTGCCATTGAAGGGGGCATGCAAATGCCCAGTTTCAGCAACCCTGCTTATTGTGGCAGAAAAGAGGCAGCTTTGAGTTAGGAGTACCTAAGAGAGTGAAATGATAGAATATGATCCTTAAAGATTAGGAATCTTTTGAGTGACCTATGAAGCTGTCATCTACATTTGGACTCTAAGTATACACCTTGCTAAAAGTTGGTGGTCGGATGCAGGGCTTAGAGGGTACATTCTGGAGTCACAGGTAAAAAGAACCACATGGGGACAATGAATTATGTACTTGACATTCAGTGGCTGTATGATAACCATAAGGATGAGAATTACTTGCAGCATTGTTATTTACCTGTTGGAAAAGCTGTTGACATCTTATAAACAGAAGGTTATAAAAGATAGTGCAATGAGTGAATCTTCTGTGGGGCCAAGAACGTGCTTCCAGGTATTCTCTGATATGAGGAAACATTGAGTTCAACCAGAAGATTGTACTCATTACCACCAAGGGGAAGCCATCTGTATGACTATTGTATCGATGACTACAGTGATAATTTCTCTTTGTGACCCTAGTATAGTACCCAAGAAAAAGAGAGTGATCATGGAGAGACCCACTTATCCTCCCAAGTGGGGTTTAGGTCCAAGGGTCAGCCAGAAGATGATGAGGATCAAGCAGGATCTTTTGAAAAGGCATGGCAAACCCACAGACAACAACCCTGCAACCTGGAAATAGGATTGTGTTGACTATAGTGATTCTGGCAAGAATGTGCTTGTTGCTGAAGCCGTACAAGCCCCTCAGGTAGATGCTGAAGCAGTGAAAATCATAAAGTGGAAAAGGGAGAGCGAGAGTGAAAGTGACGAGATGCCCCCAGCAGTTTCCCAGGTGAAGGAGCAGAAGGAGGAGGTGGAGAAGGAGGAGGAGGAGGTGGAGGAGGAGGAAGAGGAAGAAGAGGAGGGGTAGGAGGAAAAGCAAAAAGTGAGCTAGCAAGAGGGAATGAGCTGGAGATGAGGACAGAAATGCCACCAAAAAGAAAAAGAAGAAGAAAGTAAACGTGATGGAAGAGATATCTGAATATTAAGGTCACCTCTTGAAGCATTATGTCCAGCTAGGAGGAGAAATGAAAGCCTTATTGAAAAAAACTTTTTGTTTAGGGAGTAGAAAAGAAGTCCCAAAGAGAGTAGAGTCCTGGTACACTTTGTATGTCACCTGTGAACTCAGTAGTTAGTTGGTGTGGTCATCTCATCCTGTCCTGTCCTGTTTTAAGGAAATGAGAGATAAAAGCAGGTTTTTGCCACCAACCCCTCTGGTTGCTTGAGTGGCGAAGCCACACCCTTAAATACAGCACTGCCCTAGTAACTGTCTGCAGCTGTTTACTAGTGACCATTTTAGACAATGCTAAAGATAGTCCTTTCCTAGTTTGCCTTTTAAAAATGTTTTTAAAAATTATATCTGCTAAATAAGATGGTATAAAACCTGTGAATAAAAGAAGAATTTGAACCACGTTCACAGGCAAATTCTTCTCTCCAGTGTCCTACCAGGGCTACTCTACTGTGGTATCGGGTATCTGGTATCACTTTGCTGGCCTGGTGATGTCCATGGTGTTCAGGCTAGTACTCTTTGCATTGTTGGGTACACCAGGATTTATCCAACTCCATCTGGCTGGGTGTTTGTTGTGAAAGCCAAAGCAATCCTATACCTTCCTGTTTTACTGTCTGTTTTCCTTTGAAGAATGGAATTGTTCATTGCTGGGAGAATGTAATTTGTAGCCTATAAAAATTATTTTTTGTTAGATTTACAAATTGGTAATAATCTTGAACTGGCAGAGCAAACATGAAAATATTTTTATGCAAATCTGGGAATCTTTTTTAAAAAAACAAGAATCTTATTTTTCTCCCTACTCCCATTTTCTTCTCGTACATGACTTTCCCTTCTATCTGTACCTTGTAAAATGCATCTTATGAAGACAAAGCATAGCATCAGCAAAGCCTAGCCATCTTGCCTCACATCCTCAGATCTCTGAGCATCCAGAGTTGTAAGAAATAACTATTTCTTAATCTAGTCTAATCTAGTGTGTCTGATATTGTTATACCAACCAGCTACGATAGGATGCATAATGACCCAAAGTAAACATGGTAAAATTTTGGAAATATTTATTGTTTGGCTATTGATTTTCATGTGCAGTTGGTACTACAGTTTTAATGAGAGTTTCCTGCATTTTGCAAATGTTATAACTGTTAGAACTTTGAGAAGCCAGTTAAGAGCCTGTGATAGATAATGTTTAACTATATGTCTATGTTGTCCATACAGAATTGTCTCAGTGACTTGAGGGAAGCAGTTAGTTCCACCATGAAGAAGTATAATAACTTTATTTTTGGCATTTATTTTAGGAAGCACTGCCAATGACTTTTCACAGTTCATTGTCTATTAAGATATCCATTGTTAGCATAAAATGCTGCCACCATTATTTTTTTAAATCCTTCTCAGCACAATACTTTAAAACAGTATTTAACTACTTCAAAAATTTTCCCAAGTGAACATGGACTTAAATCCACTTTTCATAAAAGCAGAGATTAGTCATTGTTTCTTGTAATCATACTCAGAATGAGTCAAATAATACCATCTCCATTTGAAAGAGTCTTTTTCTGCAAGGTTGAAAGTTACCTTAACTTCTTTTCAAATGTCTCAAAAGTAACTCATAGCACAGTGCTTATCTTAGAAGGGAGAATTATCTGTTTTATTAGCTCTCTAGGCTGCTGTTTCATGGAAAATGTCTCACTCCTGACTAATGCATTACAGTCTATTGTATGACAAGCCCTGGATAAGAGAAACAATGATACTAGTGAAAATACATGAAGGCATCCAATGTGGAGGTTATCATAACTTGCACACATTGAGTATCGGTATTTTGATAAAAAGCATATTTTAAAAGTTTCCTATTGTCACTCAAATAAGGGAGAAGGACTTAAAGAATGTCAAGCGGTACTTGTCATTGAAGCTCACCACACACATTTTATAGATAGGTCTAAAATGGAGCACAGACAAGAGTAGTACACATGGCATTCCAGCAGAAGTATAGAGGAAGTCGTGAGGTTGGATAAAGGAACAGCAGTGTTGAAGGCTGATGACGGACTTGGCATTTAAAATCTCACACCTAAGAAGATGCTAAGGGTTGCAAAGGAGGGAAAATTATCCAGTGTATTAAATGCAGATGCCAGACATCTAGAGAAATAATCAGAAAGTAAGACCTATATATGACTGATCTGGAAAAATAAATAAAACCTACTCATTTGGTTCTTTTTGGAGGTTCCCTTTCCTTTTCATTACATATCCTTTTAGTCTTTTACCATAATTTTTAGAGAATTAAACAAGTGAAGGTACTGACTAGACTTTGTGGGATAGAGAATTGGCCAAAATCTGGCTTTTGTTCTATGAAACTCATTTTGTCCTTAACTTGCAATATAACATACATTTATTTAAGTAAATATGTTCAATGAGGTTTTTGTGGTCATAACTATTTTCTTTCTCACAGGGAAGATGCATAATTACAGTGAGAATTCAAACAACCACTACAGTCCTCTCATTCAGACTTCTCTAGCTTCTCTAGCTCTCTCTCAGAAGTGCCCGAGTCTCAGTGTTCTGTTTGCTACCGAGGCTACCAGCTTAAATTTTTGCAGCAAGAGCAGGGTGCAGTCTCTGAAGCCTCAGATAAGAACTCTGACTTGCACACGTGTCTCAGCTGATTACTAAGAGGCTAAATCATTCCGATTCATAGTTTAGCCTGGATGAATAATAGACTGTGAAGGATTTTTCTGTCCGTATCTTGCGGCTCAACTTGGGATTGTAGTTTCCCTACATAATTAAGGCTATAAATTACTGTTTTATTTTGAGATGAAACATGAATGTCTTACAGAAAACTAACAAAGCAGCTCTGCTAAGGTGCATAAGACTGTCAGAGTCCTGAACTAAAGAAAATGTGCTGCAGGGTTCAGCATCTTGCAAACATTTGTGCAGATTTTAAAGTGCAGAGTAAAGCTAGACAGAGATTCTTGTCCAATAACAATACCACCTTCTCCTCTCTTATAAAAGGTGTGTGAAGATTATTATGGTTAGTGTCTGCTAAAGAATTTCCATAAACAAGAATGATTTAGCATCATGGAGACTCCACCTTTTTCTTTTCTTTTCTTCCTCTTCTTTTTTTTTTTTTTGTTCTTCTATCTAGGGAAATGTCTAGGGAAAGAGTGATTCGGAGTAGATTGTGGAACCACTAGATGGGACGAAGGCAACTTCTAGAAGTATTGCTTGATCAAACAGTGATCACTAATTCACAAACATTTGTTTGGACACTGTGAGAGTAAAAATGTTTGCTGCTGTGATAAGAATTAGCTTCACCCTTGCAGACACAATTAAAAGCCAGAATGTCTTACAAAAAGTAGGGAGACATATGGTAACAGCAAATTTGCACCAACATAATAAGACTATTAAAAGATAAGCATGTCTTTAAGATGATTGAATGGAATGCCTTGTAACATTTTTCCCAGGAGGGGAAATTACATTTCCAAAGGAATGACAGTGCTTGTGGCAAGATGTTACACTATAAGTAGGTGAATGACCAGACACCTCTCCATCTTCATCTGCTTAGAGAATGGCATGTTGTAATCAAGGTTTGGTGTTTCATATGAATCCTAACACCAAGCAAACGGCCGTCTGAAGTATGTTCAGTGCTTCCAATAATACATGTCACAAGGCTCTGTTATCCAGAATTGTTAAAGAAGAAAACATTTACTAACTTCATCTCCTCATATATTCATAATTTCTCTACCATTCAAAATCAACACAAAATGTTAATATGATACATAGGCAGGATATTTAGTTTCTCAGTTGCAGAAAGAAAGAGCAAGTTGGTGATCTAGCCTCAACCAGATTGGTAAGAACAAAGGAATGGAGAACCAAGAGGACACAAAGAGATTAGCTACATAGATAATCTTACATAGATGTTCCTTCACTGCAACATGGTCATGTCTTGTAAATCCATGGTAAATTAAAAACATATAAAGTAAAAAAAAATCTGTTAACATATCTTACCCACGGAGCAAGCATCAAGGTTTGGCTATCTTGTCTGCTGCTGTAGAAGGTAAATTATTTTTCCTTTGTGATTACTTAACTGAACAGGACCTGCGACTTATTACCTTTATTTCAACATCTGAGAGGGTGCTACCAGACATCGCTAGTAGTTTTGGAAATTGAAGCAGAGTTTCTAGTGATTGTTTATTGATTTCACCTCACTATGGAATCAGTGAGGTTGAACCATTATGATATGGGGACCATATCCGTGCTATTAACTACTTCAAAGCTTTGCTACCCCTGAAATACACTGAGAAGTGATTTTTTATTTTATTTGCTATGTGTATCCTTTCAAATTCATGTTTTGAAGCCCCCTAAGTGATCACCTTCATTACCTTAAAACGTGCTCATGTTTAGTGATAAGATTATAAAGATGTAATTAAGTTATACAAAATGCCTGCAGGTTAAGCCCTTCCCCAATGATTAGCATCCATATAAGGTGAAGGGATTAGAGCACAAACAACATAAACAAGGAAACTATCTGAGCACATGGAAGGGACACCAATATTTAAAAGTTAAGAGCAGCCTACAGAGAGGTGAATACTGTTGACATTCCAGTTTTAGACTTTCTGCTTCCACAATTGTAAGAGAATACATTTCTATCTCTTAAGCCACCCAGTCAAGAAAATACACACTACACCGTCTGTTTTAACCCATGCAACTCAATTATTTAAACATCATTGCCCATTTACATAGTGACCTAACTTTTGCTACCCAGATGGCAAATGATTTTAATCATTCCAGTTCTTAAGTGAAATTTAAAATAACAGAAAAGGAATATTTCATTTATTCACTTATTAGTTCCTTGTATGGTATATGTCACAGTAAAGTATTTTCCATTAATTATGGGTTGAATTTTGCTCTCCAAATTTTATCTCATAGTCCAAGCCAGCCCCCAGTGTTGATGGCTTAGCGAGGCTGGAGGTGACTGGATAAACTTGTAGAAGGGACAGTCTCCTTTACTCAGGCTACTGATTCCAAAGCTGATCTTAGTCAGAAGCATCTTCACAAATATATTGACCTAATGTCGGAGCACTTTGTATGTTAGTCAAGTTTATTCTAATAAATAAACCTCCTGACTGCTGTTATATGAAGAGTCAATTTAGACAAGACAGACAAGCAGATAGGGCAGGAGGGAAGGTCTGGAGAGCATATGTAATTAATGCTTGGAGCTTCCAGAAGTTAGAAATGGGTTGCAGAATAAGTTCTACTTCTTAGCCTTCAGAGAGCACAATTAAAATCATATGTTAGCATACTCTATTCACATGGCCTAACAGGTAATTAAGCTATTCTGTCATGGCAAGACAACATAATATTCCAGGGTGAACTTAAACCTCAACTCTGGAGTGTGTAACTGACGCTTGCCTCTTGTCATTTGAGGTTAAGGGAGTCAGGCCAGTAGTTCGTTGGCTCCTTCCTTGATCTCTCTTCATATGGTTGATGTTTACTTGTGAGCCCATTCCTTCAATCTACATTTCTCAAGTATCTTGACACACCTTGTTGAATTATATCATAAAGACAGTGATAAATACCACTGACCAGACCAGTTGATGACATTTAGGAAGATATCAGACAGTGACGTCACTCAGTCTGTTTCAATAATAATAATAATAATAATAATAATAATAATAAGCAGCTTACATCTCACCTTTCTAAACTTCCTAACATTCATAACAACACCTCCATGTTAGAAAGCTGTAATTGAATAAAGCCTTGGAAATAATCTTCTTATGCTGTTTAATTTTTTATTTCCCTTTCAAGGATTGCTACTAAAACAGCCATTTTTCTCCCTTGTCTTGCTAATCTGACAATTTCTTCCTGACAGCCTCTCATCAGGGGGATTTATTATCACGCTGCTGCTTTGCTCATTCAGTACAAACATTTCAAGGCTGAAATTAGAAACACTGACAAGAAGTGTGGTCTTTAGTTAATGATTTATGCTTCTGCTTTGGAAAATGAAATGCCTATTACATATATTGTACTGAAGAGTGACTTCCAAACTTTCTGTTGGAGCTCTCAGAAGAAATGCTTTATGATTATTGCTCAATAAAAATGATGCTTTGGCATTTCGATTCTCTTCACCCCCCAAACAAAGAAAAGACTATAAAAATATATTACAGCTATTAATTGTATATGGCTAAGTATCTGGCAAGCAGGGTTTAGCTTCTGGGGATTTGTCACTAGATCCGTGGTTTCGATGAGAGGACATCTTATGCTATAGATGCACAAGCTATAAAACCTGATTCTATTGTATTTACATCTGTTGCTGTTTTAATAAAACTATCCAGAAAGGAACTTAAAAAGAAAGGGACTGACATTGAAACCCAAGTACTCAGCAATTGTTTGCTGACGTTATTGATTACTGCTCAGTTACTCCTCATTGGTCCTAGAAGTGAAGGCAGCGAGATTAAAAAACCTCTTTTCTCCTGAGCTAGAACCACCTGTGCCTTGAGGGACAAAGAAGACAGCATAGGTGGAAATGTGTTGAAAACTATTAAACTTTGAGTAAATAAAAAGAGTAATTTGTCAGTGACAGTATCTGTCATTTAGTGCCAAATTGTAGGATAGGCTTTCTTTGGAATATCAAAATAGTTTAAAATTATTTATAAATAATAGAAATTTATTAACTCCTTGAGAGGTTCAGGTGATATATTTTCATACCTCATCCTGAAATTCCTCCAAGATCCACCTTCTCCTTATAACTTCCACTGATCTTGAAGTAGTTTCTGGTCTACTGGAACTTAAAGTCTCTCAGCGTGCTTCTCTTGAGATGTTTCCTGACCTTTGGTGTAGAGGTTGTGTTTGTGTTGTAAATGTATTATTTGAGGGTGGGCACCACATGACCAATGGGATTTTACAGTTTTAACTTAAGAGCCTTATGTGTTTGCGTTGTCATGGGCTAAGCGCTCAGTTGTGCTGCAAATGCCTCCAAGTGTTGTCCACTTTGTTCTGAGCACTTCTTCCCAGCTGATTAACATGAAAGTATTTTTTTTTTCAGAGCTGGGGATGGAAGGCATGCTAAGCAAGCTCTCTACCACTGAGCGAAATCCCCAACCCATGAAAGTATTTTTATTTCTCAAGTACAATCTTTTTTTTAAATTTCTGCCCTTAATGTCAATGCTGTTGTTGTTGTTTGTTTCTGACTTCTATGTGATCCTCCATAATGTTTTATGATACATTTGAAGCAGAACTCATAGTGGGAAACCTTGTTTTGTTTTTTTTTTAAAAAAAGCTTAATGTCTCTAATCTACAAAACTCGAAATTTTATTCAAGAGGGAATCATGGAAATGAAGACTAGGAACAGGCGTGACTGGGCATCAGACATTTGCAATTTGTGCATCCAGATATTAGCAGAAAACACTAATGTGGTTTTTCTTGCTTTTTGATTTCTTTGTTCTTTTAATTGAATTATTAAAAATATATTCTCACATTATATCAGATTACTCTTCCTAGTTCCTCCTCACATCCCCTCTCATCAAGATCCATACTTTTCCTTTCTCTTACTAGAAAGGGAGAGGATTCCAGGAGAGATAATAATAAACTATAACAATAAAATACATAATATAAGGCAAAACCTATCATATCACAGTTGGACAAGATAAATGAAAAGAATGAAAACAGCCCAAGAGAAGGCACAAGAATCGGAGACTCACTCATTTGTACACTCACGCATACCATAAAAACACTGCACTGAAAGCCATGATATTTACATAAGGGACCTGGTGTTGTCCCATACAGGCCCTGTGCGTGCTGGTTCGGTCTCTGTGACTTCATAGCTTTGCTTGCGTTGATTTAGAGGCTTTGTTTTTTGTTGTCCTCCATACCCTCTGTCTTATTCCCTTTCTATATTCTGTCAACCCTGACTGGAGAATTGATGAAGATATCCCATTTAAGGGCTGAGTGTTCCAAGCATTCTCTCCCCGCCCCCCCGTGTTTATAATAAGGAGACTACTAATTTGTTAGAGTGACTATATTTGACAATTTATAGTTCAAGGTAATCATTCTGGTGTTTCAAATGCTAACCAACATAATTGCTTTAATTCCATTTTAATTGATCACCCAAGGCACTGCTAAAGAATAATACTCTCCCAGCTCTATAAATATACATACTTTGACTATCCTAACTTTGCAACATGCTGACTTCACAATATAGCAAGAGTCAAAATTTGGTATAAGCAATGACTTAATATTGTCAGCCTTATGAGAAAATAACCAGGAGCCAATTATCAGGCTAATATACTTTGTGAAAGTCTATATAACTTACACATTTATTTTAAAAATCGTAAAAGAAAACACCAGTGAGTTAGAATTACATTTCAAGCACTGAAGTTCTACAAAGTATGAATATACATTAATTTGTTCAAGCAGAACCCAGTAAGAATGATAATGTATTTAACATGAGTGATCTTTAGGGGTTAGATAGCATTTATTTGCTAAGATGCTCAGGTGTGAAATTCTTTTTTTTAAAACTATGTAAGAAAGATAATTATGTAGGAATACAGGTGTTAATTAAAACCTCATTTTATATTTTATAGAATCTAAAGAATATAAAAACACTCCCTGTTCCATCGTTTATGCCCATGGACAGTTTATAGAATAAACTATATTACCAGAATGCTATCAACAATCTCTCTTATTGGAACCTGTTAAAATGGATCCAAACTTGTGAGGAGGATCCAAGGTTGTGAGGAGCAGAAATTTGTCTGTAGTTTCCACTTGTCCAGTGCAATTTACTTCCTTGGGCAGTAAACAAAATAAATATGATTTATTTAGTCACCAAGGTACAAATGTCCAGTCTCAGGTCTATTCTCATTAGTTTAAGTATTCTCAGCTTCATCAGCTTTCGTGAAACACAGCTCTGCATTACGCCCTGCTGAGTGTGCCCTGAGCACGATTAACTTTATGGCTTCCAGGACTTTCAAATCAGGGCCATTGAGGATCATATCAGGAAGGTTTGTTTGAAATGGTTTTAAGTGTCTTTCTCGAAACTATAATTTTGTTTAAATTTATTAATAGTACTTTGAATGTTAATTCAGAAATCCTTAGAATACATCCTTGTGGAGACGGGGAGAGTGTTGGGGCAGGGGGAAGGAGCTATGGAATACGGAATGCTCAGGGGTTGGACTGGGAGGGGAATAAAATCTGGAGTGTAAAAACAAACAAAGAAACAAATAAAGAAATAAAATCCTTAGACTAGGATACGTTATTACACACATTATGATACACACACACGCACATTTCATTGGCTATTATTCCACATTCCATGTCTCTTTCATTTTGTTATGAGGCCACAATTGACCATGGTGCTCTTTGTGTATGGTATGATTGATGGAGACCTGAGTGGGACTGATCCTCATTTCCTGTCTCCTTGGTGACACTAATGTCTTATGACAACCATCTCTTACTTAGACAATATACAAAGGTTTGGATATTATCGTGCAGTTCCACATACCTCTTGCTGAGTTATGACTCATCAATATTCTTTCAAGTCAATACCGATCAGTGTTCCAACTCATCACCTATTACAAACATCCCAACTTCCAATGTAAGGAAAATAAACTGTCCACACTGCCTTCCACGGTCTCTGTAATCTCTCTTCTAACCCTTCTGACATTCCTAATCCTCCAATCTCAATTGTCCTGTGAGAATGATCACCAAAGCAAGTTCCACCTCAGAGTATAAAAAACATTTCCTGGTGTAGCCTTCAAAGTTTGAGGACATGTGGCTGTGTGGCCTGCTTCTTCATGGTCTTATGGCTTTATTTTATGAATAACTTTCTCAATGAAGCTGTTCTTGACTTTCAGATATGAAGATAATTCTCTCAACACTTTCTATTATACTACATTATTTTACATGTACTAATAGTTGTTGATAACTGATAACATGATAAATGGTTGTTTTTCGTCTATTTTCCTAATGTGTTAAGACCATCAAGAGCCATAATCTTAATGACTTATTTAGAAAATGACACACACATGTTTGTGAGTGAACGCATGCATGCATATGTACCAGCTGAGGCTTGCTTCTTGCCCTTTTCTGATGAGCCAAGAGTTAGGATTGCCTTGCTGTATGCACTTGGCTGGAGCAGAGCAGTCACTGTTTAAACCGTTGTGGTCTTCCTTACCTGCCAGTTTTGGTCCTTTGGCCACAGGGTGCCAAACTTCATGTTAGGTGCACTCAAGTTACTGGGATTCTCCCTAATCTGAATTTGATCTGTGGACCATAGATGGGCTTTCTTCTATAGAACTTTCAGATTCTTCTTAGATTTGATATGTAGCTTATAGTAGGAAAATGCCTACATATTCCCAGAAGCAGAGAAAAGTGTCCTTTTTGTTTATTTCAGTTTCCTTATTCCACTTTAATGGAATTTAAGAAAAGGCCCCAAATAACCTCATTCTACTTATGAATGAGTAAGAGACTCAAGTACCCACTCTTACTGTAGCAGTTCAGGGTGCATAGGAAAGAAATGTTTATATCAAATGTATAGAAATTTGAATGGATGTTTCTCTTACTATGAATAAAATGCTCCATAAATTAATGGTACCTGGTATATACTATATCAAGATAAATAAAACATTGTGTGCTCAGTTTACCTGAACTGTACATTTCTTTACATTTCATAAGGATATGTCAACTTTCCATGAGATATTTCCAATGTTTGACAGGACTATGAGTTTTGATTTTTGTAACATTTGGCTGTCTTTGAACCACTTAAAATTTCTAGGTATTTTCCACAACATTTCCCCAAGTTACGCCTAATGTTTGGCTGTGGGATCTGCATCTGTTTCCGTGATCTGCTAGGTGAATCCTCTCAGAAGACAGTAATGCTAGGTTCCTGTTGTGTTTTGGACCCCAGACAAGGGACTGAAGTACATATCAAGGCAGAACTGGCCTTTAGGTTCTCCCAGTATCCATACTCCTACCTGGCACATCAAGCAAGCCCTCTACTCAGAACTTGTCAGCCCAGGGGTTGGGCTGTCTTTCCCCTAGGACTCTTCCCTTTATAATTAAGACATTTTAGTTTCTCTTTCTCCTCCCCGCTTTGCCTTCTTTCTAGGTGCACTCACTTTCTCTTTCTTACTCTTCTCCCTTAGGTCTCCTTTCCCATGGTGACTTCTCTAGCATCCTTCATTTGAGCAACTGAACTTGCCCAACTGATTAAGATATGCGTGTGTGTGTGTGTGTGTGTGTGTGTGTGTGTGTGTGTGTGTGTGTATATACACACATACATACATATATATACATATGTGTGTATATATATATCAGCTTGAATCGGTTCGTCTCTCTAGCAGAGAAAGAATTTGTCAACTCCTGTCTGGAAGTATAAGAGAATGTTATTAATATCGGCAGGGGGTGGGGTATGCTCTCTCTCATGACATTGGTCTCAATTTGGGCAAGTTGTTTGACTATTCTGTTCCCTTTGTATCCCTGAATATCCTGTAGTCAGGACAAATGGATCAGGGAAGAAGGATTAAAGGAACCATAGGGGTTAAGGACACCACAAAAAATGTTTGTAAAAGTAAATAAGAGAAAAGTTATACCATGTACATAATTCATCCAAATAAACACTGCATAAATGTACATTTAAAGAAAAAGACTCAGAGAAACATAGCAGTGAGCTGTGAAGAAAGCTAGTTAGTGAAGTGCTTGGCTGTGTGCCCTAGAAAATGGGTTAATACTCAGAACGTGAGGTAGCAGAAAAGTCAGGTGTCCTGGCAGCTGCTTGTAATCTCAGCATTGAAGAGAAGACAGGTGGATTGCTGGAGCTCTCTGGCCAACCTGACCTAATCAGAGAGTTTCAACCAGTGAGTAAACCTTGTGGAAAACTGAGTGAACCCATTGATTTGAAATAAATGCTACTGTGCTATTGGAAGAGCATAAGAAGAAGCACAATAACATCATTGCTGTGTTCAATGCCCTCCAGGGAAAAGTTCTAAGGTATTATTATGTATTATTAAGTAAATTGTTTAATTTTAGAAAATTATAGGCATTAATTTCCAAATCTGTGGAACAATGATGACAGCGTCTACTATGACCAGAGCTCCTTACTGTAAGGAGTAAAAAGTTAGTATGTGTGCCAGCATTTCATAAAACATTGTGCTGCTTTTCTTAATGGATTTGCTGGTTTTGATTCTTATATTTATACATATTTGCATGCATGGGGGTGTGCATGTGCTTGGTGTGTGTGTGTGTGTGTGTGTGTAAGTCAAATGTTGGGCAGAGGTTTTCCTTAGTAACTACTTTACTTTTCAAGACAGGGGACCACATTTGGCTAGACTCAAAAAGTGAAGAACTCCAGAAACCTTCTGTTCCTGCTTCCCTGTGCTAGGATTATAAGCACATGCCCTTCCTTGTTTTTCCATTGCTGCTGAAGAGCAAGTCAAGCACGCAGATTTGTGTATCAAGAACCTTACTGCACCAACTCTTCAGTCTTTGTTATTTAATGTAAACATAGCTGGTATCCTTAGCACAGTCCTTACTCTTATAGTTAAGAACATCCTCTCTTTCCCCACCAAATGAGAAATAATAGAACAAGAAGAGTGTCTAAAGCAGGAAATATATGTAATCACAAATATAAGCAAGGGAAATATCATAAATTGGACACATTAAGGAAATGACATAACTGGAGTATTCTGAGCAGCACACGGCTGACGGCAAAGCCTGTTGAACATAGGTTTGCATTTGTGTTTACCTAGCACAAAGGAGCAAACTAACCAATCTGATGTAGCAGTTCGGTCAGTCTTTACATCCCGTGATAGAATTTCAAAGGAAAAGGACGAAAAACTAAACTATATGTGCATATAAAAACGGTGAACGTAGTCATAGATCTTGGTGTGAAAGTTTATATTTAATATTCTGTGTGTTGTAGATACTTGGCATGAAGAAAAAAAAGAACAGAAAAGGTCAGGTTTTGCTTTTAATTTCATCTCAACAGTAAACATCTGTTCCTATCAGGCCATTTTCCCAAACATACCCACTGCCTGTTGTTTTCCTAATTCCCTTTATTGCCTCCTACCCAGTGTGCAGCATCTCCCAATATCCTTGCCTCCCCCACGAACACGCTCTGACAATCCCAGCCTACTCTGTTCTTGTTCTCTGATATCACATGGCCCTTGTTGCCTGTGTCACAAAATTAGGCATTTAATTACATATTGCCTTGAATTGTTTTCTAGTTTTGGCTACCTTCTTTTCCATACTAGGTTATGAGTCCTCAGAAAAGACCCAGTTTTCAGGGCTTTCTATGTCTTTGTAGAAAAGATAGGATCATAATTATATTCAGAGGAAAGAAAACTGAATTCCTACATGACTCTTCTGGGCTCATCATAACTTTTAAAAGAAGGATATTGAAGAAAGGTAGAGACCGTGAGCACCAGAGATTCCCAGATGAATTACTCCAAAATATATCATGCAATGCACCTTGGCTCTGACAGCTACAAAGGAATCTTGCTGGCAGAGTGAAGAGGAGAGGCAAATTAAAAGTCTATCCTTAATAGCAACCACAGGCTTAGAGTTTAGAGTTTCCCATCACCATCTATTAAATAGGTTAGTTAAAATAGATTAGAGTTTTAGTAAGGTGCTTACTTAAGTTATAGTTACTCTAGTCATTTGATTTTCCCTATCCTCAGTAAAGGAACTGAAATGACTATTCATTCTGCAGGTGCTTGGCTTTACTAATGTGAGTCTCTATCCTAAAGGGTTCATTCTGGAGGTTATATCTTTACTGCATGTATAGGTGGACCCACGTAAGTCTATGAAAAGTTTCTGTTTAGGAATTATATGTTTTTTAGATAAATCCCTTTAAAAAAGCTGTTTGAAAGTAAACACATTTGGGAAAGTTTACTTAGGCCCACAAACTTGCCTGCCATCTACTTCAGCCTTTTGCCTTTTAGGTAGAGACTTTGATCATCACAAATAAACAGCTTGTTTTTACAAATTTCTTTACATAAGTTTATTTACTAATTAGTGATCTCATTGCATAGTTTTCACTCAACTATCTGTGAGGGTTGGAATAAACTCCTCAAAACATTCCTCACATTTCACTACTTAAGTGTCAAAGTCAAGCTCCGAATAAGGTCCTCACTAGTCATGTGCATTAGCAAATCCAAAAGCTTCCAAGGGCCTGTCTTAGGGTTTTACTGCTGTGAACGGACACCATGACTAAGGCAACTCTTATAAAAATAAACCATTTAGTTGGGGCCAGCATACAAGTTCAGAGATTCAGTCCAGTATCATTAAGGCAGGAATGTAACAGTGTCCAAGCAGGCATGATGCAGGAGGAACTGAGGACTCTACATTTTCTTCTGAAGACAGCTAGTGAAAGACTGACTTCCAGGTGCCCACGCCCATAGTGACACACCTACTCCAATAAGGTTACACCTACTTCAAGAAGGAAGTGGTCTCTTAATAATGACACTCCCTGGGCCAAGCATATACAAGCATCCAAGCAACCAAGCATCACAGGACCCTAATTTTCTGCTGGATTAATGGACAGAGCAACCTGTTTCTCAGAGTTCCTGAAAGAATGAATTAGTATATATAATGAATATATGGACCATACTTCAGAAAAACAAATAAGATTATGGGGTACAAATTGGAAATTAGGAAAGTAATTTTGTTTTATTATATAATATGGCTCTATATTATAATTATCACTATTATGAAGCTCATATTTTAAGGAAGGCACACTTATTATTTGAAATGTAATAGAGTTTTAAGTAGCTGTAGCTGATATTAGCACAGAGGAACATACTTCACAAGTCTTTGGTACCACAAGTGTCCCCATAAGAGAGGAGTCACAAAATTCACTGGTGAATCCTTAAAGGTTTATTGAATGAGTTAAGTGTTTTGATAAATTTCAAAGCTCTTATCCATGTGGCTTAACACTAAACATTGCTGATGCATATTGTTGTGTCTGTGATCATGTCAACTCCAACCAATTTTTTCATAAAGCTGTTTGAAAATCCTTTTGCTGCCTTTCTGAACAATGTCTCTATTCTGTAGAACTACTAGAAATGTTATCTTTATGACTTATCTGTATTTTATACTTTAGTTTTTTAACTCTTCTCTAATATATTACATCCCAATCACAGTCCCCTACTCTCTCCCAGATCCATTCTCCAATATCTCCCCTTTGAAATGAGCTAGCCTCCCAGCAGAATCAACCAAATAGGGCATAACAAGCCCCAATAAGACCAGGTACATACCATCACATCAAAGCTGGACAAGGCAACCCAGTTGGATGAATAGGGTCTCATGAATAGGCAAAAGAGTCATGGACAAGCCTACTCCCACTGTTAGGATTACCATAAGAATATCAAGCCATAACATATATACAAAGACCTAGCTCAGATCCCTAAAGACTCTCTGATCTCTGTGCGTTCTCATGCGTCCAAGTCAGTTATTTCTATGGGCTGTGTTTTCCTTGAATGTCCCTGACTCCTCTGGTTTGTCTGTGGTATTCTGTGTCTTCTCCTATAAGTTGATTGATGAAATCTCTCTGGTTTCTTTGATGACAATTCTGCTAGGATCTAGGCCCTAGGCCCAGCACACTCTGCAAGGAGGACAAACTGAAGGTTGAATGTTTTGTTACTGGGTTAGTTTCCCAAGTCCTTCACTGAGGCCTTGCATGGTTACAGAAGATGGTCATTCAAGCCCTGTGTCTCTTATTATTTGGAGTCTTTGCTAGTGTTTCTCCTGTGGATTGATGGTATTTCCATTGCACTAGGTTTCCACCTTGTCCTGAATTTCCCCAATTCCAGTTGTTTGTAACTTTGTTTTTCTATAATAACTTTGGGTATAGTAACTCTCAGAACACAAGCTATGGCAAGGAGTTATCTGAATGTGTCTGACTGTTTATTTTTATCTCTATTAATTAGGCCCTTCCCATATAGTCTGGGTCAATGTTTTATCTAGCGCTAATTGCTCGATAAACATATTTTTCTTGTGCTAATGTTGTATTCAACTTTCACTAATTTCCTGAAACACACTAAATCACCCTCCATTCAGTCAAGCAACTAGAGTCAATCAAACCCTAAAAGACAGCCATTTCATTTGCAGCACAGCTTCTCTACAAGCATTTAGTGGGATTCAGCTTCTTTCTACTTGCTTTCTGGAATAAAATACAAATTTAAATCACGTGTCAGGTACAGTCTGCCTTTTAGATCACCAGATGATAATTTTTCACACTGTCAACTCTGAAGGTTATCTCTGATTAAAAACATGATGCATGGTAGGGAATAAATCTCAGTGCTGTGTACACAGAAAAATACAGCTAGCATTTCTGATATTCTGAATTGCCCAGTTATGGTATGTGGTTGTAAAGGGTTGGCTTTACAAATAGGTTTTCTCTGATAAGATCCAGTTAATTACTCCTTCACAAATGGAATAGAGATAAAAATTAAACGTAATTTACATAAAATTCAGTGTTTTACATTTTAATATTAATATACTCATTAGGGGTCTGGTTTTTCTTTTGTATACACTAGTTAGTCACAAACTATTATTGTTGTGAGATCATTAGCTCATGGCATAATGAATGAAAACCAATTAAGGCCAAATTTCATTAACTTATATTTTGAAAATAATCTCCAAATAGTCCCCAAGTTTTTCTTTGTTTGTTTGTTGAGAGTTATAGAAGTTGATCATTGTCAAAGAGGGAGAACTAAATCTTCCAAATAACGCGATCCCTTTGTGTTTGTTCTAAGACGAAAACAATCTGCTTTTAATCTTTCTTATGAAAATTTGTATACACTGAGTGAGTCACAATTTAGTTAAGCAAATTGAATCTTGAGAAAGGCATTAAGAAATCTACACACAAATAGAAACACACATGGCTTGTACATTAAGATATTGCACATAGTTATTCAAAGGATTGCTGATTTTGCAATCTTCAAAGCTCATTGTCAACTGAAAAGATAAGTCTTCATTTCTGATGTTGTTAATTCTACGTTTGAAGACTTATTCTCTGTTGAAAAGGCAGATTGATCTTGAAATACAGGTCTATGGCTCCATTCTCTTTAGTGGATCTGAATTGGTCAGACCAATGAAGACATTCACTTTCTGAGATTTGTTTAGCTTTTGGCATGAGGGATTTCTTTTTAATTTCTCTTTTGCTGTGTCAGATATAACTTTAGTGATTTTTTCTCATGCTGATGTTTTAAGTCTTTAAAGAAAAACAAGACAAACACACGAGAGTCTCCTAAGACTCCACAAGTTCCATTTGAAAATGCATTAGGCAAACACTCCCGTTTCCCCTGGATGCTGTCATTAGGGCACTCAAGCAAAGAAAGCAGCTAGGAGTGAAAGTACCATAGAGACTTTCCAGAAAGACTCTGATGCAACCTTTGTTTCATATTTTAAAAAGATATATGAAACCAAATGAGCCCTCATTAAGAGAGCATTTTATTGATTATGAGCTATGATGTCAAGCGCTCTAATGTAAAACCAACAACTTGCTCTAGTTCAGCCATATAGCAGGCATCTGTCTCAGAGTAGACTCACTTCCTCTTTTCTAAGATGCTCAAGGATTTACTATGTCTGGGGCAGGAGGCAGAAGTAGTAAAGACACAGAGGGGAAAGAAGATGATTGCATACAGGTATTATCAGAAATTATGACCAGTGGGTAAGCCTGTATCATTAATGCAGTTAGAGGCAAGGGTGGCCCTAAATCTGGTCTTTCTAAGGAGAATTTGTTCATAGTAGCCATCTGTGTTAACTGAAGAACTCTGAGGGTAGTGACTGTGAAGAACTACTGCAGGCTACACTTGACATTGGGCAGTGCTCACGTGCGCACGCGCGTGCGTGCGTGTGTGTGTGTGTGTGTGTGTGTGTGTGTGTGTTTGTGTGTGTGTCTGTTTATAAAGTATATCATATTAAAGTTATTCAAGTGGTATAGGTGTTGATTTTGTTGGTTCCATAGTCTATCGTTATTCCACTTCCTATGGCTTTTTCTTTTTTTACATTCATCTGTATTTTTCTCTTTTCCCTATTTTAGAAATAAAACATATATTGAGAGTGTTCTTAAGCTAATCATTATTAAAGAGTTACAGTTTGATTTGCCTATCTTTCTATTTCACTTTCACACATGTCCCAAACAAGAAGTATAAGTGGATTTTCCTCTGGCAATCTACTGAACTGAGTTTCAAAAGATACTCAGGGCTTATGTCCCAGAAGCTATAGCAATGATCACCTTATTCAGAGGGAGGGTCTCTGAATCTGAAGTGAGACCACGTGATCAAGCATTACCCTGCATTACCCAGGTGGAACCCGGAGGCGGTCATGTGTTTTATATATAACAATGGAGGCAGAAGATGGATTGGTGCTGAGGGTCTACTAAACAAAACAAAAACAAAAACTCAAAGCAGCCATTAGCTGGACTGTCTCCCCACAGTTTTGCAAGAAAATGTGACCTTGCTGGCACTCTAATCACAGCCTTCTAACCTCAGTAGCTTTGAGAGAATTAATTTCTGTTGTTTTAAGAGAGCATATCTGTAGTAATTTGTTCCAATGACCACAGGAAACTAATGCAACTCCTTTCTTTAACACTCTGAAATTGGTAGCAAGGGAAATTACAGTGTAGCAGTTTTCCAGTTCACCTCTAGCTTTGTAAAATTAGAGGAAATACAGATTAAACTGTGGGAAATATGAGGGCATTTTATTTTCGCACGAGCTGCAAAGCTATGGAGAATCATGCAGTCTATCATCATCCTCCTTCTTGCCTCCCAAGATAATCTTCTGATTGCTGGAATACAGTCCACAATCAATAAGATATTTTGCGAGACCTTATTATGTATAGGAAATGCCCTAGGTTCTATAGCAAGCACTACTTAAATGAATGAATAAGAATAAATAAAATGAGGTTTAGAGGTAAGGACATTCAAAAGTGTTCAGGTTCTGGTGATGTCCTTAGAATAGTACTTCAATGACTGGGTCCTTTACAAAACAGAGAGAGAAACATTTCTATACGCTATCATTATATGATGCTGCTATGAAAGACCCACGTTAAATTTCACATTATGTTTTATGGACCTCAAGCCTCCAACATTGTAAATGGTATTAAATTTTCCTCCTTATAAAGTAACTTTTCTATGGTATTTTTAATGAATAACAAATGCTGGGAAACAGACATAGAGAGCTCTAATGACTAGAATCACTACTCTTAAGAAGAAGGATGTAATGATACAGGAAAAAATAGCACCTATAAACTAGGAAGAGGTTTTTCTGAAGAATTTGTCCAAGATGCCACTATGAACATTGGTTTTGTAGAACTGTACTTAACAAATATTTATTGTTTAATCTATCCAATCTATGAAGTTTGTTATAGCAGTGTAAGCTAAGGCACCACCTATCTACCAAACCTTTTATGTTATAAACCTTACTCCTAATGTATACAGATGTCTCATGGTTTATAAAACAAATGAGCAACTACCTGGGCCAATGGGTTTATATGAAGCCAAGATTGAATATGGAACCTCTTGCTGCGGACAAATCTTTGGATGTTTAATCTGATTTGATTTTGTGGGTTGTATTCTCCTACATATAGAAACTGAGACCAAGAACTATAAAGAAGTCCATTAAGAAGGTGATCTCAGAAAGTAAAAATGTAGAATCCTGACTGACATGCAGGGTTATGGTTTCAATAGGAAATGTCTCCAATATGCTCACATGTCAGCCTGAGTCTCCAGCTGGTAGCATGTTTCTGAAGGTCTTGAAAAATTTAGGAGGCGATACATACTTGGAGAAACCTCATGTCATTGGCCCTTCCTATCTTTCTTTTGCTCCCTGATCACAAAGATGGGAAGAAACTTCTCTGATCCTATTGCCTTGATGTTCTTCTTAAGTGTACATGGTCCCAAGCCATAGACTAAACTATACACAGTCCTACATCAACATGAATCCATCCTCTCTCAGGATGGTTACACCAGACATTTGGTTTCAGAAATGAAACACTAATGAATACACACACACACACACACACACACACACACACACACACACACACACAGGAGAGAAGGAAATTTGTTCTATTGAGGCATCAGATACACTCACAGAGAACAGTGTCTGAGACATAAAAAAATGCTTCCATTATTATTCAGAGAGAAACCGTGCATCTATCCACCTTTGGTTTAATTCTTTGTGGTTATAGGTTTTACTTGTAGAAAGGCTATGAGAACTAAGTAAAATGATATATTAAGTTAGGGGTCAGAATTCAATTTTCTCCCTCTCCCTCTCTCTCTCCCTCCCTGCCCTTCTCTCTCTTGTGACCTGGAACCTGGGGTATGGTAGAGTTGAACAATTTCCAATCTAGTAGGTTTACTCTAACAACAATTCTAGACAATTCAATCTCTCCACAACCTCACGGAGTAGCACAGTGCTTGTCTTTCCACTTGACAACCTTTATGATAATACCAATACTAATACTAATACTAATACTAATACTAATACTAATACTAATACTAATAGCTAATACCTCTAACATTTTAGGGAAGCATTAATTTTTTTCTCATTCAGGTGACCAAACCGTATCATGCTTAGGAAGTTGTATCTGCTGCTCACTTTCACAGAATATTATCCTACTTTCTTTTCCAAGTGTATTACACTTACCTGCTGAAGAGACCACACTCACTACCAGAGTACATGAATGTAATGGTCACCAGAGTGTGTCCTCGGGAGTCTTGGTGACTGCAAATTAATGGATTTCCAAGGAATTTACTGCAATACATGCATTTGAAAAGAGATAATTCACTGCCTGTTTAATTTATGGTAGTTATGATTTAGATGTAATAATAATTCTCTGGCTTGTTTACTGTACATTTCTCATGGGTCATCATTTGGATCCAGATGTTAGTTAAATGTCCTATGCATGCACACTTCTCCGTAAGTAGTCACTCTAGAAAGCATCCTTGGCACGAATTTCTACTTTCCCTTTCAACCTTCTTTCCTGTGTCAGGAAAGAAGGCAGTTCTTCCTGCAAAGGAGGGGGGACTCTACCTGTGGTTTAGAGCACTGGTTCACAACCTTCCTAACACTGAGACCCTTTAATACAGTTCCTCCTGTGTGGTGACCCTATGCTATGAAATTATTCTCATTGCTACTTTATAACTGTAATTTTTGCTACTGTAATTTTTGCTATTGTAATGTTAATAACTGTGTTTTCAGATGGTCTTAGGCAACCCCTGTAAAGGGATTATTCTACCTCCAAAGGGGTTTCAACCCCTAAGTTGAGAAGCTCTACTTTAAAGTGCCTTTCTTAAAGCTCTATGCCCTTCTATCCTGGCCACCTGGTTTTTCTTTTTGTGTTGGCTCCAATCTCTTTCAAGCAGAGAATATATTCTCTACTGATCATTGTCACCTTGAAGTTGCAGTCTTTTTAAAATCTTGATTCAGTAAAGGTTTCAAAGCAGTCAATGTCACTCTTCTCACTTGTCACTTTCTGCTTATATCACAGTATAATCCTCTTGTAACCAGACTTACAGTTTTATCAAGTTACAAACACTGTTCTTGTAAACATTTCACAAAAATAACAGAGTTTAGTTTTCATCATACATATACATCATACATGTCAGCAAATTTCATCTCTTCAATATTCCCTTCAATATTCTCTGCTTTGTATCATTTCCCATGATAAACCCTGTCTATATAGCTATTCATTTTTGATGTCTTCTGATGGCTTTTATTTATTTCCTTATCAGATACATGATAGCTTCTTTTATTTTTAATTTCAAGGAACAGTTTTAGACTCTGTGGGTGTTCAATACATTAATTGTCACTTAAGTCTACAAATTCTAAATGTATTTCTTTCATTTAAGTTCCAGAGCTGTTCATTTTAATGTTCTTTTAGAGCTTGATACAGTGACATCGGCTTGACTTCCCAGCTTTGTAGATAGCCAAAAGGACTGCAAATTCAAGGCCAATTTGAGACACCTGGTAAGAACCACTCTTCAAACAAACAAACAAAAAAAAGATTTAATAAAAGCACTAAGAGTGCTTATTATAACTTGAATACAAATTCCACTTTCCCTCAAAACTGGTCCTGCTTCAAGATAACACAGAAATCAGGCCTGCATTTAGCTAGTTGTTAAGACAAAAAAATGGAAGTCATAGTATTTTTTCTGTCTTGCCACTAAGAGTGAAGAATCATTTAATTTATAACTCTAATACCAGAATCAGGAAGAACCTGGATAAACAAAGGTAATTAACCAATCTCAGTTCTAGAAGTTTGTTCATCATATTTACATTTTACATATCTGATTTCCACCCAGAGATTTCTACTTTAGAACTGTTGCTAGTGTCTCTTTATCAAGGTTTAGGACCAAATCTTCCCCTCCATTTCTTCCCTTCCCATGGTTTTCTCACACTGTAGCTATGATATTTCAGTGAAAACTGGATGTATGATATTCAACCTCCTACCCTTCTCATCTCCAAGACATATGTCCCAGAATGCTCTGGGATGGTGTACATTTCCCTAGATTTCTTGTTCACAGGTTACTTTCACACTGACCTTCTTTTCCCCCTCACATGAGCTGTGAAACATCCCATAGGTTTCACCTTTATTTTCCTTCTTCCGATTAAAGTTTTATTCTTCTGGTCTCACATTCAGTGTTATCCCCTAAAGATGCGGCTTCTACCCATAGACAAACTCAGATACCATCTTGTGGCAATTTGTCCTTCCCCAACATATGACTCAAGGACATTTACTGCATGTCCAAAACCAATCTTCCAGGCACACTAGAAATCCAGTAATTGAGTCTTCATTTTATCCTCTTATAACTACAGGATACTCATTACTTTCCCACAGTTTAGACACAGAGTAGGCTCACAATGTTCAAAGAATTGAATGAATAAATGCTAAACAATAGGATATTTATTACTATTATACCATAACTCATTTTAAGTTGAGAAACCTCAAATAAACATTTAAGAAGAAAATAAAGCTACTATCTTTTCCATCTCCAAACTTCCATGGTATAAACAATTATTTTCTAAAACACATCCCTACCATATTAATCTGTGGTCAGAGGTTAAGAGTGCAAAACAAGTAGGGACTTAAGTCTCTGAAGAGTAGCTCTGAGTAAATCTTTCTTCCTGGACAATTTGATTGTTTCATGGATTTTGTCACTGCTATGAGAAAGTAACTAAAGGGAGAAAGGCTTTGGCTTATTCTGCCTTAGAATTCCAGAGAGATACAGTTCATCATGGTGGAGAAGACATAACAGAGGTCAGGAAATGTGTGTTGGTAGAATCAAGATACTGGGTGGTGACAGTGTATCCAGGAACTACAGTAAGCTATGGGGCCATGCTATAAAGTCTCAAGGCCCATTCCCAGTGATCCATGTCCCCCAATGACACGCCACTTCCTAAAGAGTCTACAGCCTTCCGAAGCCAAACCACTATCTAGAGACTGAGTTCAAATGCCCGAGCCCACAGAGGACATTTCACAACCGTAGCAGCCAACCAGCTTCTTTGGGCTGTAACTGTATCTAAGTAGAGCCTTTCCTTCTTTCTTCCTGCTGCCACCCATCTTATCATTTAGGGCATAGACTTCCTACAAGCATAGGGAAACTCTGCGATCTTGTCCTTGTTAATATGTAGTTCTCCCAATAGACTCCTCAGGCTGCTTTCAAATACAAAGCAGTTTCCAGTTCTTCCTAGAACTAAGCTCATTTTTTCATTAAAAACACATTTGTGCATTTGTCTGCGTATGACAGTAAGTTTTGTTTTATTTTTTGCTGAGCTTTATGCTCCAAAACAGTGCCTACCACAATTACACAATTACATTATCATCATAGTATTGCAGAGTGCAGCATATATTGGGGTGCTAAATAATTATTAAGTTAGAAGATATTTTGCTGAAATAAGGCCAGGAAACATCACCCTAAGAAAAATAGGCACAGGCCTGTTGCTAAAATAGGAGAACGGCATTGCCCCCAAAGTCAGGAGAGTGACTGATATACGTAGACTCCTAAAGACTTTGTATACGGATAGTAAACTTCCAATGTGCTGCTTGAGGTTTTCCTCCGACACTCTTAAGTAAATTTAAGTCACAGATTGTCCCTTGGTCATGATTTTGGTTTTCAATGAAATTATTTGACAACTCTCAGAATAGATCTTTTTCTATTTGGGACCTCAGAATAATTCCATTTCATTTTCAAAAGTAATATAATATTCAATAGAATGTGTACTATGTGTGGGAAAATTCAGGAGGGACATATATTTTCTACCAACATATTAGTGAGAAAAAGACTTATAAATGTCAGAAAATACTACTCTTCTGAATGTGTAAATTGTATGGAGCTTAAAATGGAATGTTTTTAATAGAAGGGACAATTACATCTCATAGTTTGATGAGTGAAAATCAACTTTATTTTGATACATGAAATCTTGTTAGAGATAATTTCATACAGAGGCAAATGGTACTTCTTAATATCCTTAGAGGCTCTGTGTTTGATTAATTTGATTAAATTGATTAATTTCCAACTTTGTATTTCTAGGTCATAGCTTGTATTGTATTAGGGCAATGGCTATCTCTATGTCCTTGAATTTTGCTCACCCAACAGTAGTATGCATGCATTCCTGTCATTCATGTATCCCTTTACTGATTTAGCATTTATTGAGGGAATTATGTATAAATCTTATGCTAGGATGCTGATATTAAATGATATTTAATTTGAGGGTTAACATATGTCAAATAAAATCATTTCTGGATGATTAAAATTTGAAAACTAAATAATATAGTTTTTATCTGATAAAGGTCTGCATAAATATTGCACACCACTGTATGTTCATCTTCATTTTCCAAAAATATAAGAAGTGATATAAAGGATTCACAGCTAATAAATAGAAAGATGTAAGACTGGATTCAGATCTCCCAGTGATTATAAGTAGCAATCCCTTTCTGACATGCCATGCCATTCATTTTTATGAACAAAACCTCATTTCATCCTCACGACCATGTGCTCTACTCAGTTTGAATTACCTTGGTAAACTCTACAGACTAGACATTTGTGAGCTTCTCATGGTTGTAGAAGTGGCTCCTAGTCTATGATCCTTGTGCTATAATCAGAATCAGGTATGAGCAAGATCTACCTTGTTGATTGGATTGTGCTGAGGATTATTTTCCAATGTAAGAGCACAGACTTCTTTAACCATTTCATGGTTGAAAGGAAGCAAGGCCACACTTACCTAAACATGGGCATCTCTCTGTCTTACAGCGTGTTCCCTTATGAGCATATCACGTTTCACTTCTTAAGGAAATCATAATCAATACTCTTTCTTTTTTTTTCAATTTTTAAACTATTTTCTGAGTGACAAATGTGTTTGACTGGCTAGTATGGCTTAGTATGTCCCAGATATCTGACTCAGAAGTAGAAAACACAATGTTCTCACTTAGCCTTGCTTTTAGTATAGTTTCATTCCTTCTTGCTAATTTCCCTTCCTTCGTTTGGAGGCTTCTCTTTCATCATTGGATTTGACTTACAGAACTTAAAACAGTATCCACAACCTGGAGTCACTTCAGTCTCAGAGGAGACACTAGACTAGGACTTCCAAGTAATCCTTGCCCTGGGGAGTCTTCAAATACACTTAACATCGTCATAGAAATATGAGCCTTGGCAGTCAGACATCTTGGGTTTGGCACTCATAGCTGCCATAAGCTTGTACACAGAGGACTTGCTCTCTAGTTGATATTTCACTGAGAGGCCCAGAAAGTTTAGAAGATGAGCTGTAGTTAAAAGAAGTAAGGTGATTGCACTGGGTTCTTCAAAGGGTATTGGGGTCCCTCGCTGTTCCTTATGAAGTTATTCTAAATTGTGAGATGCTGCCCTTCCATTCTGCCTGAGCAAAAGTACAATGCCTTGGGGTTATGATCATGGACACAAAACTCAGCAACTATGATCCAAAGTAAATCTTTTATCACTGCAATAGAAAGCTGACAACCACAGAGGGCCCTGGACCCACACAATTTTTTCCTGTAATTATTTCCCGCTTTTGCCATCCTTGACCACATGCTCCTTGTAGACATTCTGGCAATATTGTACCTCGGAAGAGGAGAGGGTATCTAAGATGAAGCAGGGATATGGTTCCTTTGTTATTAGTTTCAGCAACTCAATATATACTAAATAAAGTGTGCTTTCAGTAGTGGCAGAGAGCATGTAAGAGCTCTGGAAATGTCCTAAGTCAGTACGAGCTTACACTCCAGAAATAGTGCCATGCTTAGCAGCTATCAATGTAGTATGAAAAATACTCTTACAGATGTACAAGATCGAATGGTATGGGAGCCCTGGGGAGGTACATATGCAGAGATGCTACAGTCCATCCCTCAAAGACATGCAATCACTTCCCAGAGAGAAAGTATAGCTTGGAAATAATTCATCCATAATGGTAAATAATTTAAAAGGTTATGGGTATATATTTGTAGAAATGCATTGCTACATTGATGATTTTCTTCTTATGATGAAAATTTCTTTTGAGACCTTTGTAAATTTTTAAAGGCCTGAGTAAACAACACTTTAAAAAATATGCTCTCTAATGTGTACCCAATTAGTACGGTGCTAGGGGTTCAGATAAACCTGGAGTGAAATATTCAGGAAAACATGTTGTATGCGAATGACTCTTAATTATCAAAATGTGACAACTTGTATTTCAATAATAAATGTGTTCACCCTAATTTTTCACCTGATTTAAATGACAAAATGAGCTGAATGCAAAATGCTTCCCTAATTAGAAAAGCAATTGAACAAATATTAACAGTGTGCCCTAGAATGACAGTGATGTTATTGTCAACATCAGCATATCCAATGGAGTCATTTTGACCCCACTTTTTGTAATCTCATTAAGACAAATACAGAAAAACAATCTGAGAATTCAATTATTTGGTCAACAAAAATCAAATGCACATATTTCTGTATAGAAGTCTGTTATCTCTATTTCTGAGAGATGACATGAGCTAATTATTAGGGAACTAGTTTATGAAGAATAAATAGCTTATTGCTTAGAAAAGAAGAAAATGGAGAGGGTAAAACACATCTAATGAGAATGGAAGAGATAACACAAAAGATTAAAAGCAAAACCTTGATAAATTGTTTTTTAAATTTTTATGTTTAAACTGATCACAGAAATTTTGAGACTTAATTTAAAAAAAAATAAAAGGACGATCCCTCCTCAAACTAAACAATTATGTGTATCTTAAAGGAACAATCCCGCTTTGCCTCCTAGAAGAACACAAAACAAAGGTATGGACAGCTTTGTGTATCTGTAGTACAGACATATGAGCAAAGGGAATAGTAACATTTAACTTGAATTGATATTAATATTGAAATTCTATAAGGAATAAATGGCAGCAGATAAGGAGAGTGCTAGGTATGGCTCAGGAGAAAATTTGGAGAAGATTTAAGAGAACACCCATAGGAGACAGTATCCAAAGGAAAAAGTCCAATTCAGAGTGAAAGTCTGGTCAAGGACAGACAACTGGTCTCCAAGACCTTAAGGAGTATCAGTGCTTAGTATATACACCTTTAATGGGGTAGTACCTATAGATTAGAAGTGCATCAGACCTTACTTATTCTAGAGAAGATTATGCAACTTCAACCTGTTCTTTCTTTAAGTTCTTCCTTCAGTATCCTTTGAGGAAACATCTCTCCAGTAAAGAATTACTATGGGGATGTTAAGTGGGTAGGAATTGAAGTCTCCTTCCAACAACTTGTACCAGTGGATAACTACACAGAAGAAATGGACAAAGGTACTGTAATTTGTTTGAGGTCAATAGAAAAAAGTAAGTGCCGGTCCAAGGACTAGAAAACAGAGCCAGGATATGACCACACCTCTCAGCTGAAGAGAAGCACTGAACAGGCAACTAATTTCATTAAACATAACAGAAACATGGAATATTATAATTCATAAACTGGATGTGAAAAGATCAGTGAGGGCAAAGTGAGTACTTTTAAAATAATATAGCTTAAAAATATGGAAAATAACCTCACACCAGTCAGAATCGCTTTGATTAAAAAACTCAGGTGATAGCAGATGCTGGAGAGGATGTGGAGAAAGAGGAACACCCCTCCATTGTTGGGATTGCAAACTGGTGCAATCATTCTGGAAATCAGTCTGGAGGTTACTCAGAAAATTGGAAATTCCACTACCTAAGGACCCAGCTATACCTCTCTTGGGCATATACGCAAAAGATGCTGCAACATATTACAAAGACACATGCTCCACTATGTTCATAGCAGCCTTATTTATAATAGCCAGAAGCTGGAAAGAACTCAGATGCCCTTCAACAGAGGAATGGATTCAAAAAATGTGGTACATCTACACAATGGAGTACTACTCAGATATCAAAAACAATGACTTCATGAAATTCATAGGCACATGAAATGAATAAGAAAATATCATCCTGAGTGAGGTTACTCAATCACAGAAAAACACACTTGGTATGAACTCATTGATAAGTGGATATTAGTCAAAAGCTCAAATTACCCAAGATGCAATCCACAGACCACAGGAAGCTCAAGAAGAAGGATGACCAAAATGCAGATGCTCTCTTCTTCTTAAAAGGGGGAACATATCCATAGGAGGGGATATGGAAGCAAAGTTTAGAATAGCGACTCTAGGAATGGCCATCAAGAGCCTGACACACATGTGGCCCATATATATATAAAGCCATCAAAACTAAATAAGATTGATGAAGCTAGAAAATGCATGCTGAAAGGAATGGATGTAGAGCTCTCCTGAGAGATACATCCAGAGCATGTCCAACACAGAGGTCAACGTTAGCAGCAAATCACTGAACTGAGAATAGGACCCACTTAGGGGGAATTAGAGAAAGTATTGAAAGAGTTGAAGGAGCTTGCGACCGCACTAAAACGACAATGCCAACCAACCAGAGCTTCCAGGTACTAAGCCACTACCGAAAGACTATACATGGACTGACCCAGGGCTCCAATTGCTATGTAGCAGAGAATAACCTTGTTGGGGCACCAGTGGAAGGGGAGGTCCTTGGTCTTGCCAAGGTTGGAACCCCAGTGCAGGGGAGTATGGGGGGGGGGAAATAAGGGGGATGTATAGGGGGAATACCCGTATGGGGGGGAATGGGGGCTTACAGACAGGAAACCGGGAAGGGGAATAATCTTTGAAATGTAAGTAAAGAATTATATCTAATAAAAAATTTAAAAACCAAGAAAAAATATGGAAAATAGACATGAGGGCAGGAGGATTAGTAAAATGAAGACTAGACCTAATTAGCTTGGGAATGCCTATGTGCAGATGGACATAAGCATATCATGTATGATAACCCTTCTGTCAAGGAGAGTACCAAGAGACAGATGAAAGGTTCTAAGTGTCTAGATGGAAAGTTCAGCATCCGATCCAGGATCTAAACTGATTTCTAGAATGGTTTCATTCCACCAGCATGTCCCTCAAAAACGTTTTCTTTTTAATTGGATATTGTTCATATCACTCTCCTCCTGGAATAAAAAAATAACATAAATTTCTTTATTTCACTTAATTATTTTTATGCCCAAATTATGTTAGACTTGACAATTATTTTACAACATAAGCCAATTTTTTGAGAAGGGTCAATTAAATTCAGTCATCAGTTAATTTAAAATATCAATGAAGTGAAAATTCTGTATTTTGGGGTACCACTTAAACATAAAATACTTTTTTTAATGTGTACTTAACTTCATTGCAATGTAAGAAATTATTCTAGTCTAAGAACTACCATTTTGATCATTTTTTTTCTCCTTTGGATAACAACTATAAAGGGAAATGCTGGTTTACTTATAGTTTTGGTAACTCTTTAATGTAAGTAACTATATTCCCTTTTCTTATATGACACTGAAATAAATAAGCTACCTTCTCCAGAGAACTATGAGAACTCGCATGCTGCAGGCGTTGTTTTTGAACAGCTCTGTACATATTCACAGCTGCTTAGCTCTAACGCACCGCTGCCCCAAATGACCAAGAAAATTCAGCACACCGAGAGAAACAAAAATCCCCAAGAAACCAACAGAAGGGAAATTGGACAAACCCTAATACATAATGTATATATCACAGGATCCGTTGCATGCCGTTAGACATCTGAATATAGTGCTCAGTTTATCCTTGGATTTCACTGAAATAAAATTAAAAACCCACACACTGTCTGCAGAGACATGAGCTTACCATGCACAGAAATGCCCAAGGGGATTTATGGCAGAAGGATGATGATGGCCAGAGACTTATTGTCTAGACTATCAATCATTAATTGGAACTTGGCTTCTACCAACTCCTTTCACCCTGCTCATAGTTTAATGATCTGCAAGTCTTATCTTTTATGTATTTCAGCTGCATAGCACAGGGAAAACAAAGGGCATTCTAACACTCAGTATTTTCCCCAAGTATAAATACTTTATTTAATTTGCACCTATTTACATCTTCCATAATGTGCGGTTAGATTTTGTTTCCAAGTACACTTTAATGTTTACAGGGTACATACAGCATTTTTTTCAATACTACACAGACCTCTGACTTATATTTTCCATGTGACTGTGTGTTTTCTTCATCAGTTTTCTCACGTGAGAAGCAACCCCGATGCTCATTCTCTAACCCAGTCAGATGCAAAGCATTAAAGCTGAGTTAATTTCCAATTTATTTCTGTGAATGTTGAAAATGAAGTTGCCCATATTTCACATCTGAGAAATAACTGAGTATATGCATTTGTAAGAATGCTTGTCATCTCATGGAGATGCTCTTCGTCATTTAAAATATTTCTATTTATAAAAACCACAGGTTTCTCAAAGTTTAATATAGCCTTTCCTTTATTTTGTGTGATTAAAATCAAAACTATGGAGCACGTGAGAAAACCCAATGGAGCGGGAATAAATGACAATTTCTGCATGAAACTGTCTTCACGTCCTTCTTAGCTCGTCTATAACCATTTTAGAGATGAGTCAGCATTGCCATAAGAAGTTGTACACTGTCCACAAAGCTTCTATCACTTTCCACACAACCAAAAGACACTAAATGCTCAAACTCTAAGTGAGCAAAATCAATTATGCCAGCAAAAATATTATGTCTTAGAATGAATATAAAAAGTTATATGGTGTCATTCAACCATATGACACCAAAATATTGCCCAATGAAATTCAAACATATTCCCACACCAATATATACACAACTTTTACAAGTAGTTTTATTTTTAACAATTGTCAAAAAAAATAAATTGAAACAGCTTAAAGCCCATTGCTGAACCGACAACATGTCACATAACCATACACTAGTATATACCATATACTAGTCGGCAATAAACAGGAACAGGCCTAGACCTGTGGGGATGACTCCATGGGAGAGTATATTTCTAGCAATCTCAAGACTACAGTTTCAGCAAGAAACTATATCCAAGATACATGTACACACACACACACACACACAGTTACACAAATGTGCACACACACACACAGTCACACAAATGCACACACACACACTCACACAGTCACACAAATGCACACATACACACACACAGGCCCCAGAAATTCCTCTTGCAAGATCCATGTGCTTACTCATGCCACAACATATGCTCTTCGACTGGAGCATGAGAATCCTATTAGTAGTAACATTTCCCTAAAGATATGACTTCTCCAGCTTCCATCCATTGCCAATAGCTACTTAATATAAGATGAGGCCTAGTGATTACATACCTTACCTATGTAGGGATTTGGGTTGGCTATATGCTCTGTAGGTAATCATAGCTCGTGTAAGTTCATAGTCATGTCTTAGCCCAAAGACAGAATCTGACAGCAGTCTCCCACACTTTGGCTCTTACATTATTTTTGCTTGTAGTCTGAGATGGTTTCTGAGTCTTAACTGAACTTAGTAGGTTATCAGAACAGGAAGAAATAAGAAGGAGAAGGAAGAAAAGGAGATCAAGAAGGGGGAGGTGAAGAAAGGGGGAAGAGGAGAAGAGACTATGACATGACATTGGGGGGACATGTTGGAGGAGTTTAGAAAGAATTGGATGGACCAATGTGGGGGAGATATGATCATATTTCATTGCCTACACATATGAAATTCTGAAAAAATCCCTTCCTGTTCCTAGAAGTCCCAAATAGAAGAATGTATCTTGTATGATCCAGCTGGTTTCTTCTGACTGGAGAAGGCACGAGGATGGAAATGACAAATGCACAGGGGACTTCTCTTTGAGGTTATGTAAATGTTCTATAATTAGTATGTAGTGTTATCTGGATAAATTAT
The DNA here is from genome assembly GCF_021556685.1 of Rattus norvegicus. Taxonomy (NCBI): domain Eukaryota; kingdom Metazoa; phylum Chordata; class Mammalia; order Rodentia; family Muridae; genus Rattus; species Rattus norvegicus. Next base: position 66,673,805 of record NC_141547.1, on the reverse strand, counting down.
GCATTTAAAACATGCAAATCTGTTGCTGGCAAGGTGACACCTCAGAAAAAGTGTCTGTGAACAACCTGAGTTGGATTCCTGGAACTCAATATTAGAAGGAGAGATTCAACCAACTCTCTGAAATTGTCCTGTGACTGAGACTGGAATTATGGGATATGTATATCCACATACAGTCATAAAGAGGAACAAGTGAATAAATAAGTTCATATCTGAATTTTATGAGATAGAATTATATTTCAGCCTTGCTGTGAAAAATCACATGAATAGTTTGTGAATAAATGATGGTAACGTCCATGAGCTTCATAACTTTACACAAGATACATCACAGAACATGGTAGTCTGAAAACTCCTTCTAATCTGAATTTGAGCCATTCTGTTGGGAGTCTTGATTGACTTGGATTTGAGTTTCATGCAGGGTGACAAATATGGATCTGTTTGCAGTATTTTACATGTAGACAACTGGTTAAAACAGCAATGTTTGTTGAAGAGGTTTTCATTTTTCCATTGCATGTTTTTGGCTTCTTGGTCAAAAAGTGTCCATGTGTCTGTGCGTTTATTGCTTGGTCTTTGATTCCATTCCATTGATCAACCTGTCTGTTTCTGGAACAGTACTGTGCAGTTTATAATTACCGTTTCTCTGGAGTACACCTTGATGTTAGGCATGGTGATTCCTCTAGAACATATTTTGTTGTTCAGGATTATTTTCTCTATCCTTAGATTTTGTCTTTCTATATGAAGTTGAGAAGTGCTGTATCAAGGTCGGTAAAAAATTGTGTTGGAATTTTAGTAGTAATTGCATTGAATCTGGAGATTGCTTCTGGTACAAATGGCCATTTTCACTTCGTTAATCCAACTAATTCATGAGCATGGGAGATCTTTTCATCTTCTGAGGTATTTTTTCAATTTTTTTCTTCAGAGACTTAAAAGTTCTTATTATACAGATCTTTCCCTTGCTTGATTAGAGTTATAACAACATATTATTTATGGCTATTGTGAAGGATGTTGTTTCCATAATTTCTGTCTCAGTCAGTTTATCATATGTGAAAAAGTGAGCCGCTGATTTCTTTGAGTCCGTTTTATATCCAGCTACTTTGCTAAAGTTCTTTATCTGCTGTAAGATCTTTGTGGTAGAATTTTGGGGTTGCTTATGTATACTATCATATTGTCCACGAATAGTGATTGTTTGGCTTCTTCTTTTCAATTTGTTTTTTTTTAAATAAAATACTAATTTTTTTTTATTAACTTGAGTATTTCTTATATACATTTCGAGTGTTATTCCCTTTCCCGGTTTCCGGGCAAACATCCCCCTCCCCCCTCCCCTTCCTTATGGGTGTTCCCCTCCCAACCCTCCCACCATTGCCGCCCTCCCCCCATAGACTAGTTCACTGGGGGTTCAGTCTTAGCAGGACCCAGGGCTTCCCCTTCCACTGGTGCTCTTACTAGGATATTCATTGCTACCTATGGGGTCAGAGTCCAGGGTCAGTCCATGTATAGTCTTTAGCTAGTGGCTTAGTCCCTGGAAGTTCTGGTTGCTTGGCATTGTTGTACATCTTCTTTTCAATTTGTATCCCTTGATCCACTTATTTTTTTTCTTATGGTTACAGCTAAAAATTCAAATAAAATATTGAATCAATTGAAGTTTCTTTTCATTTAATTTGGTATTGGCTATTGATTTGCTGTATATTGCTTTCATTAAATTTAATCTTTTCATTGCATGTCAATTATCCTCATAAATCCATATATTTGGAGTAGGTGTGGCCTTGTGGAGGGTAGGGTGTCACTGGAGATGGGCTTAGAGGTTTCAAGAGCCATACCAGGCCCAGTCTATTGGTCTCTGTCTCTGTCTCTGTCCCCTCCCTCCTTCTTGCTCACTTCTTGTCAATACTCAGCTACTCTACTGGCATCAGCCCTCTCTACCACCAGGCTCTCTGCCAGGAGGATAATGGTTAAATGGTCTTTTTAAAATGTTGCCTTGGTCATGCTGTCCCTTCAGAGTCATAAAAGAGTGATCGAGACAAAAAATTCAGACCATACGGGTTGGGTGTCCGTTGGCTATTGTATCTGATGTTTTAAAAATATCTCAGAGACATTTTTAGATGTACATCATTACTTTGTTGCTTGTTGGACTGAGTAAATATTTAATTTAATAAATATGGTTGAAAAGGAAATTAATATAAATCTTACAGCAACCAGTCAAAATGCTATATTATAGTTCAAGGACATTAGAACATAGGCTATGAGAATAAAGATGTTAAATAAAAAAGGAGATTTTGAGGAGGGCTGTGAAATACCAAAATATATAGGAAGACCTTGCTCCATTAGTGTGGTACTATCTAGCTTGATATGGTTGTCAGCTGAGAAAGTAAATTTTAAGTTGACAGTATAGGGTTAGTGATTAAAAATAAACGATTAAACCAAGTATTTATTGATTTCTTTTACATACTATAAAACATTGCCTTGTAACTAATTTTATCTTAGCTCTGATGGTTTATTCAAAGAAAGTTCTATTAAATCTTTCCACAGCATTCCTTTCCTCTCACAATAACGTGCTATATACCAAGGTGCCCTTGGTGACTCTTGATGAACACCTCTGATTTTTCTAGTTAACTTCCAGTCTACAGAAGTCATTATGAACACGCACTCACCTGGACTTCCTTTTTAAAGACATTTCCTCCCCTTACTATAGCATTATCGTTTTGAAATATTCATAGTCCAAAAATTATTAGGTGACTCTACCAGAAGATTAATTTTTTGATTCCCTCACTAAGTGGGTGTTTATCTTTTTCAATATTAATTAATACATAGTTGCTACAGGCATTTCAATATGAGTTTTATTGGTAGGTCTATTAAAATACTATCAAATCGAGATTGATGTATTATGTGGGACAAAACCATGATTTGGAGCCAGGGCAACTTCAATTTAAATAATAGCTTTTCCATTTACTAGCTTTATGGTCTTGGCTGAATTACAAACGTTCATGGAGATTCAGTTTCTTCAGGCATAAAATATAAGTATATTTATATTCCCAGTGGTAGCAGGTAATATAGTCATGGAAATCTCTTTTAATTGCTATCACATATATGTTTTTAACATTAAATGAACTCTTAAAGGACATTTTCAGGGATGTTTACCTCAAAAATCTCAGCCCAGTTAGGGTTTTACAGCATTTGAAATATGCTTGTTCCTTCTATATTTTCTGTATGTTTTTCAGATCTTTCCCTCTTTTGATCTTAGCTCTTTTTTTTCTGTTCACATACTTAAAACTACTCTTCCAAAGAAAAATAAAACTTTATAAGTTTTGTGAAGTTGTTTATTTGGTGGCCCTGGGGATCAAATCTGGACTTTCTTTACACCATCCCTCTAAGCAACACCTCAGCCCAACAATTAAATCTTCAAAGAAAATAAAAACCTAAGGAGCACAGACGGTATTGATCCTCTAAATTGTTACTTAAAATACACAAACAAGTCACTTAGGACATGATAGCAAACATCCTGGAGCTGAATTAAGCTTTGTAGATGGAATCCTTATTATTTTAACTCTTTACTTTGTGGTCAAACATTTAACCCTTTGACGCCTTTCACCTTAGCTTCGTTTCCAAAATAATTACATTTAAATTGGTGAGCCAAGAATATAGACGTGTGTTCTAGTTTGCTTCTGCTGCTGCGATAAACATCAGAATCAACAGCCACTTGGGAATAAAGAACTTACATCATCTTACCGGTTAGAACTTACATCATCTACCACTGAGGGAACTCAAGAGGAAGAATATGAAACAGAAACTATGGAGGAACACTCCTCACTGGCTTGCTCACTCTGATTTGTACAAATTGCTTATATACATACATACATATGTATATATGTATATATATGTATACATACATACACACATATATACATATATATATATATATATATATATATATTTGCCAGTCCACTTACACAGGGATGGTACCACCCATAGTTTCCTGGTCCCACTCATATTAATCTTTATTCATGACAGGCTCTCACAGACTTGGCTATAGGTCCATCTAATGGGGACAATTCTTTAACTCAGGTCAGTATTAATACCTCTGTATTGGTAGGGTGATATTCTTAAGTTTTCCTACATAATTCATAATAATCTCTCACAACTATGCAACATGCTCTTCTATATCATATCTATTGATAGATTATAAATGTTAAAGTTTACTTTAAAATGCAGTCGAAATTTACAACAACAAAAGCGCCAAAACATTTCTAAGAGGTGCTCTATGTAAAGTATTTCAATAAATATAATTCCTTGATCCTATTGAGTTCCCTGGATGTGCAATGGATCCCAGTATTCAGAAACATTCAACAGTGGCTTTTATTTTAACTTTTTGTCTCCTTGCTTTCAATAAAGCTAAGGATCAATTAATTTTGCTTTGCAGAGACTGTACAATTTTAATAGGTCCTGTGATATTTTTTAAATAAGCATCTTTCCTATCATAACTGTCCCTTGTATTTGTTTTCCTCACTCTTATTTAACAGACTGTAATATGTAATATATTAATGTAGTTTTAAGACTCCTGGCTGTGAGAATAAGTGCGTTTCTGACTCTTGCGTCTGTTCTTAGGATTCTTTTCTTCCTGTTGGGTTGCCATGAATGAGTTCAATATTATAGTTTCTGCTTCATCTGATTATATTTTTTCATGTTTGGTTATCATTACAGATCCTGGGCTTTTTGTAATGAGATACCTAAAGGGAATGAATTGGAGGGGAGGGAAAGTGGAAAAAATTAGGAGGAGTAGGAGGGGAAACTATAATCAGGATGCATTGTATTGAAAAAGAATATTTTCGATAAAAGGAAAAAATGAAAAAGTATTTTCCAGTTTTATGAATAGTTATTTTTCCAATTAAATTGCATATTAATAGTTTGTTCAGTCACTGAGGACAAGGAAATGACTTTAGACTGAGAAAGCAGAATGGACTTGTCCCTCCCTGCTCACTATGAATGATTTCTAGTCAGTTGACTTCATTCTATTTAAAAACTGGGATAAATAAGAGTATGCCTTGTGGATTAATTCTAAAAGTTAAAGTAAAATCGTTAGTGTTTTTCATTCTTTAACCATGTGCAGAATAAAGCAGAATAAAATTGTTAATTCCTTTCCTCTGTGTTATAGCCTTTGGTGTTCAAATGGTTCCAAATCACCAGCACATCTCTTGCATGTCTATACTTTATAAAGCACTCTGAATAAATAATATTTTGAATTGTTAATCAATTGTAATTTTCATTCCCAGCCTCCTCTAACGGTTTCTCTGCTTTAAATAACAATCAGCTAAGAGAGAAACTGGAGAGAGCAAAGTAATTGATCATTGACTTAGTGTTCAAAGTCCCTTTGTTTTAAAGTAGATGAAAAATATTTACTTGTATTTTACTTCAAGCTCAAAGTCAGCATTGTGCAAGGCCTGAATCAGAGGACCTAGGATGGGTAGCAAGATAGACAACATAAATTGGAGATAAATTTAGCTCAAGGCAGAATTTGCTCTGTCTCCAAACAAATTCCATGGCCTAAGGTAATCCCTTGAGCTATGGCTCTATCAAGCCCCAGAGAAAGCACTTACCTGCCTGCACTGACTCAAGATAATCTCTCGGATTCTCAAACTTAGTGTGGCACCTGGAGGAATCCAGGAATCACATAATGTGCTACCTGACTTTAGAGGTGGGCTTCTTCTAACCCACCTTGCATGCTAGAACTTTCCATGTATACTGTGTAGTGGTAAGTTACGGTAAGATGTGGCTTAGAAAGCCGTATACCTGATGAGGTATAATGGATAGAAGTGAGAAGGAAATGGTGAGAATTGTGCAGATGAATGATTAAAACGAATCTATCCACACTGAATATGACCAATGACATGCCAAATCCAAACCTATATTTCCTCACCACGTTTAGAAACTAAAATTAAATACAGAGAGTAGATCTTTAAGTCAGTGGTGTCAATTATTTGACCTTTAATGGGATGAGAGATTATAATTGAAATATCACCTAATTACATGAAAATAAACATAAAAACATCTATCTAGCACTTATCTAATATCTATTTCGCCTCCTGTAATCTACATATTGCCATGATATTATGATAGACAGAAATTCTAAGGTCTTTGAGGGTATTACATAGTTTAAGAAACTACATATATCTTTTAAGATTGGTATTGGGAATGGAGACTGAGTTAGGTCAAAGGCAGCAGTTAGGGTGACCTTACAGTTCAGCATTCTTCCAAACTTTCTCTTGTTCTTTCTCATCTCAGTGACAATAACTTAGCCACTTTGCTACTTGCTCTCAAATTTAATTTGGTTCCAGAATAGCAAATTCTTAGCGACAATGTTCCCTACACTTGATGTTATTCTGCACACTGTCTATGCTTCAGACATGCAGAACAGATTTGTGACACATTTGGTGCTTTCTATATCAGTGATTCCAAATTTCAGGAAAATGTCTAAAAACATACAGGAGAGCTGCAAATGGAGGGAGAAAAGGAGGCTCCGTGCCCATACAGGATTAATAGCTGTACAGAAGGCAGAAGCCCAGTCCAATTCTGGGCAGGATTCCCAAGAAAGGAGTTCTTTTAGCAATAGTAACAAAGAAAATCTCATCAAATTGGATTTCACACAGGTATAGGGCTGTGATTCGGCTGAAGCAAACAACAGGGAAATCATTTTTTTGTCTTCTTCAACTAATGGAACGATTTCCCTCTTCCCTTTATGGTCTTACTTGTCTTTCGCTTTCAAAGGCTAAATGGAATATAAAGGGGGAACTTGTGTATCTTCTATGTGCAAGGAAAGAGAATGCTGTACTCAGTGGGAGAGATGGAAAGAAACACTCCAGCCAGCATCTCTACGGCTTAATCTAGGATAACGAAGGGATTCTGTGATGGCAATGTGTTCAACTGTGGGGCAAGAGTCTGTTCTGGAGTCTTCTTGAAACACCGAAAGCCACTACTCAGCTCAGCTCACATGCTGGCAAAAGGGACTATTTTGAGAGTGAATTCAAGCATATCTAAAAGATGAGGAATCCCCCACCCACACTTTCTGCTCAGTAGTGAAATAAACAGTACTAGAATTAAGGGTTAGAATTTGAGGTAAGAAGAAACAAAAACAAACAGAAGGTTTATTCTGTGTCTGCTCCTGAACAATAAATAGGGATATCTAATTGATAGGCAACGTGTCATAGTTAGTTTTTCCATAAGCATCAGCTAGCCTTTTTAAATCTAAATCTATAAATAAGACCTATTTTTCTTTTACTTTCTTTGGCTAATCATATGAGCATGTTGCAATGAATGCCTGATAACTTGATGTGGCCCAGACACACCTACAACGAACTTCCTTTTCCTGATGCCATCAGATCAGAGCCACTTTCATGGGTGCAACCATCCTCCCCTCTGAAACACAGCACATATATGGGAAAAAAAGAGCTCATGTTCCAAAGAGTTTTGCCATCCAACCTAGACTTTCCAAGTTTCTGAAGGAATACTAAGACAAAAGTTATTCATTTTAAACAAAGCCCTCAGCATTGTTTTCTAGTTTGCCAGTCAATACACAGATTAGAACTCAAAGATAGCCTTCCATGGGACTGACATCATTTTTTTTCATGTGTACATGTTATTTAAGATTTTTGAGGAACCAAATGAAGTAACATGATCTCAACATGCAAATGCTATATTTTTTATAATATTTAATTAGATGTTTTGCTTTTGATATCAAACTCTTTATTCAATATAAAAATTATCTATCCATCAGCATGGGCATCATCCCTGAATGGTCACACCTTGGAAATCATGACAGAAGCCTTTATACCTCGAGGGCTTACTATGTGCCAAGATGGCAACATTAAATATTTAACTATATCACTCAATTAAAACCTCTTTACAGTCCCACAAAACAAAACTATTGGGCTTCACCACTTACACAGGTAGAAATTTAGTATAAGGAAGCTTAAGGGGGTTTTCCAAAATTAAGCAGCTTTTGGCATTACAAAGATCTTCTACTTAAAACAATCAAAACAAAACAAACTCTATAACCCTATGAGGTTATACTCTTATACTCTCCTAACCTTATGTGTTACATTATATATAACAATAAAGAGAAAATAAAAGCTTGATATCCAGTTGCTGTTTTATCTCCTTTGGTTTAGTCTAAACTGACACCAGTTCCACCATTTCCAATCTAGCTCTTGCAACGTTTCACTACCTTTTTGTTTTGTCCACCATGATGGCTCCACAGAGCTTGCCTCGGAACTGCATCTCCAGCTTTCCTTATCTTCTCCCCTCATTACTTAGTGCATGGTCTACTAGACCACACCTATATTTAATATACCTCAGTATAAATTTAAAGTAGTTGCAATCAGAGAAAATTGCCAATATTTTGTGCTTATATGTAACAGTTTCTGGTAGGTTTCATAGTTTACTTTAAAAAAAAGGAAAACTCAAAAAAATTACCTCCAGATTAAAGTATTTATGTGTATTGGATAAAATAACTTCATATATAATATTTCCATGAACCATCAATAAATTTTATATTGGTTCAAGCAACCTCAAAATGATAAAAAGGGGATCAAGTATCAATACATAGATCAACAATACTTAATAAAATGTTGACCAATTCAGCTTTAGGAGGAATTTAATCAAAAAGCTAAACCAAACAAAGCCTAAACAACTAATCCAAAAGATTTCTGAGCTCCACTGAAAAACAGATCAATAATAGTAAATTGGATTTTTAACGTTTGGGAATAAATAGGATACCAAAAGGTAAAGAAACTTGCTGATGCTATTTTGAGAGGCTGCTAATGAGTAGCAAAAATATTCTACATCCAATTTTATATTCCCTTAGAGTGGAATAAGCTATACTAGAACTTTAGACAATGGATATAAGTTGTCCAATAATCATGTTGAATAAATAATAATACTTTTCTTAAGAACAGCTATGTAACCAAATGTCTTTAAAATATATCCCATCTAATTATTAAAGTCCTATCCGAGTTGCTTAGAGCTATGGCGACAGCAAGAAGAGACTCCAGAGTTTCAGTGAGGATCAAGTCTCTTCAAGCAGAGAAAGATAAGTTTGGGGAAGCTTCACATTTTTCTCTTCCTTTTCCTGTACAGCATCAGAGGCAGACTCCTCAGGAACCCAGTGAGCCAGAAACAAGGGTCCCCGACCCATTCATGGGGACTCATAAAAGCCTGCCTATATAAAACAAGTAAGATTTTAAAGATTCTGAAAGAGAGCTTTACAGACCACATAAGCTTCTCATGCCATCATCCCGTGAGCACATGCGCTGAGAATTCAAAATCTATTAGGAGTTTATGTCACAAGCACTTTCTCTGCTCTGGTTTTCTTTGGTTTGTTTACATGTTTATTTGTAAATCCACATATTTAAGAAATACACTAATTTTTGGCCGGCCGGGGCAGTGATCTACTTTTACAATAATGATATGATCCTATGTTATGGTTTCTGCCAGAGGTAGTAAAGAGCATGACTCTTCAGGACACCTTTTCCCCACTTTGTGTCTTCCATTATGCATCATCTTTTGCAAATTTATTGCTTTCTCTATTAGCCTTTCCATTTCTATTCCATATTTGGATGATCATTCCCTAGAAGTTTCCTACTCTAACTTATAATTCATTGTTGGATACTACTCTCAATTAATACTACCAGAAAACTGTTCTGTGACCCAGAGAACTTGTTCATAAACAACATGGCCATTCCTAAAACAAAAATCAACATCTAATATCCTGTGATTTTCTTCTCTTTCTTAGAGTATTTGTTTTACTTGCATAGATATATAAACCACAATTAATTTTCTTGTGTTTTATTACTTGTGCAATACCATGTGTTTCAATGATAATAGAAATACTACTATAAGCTAAAATAAGAAAACTAACAAATATTCTCCCATACTTTAGAAAAAAATATTATAATTTTCATGATTTACCTATAATTACTTTATTCCAGGTCATTGAACTAGATGGCACTCCAGTGAATATTTTATAAAGATGAAAGCTGAAGTTCAGAGATTTAAGATGTGCATGATTTCAAAAGAGGCAGTTTGTAATAAAGAACTGTTAAGTTTATGTAGAGATTGGCTTCCTATACCCAAGTCCCTGATGTGTTGAAGTAAGATATGGTATATATGGGGGTATTTTAAGAACTCTCCCTAAGAGATTGTACTAAGCTAACTTAAGCACACTGCTCTACAGATTAGCCTACGAAGCATTATGCCATATGTGAGTAAATGGAAAAGCTAATATATTAAACACATTATATTTTTTTTTGTATTATTAAGATTTATGCTGAAGAAACTTCTATGAAATCCAATTTTCTTATTTAATTGTCTACTCAGAAGATTATAAGGTCAATTCTATCAAAACTTACGTGTCTTGACCAGACCACATGTCAAAGAGAAATTGCTATTCCACAACCAAAAAAAAAACAAAAACAAAAACAAAAACAAAACAACAAAAAAACCCACACAAAAAACCCAAAAACCTAAAAACAAAAACCAAAAAGCAAACAAAAAACAACAAATGGATTCTCTAAGTGATGAGGCAGTCTACTTCACCTAGCTACGTGGAAAGAGCCCATTTATGAAATTCATAGGCAAATGGATGGAACTGGAAAATATCATCCTGAGTGAGGTAACCCAATCACAGAAAAACACACATGGTATGCACTCATTGATAAGTAGATATTAGCCCAAATACTCGAATTACCTTAGATACACAGAACACATGAAACTCAAGAAGGATGACCAAAATGTGAATGCTTCACTCCTTCTTCAAAAGGGGAACAAGAATACCCTTGGGAGGGAATAGGGAGGCAAAGTTTAGAACAGAGGCAGAAGGAACACCCATTCAGAGCCTGCCCCACATGTGGCCCATACATATACAGCCACCAAACTTGATAAGATGGATGAAGCAAAGAAGTGCAGGCTGACAGGAACCGGATGAAGATCTCTCCTGAGAGACACACCCAGAATATGGCAAATACAGAGCTGAATGCCAGCAGCAAACCACTGAACTGAGAACAGGATCCCCATTGAAGGATTCAGAGAAAGGACTGGAAGAGCTTGAAGGGGCTCGAGACCCCATATGTACAACAATGCCAACCAACCAGAGCTTTCAGGGACTAAGCCACTACCCAAAGACTATACATGGACTGACCCTGGACTCCAACCTCATAGGTAGCAATGAATAGCCTAGTAAGAGCACCAGTGGAAGGGGAAGCCCTTGGTCCTGCCAAGACTGAACCCCCAGTGAACGTGATTGTTGGGGGGAGGGCAGTAATGGGGGGAGGATGGGGAGGGGAACACCCATAGAGAAGGGGTTAGGGGGATGTTGGCCTGGAAACCGGGAAAGGGAATAACAATTGAAATATAAATGAGAAATACCCAATTTAATAAAGATGGAGAAAAAAAAAGAAAGTACAGAATAATTCACACTAAAAAAAAAAAAGAAAAAGAAAAAAAAAGAAAAAAAATTGACCAAATGGGCCTTTTGTTCTATTTCTTTCTTTAATGTGCTACAGGTCTTCAGCCTGTTAACCTAATCTATTGCCTCCACTTGGTTCCCCTGTGTTGTGACTGGGAGCCATTTTACTCTAGGAAATTAGCACTTGAAATAATTTCTACTCTGTGGACATTTTTTCTTATTCAAATAAAGATTTAAGTTTAAAAATCTAAAAATTAAAAAAAATATATAGACAGGGTTGTAAAGATATCTCAGTATTTACAGTGTACCACACTAATTTTTTGACCTACTAACTAATATATTTCTTCTTTATAAAAACTGGATTCTATATTACATTCCCTGTCACTCTTTGAACTCCAAACTGGTATTTGTAACATCTCCTTTGTAGAAGAATGCAACAGAATTAGCAGCAAGTAATTAGCGGGTTTAGTTAGAAGTTAGAAAGTGAGAAGCAAGCGAAATTAAAGTCAGGGTAAATTAATTACTAAAAGGTGTTAGAGTTGTGTGTTTTTTTAAATTAAGTGTTGTGAGTCCATGTGCCAACGATGCTTTGCAGTTCAGAGGCACAGAGAAAAAAAGGGTGCGCTCAAGAGAGAGCATGATGGGGTGGGGTGGCGAGGTGAGATCAAAACTCTCCCAGGCTCTCCAGTATACCTATCCCAAGTGATCTTAGAGAAAATGTTATGGGTATTTGTCTTCTGATTCTAGATGTTGGCAACTTGGTGAGGAGCCTTAGGAAAAATGTCATTCATGAGACCCATCCAAATAAAAACAATAAGGCAGGCCTGGGTTAAAGTTTGCTTGAACTGTTGTAACAGGGACCAAGAATGAGTTCCTGACATTGGGCTTTTACTGGATTACTTATTGTATCCGAGAGAGCATTATAATCTATGACTTAGATGTGAAGAGAGGGGAACACTTAGTATTGTTTGGAGTGAAAAATAATAAGCCACTATAAAATTAGAACCAAAGTTCCTCAAAAAGTCGGAAATAGAACTATTATATGACCCAGCAACGTCATTCCTGGGCATATTCCCATATTCACAATAGCCAGGAAATGGAAACATCTATGTATCCATTATCCGATTAATGGATAATAGATAGGTGGTATATTTATACAAAGGGATAGCATTCAGCTGCAAAGATAATGCAGGTACGGAATTAGGAAGCAAAGACAGAGCTCTGGTTAATCATTCTGAGTGAGATAACCTAGACCCTGAAAAGCATATGTGGATGCTAGCTTTTCATCCTTTGATCTTCCCTGTATTTCTTTTTTTTTTTTTTTATTAACTTGAGTATTTCTTATATACATTTCAAGTGTTATTCCCTTTCCCGGTTTCCGGACAAACATCACCCTCCCCCCTCCCCTTCCTTATGGGTGTTCCCCTCCCAAACCTCCCCCCATTGCCACCCTCCCCGCATAGTCTAGTTCACTGGGGGTTCAGTCTTAGCAGGACCCAGGGCTTCCCCTTCCACTGGTGCTCTTACTAAGATATTCATTGCTACCTATGGGGACAGAGTCCAGGGTCAGTCCATGTATAGTCTTTAGGTAGTGGCTTAGTCCCTGGAAGCTCTGGTTGCTTGACATTGTTGTACTTTTGGGGTCTCGAGCACCTTCAAGCTCTTCCAGTTCTTTCTCTGATTCCTTCAACGGGGGACCTATTCTCAGTTCAGTGGTTTGCTGCTGGCATTCGCCTCTGTATTTGCTGTATTCTGGCTGTGTCTCTCAGGAGCGATCTACATCCGGCTCCTGTCGGTCTGCACTTCTTTGCTTCATCCATCTTGTCTAATTGGGTGGCTGTATATGTATCTTCCCTGTATTTCTATGTAAGAGCCGTCTATTTCAGTCAGCAGAGCAGAAGCCCTTCAAGAAGGTAGGCCTCAAAGAACTGGATAATTCCTGCACACTGACCCCAGGCTTCCCAAGACTAAAACTAAGATACACAAATTTGCTTTTCCGCACTATTATTGCTAGTTTGTTCTTATAGCACCCAAGCTTACCAACACAAGAACATTATATAATTATAGAAATTAACTGTATTTCCTAAAATATAAACAAAATGAGAGCATCATTGTTTTGGCATTGTGAGAATTCCTTTTTTTTTTTTTTTTTGGTTTAATGAAATAGCTGTATTTCCGTATTTGCTGTTTTATTTAATTTTCATATTATATAAAACCTCTGGAAAACTTCATTGTGTACTTGCTAAGGAACAAGAAAAGAGAAAACAAATAAGGACTTAGACTTACTATGAAATAATTTTTAACCCTTGGTACCCCAGAAAGGATGGCAGAGCACTAAAGGTGTGCTTGGAAAATCAATACCATAGTAGGAAATGCACATAGCTGGGAGTATTAAAATAGTGCTTTGAATAACAAGACGTCAGAATCTTGCAGGGTATAGCATTCTGTGCTGTCTACCCATCATAATTTTGTACTTTAATGGAATGGGCTTGATATTTTCCCTTCTCTTTCCATTTCTGTTCTTTCTCTTTTATTGCTTCTATTCCCAAATTTGTAAGTTTATTATTGATCTGAGCTAGGATTAATGGAGGGGCTGTGGTGGTTTGCATGAGAAGATCCCCCATATTCTTAGTATTTTCATACTTGGTCCCCAACTGATAGTGCTATTTGAGGGGGTTATGAAACTTATGAGAGTATAGTCTTCCTGGAGGCATTGTATCACTGGGACAAATATGAGCGTTAACATCTTAGCCCTACTCTCATTCATCCTTGAGTTTTTGTTTGGTTGAGATGTGATCCAAGAGCTTCCTGCTCTGGGTTTCTGTGGCCATGTTTTCTCTACCATGAGAGACTTTCCCTATTGAAAATGTAAGCCTAAATATAGCCTTTATTTCATCAGTATTGTCTGTTCATTGTGTTTCATCAGTGCAACAAGATGTAACTATTACAGGGCTACTTTGTCATACTCCCTGTTTTGAAAACTACAGGCTCTTAACATAACGGCTTTCCAGATCACTTTATGAGGAGTCACTGTGACATTGAGCTGATTTAGTACTGACTACAAAGCTTGCCCCCAAATAGTCTGAGAACAGAGACTTTTATTTACTTATATTTGCTCTCTCATGAGCATGAGCTCATCTGCGTGATCTCAACCTTATTCGACTGCACTCGGAAAACTCCAAATGACTGAGAAAGAGGACAAAGGCATAAAGGAAGTGGTTAAATGTGGGCATAGGAGCGTGATCTCAACCTTATTCCACTGCATTTGGAAAACTCTAAATGACTGAGGGAGAGGACAAAAGCATAGAGGAAGTGGACAAATTTGGGCATAGGAAAACAAACAGGCTGCTTAGAAACCGTCATAAGTTGCACTTGGAGTGGTGGGCTTAGGAGGCCTGACTCTGCCTCGCACCTGTCATTTGCTCCAGGGGAGTTGTGAGCCCCACTCCGTGATGCTGAATAGAAGCTATGGAGACTGGAACTAGAAGAATAAACAGTGAACGTCAATGTGTACTACACATTAAAGCATGCTTTCTAAGCCTCTCCCTAGATACTGTAATTGAAAAGGTCTGAGGCCGGGAAAAAATTTGGGATTTTTAGATGACTCTGTCCTCCAAGCTCTCTGTCATGCTTCAGGCACTGGAATATAGCTAGCTTATTTTAAACTCTGGATCGGTGAATTTTTCTGTGACCGTTTTAGAAAACAGCTACTCACACACCCTAACATATCATTTGGCTCCATTACCTTCTTTTAAGAGTCAATAGGGGTATGCTACCCATTATACTTTCCTCCCCCTCCTCCTCCTCCACTCCCTCCTCCTCCTCCTCCTCCCCCTCCTCCTCCTCCACTCCCTCCTCCTCCTCTTCCTCCTTCTTCCTCTCTCTCTCTCTCTCTCTCTCTCTCTCTCTCTCTCTCTCTTTCTCTCTCTCTCTTTCTTTTTTGAGACAGGGTTGTTCTGTCTAGCCATGCTGTTCTGGAACTCATTTTGTAGACCAGGTGGACCTAGAACTCACAGAGATCTGTCTACCTCTATCGCCCAAGTGCTGGGATTAATGATGCTCTTCGCCATTGCCCAGCCCTTTTGTTTTCTTAATGTGGGTATTCTAAAGGGAGATTTAACACACACATAGTAATTATATTATGTTTATCCTTCATTTCCTCCAGGGTTAAGGGGACAGCCCTCTAGAATTGACTATATGGTTGAAGCCATAATATGACCAATTCCATTTTGGTGATTAGAAGACAGCTGTATCTATCAAGATACTTATGGGGCTCCCTTTTATCATCAAGACTGCTAAATTTATAAAAACCCTGAGGTTATTGTCAGCAGAATAGCAAGCAAAGTTTCCAGTCTTTCTTTAATGTCAGTTTTCCATCACTTTTACCCAATATAAACATAACATCAAAGATTCTAATGGCTAAGATATACTCTTTTTTCATCTTGAGACATCCCAAAATGCAGCCAAATTACTTTATATAGACAAGTGTGAGCATGAACAAAGTTCTCTTTATTCTTATAGAGCCAACAACATGTATGAAGATAATGAGTCAGCTAAGTGTTTGGGGGGTAGATGGTTTCTTTTTCATGGCTTAGTACATGTAGGAAATCACAGTGAGTTTTCACAGTGAGAAGAGCTACCTACAGTCTATCTGTTGAGTGTTCTGAGAAACAGGCTTTGAGAACAAACTATTGTGTCTTACAGCAGCACAGCTCAGAGGTGGACCTCAGATGAAGCTGTCTGACAGCAAATCACATTGCTCGTGAAAAAAAAAAAACAAAATAAAGTACCTGGTCAGTGAACATTTGTGAAGAACTAACTTTTCCTAAAATGAAGAAAAGTTAGTAGGAAACAATTATTGCCCTTGTGGTACTTCCAATGTATTCAAGAAGAATGGGGTGTTTCTGGAATGCTTCTGGATTATTTTCTCATTCTATGCTTGAGAATATCAGGGTCCCAACATATAATAGTGTCCATAGAAAAAAAGTTAAGTAGCAAAGGACTCCTGATAATTCAGAATAGAAAGGCAATTTAAAAAAATGTGCAGTTCTTTAATGCAAAGCAAATTATCAAGACAAGATGTAAGACAAGATGGAGGCATAAATCTAAAGTCTAAATTGTTCAGGTAAGAAAGGATCGTCTATCTTGTAGTAGACCTAGCATGTTGTCATCTCTCAATTTCTGTTATTCTTTGTACAAGAATTCCTAGTTACATATTTTATATTGTATTTTAATTTCATCATTATTAGTGCATGAATGTAAGCATCTCTCCTTGGTAGTCTCCCCTCTCCCTGATATTTATAAACATTGCCTGTGTTTTCAGCTAATGTAAGAACCCTAGCTAGATGTTCCTTCACAGCACAATTGCTTTGGCATCCAATTACCATGGAGGCATATCTTCTGGCTTTAATTTGCTTTTTTCCTTCATTTTTCTGTCTCATGGAATATTTAATGCAATCAATTCCCAAGTAGACCACTTGTCTCCAATATTTTGCCTCAAATCTGTTTGTGTAGCACCCCGAACATAAAGATGTAATCATATTTGCCCCTTGTTTCATGAATTATGGTTCCAGTTCTCTCATCTGAAATTAACATATTAGTTAATGCTTCCATTTCTTTATAATCTACACTCTATTCTACATAAACTTGTAGCCCTCTGCAATCAATCAGATGCCCAAGAGTATGAATGCTCTTGGGTTTCCTGGTGCTAATTGTCCTGTTCACTGTGGTTTTCTTAGAACTCAGAACAGCACTCATCATCCAGTACGTGGTCAAATCCTGTTTGATGAATGACTAAAATGAAAACACAGAGTTTTCAAATATATCAGTATAAGGAACAAGGCTAGAAAAGCATGTTCTTTGGTAGCAAACTTGAAAATTTTCTTGTTAATTTAATCATAGTTTTCTTGCATTGTTTTTCCCCCCATGTCTGTGTCCTCTCTTTAGTCAACTGCTTTCTTTTTATTTTTTATTTTTTTGTAAAATGGATTGTTTCGCAGAACCAAAACCCCTCACTTGCTTTAATATTATAATATTATGATATAATAATAAGCGATTTATTGAAGTCAGCACAGACAGAAGTCTCTGGCCTTTGACTCCTGTCATAACTTCCTTCTGTAGTTATCCATGTTTATTTTGAAGACTCCTATTCCCTGTCTGCTTAACATTGACTTTCAAGGACTTGATCCAATAAACCGGGGAATTAGCATGAATCATATGGGCTTATTTAATCACCTGTCTTACAAAGAGCTGGAAAAAAATCTAGAACTACAAAAACACACTGGAGGGGAGGACAAACAGCTTTTGCAGGGAAGAAATAGGACCATAAAGAAGAAAGCACCATCTATCAGAGATGCTCACATGAGTTTTAAGATTCTCGCCCTGATTAAGTCACTCTTGTCATAAAGACCAAATGAGGTCTCACTTGTGAAGAAAGTGATATGTCCAAACATGACGCATGGTACAAGAATAACGTTTCTGTTACTGGTTGTTGTAAATAGACAATCCTACTAAGCTGAGTATGAATTATAACTATAATTTTTTTCTTTCTCTCAAATGAGGGGAACTCCCTAGACTGAGCATAATGTTGCTGGTCTACGAATTATTTTCCATCAACTAGAGAATTCTGTTGGGAGACAGAATGCAGAAGTCTCCCTGTTTTAATTACCAAGATTTCCATAAACACAATGTGTAGAACATTGACTTACACATAATAGGCACTTGATTAAAATTTTTTTTACAAGTCCCACATCCACGGATCCCGGCCCGCAGCAGCTCTCTGCTCCCAGACCCTGTGGGAAAGAGACCTCACCGCCTGGTCAGGTGGGCACTCCTAAGGCTGCAGAGCTGAAGAGACCACCAACACTGCCCACCCCTGCCCACATCCCTGGCCCAAGAGGAAACTGTATAAGGCCTCTGGGCTCCCGTGGGGGAGGGCCCAGGAGCGGCAGGACACCTGCCTGAGACACCGCCGGAACCTGAAGGAAACAGACCGGATAAACAGTTCTCTGCCCCCAAATCCCGTGGGAGGGAGAGCTAAACCCTCAGAGAGGCAGACACGCCTGGGAAACCAGAAGAGACTGCACTCTGCATACACATCTCGGACGCCAGAGGAAAACACCAAAGGCCATCTGGAACCCTGGTGCACTGAAGCTCCCGGAAGGGGTGGCGCAGGTATTCCTGGTTGCTGCCGCCACAGAGAGCCCGTGGGCAGCACCCCACGAGCGAAACTTGAGCCTCGGGACCACAGGTAAGACCAACCTTTCTGCTGCAAGAAAGCTGCCTGGTGAACTCAAGACACAGGCCCACAGGAACAGCTGAAGACCTGTAGAGAGGAAAACTACACGCCCGAAAGCAGAACACTCTGTCCCCATAACTGACTGAAAGAGAGAAAAACAGGTCTACAGCACTCCTGACACACAGGCTTATAGGACAGTCTAGCCACTGTCAGAAATAGCAGAACAAAGTAACACTAGAGATAATCTGATGGCGAGAGGCAAGCACAGGAACCCAAGCAACAGAAACCAAGACTACATGGCATCATCGGAGCCCAATTCTCCCACCAAAACAAACATGGAATATCCAAACACACCAGAAAAGCAAGATCTAGTTTCAAAATCATATTTGATCATGATGCTGGAGGACTTCAAGAAAGACATGAAGAACTCCCTTAGGGAAACACAGGAAAACATTAATAAACAAGTAGAAGCCTACAGAGAGGAATCGCAAAAATCCCTGAAAGAATTCCAGGAAAACACAATCAAAAAGTTGAAGGAACTAAAAATGGAAATAGAAGCAATCAAGAAAGAACACATGGAAACAACCCTGGATATAGAAAACCAAAAGAAGAGACAAGGAGCTGTAGATACAAGCCTCACCAACAGAATACAAGAGATGGAAGAGAGAATCTCAGGAGCAGAAGATTCCATAGAAATCATTGACTCAACTGTCAAAGATAATGTAAAGCGGAAAAAGCTACTGGTCCAAAACATACAGGAAATCCAGGACTCAATGAGAAGATCAAACCTAAGGATAATAGGTATAGAAGAGAGTGAAGACTCCCAGCTCAAAGGACCAGTAAATATCTTCAACAAAATCATAGAAGAAAACTTCCCTAACCTAAAAAAAGAGATACCCATAGGCATATAAGAAGCCTACAGAACTCCAAATAGATTGGACCAGAAAAGAAACACCTCCCGTCACATAATAGTCAAAACACCAAACGCACAAAATAAAGAAAGAATATTAAAAGCAATAAGGGAAAAAGGTCAAGTAACATATAAAGGCAGACCTATCAGAATCACACCAGACTTCTCGCCAGAAACTATGAAGGCCAGAAGATCCTGGACTGATGTCATACAGACCCTAAGAGAACACAAATGCCAGGCCAGCTTACTGTATCCTGCAAAACTCTCAATTAACATAGATGGAGAAACCAAGATATTCCATGACAAAACCAAATTTACACAATATCTTTCTACAAATCCAGCACTACAAAGGTTAATAAATGGTAAAGCCCAACATAAGGAGGCAAGCTATACCCTAGAAGAAGCAAGAAACTAATTGTCTTGGCAACAAAACAAAGAGAATGAAAGCACACAAAAATAACCTCACATCCAAATATGAATATAACGGGAAGCAATAATCACTATTCTTTAATATCTCTCAACATCAATGGCCTCAACTCCCCAATAAAAAGACATAGATTAACAAACTGGACACGCAACGAGGACCCTGCATTCTGCTGCCTACAGGAAACACACCTCAGAGACAAAGACAGACATTACCTCAGAGTGAAAGGCTGGAAAACAATTTTCCAAGCAAATGGTCAGAAGAAGCAAGCTGGAGTAGCCATTCTAATATCAAATAAAATCAATTTTCAACTAAAAGTCATCAAAAAAGATAAGGAAGGACACTTCATATTCATCACAGGAAAAATCCACCAAGATGAACTCTCAATCCTAAGTATCTATGCCCCAAATACAAGGGCACCTACATATGTAAAAGAAACCTTACTAAAGCTCAAAACACACATTGCACCTCACACAATAATAGTGGGAGATTTCAACACCCCACTCTCATCAATGGACAGATCATGGAAACAGAAATTAAACAGAGATGTAGACAGACTAAGAGAAGTCATGAGCCAAATGGACTTAACGGATATTTATAGAACATTCTATCCTAAAGCAAAAGGATATACCTTCTTCTCAGCTCCTCACGGTACTTTCTCCAAAATTGACCATATAATTGGTCAAAAAACGGGCCTCAACAGGTACAGAAAGATAGAAATAATCCCATGCGTGCTATCAGACCACCACGGCCTAAAACTGGTCTTCAATAACAATCAAGGAAGAATGCCCACATATACTTGGAAATTGAACAATGTTCTACTCAATGATAACCTGGTCAAGGAAGAAATAAAGAAAGAAATTAAAAACTTTTTAGAATTTAATGAAAATGAAGGTACAACATACCCAAACTTATGGGACACAATGAAAGCTGTGCTAAGAGGAAAACTCATAGCGCTGAGTGCCTGCAGAAAGAAACAGGAAAGAGCATATGTCAGCAGCTTGACAGCACACCTAAAAGCTCTAGAACAAAAAGAAGCAAATACACCCAGGAGGAGTAGAAGGCAGGAAATAATCAAACTCAGAGCTGAAATCAACCAAGTAGAAACAAAAAGGACCATAGAAAGAATCAACAGAACCAAAAGTTGGTTTTTTGAGAAAATCAACAAGATAGATAAACCCTTAGCCAGACTAATGAGAGGACACAGAGAGTGCGTCCAAATTAACAAAATCAGAAATGAAAAGGGAGACATAACAACAGATTCAGAGGAAATTCAAAAAATCATCAGATCTTACTATAAAAACCTATATTCAACAAAACTTGAAAATCTTCAGGAAATGGACAATTTCCTAGACAGATACCAGGTACCGAAGTTAAATCAAGAACAGATAAACCAGTTAAACAACCCCATAACTCCTAAGGAAATAGAAGCAGTCATTAAAGGTCTCCCAACCAAAAAGAGCCCAGGTCCAGACAGGTTTAGTGCAGAATTCTATCAAACCTTCATAGAAGACCTCATACCAATATTATCCAAACTATTCCACAAAATTGAAACAGATGGATCACTACCGAATACCTTCTACGAAGCCACAATTACTCTTATACCTAAACCACACAAAGACACAACAAAGAAAGAGAACTTCAGACCAATTTCCCTTATGAATATCGACGCAAAAATACTCAACAAAATTCTGGCAAACCGAATCCAAGAGCACATCAAAACAATCATCCACCATGACCAGGTAGGCTTCATCCCAGGCATGCAGGGATGGTTTAATATACGGAAAACCATCAACGTGATCCATTATATAAACAAACTGAAAGAACAAAACCACATGATCATTTCATTAGACGCTGAGAAAGCATTTGACAAAATTCAACACCCCTTCATGATAAAAGTCCTGGAAAGAATAGGAATTCAAGGCCCATACCTGAACATAGTAAAAGCCATATACAGCAAACCAGTTGCTAACATTAAACTAAATGGAGAGAAACTTGAAGCAATCCCACTAAAATCAGGGACTAGACAAGGCTGCCCACTCTCTCCCTACTTATTCAATATAGTTCTTGAAGTTCTAGCCAGAGCAATCAGACAACAAAAGGAGGTCAAGGGGATACAGATCGGAAAAGAAGAAGTCAAAATATCACTATTTGCAGATGATATGATAGTATATTTAAGTGATCCCAAAAGTTCCACCAGAGAACTACTAAAGCTGATAAACAACTTCAGCAAAGTGGCTGGGTATAAAATTAACTCAAATAAATCAGTTGCCTTCCTCTATACAAAAGAGAAACAAGCCGAGAAAGAAATTAGGGAAACGACACCCTTCATAATAGACCCAAATAATATAAAGTACCTCGGTGTGACTTTAACCAAGCAAGTAAAAGATCTGTACAATAAGAACTTCAAGACACTGAAGAAAGAAATTGAAGAAGTCCTCAGAAGATGGAAAGATCTCCCATGCTCATGGATTGGCAGGATTAATATAGTAAAAATGGCCATTTTACCAAAAGCGATCTACAGATTCAATGCAATCCCCATCAAAATACCAATCCAATTCTTCAAAGAGTTAGACAGAACAATTTGCAAATTCATCTGGAATAACAAAAAACCCAGGATAGCTAAAGCTATCCTCAACAATAAAAGGACTTCAGGGGGAATCACTATCCCTGAACTCAAGCAGTATTACAGAGCAATAGTGATAAAAACTGCATGGTATTGGTACAGAGACAGACAGATAGACCAATGGAACAGAATTGAAGACCCAGAAATAAACCCACATACCTATGGTCACTTGATTTTTGACAAAGGAGCCAAAACCATCCAATGGAAAAAAGATAGCATTTTCAGCAAATCGTGCTGGTTCAACTGGAGGTCAACATGTAGAAGAATGCAGATCGATCCATGCTTATCACCCTGTACAAAGCTTAAGTCCAAGTGGATCAAGGACCTCCACATCAAACCAGACACACTCAAACTAATAGAAGAAAAACTAGGGAAGCATCTGGAACACATGGGCACTGGAAAAAATTTCCTGAACAAAACACCAATGGCTTACGCTCTAAGATCAAGAATCGACAAATGGGATCTCATAAAACTGCAAAGCTTCTGTAAGGCAAAGGACACTGTGGTTAGGATAAAACGGCAACCAACAGATTGGGAAAAGATCTTTACCAATCCTACAACAGATAGAGGCCTTATATCCAAAATATACAAAGAACTCAAGAAGTTAGACCGCAGGGAAACCAATAACCCTATTAAAAAATGGGGTTCAGAGCTAAACAAAGAATTCACAGCTGAGGAATGCCGAATGGCTGAGAAACACCTAAAGAAATGTTCAACATCTTTAGTCATAAGGGAAATGCAAATCAAAACAACCCTGAGATTTCACCTCACACCAGTGAGAATGGCTAAGATCAAAAACTCAGGGGACAGCAGATGCTGGCGAGGATGCGGAGAAAGAGGAACACTCCTCCATTGTTGGTGGGGTTGCAAACTGGTACAACCATTCTGGAAATCATTCTGGAGGATCCTCAGAAAAGTGGACATTGAACTGCCTGAGGATCCAGCTATACCTCTCTTGGGCATATACCCAAAAGATGCCCCAACATATAAAAAAGACACGTGCTCCACTATGTTCATTGCAGCCTTATTTATAATAGCCAGAAGCTGGAAAGAACCCAGATGCCCTTCAACAGAGGAATGGATACAGAAAATGTGGTACATCTACACAATGGAATATTACTCAGCTATCAAAAACAACGGCTTTATGAAATTCGTAGGCAAATGGTTGGAACTGGAAAACATCATCCTGAGTGAGCTAACCCAATCACAGAAAGACATACATGGTATGCACTCATTGATAAGTGGCTATTAGCCCAAATGCTTGTATTACCCTAGATGCCTAGAACAAATGAAACTCAAGACGGATGATCAAAACGTGAATGCTTCACTCCTTCTTTAAAAGGGGAACAAGAATACCCTTGGCAGGGAAGAGAGAGGCAAAGATTAAAACAGAGACTGAAGTAACACCCATTCAGAGCCTGCCCCACATGTGGCCCATACATATACAGCCACCCAATTAGACAAGATGGATGAAGCAAAGAAGTGCAGACCGACAGGAGCCGGATGTAGATCGCTCCTGAGAGACACAGCCAGAATATAGCAAATACAGAGGCGAATACCAGCAGCATACCACTGAACTGAGAATAGAACCCCCGTTGAAGGAATCAGAGAAAGAACTGGAAGAGCTTGAAGGTGCTCGAGACCCCATATGTACAACAATGCCAAGCAACCAGAGCTTCCAGAGACTAAGCCACTACCTAAAGACTATACATGGACTGACCCTGGACTCTGACCCCATAGGTAGCAATGAATATCCTAGTAAGAGCACCAGTGGAAGGGGAAGCCCTGGGTCCTGCTAAGACTGAACCCCCAGTGAACTAGACTGGTGGGGGGAGGGCGGCAATGGGGGGAGGGTTGGGAGGGGAACACCCATAAGGAAGGGGAGGGGGGAGGGTGATGTTTGCCCGGATACCGGGAAATGGAATAACACTCGAAATGTATATAAGAAATACTCAAGTTAATAAAAAAAAAAAAGAAAAAAATTTTTTACAATCAGAACACATGTACGATTACTTATATGTTCTTGGAAGAAAATATTCTCACACAGACAGGCAGACTAGGGTAGCCTGTATTTTGCGTGTGTTTCCGTTAGTTAGAAGCAGGATGTAGGTAGCTCCTTCTCACATGTCTTTTTTAAAAATTTTATTAGGTATATTTCTTTACTTACATTTCAAATGTTATTCCCCTTCCCAGTCTCCTATCCATAACCCCCAATCCTTCCCCTTCCCCTCCCCCTCCCCCATACATCCCCCTTACTGCCTCCCCCAATATTCCCCTGCACTGGGGGTCCAACCTTGGCTGGACCAAGGGTTTCCCCTTACCTGGGTGCCCCAACAAAGCAATTCTCTGCTACATATGCAGTTGGAGCCCTGGGTCAGACCATGTATAATCTTTCGGTACTGGTTTAGTCCCCGGGAGGTTCTGGTTGGTTGGCATTGTTGTTTTTATGATGTGGCAAGCTCCTTCAACTCTTTCAATACTTCCTCCAATTCCCCCCAATGGCGTCCTATTCTCAGTTTGGTGGTTTGCTTCTAGTATTGACTTCCGTATTGGACATGCTCTGGATATGCCTCTCAGGAGAGATCTATATCTGGTCCCTTTCAGCATGCATTTTCTAGGTTTATCAATCTTATCTAGTTTTGGTGACTATATATATATATATATATGGGCCACATGTGTGTCAGGCTCTGAATGGCCATTCCTTGAGTCACTGATCTAAACTTTGCTTCCCTATCTCCTCCTATGGATTTTTTCCCCTTTTAAGAAGGAGTGGGAGCATCTGCATTTTGGTCATACTTCTTCTCAAGCTTCCTGTGGTCTGCAGATTGCATCTTGGATAATTTGAGCTTTTGGCTAATATCCACTTATCAATGAGTGCATACCAAGTGTGTTTTTCTGTGATTGAGTAACCTCACTCAGGATGATATTTTCTAGTTCATTCCATTTGCCTATGAATTTCATGAAGTCATTGTTTTTGATAGCTGAATTCAGTCATGAGTGGCTCTCTTTGCTCATTTTTTCTGGGAACTGGGAAGACTGGGGTTTCAGAAGAGGAATGCCATTCTCTCTGATGACAAACTCACACTGTCATTCATGCATTCTATTCTTCGAGAATACAGGTAAGATGTGAATTTTACATATTTTCACTGTAGCTTTTTCTGCATACAATCACCAGCTGTTGCATCAAATGTCCCTATTGCTGGAGTTCAGACCTTGCTGTTGTTGATTGAGAGAATGACAGTGGATTAGAAAAATTCTCAGCTTTGGGAATTTTTTTTTTACTTCCCATCATAGAAAGACACAGACTTTGGGTCATTTTAAATGCAAAGTATCAGGAGAAAATTCTCTGAGTTTGCCACCTAAGAAGTGTCTGTTCTGTAAAACTTGATGTTCTTAGAATAAAGGTGTCAAAGCTTAAATAATGTACCCAGTGTGGTTGTAGAAATGATAATGAAACCAGTGTTATTGTGTAAATGATCCTTTAAAAGTCCCCATTTAGAAGCAATTTTAACAGCCCCCTCCAGAGTCTATGATACATTTGTTGGTTCATAAGCAATGATATAATTCTTTTTGTTTACGTATAGTTTTTGAACCAAAGAAGACATACAATGGCAGGTCTGTTGGCCTTGCATTGCAGATAAACATAAATGAATATATATTTCTTTAAGTCCTATGTATAAGTCATTCTGAATATCTTACTGTTTTGTAAATCCACTAAGTCAGTGGTTGTTAATCTAGAAAAGGACTAGATTTACAGGTATCAAAATTTCACCTACAGACCAATTATTATAAATTCTTTTCAAGTCAGCCTGGACATTAATTATGATTCTAAAATTCCCACATCATTCCTATAAATGTGTGGTTTGAGTATATTTGTACTGCTTCCTCAGAACCATTTTGCATTCTAAAATTTCCTCTTCCCTTGTTTCCCTTTACAGATACCACAGTGCAATTTAAAATTACTTTTCATTTGGTAATGTTGCTTTTATGATTTTAATTAAAAATATTGCATTTATTTATTTATTTATTTACTTAAATGTGTTTATGCAGGCCTGCTTGTGGGGTATGTAGAACTATGTATGGAATAACTGTGTAACGATACAAGTATGGAAATCAGAACACAAGTTTTGGAAGTCAGTGCTAACCTTCCACCATGTGGGGCTTAGAGACTAAACTCAGGTCTGCAGGTCCTTTATCTACTGAGCTGAGGAACTTGGGAGGAAGACAGGAGGGAGGGAGGGAAGAAAGGATCAGGTATGAGAGGAGACTGGGATGAAATACAGAGGGTCAGGTAATTAAACAGATGTGTGTAGCAATGGGGGGTGGGGAATTGGGGGTTGCCACCAGCAAGTCCCAGATGCCATGAAAGCAAGAGGCTCCCAGGACCCAACAGGGGTGAGATTAGTTGAAATGTCCAACAAAGGGGAGGGAGCACCTGTAGAGACCATATCCAGAAGTTAGGGAAGGCCCCTAGTTGGGGAATGGGGCCACCCACCCTTCTCCAAAATTTAACCCAGAACTGCTCCTGTCTAAAGAAAATACAGGGACAAAGAGTGGAACAGGGACTGAAGGAAAGGTCACCCAGAGACTGCCCCACCTGGGGACCCATCCCATAAGCAGCCACCAAACCTAGTCACTAGTGCTGATGACAGGAGTCTGATATGGATATGGATGTCTCCTGAGAGGGTCTGCCAGAGCCATACTGATACAGATGAGGATGCTTGTAGCTAACTATCAGACTGAGCACTGGGAACCCAATGGAGATGTTAGAGAAAGGATTGAAACAGCTGAAGGATTTTGCAACCCCATAGGGAGAACAACAATATCAACCAATCAAACCCCCCAGAGCTCTCAGGGACTAAACCACCAACCAAAGAATACACACAGAGGGACCCATGGCTCCAGTCACATATGTAGCAGAGGATGGCATTGTCTGGCATCAATAGGAGAAACCCTTGGTTCAGTGAAGGCTCAAGATTCCCCAGTGTAGGTGAATGCCAGGGCAGTGTGATGGGAATGGGTGGGTGAGAGGGAAAGGGGTTTGTGTATGATAGGGGGTTTCTGGAGGGGAAACTAGGAAAGTTAAAATATCTAATAAAAAATAGAAAAAATCATATATAGTAGTCACATCAGAATCATATCAGAATCATAGCTCCAACCTTTTACAGTGTTTGTAAATCAGTAAGCTAATGCAAAGTGAATAAATAAAAATATAATAAAAATAAATGTTGAAAAAATTAAAACAATATCCTACTTCTCCGTAATGCCTTGTGATTTACCTCTTCCTTCTCTTTTCTATTAAATAATCATTCACTTCTATTTTCAAATTTGAGATAAATTTTCACCTTATGGCCAAGGCAGACTTTGAATTTACAATGATATATTTGATCCAGCATCTTGAAAGCTATAGTCATATGCCTATACTCAAAATATTCCTTACTCAAAACATACTTCACACTCTGTCTTAAGTTGGAAAAAATTTCCCCCTTCAATGGTATGAATTCCTTGAATATGATTTCCTGGGTTGAAATCATTTATTTGTTTGCATTTGCAGGGCCTAAAATTGTCTATAGAGGAGCTATGCAAAGACACTCCAAAGATGATTACATTTATTAAGGAAATTAGCATCCCTGGATACATGTTCTGATTCTGTCACTTGAATATTTTTCTATAAGTATGGTAATTATATCAACTCTAATTGGTTTTAAATTCCATAGTATAACAAAATATGCTTTTGACTTAGCAAATTTCATCTACTGATATATATTAAAAATGTATAAACCTATTGACCAAAAGGTATGTTGTCAATTGTTTGTAGCAGCCTCAAATCAGAAACAATAAGAAATACTTACTTGAGGAAGACAAGAGGAAGTATTCACCAGCATTGTAACATACACTATTATGAAACAGCAATAATTCATTCATACACATTATTATGCAGAGAGATTTGTTGAAGATGATTGTCACAAAAGTAAGCCAATCAGTCACAAAAGTCCACATTATGCAGGGTACATTTACAAGAACTGAACCCAAATGATCTGCTGCTGTAAGGCTGTCTGCAGAATGCTTATCCTGTTTCTGGTCTGGATGTTAGTAATCCAAGAGTGTTCAACTTACAAAACAATTATAGAAGCTGTCCACTTCAGGTATATGCCATTTTTCTGTCCTTTTTCCTAGCTTTATCATTTTATATGCAATGGAGAGATAGATAGATGGATAGATAGATAGATAGATAGATAGATAGATAGATAGATAGATGATAGATGAAAGACATAATGTGAAAGAAGAGAGTTCTTTTTTTATTACTTTTTTTTTATTAACTTAAGTATTTCTTATTTACATTTCGAGTGCTATTCCCCTTCCTGGTCTCTGGGCCAATAACCCCCTAACCCCTCCCCCTCCCGTTCTTTATGGGTGTTCCCGTCCCCATCCTCCCCCCATTGCCGCCCTCCCCCCAACAATCATGTTCACTGGGGGCCCAGTCTTAGCAGGACCAAGGGCTTCCCCTTACACTGGTGATCTTACTAGGATATTCATTGCTACCTATGAGGTCAGAGTCCAGGGTCAGTCCATGTATAGTCTTTGGGTAGTGGCTTAGTCCCTGGAAGCTCTGGTTGCTTGGCATTGTTGTTCATAAGGGGTCTCGAGCCCCTTCAAGCTCTTCCAGTTCTTTCTCTGATTCCTTCAACGGGGGTCCCGTTCTCAGTTCAGTGGTTTGCTGCTGGCATTTGCCTATGTATTTGCTGTATTCTGGCTGTGTCTCTCGGGAGAGATCTACATCCGGCTCCTGTCGGCCTGCACTTCTTTGCTTCATCCATCTTGTCTAATTGGGTGGCTGTATATGTATGGGCCACATGTGGGGCAGGCTCTGAGTGGGTGTTCCTTCTGTGTCTGTTTTAATCTTTGCCTAAGAAGAGAGTTCTTTATGTTCTTTTGGACCTTTTAAAACTAGATAAAGCATAATTCAAAAACCTGAGTGGCATAATTTTGTCATACATGCTTCATAATATTTCATGTAACAAATTTATTCTAGCACATAAAAGGAATGGGATGTGGAACTTCACTAACCAGAGAAGAAATGCTTCTTCATGCTTCTTTCAGTTCTATTTGATAACATTGTACCTCGAGAATTCTTTTCACCACTTGCTGTCCATCCTATAAAATCACTAGAGTCATTCACTGCCTGTCAATTGCCGTGTACTGTACAGATGCAGCTGCTTAGCAAAATAGTGTTTACCTTCTTGCACTCTTTGTATGGAAGACAATAGGTTGCATTAAATGGTATTCTCTGCTTTTTGATATGTCTAGTTCCCGAGTGTCTTTCTTTTCAATGTTGTCTTGGTTAAGAAGAGAAATCACATCGTCCCTGGATTGAAAAACTTTCGACCTTAATCATTGTAGACAGCTTAGCTCTGTCTAGCTGCAGCAGCCTAATGCAGAGAGTACAGGAGAAACTACTTCCTGGGTTGGCACTGGATGCCGACTGATAGGCTATTCAAATACAATATTTGCAAATGAAAAAATTTCTGCCCCTTCAGGAGATTTATTTATTAATTTTCTCTCTTGTAATTACTACACATGACAAAAATTCTTTTCTTGGGGATAAATAGGTAGTGAATGAGGAAACTTGAGAAGTATTCCTTTGTCAAGTACATCTAGGATTTTGCTTTCTGAAATCAAAAAGTATTTATTCCCTGGAATATGCAGCCATAAGGCTTGTCTTGCAAAACACTCCAGGTTTACCAATAATCACCTATTGCTTAAGTAAACATACATTGACTTGGTTTATGTGGCAAAATTGGTGAAACCTTGTTCCTAGGGAGTCCTGTGCATCTTCATTGGAGACCTCATTTTTCAAACTTTTCTTTCTACACCCAACATCATATCCCACATCTGCTTGTATTTTACTCTAATGTCTGCAGACTCCAAGGTTAGGACGGTGAACCTTCATCTCTTAAAATGTATCAGTCATTCTTCATACAAATTGTGATGGTTAGTTTTGAACCATCAGCTGAACACAATTTAGAACCAACTTAGAAGAGAGTCTCAAAGAGAGATAGTCTAGATTAGGCTGGTTTTGTAGGCATGTGTATTGGGAATTGTCTTTACTGTACTAATTGAGTTTGGCAAACTTGTCCTTGATGGACAGTACAAGTGCTTGGTATTAGGTCCTGACTAGAGTAGAGAAGGTGAGTTAAGCATAAGCATTCGTGTATTAATTCTCTTGATGCTCTCAGTTGTGGATGTGATAATGATTAGCTTTTAAAGTTTCTGCCACCTTAGTTACCCTGTAAACAAGAATTGTGAACTAAAATAGATCTTTATCCCCTAAGTTTCTTTTCTTTAAAGTGTTTTTGTCACAGCAACAAAAATGAAACTAAGTATCAATTATTATCTCTTATCTTATTATTTTGCGAATACTGACAGTTTCAAGTAATAAAGATAATTTTAGTGCCATAATTCTTTGGATCCTATCTAAGTTTTCTATTACATGATTTCAGTTAGGCTTATGACACTTCTATGTCTTCCTTTTAAAAATCATTTATCATTTTACATTGTCTATTGTCTAGACGCCAGTCATCAGAGAAACAAATTCATGCCTGCAAACACAGACTGACATAAACACATCACAAAACAAGCCGAGGTCTTTTTATTTATGGAGTAGATTGACCTTATCAATGTCTCCACCCAACTCAAGTCTCTGCATGTCAGGTCACGTTTCTACTTCCTACCTGTGTAGTCAGCAACAAAATCTCTTTGTTTTCTTCCAATCAACTTGTTTTGATCTTAGTTTTCAACTGTGTGTGTGTCTTAACATCTGTCTTTATTCAAGGCAATGTATCCATGAGGGTAACATGTCTATATAGGGTAACATGTCCATACAGAGCAATATGTCCACTTAGGCAAAGATGTCTGTGGAGGGTAGCATGTGCAGGATATCTGGAGCCTGCACAATGACACTCTAGATGTTTCCAAACTCAGTAACCTTTTAACTCTACTCTCACATGACCCAGAAGATTTAACAGTATTTAAAAAATTCTTTTCAGATGAGTGTTTTATATTCTATTGTCACATTATCTACCCTCTGCTTTATTTAGTCCTGTATTGTAAGAAGGTGCTTCCCTATTCCCTACATGATATCCTCAATTCAGTCAATGCTCAGTATAATCTCTTCCATGTTTCCTCAGATGCTTCTCAGCCTTCATGCAAGCATGCCAAATGTGAGTTAACAAAGAGAGCCATACAGCAGCAAGGAAGCTCTGCAGCATCCTGCCTTGAGCATAGCTGAGCAGCAATGATAGAATCTACTGGGAAGGACTGACACCTCTTTTTTTAACTATACAACTGAGATTTATACATTCCATATATGCTTTTAAAACTTTAATTAAGAGATCAATATATACTCTGTGTGTGTGTGTGTGTGTGTGTGTGTGTGTGTGTGTGTGTGTGTGCAGCAGTGGTTCTCAGGCACAGGATTTAGGAGGAGCATGGAGGGAGTTTTTCCTTGGCATGTACTGTCAACCCTGATAATGGCACGAGTCCTTCTGACTTAGCTGCCTTGATTGAATTTTACTATGGCAAACAGTTCAAACATGTATGCTATTGCTTATTGTAAGGATAAGATTTGAAGTAAGTTTATAGTCTGTATTTTTAAAGATTTTAAGACTTAAATACTTCCTCCTAATAGAGTTCTGAAATCATCCTATGAAAATAATATGTCCACAAACTCTCTGGAACACCAGCCTAAGAACCACTGCCTATGGCTATTCAATGTTCTCAGACCTCACAGGATGAGGTAATGAGATGATGGGTTTCTTCTGTGTCCCTGCAAAGTGCTTTCCTCATATCATAGGCATCCTCCTCAGGCTCCTCATTGTGGGCTGTGTAGCACTAGGACTGTCCTGTAGACACTGTAACCCAACTACTTGTACATGTTGAAGGCAACTTGATTGACTACTCCTACAAAGAGATCAACAAAATATCCACCTTTTCTTTCTGAAATTTCCTCTAGTAACTCCGTAAGTTTAGCAGCCAAGACAAGATGACGGAATTCAAGGATGACAGACAGAGCTGTGACATGTTTGTGCCACTTGTCCCTAGCTATGGAGCCTTCTGCTTTGCCCATACCTCTTGATCTAGGCTTTTGGGTTTTATTGGCAGACCCAGGATGCAAAGCTAAGAGCACGTTCTGCTCATGGCACTAGGAGGCGTACAGCGTGACACACAGATTCTGAATAGTAGAAACCATTTTCTTGACTAAGTTCAGGCAATCCCAGTGATCTCTGGACAGTTCACTGACTGGGGTCATTCAAACTATGGGAGAGATTGCAACGAAACAGACATTGAAAAAAGATGATCAGGTTCACTAGAATGACTCTTATATAGTATATCATTGCTGCTCTCTGCTGGCCAAACACATTATACTCCCCAATTAGATGAGATCTAGAATGGGTCAAAGAAGGAGATGCTGTGTTTTGATACTTACATGCATTGTGTTAAAATTACTTCACAACCCACACTATACATTCTTACACAGATGCATAGGTTTTAATAAGAGTCTATTGGAGTGCTATCGATATGCAATTATCTGCCATTTTCACAATCCTTTAATAAAAGAAAAGTAGAGGCTGCATCAGATTTGCAACAAGTATTCCAATTATTCATTAACTTTTAGTGCAACACTTTCTGTTAGCTATCATATTTGCACTCTTTCAGTTGAATCAGCAGGTGTTCTTGAAGGATGTCATCGAGACATGCGAATTGTTAAAAACATGTTCTGATCGGCAAAACAAAGACTAAATTTAATTCCATATCTATTTAACTTATTGGAGAGTTACTTTTAAATGGTAACTTTTAATTACTCAGATTCTCTTCATATCAACAGTACTCTAAGAACAGCATGGTGAGGATAAATTTGGACTTCGCAGCCTCACAGCTTCATAACAACCTCACAAAACTTCCTATTTAACCCAGTCTCTGCTGCCTGTTGGGCACATTGCTTTTCTATTATCTAGGTAGAGAAACAAAATAGTACCTACTTCATTTCCCTATAATGTATATTAACTGAAATATATGATCTAGTGTTTAATATATATGGTCTAGACATGTTTCATGGTCTTATCTTAACTGTTAACATTCAAGGGCAGCCTGAGCAGCAGAGATTTTTTTGTTTTTGTTTTTTCTTTGTATATTTTAAACAAAGCTGTCTGTTATTACTTTACAGGATACTCTAAGTTTTTAGAGAATATTTACCTTCAATTACAGCCTTTACTCTGTCAATGACTGTATCTTTTTTTTTTTACTTTTCTTTTCTTTTTTTTCTTTTCTTTTTTTTGGAGCTGGGGACCGAACCCAGGGCCTTGTGCTTGCTAGGCAAGCGCTCTACCACTGAGCTAAATCCCCAACCCCCAATGACTGTATCTTAAAGTAATGTAGGACTTCCCTAAACCCTATAAATGCTTTTGGATGCTTCTCTTGCCAAAAGGTAACGATACATCTGTTTTTTAATTTTATGTACACTGGTTTAATGGCCTAGGGTACAATGTGTTTGGTGGCCTGACCTTCTGTTCTTTTCCTAATGACTTGTGTGTAGAACAAATAACCACTGAGGAAAACTGGTAATCTTTGGGGAAGGGGGCAAAGGGTAATTTTCAGAAGTAGCAATAGAATGAGCAAAGTACACAAGATCCAACAATGCAGGCAAACTTCAAATACTGCCAAGCTGACATTCAATTTGACTGTTCTGTGTTTATGAGTTCAGTAAATAAAGATTAGGTCTCCACTGAGGTGGAGACATAGAAGTTTCATTGAGCTGGATCTTTGGAGAATTTATCAATGGTTACACGTGTTTCAACTACGATTTTCTTTATGATTTTTCCTCCCTCTTCCATTTTTCTCTGATAAAGCTTCCTGCTAATCCTAAATTGGTGACAGTCTTCCTAGAATGCAGTTCATATATACCAGAAAGCCATCTCCATTCCAAGTCAAGTTCAGGACAACTGCAGGGGAGTACCAACAATCTAAAGCTCCTGGAAAAGACGACATTTCCATCTTTTTCATCACATCTTGACATTTTTACACAACTTCCAATTGCAAATAAGAGTTGCCTGCAGCCAAATTGATAAGTTGACTAAGTGTGACTGGATGGTCATGGTTCCTTCTTAACAGTGTTGATTCTTCACTTGTGATTCTCTTCATCCCCCATGGTCACACTTATCTTCGTATTGCAGAAAATGTATGAGCTCATCGGTACTCCAGATCTAGGTCTTTCTTTAACTTACTCTGTGTAGCATTTCTTGACAGGTAAGTGCCTGCTGGTGACACATCCTTTCAAATGGCATCTCTCATTATTGCAAGCCTTTACAATGGATTCATCTTCTCTTCTGGTTTTCCTGCTTTCATATATTTCTAAATTTAGTACTTTGAGAGGTAAAGATGGTATACCTTTAGGGGGAAAACCTTCATTGGATTCTCCATTTCCATCTATTTAATAAATTACCTTGAGTTATCACACATATCCAAAACTCAGGTTTAGAGTCATGTCATAAATCCAACTCTCACTGGAAGCTGCTCCCACTTTTCTCCTCATATGTTTAATGACATATATATGCTAACATTGTAAAGTTTTAAGTCACCTTCAGTACTTCTTTGGATAAAAGAGATGCTCTTTGGTCTTTGAAAATAGACTTATACCCTGTACCAGATAGTATTATGACATCAGAAAGGCATTACAGCTCGAATCCCAGCAGGTACACCTATTCCTTCTGAGTCATGGATAAACTACGCGAGTGTATAAAATGAAAACTTAGGATCAGATTATCTTTGATAGTCTGGGTGAGTTCCATGTAATTCGCAATGGTGATAAGTCAAAGACAGTCTTGTCAGACTCTTAGAGAATGTCACTGTTTACTACTACTGCCTTTGAAAATGAAAGACCATTGATGTTTGAACACGACTAGATTATGTTGTCATTAAAACAACTGTTATTGTGAAGATAGAATTAGACACTCATCCAGGAAATAACTGCTGGACTGTTTGCTGAGGGGGATGTCAGCAGCTTGTTCGTTCACTGGAGAGCCATGGGTAAAGATGGTCATCTTGGCCCTTATAGTATCTTTCCTAGGCTTATATTGCTTTTATCCTAACCCAACTTAGGAGATCTTCCAGGGAATATTCTGACTTCAGTGCACTCCACAAAGCTGCATGAAACATCTGCTAAACTTGGACCACAGCTCTTATCTTATGACTTGCTTTCATTCTTCTTCTTCTTTCCACACTACATTCAGAAAAAAACTGCATTCCAATGACATCGATTCACCCATATTCAGCATGTTCTAAAGCATCTCAGGGACTACTCCCTAGAGAATTTATTCTATTTTTTGAATGGAGGGAAATTATGCAAAATTTAACTGAAGGACTCCAGAACAATTTGTCGACTAGCCTATCTTTTCTAAGATATTTCAGACCTTTGCAGGCCTTGAGTTTCTTGCCCTAGACTTCAGGCCTTTCTGTCTCTCGGATTTCACGCAATATTGTGACAAAACAAAATCAGAGTATAAATATTTCTGAGGAGTTAATTCACTCAATTTTTCATATTTAAAAATAATATTTTAGATACAAAAGAATTGAGTTAAATTTTTAAAAAACTTGACCTATAACAAAATATTTCCTCATTAATTCTTTCCTGTGCTACTATGCTTTCTCCTGTCATTATATGAGTTTGAGCACATGTTTTATAAGATATGGTTGAAAGACTTTTCAAAAGTTACTCTTTTGTGTTTCTGATTCTCTACTTGAAAACAAAAGCATACAAATGCACTCAAACTCTAGGATGCTGGAGAGGGTAAAATAAGGACTTTCATTACAGTTCTTAGAACATTTGGTACTAAGTACACATCAGTAAGTCTGCATATTGTTTTCAAAACCAAAGATACATTCTTTCTTCCATGTTCAGTACTTAATGAATCAATGTATAAACAGCATATTAATGTTCAAGACAATGTACCTTTTCTCTGCCTCAATTTTTGCTTTCTTTAGTGTACTTCACTATAAGGACCAGTTTGAATTTAATATTAAGTTTCGAGAAACTCTCATCACCTAATAGACTGAGGCTAAACACTGCAGCCTGTTGCCCAATAATTTCTGTTTGTATCCTTACTCAATGTCTTAGTTAATCTTCACTGTGAAGAGACCCCTTGGCCAAGGCTATTTACAATAGAAAGCATTGATGGGGTGTTGCTTAGAGTTTCAGCTCATGATTACTATAGGGGAATCATGGCTGCAGGAATGCACACAAGGTAGTGGAGCAGTAGCTGAAACCTTACATCTTAGCAGCAAGATGAACACACAGAAAGAGATGGCCTGTCATGGGCTTCAGAAACCTCAAAGCCCACATCTGGTGACACCTAGTTTAACCAGGACATACTTCCAGATCTTTCTGAAAGAGTCTTTGAACTGAGAACCAACATTCAAGTATATGAGCCTATGTGACCATTCTCATTTAAACGACCACACTCTCTAAATGCTTTCTTTGATTCGGTCCCTAAGAAAGTGGAGCAGGAGAATTCCTGACCCTGTTTCCTTTTGCAGAAGTACATTTGTTCAACTTTGTATCTAGTTTTTCTGTCTCTCCACACTCTGCTTCTCAGGCTTACAGCCTTCCCAGGCAAGGGTATTTAAACAATTTGTTCTATCCTGAGCAGCCTGTCCTTATCTCTTCCCCAGTTGGCTTCTTCTTTGTCTTAATAACTTCCTGCTGTTATTCAACATTTTGGTCAAAGATGGCCTGCACATGTAAATGAACTGGCACAAAGAGGATGCTAAACACATATGAGATCTGCCATATTAGGGAGGGTGGGGAACTTGTTCTTTAGTTCTTTTTTTTTTTTTTTTCAGAGCTGGGGACCGAACCCAGGGCCTTGTGCTTCCTAGGTAAGTGCTCTACCACTGAGCTAAATCCCCAGCCCCGGAACTTGTTCTTTAAATAGAAAGGAGTATAGAAATAATGGTTATGGTATGTGTTTAAAATTAATTCTTTTATTTGAATAGTATTATTTATATAAAAATGATTTCCTGGTGTTGTTTGATCTAATAAAGAACAACTGTCAGCTATAAATAAAAGATATCTTGAAAAGGGGGCATCTTGCCTCTTAAGTGGAGAAAATTATAATCTTACTCTGATTAAAATTAATTCAGATTAATTAAGTTGATATTAAA
The DNA here is from genome assembly GCF_021556685.1 of Rattus norvegicus. NCBI lineage: Eukaryota > Metazoa > Chordata > Mammalia > Rodentia > Muridae > Rattus > Rattus norvegicus. Next base: position 66,635,946 of record NC_141547.1, on the reverse strand, counting down.
ATTAAAATCTTACACTGATGTTCAAACTGGGCTAGTTGACTGTTTTGGCAGAATGGTTCAATAATTAAATCAACTTCAATGATCCAGATCACAAAAATTTAGAGAAAGCAACACCCATCTTTTATTGAACTGCACACTTCAATTCTCTGGAACTATTTCAGTGGGTTTAAAAATGACTTGTGCGGACTCACAATGATTTTAACAAAACCTATCTTGTGTGAGAACCAATAGACAAGGGAGATGTTTGTTAGACCAAACAAAAAAGGGAGGGAATTTCAGGCATGGTTCTGCATCTCTGTGATCTGTGTATTCCAAAGCAGCATACAAAACCAGCCTTGGATTTATAGTAAATTTGAGGCAGCCTGGGTTGCAGGAGATGCTGTCTCAAAAGGAACACAAACAAAGCAGCTGCAAACATGGCATGTGGATTTGTACAGTGTATTTCAGAATAAGAAAGCAATCTGAAAAAATAAAGCAAGCAAAACAAAGCTAGAGTAAATATAGACGTCCTGGACTAAAAATAGAAAGTAATTTTTCCTAGGACCAAGACGAGTTTCAGGACACCAAAGGTGATTTGATGCTACTTGATTAATCATTGTTTGGTTGAAAATGAAAAGGAGGTTTGTCCCACAATAGATGAGAGAATGAAGCTGACCTAGCCAGAAGGAGGGATGTTCAGCCTGCAACATTGCAAAGTGAGAGGTCTTAGTTAAATCTATTTGTCCTAAGATTTTACAGAAATAGAAGGTAGTATTGACCTATGGCTAATCTTCTGCCCTATTTGGAGACCATTGAAGGAAGATTATCTCTGATCCTCCCCAACTTGGTCTTTCACCAAAGCAATTTCTATCCAGTATTTGTATGGCACAGGGTTCCAAAATGATCATCTGCAGGTCATCAGTGGGCAGCTAAGGGCAGAGGGGTCAGGAACTTCTTGCATTGTTCTCTTGCTTCCCAGTAGCAGTCCATCTTTTGCCATGCACCGTGAACAAAAAATGATACTGATGGGGTACATGGCTGCTGTAAGACACATGACACGGTAGTAATGTCTAATGTCCTAAGGATCTGAGGCCTAAGAGATAAAACTATAAATCATATATATATACATATATATATATATATATCATATATACGCTGAGACCCAAACCATGAATGATGGAAACCAGGTAATGTTAACATGCATTTTTTGCTTAGCTAAATGTGCATAAATATATGAAGAGATCCTTCAAGTTAAAACACTGAAAAGAATTTATTCTCGTATAACATGGATGACATTGGAATTAATAAAAATAGATAGTCGATAGAATTCTAAAAATTGATTTTTCCAATATTCTGGTTTCCCAGATCAAACCAAACTTTAAGCATTGCTGGGAAGAATTTATGACCACATAAATCCTAAATCTGTTGGCTTTAAAACACTAAGATTATTCTCCTGGGCCTAATATAGCCACAAACAACCTTAGTAATGGAGAATTTCTTTTGTAGTGGGTGACAGAAAAAGGAAGCAGAAAAATGAAAAGAAACAAGACTCAATGCTATTGGTGACTTAAGAAGGGGAGGATCATACATGAAGATACTTCCGCAGTTGCCAGGAGCAAGGAGTGATTGATAACCAATACTCAGTAGAAATAGGAGCTTGAAGTCTGCAACCACACAAAGGTAAAGTCTGCTGCTGAACCAGCTTGGAAAGATAATCTTTTCTAGAACTCACAATAAAAGACGTCAGAACATATGAAATACTAAGCAGAAAGGGATTTGAGAAACATGAATTTCTTTTTTTTATTAATTTTTTTTATTAACTTAAGTATTTCTTATTTACATTTCGAGTGTTATTCCCTTTCCCAGTTTACGGGCCAACATCCCCCTAACCCCTCCCGTTCCCCTTCTTTATGGGTGTTCCCATCCCCATCCTCCCCCCATTGCCACCCTCCCCCCAACAATCACGTTCACTGGGGGTTCAGTCTTAGCAGGACCAAGGGCTTCCCCTTACACTGGTGATCTTACTAGGATATTCATTGCTACCTATGAGGTCAGAGTCCAGGGTCAGTCCATGTATAGTCTTTGGGTAGTGGCTTAGTCCCTGGAAGCTCTGGTTGCTTGTCATTGTTGTTCATATGGGGTCTCGAGCCCCTTCAAGCTCTTCCAGTTCTTTCTCTGATTCCTTCAACGGGGGACCTATTCTCAGTTCAGTGGTTTGCTGCTGGCATTCGCCTCTGTATTTGCTGTATTCTGGCTGTGTCTCTCAGGAGCGATCTACGTCCGGCTCCTGTCAGTCTGCACTTCTTTGCTTCATCCATCTTGTCTAATTGGGTGGCTGTATATGTATGGGCCACATGTGGGGCAGGCTCTGAATGGGTGTTCCTTCAGTCTCTGTTTTAATCTTTGCCTCTCTCTTCCCTGCCAAGAGTATTCTTGTTCCCCTTTTAAAGAAGGAGTGAAGCATTCACATTTTGATCATCCGTCTTGAGTTTCATGTGTTCTATGCATCTAGGGAAACACGAATTTCTTAATTTATAGACTAGCGGGCATTAGATATTAACTCTTCTTAAGCTATTAGGGTTATGACAATTTGTTATCCTGTGACAGAAAACTAACAGAACACACAGTCTTTTCATAGATGGAGTTCCTTTCCATGCAGCCTGCCTTTGTAACTTTCAGGTGTTATATTTTTCATGAACCATAATGCAGTTGTGTAAATTCTAGGTAACTGATTAAAAAAAGATGTTTACAAACATAGATATTTTCCCTGGTAGAATAATAATCCCCTCTGGCCCATGGAACAGACCGATATTTTTCCATCTCTACAGCACTATCTGAATTGCTTATACGCAGATCTCTGGGAGAGACTGTACATTTTCCTCTGTAACTGTTTGAGATTCTAAAGATCTGCCCCCTAATACATTCAAAAACAACAACAACAACAACAACAACAAAACAACAACAACCAAACTTTTCTGTGTTCCTTTTCTACCTGTAGCTGGTAGACAAGGATAACTTTGCTTTCTTTGGGAGTATTTTGCTTAATAGAGGAATATTCATGGTGATTTCAAACTTACTGGGCAGGGACAATATTCATTTATCCTATAGTGTATGTGACAAAGACCCGCTAAACACTCTGTAAATTCTCATTTTATTCTTTCCACAAAATTACCAGGTTGGCACACAATGGTAGTATCTTAACCTAGAATTTTATATACTGGGACCTATAGGCCTCATTATTTTTATTACACCACTATTGCTTTCCAATATAAATGGAACTGATTTACTTGTACCCCAGCTTAACAACAGTACATAATATATCCCTAGCCCATTGTTACTGCAAACACAGTTTACATATTTATTTAGTGTGTTTAAGTCCTGCCCCCTTCTCTCTGTATGCACGTGCACACACACACACACACACACACACACACACACACACACACACACACACACATATATATATATATATATATATATATATATATATATATATATATATATATATGATACACATGAAGGATAGCTTGTACATTTTGGTCATCTCGTCCTACCACACAGATTTCAGGAATTGAACTCAGGTCACCTACACACTGAGCCTTCTCATCTTCTCTTTTAGTCTACTCTTAAAGCCAATATTTCCTAATCATTGAATATGCAATTTAATGTTTATTTGGTATAAGAACGAAAAACTGCAAGAGTATCTGTGTCTGTTACATATCCCTTTACTCTGAGGTCTTCTGTGGCAATTTCCCAGAGTCTTTCAGATACAAATAACTGTTGAATGCAAACTGCTACCCCTCTCCTAAATCCCTGTAATTCTGAGCACCTACAAAGAACATGCAAACGAGGGGCTTCAAATCTTTACCACCTTGAGCATACTGCTGATTTATTCCACAGGTTCAACAGAGGAAATTAATTAGGTCATGGGAAGTCCAGAAAATGATTTAGAGGTTTTGGAAGTGGGGAAAGGTGACAGGCCTGGACGGTTTTAAACATGTGGATTCTTGAACTAGAACCTAGATTTCTAAATAAACTCTTCAAGGTATCATTGCTTCCCTGGAACTCCAGGTGAACTGAGTGAATCTGACCTGTATATTGTAGAGCTGAGGTCGCAGTGAGTCTGCTATTGTTGGAGACTACCCTGTTCATTGTCATTAAAGGCTGAAGTTATTACAGGGTGAAAGACTGCTCTGGTGCATCCCAGGAACCATGCTTTATCTGGAAGTGAGTGCAAAGGTTGTGGAAATGGAAGATGAAAGGGTTCTGATTAAAGACTGAGACAGAAGCGACTGCTTTTCTCTCTTTGCAGTTTCTAGATTGGTCTTGATTCAAGTCTAGCGATAAGCTTGATGAAGTCCATTGAGGCACAGACAACTGTCAGGTTCTCAAATGAATGTCAAACATGAAATCACACAAGCCAGAACAGAAATATGTTCAGTAGCCACATAAATGAGAAATATTCACATTGCCTTTTGGTAGAAAAAGTGCTTTAGCTTGTAAGTAAATATCAGGGCCACGGTGCAATATGTTTTTGTATTATCATCAATGTACTGCTCATAAAAATCATTTCAGACTATTAAATTCAGTGCAAGAAACCCATTTACAATCAAGGAATCTGCCATTCTGTGTTACACATTAACTTAACAAAATCCACTCTAGGTAATGTTTCTGGTTGTCTGAATCTGAATTTTAGAAACAGAAACTTTTTTAAAACTGAGACAATGAAGTTAAAAATGAACTCAGCTAGCATGTTGCGTGAATAAGGACCTAAGCTAAATGATCAGAATGCACATTTTAAAAGATTTGGCAGCACTGTGGATGCCTGCCGAGAGAAGAGCATACCTAGACCTTGTTGCCTTAGCCCACTTGACAATGACATCCTACTTGAGTTATGCCATCCAAAATTGTCCTCTGATCTCCACATTCACAGACACACATGCACCTGAATATAAAAACCTGCGAAGGGCAGAGATACCTTGGTGGTGGTGGTGTTCATACGTCAGTCAGGAGAAGAGCAGAGGGCAGTCCTTTGTTCGTTCTAGCTTGACTCTTGCCTTGGTGACCAAGGCTGTTTTATGCCTAGGTCTCATAATCAAATCAAATCCAGGCAGGGCAACATGAGAGGAGGAAGACAGACAGACATACACACTGTCATGCCACCCACAGACCTGCCTTCTAGTCCACAGCATTGGCAGGCCATAGATACCTGTATTGATGCCTGTGGAACATATTACTACTAGAAAGGATAGGGATGTCCTTGGTCAGGGCAGCCAGGGTGGACCAACTGGATGTCCAGGAGCTGTGCAGATCTGGCCCTGCCCCTCACTGGATATAGAGCTCCAGAGAGTTGGCCCCATCTTTCACTGCTGGCAGCACTCAGCAGAGCAGGCCCTAAAGTGTACCCAAGAAGCACAGGAGAGCTGGTTCTGATGACAGGGGTGTGGGTGAGCCAGCTTGGAAGGTGTGAGTGTGGGAGAGCTGACTCTGTTACACAGTGGGGTGACACCAGCACAGAGGTGATGCCCTCACCGCCCCTTGCCAACTCTGGCAGGTATTCGAGAAAGATACCTAGAGGGTCATGAGCTCAGGAGAGCTATTCCTGCCCCTCCCAGCTGCAGCCCTTGAGAGAGCAGGTCCTGCCCTTTGCCTGGGCAGCACAGTCCAAAGGAAGAGAGCATGGGATAGCTGGTCCCACCACTTGCCAGTTGTCTGACAAGAGCTGGCCTGATACAGGGGTGATGCCTCCCTCTCACACTCCTGTTCTCCTCACCATATGTAGTAGTTGAAAGAGCTGGCCCTGGGGTCATTAGAGTAGGTGACCTGGCCTTATCCCTTTAGTGCCTGGAACATTTGGGAAAGCAATCAGTGTACCTCTCTTTTATAGCATAAGAGAATTGACCCTGATGGCAGGGGTGTGAGTGAGCCAGCTTGGAATGTGTAAGTATGGGATTGCTTACTCTGCTATACAGTGGGGTGACATCAGCACAGAGGTGATGCCCTCACTGCCCCTTGCCACCTCTGGCAGGCATTCAAGAAAGCTGCCTAGAGGGTCATGAGCTCAAGGGAACTATTTTGCTGGCCCTGATTGAAGGGGTACTGGTGAGTCATTCCTGAGGATGAGAGGAGAGAAGAACAGGCCAGCCACTTATCTGCTGTCAGATGGCTTGGGTGAGAGGCCAAGTAGAGCTGGCCCTTGGGTCAGGACAGCAGGTGAGCTGTCCCTGTCCCTCACAGGCTGTAGAACCTGAGAGAGTGGGCCATGTGCCTTGACTGATCAGCACAGTGGGCCTGCCTTTTCAGGCATAGGCACTGATGAGCTAGCCCTGAGGGCATGAGACCAGGAGGACTGCCTCCTATTGATGGTGGCTTTGGGTGGCCTTGTCAGACCAATGCTGGAGAGCTTGCACTCATGGGGGAGGCTGAACAACTCTGCTACCATCCAGACCTAGATCCAGGCCTCTAAGATGGCCCCCGAATCTCTATCATCTGCAAATGTTTGGGATGTATGAAAGGACCAGTCAGTCCTAGTGTTCCAAAGATGCAGGATCTCCATGATACAGGGCCACAGCAGGGTAATTAGGAGGAGTGCCAATGAGGATCCAGGATTGATGATATCACAGAAGCCAGAAATCATGAACTAGACCAATGGCACATTGCAATGAGCGTTTGCAGATGAAGATGTGTGGACAGAGAAATAAAATTATGGTACATACTGTGTCATACTACAGCTTTCATGATGAGATGTTTTCTGTTTTTTTTTCTTTGTTTTTTTTGTTTGCTTGTTTTGTGTGTGTGTGTGTGTGTGTGTGTGTGTGTGTGTGTGTGTTTTCTATTTTGTGGGTGAATTTGGACAGGCAAAGGGCAGATATGAGGGGATGGAGAAATGAGGAGGATTAAGGTGCATAATAAACTCACAAAGAATCAATAAAAAGTAAAAACAAAACAAAACAAAACATGTGATCATGCCCACACGTACACTATAGGGACAGTGATAAGACGAAATGAGGTCCTGTTGAACAGAATGCTAATTAAACTACACTAACAGCATAGGAGTTACTTTCTTAATAGAAATGTGCTTTCCCAAATACAGGGTAGAGCATCTGCAGTACTCATAAAGAGGTGACATTACAAATCCCTGTCACGTAAGTCAACAGATAGAGTTCCCAATCACTCCCCATTAGATGCAATTGGTGGTACATTTGGGATCAAAGGTATGTGTACACACATGCCAGGTCTTTGCATAACAACACAGATAATTATGTAACAATATTATTTCGGATTCTAATGCAACATATTGAAATACTGTTGGATAACATTTACTTTTTCTTCAAAATAAGAAAGAAATGATTCGCTATTAAGCACAAAAGAAGCTAGGAATTCGGATTTTCCTTCATTTGCTCTATCAAGACACATCCTACTGGATGCCCATGTCTTTACCTCTCCTGATACACTGTGGACCTTTCATCTGACCTTCTTCTTGGTCCAAAATGGTGGAAGAAGTGTAAAGTGTCTCATGTGCCCTTTGACTTCATGGTAGGATGGATTCCTCTGAATAGTGCACTCACTTGAGTTGAGAGTAGTGACACTGTTTCAGGCTCTTGATCCGTATGGCTGGAGTTGGATTTGTTAAGGGCCTCAACAATATGCTTGCATTCCTCCCTATGTTCCTAACCAACCACTCTAATGCCAGCGCATTCCAATAAACTTTCTCTCTACTCTCTTTCAGGGTGGCTCAAGTTGTTATATCTATGTTTTCCTGAGAAATTCCTTCTCATAACTTCCTTGCACCTTGTAAATAATTTCTTTCTTTAAGTCCTTCTACATTACTGGTTTCTGTATCCTGCGTCTTTCTGGTCTGGACCCTGGTTCAGGCTTCCTGTCACTGCCATCATTAAGCATGAAGCTATTGGACACCAAAGTGCTTTAGTGCCTCAAAATTTATTACCAAATTTTAACAATTGTATTCTCAGTTTGCTTTACAAGTAGCTCCATGCTGATGTTTAACTTTTAAATTGTAGGTTAGGTTAAAAATGATTTCAGGCAATCAGTCCTAGTTGTGTGAACTTTGACATTTTAAATGAGTCAGTTTCCATAAAAAACATCAACATTCAATTATCTTCATAGCGTACAGGTTGAGAAATCTTTCTATAATAGTTGAACTTTTTATGTAGTATATACCTATAATGTAAATGTATATTTTTTATATTGTCTTATCTTCTCTTAGGCATAGAACTATGTATTTTTGAACATTACTTATGATAAGAGAAAAAATCTATCCCTAAATGGCAATGTTCAGAGAATAAAAATACAGAATATGTTTGAGTCAATAGCTGATAATATATTAGACAGGAATATGAGTAGTGAAGTTTGTAAACTGGAAACTTGGAATGTTGATATTTAATTCCCTGTGATATTTACATTAATTCCATACTTCTCTGTTGTCAAGAAACGTGTGTATTCAATAATTGTAGCCATGTGCTTTTCAATATCTAGGTACAATTATCTACCATACTGCACTCTCACCATACACTGTTAATTATTTCAATTTAACATACTTAAACACAAATAATAAACACACTTCATTTTGTGCATTAATCAATGACTTGTCCCTTTCAGTAAAACAACAACAACAACAACAACAACAACAACAACAACAAAAACTACTGTTATATTTAAAAGAAAATTGGACACACATCAATATGTGATTCTCCTGGAGAAGAAGAAAGGAGACACAGAAGTAAACAGCATTAAGAAAGGCCAAGCACAGTGACAAGTCACAGCACAAAACAGCCAATTCGGTACGATTGAGAAAGACAGCAAAATTCGATTTGCTTATTTGTCTCTGAGCAACAATATGTATGGTCTCTCTGTTTCAATAACACTCAAATATTGCTGGCTGGAGAAACGCATTGTTTCTCCCATGTTTAATTTGCATATAGCAAGGAAAGAGGAGATCAAATTGTCTTTTAATATATTGTATTAACGTTCAATATATTTGAATTAGTTGAAGGTACTCTGAACAGAGCCTGAATTCTGGTCTCAATGGGACATGAAAATTAGGTTCTAGCTGGGTCCTAGAAGAAGAGTAGTTATCCGGTTCATCAAAAAAATGAACTGAATATAAGGTCGCCAAGAGGCATAGCCATGCTTGAAATGGTCTAAAATGCACGGAGTCTGGACCAGCCCAGGACACTCAAGAAGTTACGCTGAATAGGTGCAAAAATGAAGATGGATTGATTTCTTGCATCTCTCTCTTTCTTTTTCTTTCTCTTTTCTTCTTTTTGTTAGAGAGGAGGGCATGTCTACATGAAGCAATAGCAGGAAGAAGCCTTTTCATGAATGAATTAAAAGCAATATTTTAACATTTGGCTTTAGCATCCCTGTTAAGAGGAAAGTAAATTTGGAAAAGAGCTGAGTTCACAGTGAAGGGACTGAGTCAAGCTGATTGATGGCAGTGAAGTCAAGAAAAGAGACTAATCATTTTAAATTAAAAATGAATAGATATTTTCAGTCCATCAGAAACAAAAGAGAAGGTAAAAAGGGCTAGAATTCAACTGAAGAATAATCAAAGGATAAGAATGCAGATTGTATTTTATTTCATTATTTTTTAATTTATTTTTCTTCTAGAATTTCATCATGAATACTTTATTTAATCAAAGAATAAGAATGCAGATTTCTATTTCATTATTTTTAATTTATTTTTTTCTTCTGAGAATTTCATTGTGAATATTTTATACTATTCACTTCTGCCTTCTCCTCTTACACCTTCTTCCCTGCCTCTATCTCCTCACAAATCTATGTCCTCTGCCACACACACTCACACACACACAAACACACACACATACACACACACACACACACACACACACACACACAAACACAAATATACCAATATAGCCTGGTGAGTTAATTTAGTGTTGTTTGTATGTATATGTGATTAAATAGGACTGACTGCTTGGGGTTGAATAGCCTATCAGTGTGTTTGTTCATGGAGGAGACAGATTGTTTCATTCTTGGTAGTTATTAATTGCTTTTAGCTGTTTCTCTGTTGAAATATTTTATAAATCCCTAACACAACTTCATACCATCTTTCATAAACACTAGAAAGATAAGTGATTTAGTAGTGTTTTGCTTTATATTTTCCAAAATCAAAAAGTTCACATTCTGTCCTCAGATTGACGTGAAGGAAATGGACAGACAGAACTGCCATCTTTCTATCCTAACACCAATATGTAAGTTGTAATGCAGTGGAAGGCATTCTCAGATCCAATAGTGATTTTTTTGCTTAAGAATGGTGTGGGACTTTCCACCCTGCAGTGTAGAGAGGCTATGGAGAACCCAATGGTTTCAAGAAATATACAGTTCTGGGAAAAATATAGGGTTTAGAGAGTTAGAGAAAATGGGAGGTTGATTTCAATATACTTAGGTGTTAAGCAGAGTAGAGATTGACTCTCTTTGTATACTGGATATACTGGAAATGGTTTGGAGCAGAATTGAACACGTGGATATCAGTTGAGGTAGAGTTAATATTGGGCCTCTTGCAAAGCTCATATTCTCATTGATGTCTGGGAGCCTTCCTTGACTGTGGTCTGAGCTCACCTGCTCCCAACTTGGCCACTTAGCTAAAGTGTTAAAACTTTGTTAACATGCATAACCTCTTGCCTTGGAAGAACACACCGTATAATTGGTTGATTTTGTGAGTGTGCCTATTCATGTGAATGTAACAATTAAGTAAACAATTATAGCATGACAAAAAGTAGCTATTATCCTGAGACATTTTATACTATAAAGTAATGTTTGTTTATGCAATCAATAAGAGAATTGATGCGATGCTTACTGAATCAGTTTGAATTTATAGGCCCTCATCCTGTAATTCTGTCCTAGAAGAGAAGTAAACTTAAATCAGACTATCATTCTTAATAAGCAGTTAATGAAGAAGCTTGAAATAAACACAATTTGTTGACTTCGGTGCTTTGAAAAAGGAAGCCCCAAGCTAGCTATTACTTCTTGTTAATCAGCACACAAGTTAATGAATGCAAGATTTAAAGCCTGGTACTAGAGCACTGATGTTGCATCTTTTGGCTTATTCTAATCTAGTCATCATAGAGTTTTATGTCTGCGTAAACATCTACTTGTTAAGGAGGTCAAAGAATCTCCCTAGGACTACTAATTCTTATTAAGGGGATTACTTTGTTAGAACACTTGTAAGAAGGGAAAAAATCTTCACAGAAGCCTTTGTTCCATAAAGAGATGGCTATGTGCTTAAAATATGTACTATTCTCACACAGATTGGGAGTTCAGCCCCCGCACTGAGATCAGGCAGCCAACAACTACCTTAACTCCAGCTCCAGAACATCCAGCATCTTCCTTTGGCCTCATTGAATACATTCAAACACACATGTGGATTCACACACACACACACACATGTATGTATACATATTTATATATACACGTATGTATGTATACATATTTACATATAAAAGATCAATTTTTAAAATTATGTTTAAGGTTCATGATAGAAGTTTGATATCACTAATCAACTTCTAAACAAAAGAAACACGAAGATGTTATTAAAATTATAACTTTGCCTAGCAAACTTCACAGTTTTTCATATCATCTTTGGCATTAGTACAATTTTAATAGACAACTCTCTATCATAATACCAGAGGGTGAGTGCCTCAAATAACATGAAATGGCGATTCTTAGTTCTGGAGGCAGGAAAGCCCACCCTCAGGTACAGCATGCTTAAGTTCTGCTGAGGGTTCTTTCTCTGGTTTGTAGAGACCTCCCTTTTGCTCTGCTTTCCCATATTAAGTGAGATAGCAAACTCTCTCAGGGTACTAGGCCACTCTCTTTTAACTTTATCAATTATCTTGTATTACTCCATGATTTCTCTCCATAGGAATTGTGCCATTTTCTGCTTCTTCAAGCACCATTTATTTATTTATTTATTTAAAAATTTTCTCACTAATTAAATTATAAAAGTTTATATAGATTAATAACTTAAATAGTTTAAATGTTCTTCTTCATATAAAAATATTAAAATGTTCTAGATGCACAACAGCCATTTGTGTATCTTTTGCCAGTTCCTTCTGTGAATTATCAGTCACTGTGTTCACAATTTCTTGCAGGGCTTTATGTACTAAATTCATTAGTCCACCATCAATGACAGGGATTGCCTATCCATAATCCTTCTAATATAGTCCAATTCTCCTTTAACTTTTCTCATTTCACCCTATGATTGTCCGCTGTCAAGATCAAACGTGATATATAGATAAATCAAAGGCAGATCTCTTTGCCTTGCTTCATCAGCATGCAGTTTTTTTGATGAAATGATCACTCTCTTCCTCATCAAACCTTTGCAAAACTCCTTAGATGCCAAACTTGTGGTCTACAGGGTGACATTTATAAATATTACATCTTCATCTTTCACTATCAGAGAATTGTGATTCTCCCTTACTTGTTGCACCTGTGTATAGACCTCTATTTCAAATAATGAATATAAGATGTTCTGTGGAGCTTCTTATTTATCTAAAATGCCTTCACATCTTTTTCTTTGTCAAAAGAGTACAACCTTGTACTTATAGTTGCTCAGGATACTAAGGTAAGAAATACTGATGTTTCTTTCTCTCATATATCACATCTTACCCACTAGTAAAATTCTTATAACTATATCTTTAAAATTTATCTATAATCTGAAACTTCTTCCTGACCTCTGTACCTTAGATACTGGGATCTCATCCCAGATTATAATAATAATTCCAAGATGATCTCCATCCTTCACAAGCCGTATCTCCAACATGTCAATCGGTAGCTCTTTTAAATATCAATGTGGTCATATTGGCTTGTGGAAACAGTTCTGGAACCTCCTTCATTCAGACTAAAAGCCAAAGTCAATTTCCAGGAATTTTTGTTAAAGACTAACTACTTTGGGCCTGTCGATGGTTGAATCTTTCTCAGAAGGGAAATCTGAAAATAGATATCTACTGTAAGTGGACGGAAGGAGTGAACTGGGTGGGAGAAGGGTTAGGGAGGGAAACGGGGCATATTGTCAGATATAGGGGAGCAGGGAATGGAGAAGGGAAATTGGCAGTTGGGGTAATTTCTGGGAATTGATAGAGACCATGGATGGGGTAGGCCCCACGGTGTCTATGGGGTATACTCTAGCTGAGAACCCTAGCAGTGAGTGATATGGATCAGGAAGTAGCCACTTCCTGTGGCCAGGCAGGACTCCCAGTAGAGATATAAAGACAGCAACACACACACACACACACACACACACACACACACACACACACACACACACACACACACACAGACAACCTTTAACTCAAAATCTGGCCTGCTACAAGACATACTGGGACAAAGATCAAGCAAGGAGAGAGGAAGTGGCCAACCAATGAGTACCCTAACTTGAACCCATCCCATGGACAAGAACCAATCCCTAACATTGTTACTGATACTTTGTTAAGCTTGCAGACAGAAACCTATCATAAATGTTCTCTGAGAGGTCCATCCAACAGCCAATGAAAAGAGATGCAGAGATTCACAGTCAAATATTATTTTGCATTCGTGAAGTTTTTTGAAGAGATGGGAAAAAGATTAAGGAACCTGAAGAGGACAGAGATTTAATAGGAAGACCAACAGAATCAACTAACCTAAACTCTTGGGTGATCTCAAGATCACCAATCAACGAGCGAGCATGGGCTAAACCTAGGTTCCCTGTTCTCTATATAGCAGATAAGCATCTTGGTCTCCAACAACAGGACTCTCCCTGAATCTGTTGCCGGTCTCCCTGTGGATCCCGTTCCCCTAAATGGATTCCTTGTCTGGCCTCAGTGAAAGAGGATGTGCCTAGTTTTGTTTTGACTTGATGTGCGAGCGTGTGGGAGACAGAGCAGGAAGGGTAGTAGTGGGGGGACATGGTGATACCTAGAAAGTTCCCCCTCCTCAAAGGAGAAGGGGAGGGAGGAATGGGGGGTTCTTCGTGAGAGGGTACTGAGAGGAGAGGGAAGTAAACTGAATAAATAAACAATTTTTAAAAGACTTAACTTCTTATGTAGACTCTTATGTAGCTTTTGAAGAGTCCCTGGCCAGCTCAATTATGGCAGGCATGACTGGCAAGCTTGGCCTTTCTCTCCCACGCAAACTGCCTTGGTAAAGTCTGTTAGATTGCATTCCTACGGCCAGCCACCAGTCTATCTCCTTACTTGTCCACTTCTTCCTCCTCCCGAGGCTGACTACCAGGGTTCAGCTATCAAGATATTGAAGTCCAGCAATCAAAAAGGTCCCTTTGGCTCATCTAATCAACATGCAAAATTAAAATTAAACACCTCATCCTAACACAGGGTTTACCACTTTTCCCTTAAGAACAGTCATCTTCCTATGGGCTGTGCCTATCTCTTTCTCTATACAGAGGTAGCCATTTGTCCCATATTGCAGACAAATACCCCTTACTTTTCTTCCTTGTTCCTTTTCTCCCTTCTCCTGTATTTCATTTCCATTCTATTCCATCCTTTGTCTCCTGTCTTTGCCCTTATCCCTCCCCTTCATTCTTCTGGACAAAAATTCTCCTTTGTGCTAAGAACTGGTTTTGGGTGTCCTGAGGAGATACGAATATCCTTTCACTATTAATTAATCATACTAGAGGTCTCTTTGATGTGGTTTAAACATGTTCACTATGCCCTTAATTAGTGGCTGGCATACAAGCTTTTGCCATGTTCAGTATTCCCTCCTTCTAGGTATCTATGTACTCTTGTCATTTACCCCTCTGCCTCTTTACATACATTTTATTTTCTTCTGGAAGCCATTCCAAAGGGTTTCTGCAAAATTGTATCCCTTACCTATCTATTGTGCATATCCTGACTTGCTTTCACTTTGTGATGGCATGAGTTATCTTATCTAATAAGTGTTTCCATTATTTGTGATAAATTTACCTTCCAATTTTATTAACAAAAGTGTGCAAATTGAAGAAAATATGAAGGGCACATTAAGGAGAAAGGACAACTGTAATGTTAGTTTGATAAATACTACTTTACTATATGTCAGGGAAAGTCAATTGATTGCCAGATTGGGTACCTAGAGGAACAATTTGAATTCTATTCTATAGGTAATGAAGAGCCATTGTAAGTTCCTCATCCCCACAGAGGAGGATAAAAGCTACGTTTTAGAAGAAGTCATTTGCTAGTCATGAATTCTTTACTCCATCACAGATGTTCTAACCTTACAATTCCAGAGCGCACAGCTTGGAGGTTTTGAAATGACAATTGAAGGATTGAAGTTATGCTTTTTAATTACAGACACAGGACACAAAAGAATAAGTCAGGATATATCAATAAAGTCTGGGAGAAAAGGAGTGAGCGGTCTGGATATATACACAAGTAATTTTAGTTTTATAAATTACATGAGAGTTTTCCTGCCTTTCCCCCTATATATTATTTGTTCAAGTAGCTATTTGAATGAGAAAATTAATAGTCCAACTCTCAAAAACTATTATCTGACAAAATTTAATACAGTTTAGTTGAATTTCCTATTTTTTCAAATAACTAAATAGTAGCGGAATTCAATAGTTTTTAATTTATTCTGATTAATATATTTAATGATATTAGTGATAAACAATTTTAAGTTTGATTCAACATCATATACATGAATTATCTTTAATTATTTTAACAAAACTCTATGGTAAATATACCAAATGTACCCAAAGATTCAATTTTACCTTCAACATTGTAAGATGTTTTTTGGGAAAAGCTATCCATGAGTCACAGTTGTGTGTGTGTGTGTGTGTGTGTGTGTGTGTGTGTGTGTGTGTGTGTGTGTGTGTGTCTGCCTGTGTGTTTATTAAAATTCTACCACTGGAGTTGAATATTGACCTCTTGGTCAAAGTGGTGAGGAAATCTTGGGCCAGCTATGTATTGTTGACTGTCATGACTGCTCACTGTAGAATGTCTGGGGAGAACAAGAATGAAACCCTAAGAATGAGACCCTAAGAGGTAGCAGAAGGACACTGGGTTCCAGAATAACTGCATGGACAAGATCTAATCATAAGACATCCCCAACAGATGTCAAAACCAGGACGTGAAGCATCAGTGTTTAAGTAATTGGAAATTTGAGTCAGATTTGAGCTGATATTTAAATATTTTGTTACATGTTTAACAATACCCTTAGTCCACATTAAACTATTTTTTTGTGCTATGAGATATTTATAAGAAATTATTCTATTTTTCTAGTAATTCATATTAAGAGAGAAATGGTTTAGTCATAGCTTCTTATGACAAAGGCATAGTGTGAGAGAAAATTTATATTCTCATATAAACAACAAAAACCTAAAAATTATATTAGATAATGCCTTTGAAAACATTGACTATCAGACAACCAATGGTAATGATAACACTGATACCAGAATTAGTGACGTCAACTCCAGAAGTTCCAGGTGGTACTGTTGGGAAGGAATCATAACTCTGGTGGCCATGGGAAGTTAGAGATGAATAGAAGAGTCTGGCAAAGCGTAAGCAGCCATTTATCAACAGTCTTCAAAGGAGAGTAAGCCATGCAGAGCATATGCAGTAAGCTCTAGACATCGTGTGGATTACTGGCCAGAGTTTCGACAACCACGTGTAGAGAAAAGGAAAAAAAAAAAAAACAATGTGTGGGAAAGAACAATTTTCAATGATTAGAGAGACCAGTACTAAACTCACAAAGAAAGTAGAAACAGATTGGGAAAACTCATAATACATGCAGTTTGAAGGTACCAGGAAAATAAAGGTAATAGCCAGATTAAAAGTAAATTCATCAATAATGCCAACCAGAGCTTCCAGGGACTAAGCCACTACCCAAAGACTATACATGGAACTGACCCTGGGCTCCAACCTCATAGGTAGCAATGAATATCCTAGTAAGAGCACCAGTGGAAGGGGAAGCCCTGGGTCCTGCCAAGACTGAACCCCCAGTGAACATGATTGTTGGGGGGAGGGTGGTAATGGGGGGAGGGTGGGGAGGGGAACACCTATAAAGAAGGGGAACGGGAGGGGTTAGGGGGATGTTGGCCCGTAAACCGGGAAGGGGAATAACAATCGAAATGTAAATAAGAAATACTCAAGTTAATAAAGATGGAAAAACAAAAACAAAAACAAAAACAAAAAACAAAAAACAAACAAAAGTAAGTCCATGCCTCCACTTATAGTTGTCAAAAAAAAAAAAAAAAAAAAAAAAGAAAAAAGGATATTCTGTTGTGTAGGATTTGGTAAATAATTCAGTAAATAATTATATCAAGTGGTACAGAGAGTCAGTGCTACCTTATCTTGAATGAATTTTGGATTGTTTCTCCTCCTAAATATTAAAAAATATAAAAATATTCTAATACTATTTTGGAGTTATTCCTTTATTCCTCCTTGTTTGCCAGGTGTTGTTTCATATCTTTAAAACATCATGTCATGTTAAAGTAAATTTAGCATTTTTATTTTCTCTTTATTAGTTAAATCATATTCATATTTAAATCGTATTCTTCATATTTGAGAATATTCTTTTATCCACAATCTACATCTGTGCTAAAAGTTTTCATTGTTTCTTCGGAATAATGCTCTTTCTGTTGTTATCTATTCAGATCATTGTATATAAAGTATTTTTGTATAAGCAGCAAAAATTACTAATTAGCATACAATCAAAATATAGCTGAATTATATTTGGAAGTTTACACATTTACAATTAACGTGCAATTAGATTTAATTCCATCTCATTTGTTTTTGGAGTTTTTTCTTTTTAGGTACATACATTTATCCCCTTTCCACCATAATTGAATGTTTCTTAAAACATAACTTTGTTGGCTTATTAGCTATCGCTCCTTCTTTTGTTACATTATTGATTTTACAGCAGGACATATATTTAACTTTTAAATCTATGACTTCATGACACATTACTTCGTATGCATATAAGTTTTGACTCTTCCTCTTTTTTTCTTGTCAGTTTGGTTATGCATACTACTCTTTCATATGCTATGTGTCAAAATATATCATACATCGATGATTTCCTAAACAGGAAATTATCTGTGATGAATAAATACCATGGGACTTATACTGTGAGCTATGGAACATTCTATATTTGACAAAAGTCTCAACTATGTTAAGAATACCCCTGATTATAAGGAAATTGAAGAGTAAACAGCCTTCAAAACTGCCCAAATAATTGGAAAATACTAGCCAGTATTGAAAAAAAATATTGGAACAAAAATTTTAACAGAAGGCTAGAAAATAGTTTGAAGAATGCTTGATATTAAAAGTAGCAGAATTTGTGGATGCACTATATAGTGGAGAATTGCCTCATCTTCTATGTACGTATGTCAGAAATCAAAGAAATCTAGGGAGATTTCTCAGTGAATAAGCTAAGACTAATTCCATGACCTTGGCCTTATGCCCTAAACCTGCAATAAATGATAACAATAAATTAAAATAAATTTTTATGATATCATAAAAATTAAAAACCCCTAAATGGATCACCATCTTGAAAGATAATCTGCTTAGTCTCACTCAGGAAAAAAAATATAGACAACTTCCTGAACAGAACACCAATGTCTCAGGCTCTAAGATAAACCATTGATAAATGAGACTCATGAAACTGAAAAACTTCTGTAAACAAAGGACACTATCAAGAGGACAAAACGGCAGCCTACAGATTTCAGAAAAGATCTTCACTAACCCTATACCTGACAGAGGGCTCATATCCAAAAAATATAATGAACTCACGAAGTTACACAAAACCAAACCAAATAACCAAAATAAATTGGGATATAAAGCCCAACTGAGAATTCTCTAAAGAAGAATCTTGAATGGCCAAGAAACACTTAAAGAAATGTTCTAAGTCCTTAGTCACATGAGAAATGCAAATCAAAATAACCCTGGGATTGCATCTTAGACCTATAAGAACAGCTAAGATAAAATGCTCAAGTAAAACCTCATGCTGGTGAGGATGTGAAGAAGGGGAAACACTCTTCCATGACTGGTGGGAATGCAAACTGTACAATCACTTTATAAATTGATTTGGTGGTTTCTTAGAAAACTAGAAATAATTCTACTTCAAGACCCAGCTATTCCGCTTGAGGGTATACACCCAAAAGATGCCCCACTGTACCACTGTGACACATGCTCAGCTATGTTCATAGCACCTTTATTCACAATATCCAGACAGGAAGCAACCTAGATGTCCTTCATCTGAAGAATGGATGAAGAAAATGTGGTACATCTACACAATGAAATACTATTCAGCTGTTAAATAAATTATGAGATTTGTAAGCCAATGAATGGAACTTGAGAATATCAGCTTGAGTGAGGTAACAAAAAGGCAGAAAGAGAAGAATGGTATGAACTCAATTGTAAGTGGACATTAACCATAAAGTATAGGATAGTCATCTAATATCTAATAAAATAAACTTTTAACAAAAAGTCATCTGAAGAAATGGGGAAGGGCATGTCATACTCATCAATGGAAAAGTCCCCCAAGATGACATCTCAATTCTGAATATCTATGCCCCACATGCAAGGGCACCCACTTTTCTAATAGAAACTTTACTAAAGCTCAAATCACACATTGAATACCACACATTAACAGTGGGAGACTTTAACATCTATTTTCACCAATGAGCTGATCATCAAAATTGAAATGAAACAGAAAAAATGAAACTGACATGTTATAAACCAAATGGATTTAACAGATATCTAAAGAAGCTTTCACCCCAAAACAAAAGAATATTCCTTGTCCTCAGCACCTTAAGAAATCTTCTTCAAACGTGATCATAAAATTGGGCACAACATAAGTATCAAGAAACAGAAGAAGATTCAAAGAATCCCTTGCATTCTATCTGGTCACCAAAGATTAAGGCTGGAGTGCAACAATAACAGAAACAACAGAGAGCCCACATACCCATGAAAACTGAGCAAGTCTCTATTCAGTGATCAGTGGGTCAGGAAAGAAATAAAGCAATTAAAAACTTTCTGGAATTCAGTGAAAATATTGGCTTTATACCCAAACTTATGGGACAAAATGAAAGCAGTGCTAAGAGGAAAATTCATTGCACTAAGTGGCTTCATGAAGAAATTAGAGAGATTTCATACTAGCAACCTAACAGCACACCTGAAAGCTCTAGAACATAAAGAAGCAACCACACCCAAGAGGAGTAGATATCAGGAAATATTCAAACTCAGGGCTGCAATCAATCAATTAGAAGTAAAGAGAACTATACAAAGAATTAACAAAACCAAGAGTTACTCTTTGAGAAAATCAACAAGATAGACAAACCCTTGGCCAAACTAATTAAAAACCATGAAACACTCCCAAAATTAACAAAATCAGAAATGAAACAGGAGACATAACATCCAAAACCGAGGGAATTAAAAAAATCATTAGGTGTTACTTTAAAACCTGCACTACACTTGAGATTAGGGATGGTAATTCCCCCAGAAGATCTCTCATTGTTGAGAACAAATTTCTCTATCCTGGGTTTTTTGTTATTCCAAATGAATTTGCAAATTGTTCTTTCGAAATCTATGAAAAATTGAGTTGACATTTTGATGGGGATTGCATTGAATCTGAAGATTGCTTTCGGCAAGATGGCCATTTTTAATCCTGCCAATCCATGAGCATGGGAGATCTTTCCATCTTCTGAGATCTTCTTCAATTTCTTTCTTCAGGGGCTTGAAGTTCTTATCATACAGATCTTTCACTTGCTTGGTTAGAGTCACACCGAGGTATTTTATGTTATTTGGGACTATTGTGAAGGGTGTTGTTTCCCTAATTTCTTTCTCAGTCTGTTTATCCTTTGAGTAGAGGAAGACTACTGATTTGTTTGAGTTAATTTTTTATCCAGTCACTTTGCTCAAGTTGTTTATCAGGTTTACAAATTCTCTAGTGTAATTTTTGGGGTCACTTAAGTTTACTATCATATCATCTGCAAACAGTGGTATTTTGACCTTTTTTTCCCCTTGATTGCTTCAAGTTTCTTTCCATTTAGTTTGATATTGGCTACTGATTTGCATATATTGCTTTTAGAATACTTAGGTACCCATGACTCCAGCTGCATATGTAGCAGAGGATGGCCTTTTTGGGCATCAGTGGGAGGAGAGAACCTTGGTGCTTTGAAGGCTCGATGCCCTAGTGTAGAGGAATGCCAGGCAGAAAGGCAGGAGGGAGTGGGTAAGTGGGTGAGAGAGCACCCTCATAGAAGCATTTGGAGGGGGTTTCTAGAGGGGAAACCAGGAAAGGGGATAACATTTTAAATGTAAATAAAGAAAATATCCAAAAAAGGGTTTGTACGTCACAAAACTAGAAAATCTAAAGGAAATGGATGATTATTTAGACAGATACCACTTACCAAAGTTCAATCAAGATCAAGTAACTATGTAAACAGTCCCATAATCCCAAAGGAAATAGAATCAGAGGGTAAAAGCCTCCCAACAACCACCCCCTTCCCAAAAAAAAGCCCAGGTCCAAATGCCAAGTGGTTTTAGTGTAGAATTATACCACATAATCCAAGAAGAGCTAATACCGATATTCCTCAAAACAATTCCACAAAATAGAAACAGACGAAACACTACTTAATTCATTCTATGGGGCCACAGTTTCCCTGATACCTAATGAACAAGAATTCAGAACAATTTTGCTTATGAGCATCAATGCAAAACTACTCAATAAACTTCTCACAAATTCCACTATATAAATAAACTGAAAGAAAAAAAATCACATGATCATCTCATTAGATGCTGAAAAAGCCTTTGACACTATCTAACAGCCTTCATGTTAAATGTCTTAGAGAGATTGGAGATCTTTGGACCCATATACCTATGGATATCTGATCTTTGACAAAGAAGCCAAAACAATACAGTGGAAATTAAAGCATCATCAAAAAATGTTGCTGGTCTAACTGGATTTCTGCATGTAGAAGAATGCTAATAGTTCATATTTATCACTCTGCAGAAAACTCAAGTCCTAGTAGATCAAGAACCTCTACACGAAACTTCATACACCAAACATTGAATATAAAGTGGGAAATATCCTTGAATCCATCGGTACAAGACATAGTTTCCTGAACAGAAAACTCCCTTGCTGGTGGGATTGTAAACTTGTGTAACCAATTTGCAAATCAATATGGTGTTTTCTCAGAATATTGGAAATTGTTCTACATGAAGATTCGGCTATATCACTCAGGGCATACATGCAGAAGATGCTCCAATTGCATGTGTTCCACTATGTTCATAGCAGCTTCATTTGTAGTAGTCAGAAACTGGAAACAACCCAAATATCCTTCAACTGAAGAATGGATACAAAAAATATGGTTCATTTACACAATGGAATACTATTCAGCTATTAAAAACAAGGGCACCATAAATTTTGTAGGCAAATGGATAGAACTAGAAACAGAACCCCAAAGAATTAACCAAGAAGGAAGGCTCAAGTGAGGACATTTTGCATTTGAATCTCACTTAGTAGCAGGAACAAATTAGTCATGGGATACAGGGGGATGAAGGGAGGGAGAAGGAAAGGGAGGAATCAAGGGAGGGAACTCAGTGAGAGAGGAGAGGGTAAGAGGAATAGTGCGGCAGGATCAGGTCTAGGAAGGAACAGGAGAAAGGCCCAGAGGGCCAGAAGAATGAATGGAAATTTGCAACTGTTTAGCTTGTGTGTGTGTGTGTGTGTGTGTGTGTGTGTCTGTGTGTCTGTGTGTATGCCTCTGTGTGTGTGTGTCTGTGTGTATGCCTCTGTGTGTGTGTGTCTGTCTGTGTGTATGCCCTCTGTGTGTGTGTGTGTGTGCGTGT
Source organism: Rattus norvegicus (assembly GCF_021556685.1). Taxonomy (NCBI): domain Eukaryota; kingdom Metazoa; phylum Chordata; class Mammalia; order Rodentia; family Muridae; genus Rattus; species Rattus norvegicus. Next base: position 66,613,165 of record NC_141547.1, on the reverse strand, counting down.
GCGTGCGTGTGTGCGTGTGTGTGTATATGCCTCTGTGTGTGTGTGTTTGTGTGTATGCCTGTGTGTGTATGCCTCTGTGTGTGTGTGTGCGTGTGCGCGCGTGTGCGTGCGTGCATGTGTGCGTGTGTGTATATGACTCTGTGTGTGTGTTTGTGTGTCTGTCTGTCTGTGTGTATGCCTCTGTGTGTGTGTGTTTGTGTGTATGCCTGTGTGTGTATGCCTCTGTGTGTGTGTATGCCTCTGTGTGTGTGTGTGTGCGCGCATGTGTGTGTGTGTGTTGTGTGTGTGTGTGTGTGTGTGTGTGTGTGTGTGTGTGTGTGTGTCCCAAGACTGCAGATGAACTTGCCCCTGCTCAGTCTTCACTGCTGAGTACTTCTTCATGGTTGAGCATCCTGAGACTGGAGACCTACCCTTGATTTCTTTTGTGACTGGGAAGTAATTCCAGGTGAGTAAAATGTGTGCTGATTCATGATCTCAGGAAGGACGTTCTATTTTTAAAAAAGTACTTCAAGGGTTTCAAATGAGTCAAACTAACCAATTTCAGCAATATTAGTAGAAAATTATCTACTTTCACGGAAAATGAAAGGAAGAAGAGAAAGGAGGAAGGGAAGGAAAGAAAAGAGGAAGGAGAGCTCACTGCATCTTCATTTCTCCTTTGTATTTTGCATTGTTTCATTGTCAGTGCCCCACTAATGGTGCTGTAATGGCACTGACAAGGAGACTTCTGGGGCAAGAACGCAAAGGTGCGCTGAATAGTGATATCGGGAGCAATGAGCATTTCTTCCTTCAGTGCTCTGCTAGGAATTGTGTCTGGCTCTATCACTTGCTACATCACTTAGTCATATTGGATTTTTAGACTCAGACAAGTGTTCATGGCCCTCTTAACTAATAGACTATAAAGGCTGTAGAAATTGGTACATAAATGTAAAAATATAAAACCACCCAGGTATTATTTCCCTATATTCAGATTTATTCCAGGACAGATATATTCTTAAAAAGCATACCCTCTCTTTTTTAAAAATTATTTATTGATTTTATGTATATAAGTACACTGTAGCTGTCTTCAGACACACCAGAAAAGGGCATCAGATCTCATTACAGATGGTTGTGAGCCACCATGCAGATGCTAGGAATTGAACTCAGATCCCCTAGAAGAGTAGTCAGTGTTCTCAACCGCTAAGCCATCTCACCAGCCCCGCATATCCTCTCTTTATGCCTCTCCCTCCCCTTCTCTCCTTCCCTGGCTGCTCTCCCCCCCCTCTGTGTGTGTGTGTGTGTGTGTGTGTGTGTGCGCGCACGCGCGTGCACATGCATGTATGCATGCATGTGTACACAGAAACATATTGCTGTCAATGTATCAGTGTAAGTGTACAGATGCCATGGAATATGGACAAAAGCCAGAGGCCAATGTCATGTGTCAGTTCTTGCCTCTCACTTTGAGACAAGATCTTTCATTGTGCAAACCTGCATATGCCAGGCTAACCGGCCAACAAGCATCTGGAGATCTTCCTTCCTCCATCTTCTACCCTGCCGGACTACAGAGGCATGCTACCTAACCAACATTGCCTGGGATCTGGGAATCTGAACTCAGGTCCTCAGGCTTCTATGGCAATCACTTTTTACAAAGAGTATTTTTCCCAGTTCTTATATGATGTCTGATTTCTAATAATCTTAGAATCCAAAAACTATTGCTGCACCGGGGTAATAAAATATAACAATTTGAGTTACTATTATAGATATAACATAGTTAAGGAGTTTATATTCATAAACAATCTATTTCAAAACAAAATGATGTTAGCCTAGAAAATACACAGTGGGGCCAAGACAAAAATCTCCAAGTACTATACCGCCCTCTGTCCTCACTTTTCCTGATTATCACTGTATCAACCTTCTTGATTTGCCAATATGGCTGGCAGCTCGTTCATAAATTTCACACAAGCACACAAACATCCTGTTGGTTACCATGAAATAACTGGGAGTTTCTTCTCTTTTGCAAGTGTTCCTATGAGCTACAGTTGCTATTATAGTGGTTGGTAGTCATAAATACAGCTATATCACTCATATCTTGTCAGTGGCACCAGAGATGTTGCACACTCAGGTATATTTTATTTTAAAATTCATCTTTATAAGGAATTGATGTATGTGCATGTAAATCAACCTGTGTTTACAGCATGGAAAAGCTCCTGCACTGTAATCAGGAATCTGACTTCCTGGGGTGATTATTTAGAGACTTGAAATATGACAATGAACAGCCACACAAAAGAGTTTGCTGACAAGTGAATACTAGCAGTGCATTGCCACTGAGTAAACGAGAGCCTTGTGCTACCATGTCTGGCTTCAGCCTTGAAAGACACATTTTGGTTTCTTGTTCTGGTTTTCTTGTGATTGTTATCATTTGTATTTGCTTTGATTTTCAGCAGAGGGCCCTGTCTCTCTCCCTTTTCTTAATCTCTTCCTGTATGCCTCTGATACTGAGGTTGAAATGGAAGGGTGTCAGACTGGGTGGTCATATAAAATGATTAAACTCCATCTCAGGTTCTATTTCTGATATTTTTTCCCCAGAAGAATACTTGAATGGTTAGACCATGGGCCTGTATTGTATCTGTTGCAAATAATGCCTTAATTTCCTCTTCCTGTGGAGAGCAAAGTGAAAGTTCTACTTATACAGATTCAAGGTATTTGACTGTCCCACTACTACAGAAAACTAGTGAGAAAAAGAAGGAACATGGAAATGAACTAGCTTTCAGTGGAATGGCAAATAATATTTTGTGGAGGGCTATTTTGGAAATTGTTCCTTATATTCAACATAGAAAATGGATTTACAAATTCTGCATGAAAATACTTAACTTCATATGATAATTTTGTCACAATGAAGGAGAATAGTTTCATGTAAATTAAACTAGGAGTTAATGATGTAAGAGAACATGTGACTTCTTCATGTTTAACAGAAGTTGGCTTTGAGGAAATATCTGGTGGTGAGCCATGTGGTGTAAGTCCTAAACCCCTCATGATAGAACTCAGATAATAGTGGCTCACAACCATGTGTAATGGGATCTGATGTCCTCTTTTGGTGTGTCTGAAGATAGCTACAGCGTACTCATATACATAAAACATATAAATACATCTTTGAAAAAGAACCCAGATAATGAAAACAATGTTTTTGATTGTCAAATGTAATAAGCCACTATATGAAAATGTGAATCTTCTATGTATTTAGTTTTGATTACTGATCCCTGAGAGGTAAGGGCAAGTGTGATAAAGAGGCTACACCAATTAATTCTGTGATGTATGTAAGACAGGTAGCAAATGAAAAATAAACTGAGATACATCATAATCACTCAATGTGAATTACAAACAATATGACAATATCACAAATAATATCCATTTTTCACTTGGATATTATTATCTACAGAAATTAAAATGAAGGGTAACTGCAGAAATATATATATTATATATATATATATATTCATTCTAAATAGTTATGGTAAGATATCCATTTGTACTGTGTCAGCCAAAGTACACAGTTTATGCATAAACATTGAATTCTCCCACTTCAGAGGAATTTGATTTGCCAATGTAATTTTTCTTTAATTTGCCATGTCAGATGTTTCCCGTATCTCAAAGGACTATGCCTAGTCAAAAGTGGATTTAATTTTAAGTGGAAAATGAGTTGTGAGGGAGGAATGAGCCTTGCCAGATAATGCCAATTATTCTGCTTTCCTTAACTCAATTCCCATGAGTGTAGGCAAGACTTTCTGTTCAGTTACCTTTAACAACAAATGTATCGACTGGTTCCAGTTTGAGTGACAAACGCATCGATACAAACACATCCCTTCCTTCTGTTCTTTCTAAAGCTCACTGTTTTGTCTTCTCATAATGAAATAGCTAAATTCAACTCCACCTGTGATAAAGGAAGTCTTATGTAAGTGGTAGAGAAAGCTAGATAAGGGCCATGTCAGGTAAGGAAGTGTTAACAGAACTGTAAAACAACCGCTAACAAGCCCCCATGCTATTGTGGATGTACACAGGCTCAAAGACAGGAGAGTCATTAAAGTCAGATGCTGTCCCTGGGCTGACAAAGAAGATATCTCTTTTTTTTCAAAACAGAGTCCCAGAGCTTGGCTGTTCTCACATAGTAGTCCAGAAGCAGGACTCCTTTCAGTCAACAGTTATCCTTATCCTTATCATGGTTCCATATGCTAAGAAATGACTTAATATAGTATTAGAAGGGTGATTAAAATAACTGTCCTATCATGCTGACATATACAAACTTATTGAAAAATCTGGCAGTGGAAGAGGGGGGACCATTGAGGTAGGTGTGCCGGCACATTCCAATGTCAGCACTCTGGAGGCTGAGTATGAAGATCTACAAAGAAAAACTCTGGTAAATTGACCATAAGAGATTATGTGAGGTTCAGAACCCTCTCTGGCATCATTCTACCAAAAGATGTCCAGTGTTCAGGCTTCTAAAATCAACACAGGCTTCAAAAACATGGATCCTATTAGAATGGAAAAGCTTGGTTTCTAGGAGTTAAATTACAATGTACAAGAGCAATGTTCACATTTAGTTGACTCTTTGGTGGGAACAGTGTGAAGTGTATAGCACTTCTTAGAGCACTCAGTTCGTGCTCAGTGTTTTTTAGCAACATTCGAGATACAAGGATCTAGCTGATATTTCTACAAGGACTTGACGGAGGTTTTTAGTCAATTGGGAATTTGTGTTTTGTAAGTTTTGATCAATGCTACTTTACTAAGTGAGCTACTTAACATCTTATGAGCACTTACCATGTACCAGACTCTGCTCTGAGTAGCATAACTGAATTTACTAATGTCAATAAAAACCACACCAGAAATGAACTAATATTAACTGAGAATAGGATAGCTTATCATTGAAGACTTGGTGGGAAGGAGAGAAATAACTTAAATACACATAATTTATTGTAAAACTGGGCTCATATAATTGCCCGCCCTATGTCTCTTTTCTAGGGAATGTATACAAAAAAGTGATATTTGTACCCTTCAAGCATTCATTCTGTTATCTTGATCAAACATCCCTTTTTAACTTCAAGAATTTTCAACATTATTAGAATACAATGAATGTATGAAAACAATACAGTATAATCATATTTATAAAACTTCTACTCTGTTGGAGGTATTGATGTCAGCTGATTCTTACATTAGACATAACCTTGACATAGGTTTGCTGGTACCCATGGATCAGTCAGTCTTCCCAATCATGACACAGACCCCACACAATTATGCTTAAGCAGCAATGATATTTTAAAAATGAATTCATTAAAGGCATCTTTAAGGACTTCTGAGAGTTGGAGCATAATTCTTACATGATCATAGGTCAGTTTTAGTTATCAGCCACACTCTAGGACTGCTCCTGCTAGTAATGCTAGGCTACATTGCTAATGGAAGACAGCTGAAACACTAACTGTGCTCTTTTTGAGACCCAGTGACTTTCCCAGGACCTTTCCCAGGAATAAGTTCATTTTGAGACCTACTTCTATATCTACATCAAAGCTAGTGGGTATAACTGATGGTCTTAGACAAGGATCCTGAATGCTGGTGACAAAGAAGGCCAAAATGCTTCATTTGTAGCTTTAAAATCAAAAAAGGAAGACTTTTCCAATGAAGGATTCCAAAATCATAGTAGAGCTATTAGACAAGTGGTGGCAAATCAACAACAAAGCCTTGGAAATATTCATAAGGTCTCCAGTTGAAAAATGTCACAGCCAAAACTCAGAAGCCAGACAAATGTGTTTTACATCACTTCCATGTAAAACACTTGAGCATCGGACAGCATTCAGATCCAGTCCTGTGCATCCCTGGGGTGTAGTCACATTGAATCATATGGCCTTCCTATGTAAATGTAGAACAGGGCAGTACTTTTGAAAAGACCTAGAAATCAAAAGGAGGGAAATTTATAACAGACTTCTTTTGCCTAACTTAGGGAATGTCCCTGAATGAGTCTTAGAAATGTTACTCTTTATCCCACCAAAATGTTCAGAGAAAAGAATCTCCCATGTTCAGGCCACACTGTGTTAGTAGAAGGTAGCTTAAACTTCAAGCCTATGGGACTAGATCCAATGCTTCCAGCAGAGCACTGCCTGACCAGCTGAGTGGGTTTAAATGCTCATTTACACATGCAGCAGGATTGCTGAATAGCTGCGAAGCAGAATGGGAGAAAAAGGTCGCAGGCTATAGTAGGAAAAGAAGAATGCTTGCTATTTTGCATTTGGCTTTTCAGAGAGTGCTTTTTTCCTCAGCTAGGCCTTGTAGGGAGGAGCCTCCAGGACGACAAAGAGTACACCGGAATCATTTCTCACTAGTGCCAAGTATAGAAAACCAGAAAGAAAAGGTCACCTGTGTTCCTTTTAAAGGTGATCTGAAGGTCTTAATGACTCCCATGGTCCAGTTTAAAAATGTCAGATCACATCCACAAGACCCTTGGTTGGAAGCTACTTCAAAGTCTGTTTAAAGAGCCCAGGTCCAGACGGGTTTAGTGCAGAATTCTACCAAACCTTCAGAGAAGAACTCATACCAATATTATCCAAACTATTCCACAAAATTGAAACAGATGGAGCCCTACCGAATACCTTCTACGAAGCCACAATTACTCTTATACCTAAACCACACAAAGACACAACAAAGAAAGAGAACTTCAGACCAATTTCCCTTATGAATATCGACGCAAAAATACTCAACAAAATTCTGGCAAACCGAATTCAAGAGCACATCAAAACAATCATCCACCATGACCAGGTAGGCTTCATCCCAGGCATGCAGGGATGGTTTAATATACGGAAAACCATCAACGTGATCCATTATATAAACAAACTGAAAGAACAGAACCACATGATCATTTCATTAGATGCTGAGAAAGCATTTGACAAAATTCAACACCCCTTCATGATAAAAGTCCTGGAAAGAATAGGAATTCAAGGCCCATACCTAAACATAGTAAAAGCCATATACAGCAAACCAGTTGCTAACATTAAACTAAATGGAGAGAAACTTGAAGCAATCCCACTAAAATCAGGGACTAGACAAGGCTGCCCACTCTCTCCCTACTTATTCAATATAGTTCTTGAAGTTCTAGCCAGAGCAATCAGACAACAAAAGGAGGTCAAGGGGATACAGATCGGAAAAGAAGAAGTCAAAATATCACTGTTTGCAGATGATATGATAGTGTATTTAAATGATCCCAAAAGTTCCACCAGAGAACTACTAAAGCTGATAAACAACTTCAGCAAAGTGGCTGGGTATAAAATTAACTCAAATAAATCAGTAGCCTTCCTCTACACAAAAGAGAAACAAGCTGAGAAAGAAATTAGGGAAACGACACCCTTCATAATAGACCCAAATAATATAAAGTACCTCGGTGTGACTTTAACCAAGCAAGTAAAAGATCTGTACAATAAAAACTTCAAGACACTGAAGAAGGAAATTGAAGAAGACCTCAGAAGATGGAAAGATCTCCCATGCTCATGGATTGGCAGGATTAATATAGTAAAAATGGCCGTTTTACCAAAAGCAATCTACAGATTCAATGCAATCCCCATCAAAATACCAATCCAATTCTTCAAAGAGTTAGACAGAACAATTTGCAAATTCATCTGGAATAACAAAAAACCCAGGATAGCTAAAGCTATCCTCAACAATAAAAGGACTTCAGGGGAAACCACTATCCCTGAACTCAAGCAGTATTACAGAGCAATAGTGATAAAAACTGCATGGTATTGGTACAGAGACAGACAGATAGACCAATGGAATAGAATTGAAGACCCAGAAATGAACCCACACACCTATGGTCACTTGAATTTTGACAAAGGAGCCAAAACCATCCAATGGAAAAAAGATAGCATTTTCAGCAAATGGTGCTGGTTCAACTGGAGGGCAACATGTAGAAGAATGCAGATCGATCCATCCTTATCACCCTGTACAAAGCTTAAGTCCAAGTGGATCAAGGACCTCCACATCAAACCAGACACACTCAAACTAATAGAAGAAAAACTAGGGAAGCATCTGGAACACATGGGCACTGGAAAAAATTTCCTGAACAAAACACCAATGGCTTATGCTCTAAGATCAAGAATCGACAAATGGGATCTCATAAAACTGCAAAGCTTCTGTAAGGCAAAGGACACTGTGGTTAGGACAAAACGGCAACCAACAGATTGGGAAGAGATCTTTACCAATCCTACAACAGATAGAGGCCTTATATCCAAAATATACAAAGAACTCAAGAAGTTAGACCGCAGGGAAACAAATAACCCTATTAAAAAATGGGGTTCAGCAATGGGGGGAGGGTTGGGAGGGGAACACCCATACGGAAGGGGAGGGGGGAGGGGGATGTTTGCCCGGAAACCGGGAAAGGGAATAACACTCGAAATGTATATAAGAAATACTCAAGTTAATAAAAAAAATGGGGTTCAGAGCTAAACAAAGAATTCACAGCTGAGGAATGCCGAATAGCTGAGAAACACCTAAAGAAATGTTTAACATCTTTAGTCATAAGGGAAATGCAAATCAAAACAACCCTGAGATTTCACCTCACACCAGTGAGAATGGCTAAGATCAAAAACTCAGGTGACAGCAGATGCTGGCGAGGATGTGGAGAAAGAGGAACACTCCTCCGTTGTTGGTGGGATTGCAGACTGGTAAAACCATTCTGGAAATCAGTCTGGAGATTCCTCAGAAAATTGGACATTGAACTGCCTGAGGATCCAGCTATACCTCTCTTGGGCATATACCCAAAAGATGCCTCAACATATAAAAGAGACACGTGCTCCACTATGTTCATCACAGCCTTATTTATAATAGCCAGAAACTGGAAAGAACCCAGATGCCCTTCAACAGAGGAATGGATACAGAAAATGTGGTACATCTACACAATGGAATATTACTCAGCTATCAAAAACAACGAGTTTATGAAATTCGTAGGCAAATGGTTGGAACTGGAAAATATCATCCTGAGTGAGCTAACCCAGTCACAGAAAGACATACATGGTATGCACTCATTGATAAGTGGCTATTAGCCCAAATGCTTGAATTACCCTAGATCCCTAGAACAAAGGAAACTCAAGATGGATGATCAAAATGTGAATGCTTCACTCCTTCTTTAAATGAGGAAAAAGAATACCCTTGGCAGGGAAGGGAGAGGCAAAGATTAAAACAGAGACTGAAAGAATACCCATTCAGAGCCTGCCCCACATGTGGCCCATACATATACAGCCACCCAATTAGACAAGATGGATGAAGCAAAGAAATGCAGACCGACAGGAGCCGGATGTAGATCGCTCCTGAGAGACACAGCCAGAATACAGCAAATACAGAGGCGAATGCCAGCAGCAAACCACTGAACTGAGAATAGGTCCCCCGTTGAAGGAATCAGAGAAAGAACTGGAAGAGCTTGAAGGGGCTCGAGACCCCAAAAGTACAACAATGTCAAGCAACCAGAGCTTCCAGGGACTAAGCCACTACCTAAAGACTATACATGGACTGACCCTGGACTCTGACCTCATAGGTAGCAATGAATATCCTAGTAAGAGCACCAGTGGAAGGGGAAGCCCTGGGTCCTGCTAAGACTGAACCCCCAGTGAACTAGACTATGGGGGGAGGGCGGCAATGGGGCGAGGGTTGGGAGGGGAACACCCATAAGGAAGGGGAGGGGGGAGGGGGATGTTTGCCCGGAAACCGGGAAAGGGAATAACACTTGAAATGTATATAAGAAATACTCAAGTTAATAAAAAAAAAAAATAAAAAAAAAGTCTGTTTTGCCCTCAGCGTGTGGTCCCAAATCTGCCTCTTATTTTAATGTTTGTGACTAGTGAAACTTGGAGGAAAAAAATAACAGATTAACATCTCAATTTTCATTACAAGCTAGCTGTAGAGATGTATTATTTTTGTCTCAGGCCTTACAAAAGTGCTGAGAATAAGTTCACTTTCTTACAAACACCAAGATTTTGCAATTACATGTGGGAGCAGAATGGCCCCGGACTACAGAGAAAGGGTCAAGAATACCTCAGATGAGGATGGCAGGTATTAGCTCTCTCCTTCCTCCCAATTTGGTTTCATTAAGTTGGCTGCCCCATCATCAATCTTTGTAGGAGTTCATCACCCTAACAGTTATCAGACATCACTCCTTGATTGGTCTTATAAGACTTTTCCTTACGGGACCTTACATCCACTGAGTATTAGATAACATGTTTTCAACACTCCTGTCCTGACCAGTGGTACATGACTACAAACAATTTGGCTGGAGAGACCCTGACTACTTCCCCATGGGCATAAATACCATTTTGTCTCCTCCAATAAATGAACCAATTCTCCAAAGCTGTTTCAAGGTGTGTGTTCTTTGTCTCTGTACTCACAGGGACCAAGATCCTTCTTGTCTCCACCCCCACCCAGGTAAGCTCTCCCTCCTTGTCATTCTGTACCATAATGGGCCTGTTTTCCCTAAGAGGGAGAAGGAGACACCGGCTGGCAATTACACTGTCCTGTTTTTGAACGACACCTCTACCTTTGCTCGTGTGTGACTAGATACAAAGAATAATCTTTCTGAAATGCTCTTAGTTTCTCTAAAAATTTGAATAATGATAAGTTTGTAGGAAGATAAAATATGTAGGAACTTGACTCTTGAAAGCAATTTATTATAAATGGAGAATTATTGGGTTTATGATTCAATTATTCTTTTAACACAACTTAGCCCCATTTAATGGCTTTCACAGAAATATCTATTAATATTTCTGCAATACCATGCTGAAAAACATTACCAATATCAGGTCATGCAATTTTCAACAATTAGCAATCTTAATATTTTATTTCATCTCTGTTTTAAAGGTGAGGACAATAGCATTGATTCAGTTAAGGGGTCAGTTTCAAAGATGTCTTTTTTAGTCTTATCAGCTCCTCTGAAGTGAGACAACTGGAAGCTCCTGCCCTCCAATTTTTGAGTATGTTTGTTTGTTTTAGAAAACTTGCCACTGTGGTCTCTGGGTCTGTACCCAGATAAGAATATTTAAAGATTTTGGATTTTTCTCTTTAAATGTTGACCCCAGGAGCTGAGCCAGCCTCTGTGACAGGAGAGGAAGTTTCCTTAGACAACTGACAATTAACAAACTGAGAGCACTCTGCACTCTGACCGTTTTCTCTTATGCAGTCCACCAGAAACTTCCTTTTAACCCACCTGAGAGTTTAAAATTTCCTGCCTATTCCCCTACAGTTGGGCTTCATTTCTTCTAATGTTGCTTCTTGACTTCCATTAAAGATTCTTGAACAAAGACTTCCTTTGTCTAACTCTGACAATTATAGGTGCAATATCATGTTGTGTCCCAAAGTTATGTGATTAATGAGCAAAAGAATGGGATTTGGAATCCGATTATAAGTTGTCTTGTCACACTGCCTTGAGTTGTAATTGAAGACCAAGATTGCAGTCTGAACTTTTATACTGAAATGACATAATCCTATATTCAGATGGCCTTTGCTCTCCCTTCTGAGCAGTAAGAGTAGACAGTGGCCAAGGAGACTCAGTGGGGACTGTTAGAAAATCCTCTTTTAATAAACAAGTAAAATAAGTTTATGTTCCCTGTTGATCTCATTTGAAAAAAGTGGATACCAATGCAGGTTAAAAAGAAATACACAACAAACAAACAAAGAAACCCCACTGTATTCTGACATATGGACTTACATAAACTATAAAAACATTTTGAGCACATTTTATTTCCCTAAGCATCTGCTTTCAATGTTTTTCAGTTTTATATTTTTATCTAAGACTGTTACTTATAAATATTTGCTCGATACTCCTTAGATAATACATACTTATACTTTGATATTTAAATAATTACAAATCTAAAAGAAAAATATGTACTCAGTTGATGGTAATTTCTAATCTTGCGATAAGGATATCAGGTACAATTTTCTGTCTATAATCAAGAGTTATTGAGTAACACATACAAACATTGTGTATGAATTTCTACATCAAGTTAAATAAAATATAGTCTATTATCATGAAGAGATTTACCACATTCCTATACTCATAGAATTCCAAATGTAAGAGAAGGTCAAACTGTTTGCTAAGTTCCTTTGCATTCAGATTTACTCAGAATTCTTCACACATCATTACATACTGTCAGGACATACTGTCAGAGCTCATTATATGGAATGGAACAGAGGTTCCTGACCTTTCGAATGCTGGGATGCTTTAATACACTTCCTCATGCTATGGTGACCCCAACCATGAAATTACTTTGTTGCTACTTTGTAACTGCAAATTTGCTACTGTTATGAAGTGTAATGTAAATATATGTGGTTTGCAATGTTCTTAGGTGGCCCCTGTCAAGTGATTATGTGACCTACAAGATGGTCACAACCAACAGGTTGAAAAGCATTGGCATTGAAGATTATGAGATTCCAAAGCAGACATTTTTATTTATATCTCTTTTTACTGATGATGTACCTTGGGTTAAAACATAGCTGATAGTAACAAACCAATACTAAATATCTGCCTTTTTCATGCTCTAAAAGTAAAATGTAAATAGTTTCTGATAATATATATATGTAAATAGTTTTTGAGATATATAATATATATATATATAATGTAAATAGTTTCTACAAGCCCCTCTGCTTTTCACACATTATTTTAACATTACCAATTAAATTAAGCATTTAACCATTTTCCATAGCTTGAGCAAGAACCACAATTAGCATTTCTCAGGTGGGTTTATCAAAAGGATCTTCTCACTATTAAAATTTCAACCTATTTCAGCTACAAGTCCCCACAGACTTTGCAAAAGACACCATCGTTTCTACCTTCATGACAAAATATTTTAATTATCTTACTTACAAACATGTCCCTTTCTTTTAGTAAAGTGCTTAGTCAGGGTTCTCCAAAAAGTATAAAGCACTTACAAGGCAAATGCTGACTATACTCATGATTATGAATTATGAAATGAAATTGAAAGTAAAAGAAAGTTGATTACTGATCCCTCTAAGAGCAGATGAGAATGGGGGTGGTGTTGTTATCCTTGGCACTGGTTTTCCTAACTTGAGTACAGCATTTCAGATAATGTTTCGTGTAATTCCTTATCAGACCCATTACAGCCATTAGGGTTCAGTGTATTCATGCCCTTAAGTCTTTTTCCAGGTATATTAGCCATGTGTCTTAAAACCTTACACCCTGTGTATTTAACTTCTTCCACAAATGCCCTGCTGCCAATATGAGCGATGATAGTAAAAGAAGCAATAAGCATGTAATTGATACGAACTTTGGCATTTATAGTAGATTGTCTACCTTTATTCCCCTTCATCGACTGTTCTAATTTTCTCTATCTTCTATTGCATTAGGATTCTCCAATTTTGTCAGGTGGACAAATTTCCTGTGTTATAGTAAAAACAAGACACAGAAGGAGAGCTCACTGGTTGTATCTTTCAGTGCTAAACACATATTCATCTTGTTGAAATTCATTATTCCCTCTTCCATACTCTCCTAAGTGGACTTGAACCTGGATACTTTTAAAAGTCTGTCACAACTTTCTTGAGGAACTGTTCTATATTTCCTTTCTTCTTTGCTTGAAACTTCTAAATTTCTGCTCACTCTGGCACATTTTTACTCAACCTCTATAGAAATTTTAGTTACTGTCTTAGTAGGATCATGTTTTTATAAAACACTATTAAACAGGCTGGAGAGATGCTCCATTAGTTAAAAACACTGGTTGCTCTTCTAGAAGACATAGGTTCAATTATTAGCACTAATATAAGGGGGATCATAACTGTTCTAGAGTATCCAACACACTCTTCTGGACTCTATGTATGAATGTAATACACAGATATACATGCAGGCTATAAACCCACATACAGTAAACACATAGACTATTTTTATATGCTATGTGTTTGCAGCTTATAAAGACTCATTCCTGGTTCATACAAGATGACATTTTGCAACATTCCCATACAGTAGAGGGCCAGATGAGCGAACTCTAGTCTCTTTTATTATGGCATTAGTCCCATTTATAAAAGCTCTGATTGTATAGTCTACTAATCTTCCTTAAGTCCATTCCTGATGCTATTACTTTGGGGAATCAACATATAACATATAAATCTCAACGTACAAATTTGGAGATAAGTAAATAATTTATATGCAAATAGCCTTGCACAAACATGGCCATTATGAAAATATAGTAGCAAGCATTGGAAAATGTCCAAATGTAAAAATCAAGACAAGGTAAATACATTACTAAGTAATGGCACACATAAATGAATGAATATGTTAGGAAAACAGAAAATTGTATTAGAAATTCATTAGTCATAAGTAATTATGTCAGTAATATTTTAAGACTCACATAAATACACTCACATACATGCATGTGTGCATATGCCTGTCAGCATGAAGACTGAAATATTGAATTTCTTGTTGGTAAAATAGAAATAACCTTAATTTTCTTTGTCACTAAATTTCTTAAATTTTATGTAAATAATATGTTGTTTTAAATATGTGAGAAAATAATGTCCTCTTAAAACATTTCACATTTGAAGCCTTTGCCAAATAACCATTTCATTTATAGATTTCTGTTAGGATATATTTTAACATTTAGTTGTATGTGTGTGTGTATATGTGTATTTGTGTGTGTAAGTGCAGTTGCCCATGGAAGCCATGGTGTCAGGTCACACGTAAGGTCATGGTGTGGGTTCTGAGGACCAACTGGTCTCTTTCACAAGAGTAATGTGTGCACTTAACCTCTGAGCCATTTCTATGGCTCCTTTTTATAGCTTTATTTTTGTCAGGTCTGGCAAGGTATTTGTGGAGACAGAAATATGGTTCCCGCCTCTGAGACAGGGCCAGCAGATGTGAACTTCCATGGGTATAAGGCTTGTTTGAATAATAATAATGTGCATATTTTACATTTTTCTTTCCTTCCTGTTGACATTTATGACTCCATGATAATCTGACAACATGAATCTAGAAGTTGAAGTTGTGACTATTGTCTCAGCAAAATGGTAAACACTGGGACCTTCATGACAGCCTTTTAAGCTGTGGGAAAGAACTCTAAAAACATGAGTTCAAAAATATTTAATTTTTCTCCAATGCAAAAAATAAGAATGCAACATGAATTATGTAACGAGCTTCAAGAACCTAAAGGAACAAAGGCAGTTGCATTAATGAGCCAGTTTCTCAGGATAAAAAGACAGGCAGAGACAAAGGCAGGCAGAGTCCTGAGTTCAAGATCTGCCTGGGACATAGCAAGATTAGGTTCAAATATCATAGAAATGGTAATTTCAGTACAGGATCCCACCCAGCTAGCTTATTGTCTGTTCTTAACACAGGTAGGCAGATCTCTTTTTTTTTTTCAATGCTAGAAGAAATGCTTGCTGTTTCCTAAGAATGAAGGGGCCGGGGTCATGGGATGCTGATTCATAGGATAACCATAAGGAAACCTGGTTGTATGTAAACAAAAACTGGTCTTTTGGTCTGCATGAGATGAACTAGCAGAAAGTGATAGCAGTTCTATAGAATTTTTCTCTGGTGAGAGCTAAGCTATCTGGAGATCTCTAGAGGGCAAAAACAGCTCTTTGAGAATTTTTCCAACAGGATAAGGTCAGAAATCACAAGAATTACTTAGAGAGCTCACACAGCTCTTTCAGAATTTTTCTGGCTTTCTGATTTTGATCCTGAAACACAAGAATTGCTTTTAGAATTTTTCTATCTGGATTTGTGACTTGACCAGAAGATTCAAGAATTATTTTTTAAACAACTGTTCTGATTTTGGTACTCAGATAGCTTTTAGAATTTTTGCTAGGAGAGATAGCTGTCTCAACCAGAGAGTTTTTAGGATAGCAAGAAAACAAAAGCAGAGAGAGAGAGAGAGAGAGAGAGAGAGAGAGAGAGAGAGAGAGAGAGCATAAGCAGTCTGGAAAAGCCATCTCAGCAGAATTAAGACCACCAGCTTGGACCCACATTTTGACTTTGAGTTCTTTGTTTTCACCACTCCAACATACTCCCCACTCAGCAACCTGGACCTAGATGAGGATGGGCCTTGGCAACTTATTATTACAGCAGCATGTCTATCAACTTCCTCCAACTTTTCCCCGATCATCTACTCTTCAATCTAAAAGGATTTCATTGAGCCTCACAGCTCAGACAGAGCTCAGTCACATTCAGCTGACTCTACAGCAATGGTGCTAGTTGAGGAGAATAGTTACAGATTATTTTTCCCCATTAAACGTATATAGCAGGCCACCAAAAAATGAAGTCTGCTTTTTCTTCCATCTAGTCAAGCAAGAATTCCACAGAGACCACAAATACACTGCAATGTTTATGATAGTGCTATTCTCACTAAGCCACTAGAATCTTAATCACGCCATCTCATAAATCTGAATTCTGCTTCAGTGCAAAGTCCATAAACAAACACCACAATGTTCTTGATGCAATTGGAGATTAATTACATAAATCAGACTTGAAGTCCAGAGTTTATGACTAGAATCCTAACAATAAATGTTATGATTCTTGAAAACAAGAAGGAAAGAAATGATTTGTATAGGCAATGGATAGATCTTTATGCTCATAATTCTACTGTAGAATGTAAAACTTTTTTTCTGATATGTGTGATATTAAAAGCTTGCAAAGTTCGCTCATATAGGAAAAAGATCATACATTCACATACAATGAATACAAGTTATCAATCTTATTTATTTATTTATATGGGTTCAGGCCTTTGCCCTTTATAGCTAAGACTGTTTTTGAATGTACCATGTAATACAAATTTTCTTTAATTCATTTACTACTCCTACTTTAGCCTCCAAAATTCTGGGAATATAGGCATAAGCCACTATGCTCAGTATAAAATTGATCACTTTAGAATGTATCTCAGCAGTCCAATATTTACTGATGCTTTGAAATGTCTACTTTTAAAAATATTTTATCATATGAGTTAAACAGATGAACAAAATTCACTGTTGTCTAGTTTCAATATCTTTCTCATGAACCCTCCTCCTTTATCCCTTCTGCCAGACTCTGAAGACTTGGGGGAAATATAGTCTTTGAAATAATGATTTTGCTAGACCTCACTTTACAGAGCAAAACAAAAAAATGTCTATAACAGATTTATATTGTCCTAAATCAGCAAATAGAGTGTTTGCCGTGAAATGACAGTACAGAGGTCTCCCTTATAAATGGTTTTGTTTATATAGTCTCTGTTACCAACAGTCAGCTCTGGTACACAAACAGTAAACGGAAAATTCCAAAGATAAACAATCCACACACTTTAAATTGTGTTCTATTCTGAGGCATTATCAATTAGATCTCTCATCATCCCTTTCCACCTATCAAGAGCATAGGACTTCTATTCTCATGTATCCATGCCCTATATGCTATCTACCCAGTACACACTGAGTAGCCACCTCAGAAATCAGGACAATTTCCCTCATATCATACTATTACCATGCTTGAAATGTTTTACTTCAAAGCACCATAGCAATGATGTTTGAGATATGTCATTGAGATATGTCAAATAGAAGGTGTAAAATTCATATGTAAGAGGTGAACATAATCAACATAAGGCAGAAAAAATGTGGGAAAGCAGTCATATCCTCAAGATGCTTGTACTCATTGTAAGAGTGCAAATATCTGAAAATTCAGAGAAGAAAAGAAGGAACATTACTGGTGTACAGAAACAATACAATTTCCTTATCTCAGGGGAGAGTTAGATGTATGTTCCCAAAATAATATTTGTTGACATTTTAAAATTAGACTCCAGAAAAAGAAGGGCCTAGGTCAATGAGAAGAATATTCTTATCAATGTAGGAGCATATTTGGCTTTGAATACTGAAGCTATAACTTGAGACAACAGGGCAAAAGGGCTGACAGAGATGCATTTGAGATGCATGTGTTTCTGAAGCAAGTGATATAAAACTTGCCCTGAGATCTACGAAGTCAGCACCTCCAGCAGGAGATCCTGGTAGGGTTACACACTTTGGCATTCATTTATATTGTTTGATTAAATTATCATGTCTTTTTGTCTATACAGCTTGAGTGTTCTCTAGGCCTGGAAGGAGAAATAATGTTAGAGGCTGATTTTCAACAGTGGTTCAATTCCTGATCCCATCATGGTTTCTGGCTTGATTACCTAGAAGATTCCTGACTAGCAGAGTATATCTCCAGGATTGCACTCTGAAACACAGAACATAGGATTTCTCATTCATCCCTAAATTTTTGATCTATCCATTCATGCACACATCTCTGCATCCATCCAGGCACTCATCCATCCATGCACCCATCCATCCATCCATCCATCCATCCATCCATCCATTATCCATCCATCCATTATCCATCTATCCCTTCCTGCACTCACCTACCTACATCAACCACACAACCTATAAACTGGAAACTGTCATGCACGATGCTATGTCAACAAAGCTAGAATACTTCTCTCTGTAAAACTTTAATTGAGTAGTTCTAGGTCTAGAAATAAGGTTTGTGGAGATTGCTTTGAAAGCCCACAGACATTATCTGTAAAATAGTGTACAATCAGTCTCCTAGGAAGCACAGTTTGTCTGTTCACATCATTGCATTCAGGGTGGACCTTATTACAGATGTCATGATGCTTCCTATTGAGCCTTTGACATTCCTTCTGAGCACATTATTTACCAAAGACCAAAATCTTGCATACACAGAGCTGCTCCCTGACTCACATGGTACAGTCGAGCTCTTGGGTCAAACAGTTGCTCTGCTCAATGTCCACAAGTCTTCAGTTCCTAGCAATTAAGCATGATTTTTTATCTGCTTTTAGTACTGTTAGTACACTGGTGTGACAGCCCTTGTTAGTGAAGACATATTATGACAACATGCTCATTAATAGTGTCTGTTATCAGTAAATATTCAGATCAATTATACAGAAGAATGTTTTTGGATAATTCAGTTACAAAAACAGGGACTGTTGGCCTTTAAACAGGGAATTAGTCAAAGGCATCAGAACACTTGACATTGGTCATCTATACATGTGGCACAATATCCTAACTGTGGTGTCTAAACTATGAATAGAGATCAATATTTTATCAGAAGCCACCTATGGGATGCTGAAAAGATTATAATTCTGCTACACAAAGCTGCCAATGGTTTCCTTTGCACTGAAAGGCAGGATCTCCTCAGAGGAACTGACATCATTTTGTATTCTTAGGTTAGAAATTTAGATGTGTATTCTTAGGTGTACATTTTAGATGGGCACCGTAGAGATAAAGAACATGTACTTCCTCAGATGTTTGCCTTCTTTACTGTATGGTAAAAAGTATTTAAAATCCAGTCTTTTAACAAGTTTTTCTACTATAGTGCTCTGTTGGTTACAGACCATCATGTGGTACAAAAGATTCTTTACATTGTTTTCTTGTCAAACGAATATTGCATATTCAGCCAAAATCCCTGATGAACACCATTATGAATTGTTTTTATAAGATATTATAGACTCAGTATGTAAATCTTGTCATATTTATGTGACTTTATTTCCTATGGGCTCATCTTTGTTGTTCCAAGTGACAGAATTTCCTCTTCTGAAGCTGAATATTATTTTTATTATTTATTTATTTATTTTGTGAGTACACATCCCACATCTCCACTATCTCTTGATCCACTGAAGGTCACCTGTTGATTCTGCATCTTGGTATTGTAAATGTTGCCGTTGTAAACATAGATTCCACATTCTGACTTCCTTTGCTTCAGACATAATAATAATGGGGCGAGTGGAGTATAAAGTCATTCTATTTTTGCTTTTTGAGAACCAGCTCCTCACAGAGCATGCAAGAGTTCTCTTTACAGCCTCACTGGAACTTCTTATCATTTATTTGTTTGCTAGAGGCATTTCTCAGGCTCCGGGTGACACCCTTGTTCCCTCAATGCTGTAGCTCTCTCTCAGTTCTTGAAACCTTACCAACATCCCCTTGCCTTTGTGTCTGCCTTCTCTGTGAGAGACTCTCCCTGCCTGCTATTTGCAGAAGGGATTATTTTTATCAGTCAGATCTGTCATCTCCTTCCACAGAGACATCTCTGGATATTCAGTTTAAAGTAGCCCTTTTTCATCCTGTCTCTTATCTTATGCTGATGGTTATCACAAGCTTTGCTATAGATTTTGCTCCTTGGAGCTCATTTGGCTATGGCAGAATATTCTTTTCCCCATTTTGATTCTATGCTGCTATTTCTTTTCTTGTTTGCGGAGAGTGACTAGGAAGGAACAGTTTCTGGGGTTGCTATGAGCTGAGGCTCTTCTCTATTACCTATTGTCTGGGTTACCATGGGCCACCCAGTGCTTCAGTCTCATCATTAGTAAAATCAAGATGAAAATAGGTTTCACCTCCCAAAGCATTAATTTTGAGAGTTGAATGAAGCAACCAAAACAAAACCCCATCAACTCTGCCTATTAGAGACTCACTTAATTAATTATTAATTACTACTGCTTCTGTTTTATGGATAACAGCAATACCCCGAACCATCTAGTTATATGAGGTCTTTCTTGTATCAAGCAGAAAACTTGCAGAAATATGGAAAATCAACTGATTTGGGCTTTATTGGAGAGAAAGGGGGAAAGAAACACGGAGAAGCCCAATTTACACGTTGATAAAGGATATACAAAAGACTAGATCTGGAAAGGCAATTTAAGTCAGTGATGAATAGTACTTTGCTATTATATAATGATGAGAAAGACGGGGTGGGAAGTGCTGCTAGCACAGCTAGCTGTAACCTAATATTAATGAGGCCAAGGTGACAGAGTTTGGCACCTTCTGTGCTCCACTTAGGTTTGTCTCTGCTCTGATCTCTTCGCTTGCATTTTTGCTAGTATGCCAGCCACATTAAGTACTGTGTCTGGGAGACACAGAACAAGAAAATAAACAAAGTCATTGGCTAAGGGTGAGGGAAACTTACCTAATGGGATATTCCTAATGAACAGTGGAGTGGCTAGGGGTACTGTGTGACTTATTTGGGTGCTATCTTTCCTCCCACCACACACGACCTCATCCTAACAATGTTTCCAGACCTTCATAGCTTTGCCTAAATCTCAGGTTCGAACTGAAAAGTTGAAAGGCTGAGGATTCATTGTTTTTGTTTTTGCTTTTGTTTTTGTTGTTGTTGTTGTTGTTGTTGTTTTTCTCTTCCTGAAATTACCTTGGGTGCCACCAGGTGGTACTCTGTAAGTATAAACAAATATGAGACTTTAATATCATAATACACTGATTTGCCAGGATTGCAAAAATATGATGTTTCTGGCACAGCTTCAGAAGTGTGAATAGCGCATGGCAGGATATTGATTTATATCTTTAAAATAATGCTTTATTTATCTTAAAATTGAAATGCCACTCAGTCTTGAGAGAAAACTCCCTCGGTCACTACATCTCTTGGATCTGCTTTTGTCTTCCACATGGGAGGAATCCTAGGTCTTTGTCATTTCAGTGTGCTGAGAGAGATTTATCTGTTGATGGTTTCTCCCTTCTCCTCAGCTGTCTCTTTCTTTACCTACCTTTTTCCTCTTTACTTGCTTTTTCCTCTCAGAGAGTCCATTCCAGAGCTGAGCACAATAGCTCAATGTGAAAGCATGGCAATTATACAAGGTCTTCTACAGTTAAGCATTATATAAAGGAGTTAGTCAATACTCCCCTCCCAGGATTTGAGAATACATTTTCTTCCAGCTCATCTTCATTTATGATGTAAACTCCTCAGCTCTTCACCCACATTCATTCATTCACGTGGCAATGAATCTATATTAGGCAGCATGGAGTTTCTTACAGTACCATCATCAGTACCATTGTCACCATGTACCACTTTAACTTTTCCAGAAAGTGGCACCATCCTTTGCCACTTTTCTTAATTAATTAATTAATTAATTAGTGGGCTCTCATGCACAAGTACCGTGCATACCTACATCATTGGCACTCTCTCTCCTTGGTCCTCCAACACTTCCCAACCTCCTCCTCTCAGATACATGAGCTCATCTTTATTATGGTTGTATAGTCTGCTGAGTCCATTCATGTTTATATGTTTCTGTGTTTAGGGATGAGCACTCAGAATCACTTCTCAGGAGAATCATCCCTGGAGAACTGTGTTTTCATATTTCAGTGACTCCGAGCAGCCTGCATCGCTTTACCTAGGAGTGGGAATTGTAATGTCTTCTCTCCATGCTGGCATGCCATCTGATCCTGTCAGGATGCAGGTTCTGCTTGGTTGACCATGTTGCTAAGATTTCTTTGATGGCTGTGTCCTTTATGTGATTGCACCTTTATGTGTTATTTAGTGCAGACTAGAAGTAGGACTTTGCCCTCTCTCTTTTGGATTATTAAAAGGCCAGTTTTCAATATTAAGCCAAAAAAAATCCTGAATCCTTATTTCCAGGTAAAAAGCTGTATATCTAATTGGATAACACATGTGCTCATACACATGTATGTGCATGCCTGCACATGAAGACACACACGCAACTGCTCAGGTCCACACTTCATGATCCTAGGCCTTAGTATCCTTTTCAAATTATTTACTCTACCTTACCTTCATAATCCTATTACAATGTGAAGAACTTTCTGCTCAAAACTTTGTTACCTTAAAATTACAGTTGAATTAATCTAAGAATTTAGGGATGCTTGGAGAGAACTTTGTGATATATCTAGTAAGTATACAAAAGAACATGCTTTTTCATGCATTTTCAAGCACGCACACCATGGGGCCGAGTTCATGTTGCCATTACTCCTATCCATTGATCCTCTTCCTTCATTCAGAGACCACTGGTCCTGACACACCCATCGTCCCACTTCAAGTGGCTCCAGATATGGTCCCTTGGCATCATCCCAGAGTTTCTGAATCTCTCAGAGTCTTTCTATTGACCTTGTCCTGAGAAGGTAGCTTCATCACCTAAGCTTAAAGTAGAGTAAGGGACCAGTGCTTCCAATCTGAATTCTGTGAAAGTACAGACAAACTTGTTTATCATCTCAGAGTAAAATTGTGTGAGATTCTTAGGAAACATTTAGAAATTACTCGATCAGCATCCTTTAAAATAAAATCTATAATTTCTTCTTATTTGCCTTTTACAAACATTGCTTTTAATTATTTCAGCTTAATAGATCTGGGAGAAGCAACCACCAAACTTCTTATTTAATGGAACTTTGAGCTTTTTAATTTTTTTCTAGACTCCATGTTTGGCTTCAGGCTATGGCTATGTTTTTTCATTTTATTTTATTCTGGACAATATGTCAAAGAGTGATTCATTTATTTTCTGAAATCTCTAAAGGATAGCTTAGCTTAGGTCAATAAAAGTCAATGTTTCCATTCATATAGATGTATAAACCATTTCTGATAATTCTCAAAACCATAATGTGACTTATTCTTTAATAAAAAGTTATATATGTACACATACATATACATATATTTAAATTTCTTATTACAAACTAACAAAATAAGGAATTTCAAGGAAGCTAATCATATGTGACTACAGACAAAGCATTCAGATTGAATTTTCAGTGGCTGAGGATGTAAATATATAACCAGATCAGTGCTATTTATTGAGAGCAGAGAAACAATCTAGAGATGGTGGCAAGTCACACAGGTCTATGACCTCTGTAATAGGCTGGTTCATTTATCCTCACAGATTTCTACTTAATTTATTGAAATTCATTTTCTAATTTAAAATATGCATGCTTACCCTCTGCTTGGAACAGAGGACACCGAAAGTGGGGAGTTTAATGGACTTTTGTTTACCAGGATGCTCAGAGCATGTTATGTAGAAATCGAGCTAACTACATTTTTGCCTCCTGGTTTTAGGGCAGCCGATTCTTACGCATACTCCTTCAAGTTGCCAGCTCTCCCTACAGACTATGGCATTCTGCCTGACTCTATTCCTACAATACCATTATTTTTTCTATCCCAATCAATATGAAAAAAGTGGCAGTAAAATCAAAATTACTCTCTGGGCTAAGTCTAAATGGGCAAAGACCCAAGAGCCTAGTAGCTCAAGACTGGGGACTGACTATACTCCTACAAATGACTGTGGGAAGTTATTCTCTTTTCTGAGCCTTGATTGTATCATCTGTAGAATAAGTATGATCGCATGAGACACTAATACCCATATTGAAACTACACTATAATGCAAATAATAACTAACACAGAAATTCTTTAAATGCTATGCATGTCTGCTGTGTGTGTGTGCTGTGTATGTGTGTGCTGTGTGTGTATGTGTGTGTGTATGCTGTGTGTGTGTATGTGTGTGCTGTGTGTGTGTATGTGTGTGTGTATGCTGTGTGTGTGTATGTGTGTGTGTGCTGTGTATGTGTGTGCTGTGTATGTGTGTGCTGTGTGTGTGTATGTGTGTGTATGCTGTGTGTGTGTATGTGTGTGTGTGCTGTGTGTGTGTGTGCTGTGTGTGTGTGCTGTGAGTGTGTGTGTGTGCTGTGAGTATGTGTGTGTGCTGTGTGTGTGTGCTGTGTGTGCTGTGTGTGTGTGTGCTCTGAGTGTGTGTGTGTGTGTGTGTGTGTGTGTGTGTGTGTGTGTGTAGTTGTGGGATTTCAGACATGTGCTGTTTGGCTTCTGGTGAACTGAACTCAGATTTCTCATGCTTGCACAGTATCCCTTTTCCTCATCGAGCTACCTCCTAGCTCAAGTGCACAGAGCTTTATTCACTACACAACACATGTTTCATAAAGGCTTGTTCTTGTAATTGCACGATTAGGATGTAATGAGAATGCAAAGAAGTTGTTTCTTTAATGTTTTATCTTGGACTATGGAAACATATCAGAGGCATGTTTTCCAACTCTTTTCACAGCCCTATCCATATGCAGTTTTGAAGTTTATATGTAGTCCCTTGACCCTTTCACTTCAACAGAAATCATCTTGTGGCATCAAAAATGATGGCATAACAATGTAACACTGCTTCTAATTTATGTCTGTTGTTACATTTTGCAGAATAAGATACTTTGTTGTGAGTAGGAGTTCATGCGCATCAGTACTGTAAAAACATATTTCACCTTGTTGTCTACCAACCCGAGGATGTTTTCAATTACTGTGATAAGTCACTGAAGATTTTGTTGTCCCAAACATGTTGTTGTCATTGCATAAGCACAAAACACAACACAGAGTGAGAAATAAAAACATTCTGACACCCTTCAAAATTCACTTAATCTTCATTTTTTATTCACATTGGTTATAAAAACCTGCTGCTAGAGGGGGAAATTATTATCAGAGATATTATATGTTTAGTAATTACTTAGGCTTATAAAATCTTCCCTTGCCCATAGGTCTAGTCAAACATAAAACAGGTTTATTTTAATTTTGACATTGTGTTTTAAAACGTCATCATTTACAGCTTGCACTTCAGGACCTTTCCTACTACAAGAAGGTTTTCAAAGACGTTGACATACTGTGTCAGCCGTATTAGAGCTTGAGATCTACCATCATGGGAAAATAAAACTAAAGCAGAAAAACACTGTGATGTTTGTGACTGGATAACATAGTTAAGACACATGAAATCAGAGCTCAAAAACATTGTTTCAAGCTCACACATCTGTACCAAGGGTTCTGACCTAGTCATACTCCTAAGCACTGATTTTTGCCTTCCTCAACTGCTATGCTCTAACTTAGCAGATGTGAAGGCAGGGAAAACTTTCTTGGATAACTCCTAATGCTTAATTTACATTTTAGAAACTCCAATCCCACTCTATTTACATTATTGGGAAATCTATGAAACCAAACATCCCCTGTAATAGATTTCATAGTTTTAGCTTTGACCCATTAGAATGTAGTGAGTGGGTCACCTCCCCCCTCTTGCTTTGAAGCAGGTACAGTGTTTTCCTTGTTTCTGTGGTTCAGGGGAGAGGCTGAGGATGACTTTTTTTGTGCCAGCTATGGGATCAGGTGCTAGAGGGTCAGGGATAAACCAAGAAAGATGAACCCACTGGCAGAAAACAGGAGAGAAAGGTTAGCAAATAATCTCCAACCCACATTCTAAACTCTGCAAGCTTCACTGGCAAATCTAGGGATACTGTATTTTATTTGCTAACTCGGAAAAAAGATTTAAAAAAAAGGAAGGAAAAGGAGACTTCAGTAGCCAACAGGGCTCAAAATGTATTTGCATATTCCTCCGCCTCCCAGGCTGCATACAAAGTAAATGTGTAATTACATTTAGATGCCACAGCTGCTTGGAGACTCATTCTTCACAGCTATCTATTTGTGAAGTTCGAAAGTTTTATAAGGAAACCTTGAAATCAAAAAAGTAAATATTTTGAAAGAGGGTTACAATTTGTCAGCAGCAATCCTTTTCTCAATAGGCAAAAGAAGGCAGATCTTAGTAGATCAGAGAATTGTAGCATTTAAAAAATAATAATAGCACCACCTTGAAATGCAATCTACAGCGTCATGTTTCTATGGATTCCTCTATGCATTCGATTTCTTTGTCATTTATTATAATAAGAAGCAAAGTGGCCCAAAGCAGAATTGTTTGCAGGAAGCAAGAGAGATATTCACAACAAGAAATGTGACAACATGTACAAACATGGATGAATGAAAAATAATATTATTTAAGCAGCCTTCTGAGTCATCTTCTTGTCAGATAGTTTTGTATATTGATAGCCAGAGGATGAAATTATGGCTCCCGAGATGTTAAAATTAATGTGTGCATGCATGTGCATGTTATTTTAAAGAAATAAGAGACTAGGACCACAGTGCTGCCATGCACGGAGGTAGAAAAACTTGTAAATTATCTATTGTATACAATTCAATGATGGAATGTAACAGTTTTCCAAGTTTTTTTTTTATGCTACAGAGAAACTTCATAATGGGCACCACATTAGACCTCCCTAACTTATTGGTACCATAGAAACATCTGCTCCTTTCCTGTGTATATGAGGTGCTCCCATGTGGGATAGAACACTAATTAGCCAGAAACTGATCACTGGAGGTGCACACTAGTTACAGACAGTACACCCAGTACTGAATGACAGCTGGACCACTCTTAGAATATGAACAACATCTGAGAGATGAGAGATATCTGGAGGGATTAGCTTGAACTAAGAGATTGATGAAACCAACTTCAGAGTGACAGATTGAGTCTCAAAGAATAGGGCTTACAAAAGACAAAAGAATGTATTGTTTTGTGTTTTCATCCTTAGCTTGTCAGTTACACTCATATAAAGCAGAGGGTCTATGAACCATCAATGTGTCCACACACAGTCGATAGTAGATCCTATTATTTGTGCTAGCATTAGGATGATTTCTCTTATTAGACTAGCATGACGTCGCTTGTGATTGAGCTATTTTTGTGTTTCCAGAGAGAGATTTTGACACATGACTTTTTAATTTTCATCTAGATCACCATGATTGTTTTTTTTTATCATACTTAACATTTGAATTGATTGTAAGTCCTTTCCTCTAGATTTACATCTTGCTCCAGAAACTTGGAAGCAGACATCTAATTATGTATACTGTAAAGAAATATCCATAACTGCAACAGAGGAAATTGATCATAGGTCATTTGATCAGGAGGTGACAGCAGCATTTCCTTATGGCTGGGTGGTTTTTTGTTTGTTTGTTTGTTTGTTTTGTTTTGTTTTTTAAATACGTTGCTTTAATGCTAAGACATCATCCTTGTAGAGCCCAGTCTTGGAGTAGTTTCATTTTATTTTCTACTAAGGGAATCACTGATCTTAATGGACAGATTAATTATCAGTTATGTTTTGGATATAAAAATGTTTTAAGACGAGGTATGTAAGTGTATAGGTAAGGGGGTATGAGAGTGAGAGTAAGCTGTTGACTACAACTGGAAGACCAAGGAAAAGGAATTGACAAAGGACAAGAAGGGCAAAAGGGCAAATGTGACATGAAAGATCTCTAGGTAAAAGGTGGCACAGGCAAGGGTACAATGCGGGGGGAGGAAGCAGGGAGGAGGAAGGAGAGACAGAAATAAGAAAACAAATTTTGTTTGCAAATGTGTTAAGGAAGGGTAATATTTATATACTAGATGGAAATAAGATGTATGTTTTACTGATAATAGGCTGTGCATTTTTAAGTTGGAGAAACTGATATTACCTTGAGTAAAAACTAAGCACCTAGAATATTTGAAATATATCTTTGTGCTTCTTTAGGTTTACTTAAATCATCATCACAGCAGAAACCCTGCTCCTTTCTGTCTTCTTAATGGCAATTGTCATTTCTCATTGGCAGGTTTCTCATCGGCAGACCACTAAGCAACACAGCATTTGGCCTGCAGTGCTGTGGTCCTCCCCCCCCACTACCCACCATTGCCCTGCCTTCCATTACAACAGAGTCTAACCACTGAACAGAGTGACCTCCCTTTACCGTTCTATTAAAGGCAGATACATGTGTTGGGTTTTTCATTGAAAAGAAAATCAAATAGAATCTTACACCATGCTAATTTCCTTGTTTGTTTAGTTTGTATAGACAACTCTGAGGTGATTTTGACAGATAAATTGTACTTTTATTCTCAGTCAATGCTCAAAGGCAGGGATTTACAAACATTTTCTCTAAACACCAGACTACAAATGAGATTTGCTGGACACATAGCTTCCAGTGCAATTACTCAGCTCTGCTATTGCTTTACAAACAGACTTGCTATTATTGAAAAGAATGTATGGATCTGGATCTCAATACATCTTTATTTTCTAGATTAACTGGATTGGGTTTGGTCCTTTGCCTACAGAGTGAGGAGCTTTGCATTTGAGTATATGCAATTAATTGTAGCAGTCCTTGAAAATAACCAAATATTTAAAATATATATCACCTGGCTTGCTGTTTGGGTGACAGAGATCAAAGTCTAACCATCCTGTTTCCATAGCAAGCACTTTACTGACTGAGTGGTCCTTCGAGCTTTGAATGACCAATTTTTTTGCATTTGTCAATCTTTAATTATTTAATTAATTGAATAATTTACATCCCAAACACTGCTCCCATCCTAGACACCCTTCCAGAATATGACCCCATCCTCCACTTCCCAAATCTTAATTTATTGAAACTTTATATTCATTTATTTAGGGTGAGAACGTGAATGTTATGTGCTGCCTGTAGAGATCAGAGGACAACTTGTGGGAATACAGTCCTTTCTTGGATGATATGGGTTCAAGGAGTCAACGACAAACCCTCAGACATGGTGGCAAGCATTTTCAAGCGTGGACCTATATCGCTAATTACTATTTGCCATTTACTTTTGCCATTGTTAACGTAGGTCTCATATCTTCATTTCTTATTTTGAAGCACCAGCTATTTAGCTTGTCCTAGCGGGGATGCTGAGAAACCATGGACTGCAGGATTTAGAGAAATTATTTTAAAATAATTCTGGAGCATAAGGAAAGCTTTCCTTAAAAAATAGTTGGAAATCTGTTAGCTGATATAGAAGGAGTGAGGGAACAGGAAAACTGGAGAGATGTTTACACTTCTTTATTGTCTGGATGTCTGTGTTAGATGAACGATGATTAAAATCCACCCATGAAGGGCTTGGGATGTCCTACAAAATGATTGACATGAAAGCCACTTTCTAGAATCAAAGCATTTACTGTATTAGTTTAATCAATCACACAATTTTGTTCTGAGCCTAGGAAAAAGTAAAGCTCGTAAAAAAGTTGTTCAATTATGAAACTAAAATAGTGTAAAATAGATTTATTTGTTGATTGGCATAATTTTTACAAATACATTCACTCAGAAGTACAATTGTTAGCATCTGGCTCTCAAACACTCAAGAGTATGGAAGTGTCTTTCATGTTCCTCTGAAAGGGTCATGTCTGAATTTCAAAATCATCTCATGCAGCCTTTTAGCATTTAGCATTGGTCACACTTTAAATCTCAGTTTTATTTGAATGCCCAAGAAAGAATTGGGAACAAACATTTCCAAACATCTAGCTACTCAATTAATGAAGCAATCTGAGCTTTTCTGTGTAAAGGGAGATTTGCCAACAGAGGTGGCAGCACAGAACCAATAGAGAGACTGCACAACGGACGGTAAGGAAAGAGGCAAATTTTACTCTGGCAATGTTTTTCCTCTTTGTAAAAGTCACTTGAAAAAAATATATTCATCCCTTTAAATCTTTATCAATAATTCTACCTGTTCAGTATTGATAAGTAAACTTCTCAAAGGAACCACGTTTCCCCTTTAAATTTTTGTCCAACACATGAAATGAATTGACAAATGTCTGCAGCGGTTCCTTCAGGCATTTCCGCTTACAACTCATGACTCCTGTCAACCTCGTGTGTCATATTAGACTCTGAAAGGAAAGGAGATTTGTGGATCACCAGTCACTGTCTGGGGTTGGTACTTGATATATCTTGGATGGTACAGGGGATTCCTGAATCAATATGCGATGTGACACTCTACTAAAATTTTGAGTTTCATGAATAGGAAAGTTGATTTCTATGGTGCTCAACAGCTATGGAAAAGCTAGACATAGTAGCCAATCCTTCCTTCACAAATCCACTCTTTCCTCACTAAGAAAACGCATGACTGCCTGGCAAAGTGTTCATTCCTTATTGAGTTGATGGTACCTGTTAATGTTCATGCATACATTAGATCATTTTTTTTTGTTTTGTAATTTCACCTTTTACGATATGGTTTTGCTATATAACCTGGGTTACTTTTGGAATTTACTGCACATCTACGATCCAAATTCCCAAGTGTTATGAGGATCTACATCATTATGCATAGCTTAAATGCCACTTCTTTAGGTGAACTTCTCTTCCTCCCACATTAGGCCCTTCCCTTCACAATCATTGGACATTACATCCTTGGTTTAGCAGATACTTATGGAATCAATCTATGTCTCCTTCCTAAAGGTAACAAACAGGTCTCTACAAACAGACTACAGTGACTGCAGGGTCTGTGCACAACTGCAGTTTTATAGTTATAAAACTCTTCCTCAGAGACACTGAGGTAACTTGGTGAGTGACATTGTTTTGCAGATGGAGATAAATTCGAATATGAACACAAATAAACCCACTTATAACAGCAAGTAGCTGTAGTTTTGGGAGGTTCATTGTGCCAGTATTTTCTGAGTGAAAAATTTACTGATGATATAATTATCTTTTAAGAACAAAATTTCACAAGGACCACATTTATTTGTGAATCTATCAAGAACCCAAAGTCACTGCATACTCTTAACTGAGTCATTTATTCCATTGGCTCTTCAAGGAGCCTTACTTGATAACTCTGTCACCAGAAAGAGAAGTATGGATCTAAAATGGGACCTCAAAGAAAGGAAATGATGATGGATTTGTATGTATTTTTCATAGTTTTGGTGTGTTACATTCCTTGAGGATAATGACTATTCACCTTACTAGACTCTACAACAAAACAGGATTTATGGATCACCAGCCACTGCATGTGGTAGGTACTTAATAAATCTTGTATGGTATAGGGGATTCCTGAATGAATGAGTAATTGAAAGGAAGGAAGGATCTAGGCATAAGCCTGCATGCATCTACTGCTCTTATCTTCTGACTTTGGATGAAAAGGGAACAGTTCTATCAAGCTCCCATTGTCCTGACACAACAGTTGTTTTCATTTGATCCAACTGAGAGCCGCTATGATGCCGAACCTTGTAAGGAATGCCATGCCTCTTTGATCATGATGGATGATCGTTTAGATGTGTTCTTGGATTCAGTTTGCAAGAATTTTATTGACAATTTTTGCGTCAATATTCATAAGGGAAATTGGTTTGAAGTTCTCTTTCTTTGTTGGGCCTGCCTTTGTGTGATTTAGGTATAAGCATAATTGCAGCATCATAGAAGGAATTGGGTAGTGTTTCTTCTGTTTCTATTTCATGGAATAGTTTAGGCAGTCTTGGTATTAGGTCTTCTATGTTGGTCTGATAGAATTCTACGCTAAACAATCTGGTCCTGGGCTTTTTTTGGTTGGGAGCCTTTTAATAACTGCTTCTGTTTCTTTAAGAGTTATGGGACTATGTAAGTGGTTTATTTGATTCTGATTTAACTTTGGTACCCAGGGATGCAGGGATGGTTCAATATATGGAAATCTATCAACATAATTCACTATATTAACAAACTCAAAGAAAAAAACCCACATGATCATCTCATTAGATGCTGAGAAAGCATTTGAGGAAATTCAACACATGTTAAAACATGTTAAAACTCTTGAAAAGATCAGGAATTCAAGTACCATACCTAACATAGTAAAAGCAATATACAGCAAACCAGTAGCCAACATCAGATTAAATGGAGAGAAACTTGAAGCAATCTCACTAAAATCAGGGACTAGAAAAGGCTGTCTACTCCTCCCTACTTATTCAATATACTACTCAAAGTCCTAGCCAGAGCAATCAGACAACCAAAGGAGGTCAAAGGGATAAAAATTGGAAAGGAAGTCAAAATATCACTCTTTGCAGTTGGTATGATAATATACTTAATTGACCACAAAAGTTCCACCAGAAAACTACAGAGCCTGTTAAACAACTCCAGCAAAGTGACTGGATATAGAATTAATTCAAACAAATCAGTAGCCTTCCTCTGCTTAAAGGAGAAACAGGCCGAGAAAGAAGTTAGGGAAATGACACTCTTCACAATAGTCACAAGTAATATAAAATTCCTGGGTGTGACTCTAACCAAGCAAGTGAAAGATCTGTATGACAAGAACTTCAAGTTTCTGAAGAAGATCTCAGAAGATGGAAAGATCTCCCATGCTCATGGATTGGCAGGATTAATATTGTAAAAATGGTGATCTAGCCAAAAGCAATCTACAGATTCAATGCAATCTCCATGAAAACTTCATCTCAAATCTTCATAGCATTAGAAACAGCAATTTGCAATACATTTGGAATAACAAAAAACCCAGGATAGTGAAAACTATCCACAACAGAACTTTTGGGGAAATCACCATCCATGACTTCAAGCTATATTACAGAGCAATAGTTATAAGAACTGTATGGTACTAGTAGAGACAGGCAGGTAAATCAGTGGAATAGAATTGAAGACCAGAAATAAATCCATACATCTGTGGTCACTTGATCTTTAACAAAGGAGCTAAAACAATCCAGTGGAAAGAAGATAGCATTTTCTCCTCCTCCTCCTCCTCCTCCTCCTCCTCCTCCTCCTCCTCCTCCTCCTCCTTCTTCTCCTCCTCCTCCTCCTCCTTCTTCCTCTTCCTCTTTTTCTTCTTCTTCTTCTTCTTCTTCTTCTTCTTCTTCTTCTTCTTCTTCTTCTTCTTCTTCTTCTTCTTCTTCTTCTTCTTCTTATGATTATTTATTTATTATGTATACAGTGTTCTGCCTCATTGTATGCATACAAGCCAGAAGAGGGCACCAGATCTCAGAGCCACCATATGGTTGCTGGGAATTGAACTCAGGACCTTTGGTAGAACAGGCAGTGATCTTAACCTCTGTGTCATCTTTCCAGCCTCAAAAGATAGCATTTTCAACAAATTGTGCTGATTCAACTGGCAGGCATCATGTAGAAGAATGCAAATTGACCCATTCTTATCACCCTGTATGAAGCTCAAGTCCAACTGGATCAAGGACCTTCACATCAAACCAGATACACCCAAGCGAATAGAATAAAAAGTGGGGAAGAGCCTTGAACACACGGGTACTGGGGAAAATTTCCTGAACAAAACACCAATGGCTTATGCTGAAGGTCAAGAATCAACAAATGGGACTTCATAAATTACAAAGCTTCTGTAAGGCAAAGGACACTGTAATGAGGACAAAACAGTCACCAACAGATTGTGAAAAGAACTTTACC
The DNA here is from genome assembly GCF_021556685.1 of Rattus norvegicus. Lineage (NCBI taxonomy): Eukaryota > Metazoa > Chordata > Mammalia > Rodentia > Muridae > Rattus > Rattus norvegicus. The sequence continues at coordinate 66,579,453 of NC_141547.1, read as the reverse complement.
AACCCTACATCTGATAGAGGGCTAATATCCAATAAATACAACGAACTCAAGAAATTAGACTGTAGAGAATCAAATAACCATATAAAAAATGGGGTACAGTGCTAAACAAAGAATTCTCAGCTGAGGAATATTGAATGGCTGAGAAGTACCTAAAGAAATGTTCAACATCCTTAGTCATCAGGGAAATGTAAATCAAAATAACCCTGATATTCCAACTCATACTGGTCAGAATGGCTAAGATCAAAAACTCTGGTAACAATAGATGCTAGTGAAGATGTGCTGAAAGAGGAACACTCCTCCATTGTTGGTGGGATTTCAAGCTGGTACAACCATTCTGGAAATCAGTCTAGAGGTTCCTCAGAAAATTGGACCTAGCTATACTACTCCAGGACATATATCCAAAAGATGCTCCAACATTTGATAAGATATGTGTTCCACCATGTTCATAGCAACCTTATTTATAACAGCCTAAAGCTGGAAAGAACCCTAATGTCCTTCAACAGAGGAATGGATACAGAAAATGTGGTAAATCTACACAATGGATTACTATTCAGCTACTAAAAACAATAACTTCATGAAATTCATAGACAAATGGATGAAACTAGAAAATATTATCCTGAGTAAGGTAACCTAATCACAAAAAACCACACATGGTATGCACTCTCTGATAAGTGAATATTAGCCCCAAAGCTCTGAGTACCCAATATATCATCCACAGACCTCATGAAGCACAAGAAGGACAACTAAAGTATGGATGCTTCAGTCCTTCTTTAAAGGGGGAATTAAAATATTCATAGGAGGAGATATGGATTCAAAGTTTGGAGCAGAGACTGAAGGAATGGCCATTCAGAGCCTGCCCATTTGGGGACCCAGCTCGTATAAATACAGCCACCAAACTCAGACAATATTGCTGATGCCAAGAAGTGCATACTGACAGGAGCCTGATATATTTCTGAAAGGCTCTGCCAGAGCATGATAAATACAGAAGCCAACCATTGAACTGAGGATGGGGTCCTCATTGGAGGAGTTAAAGAAAGGATTAAAGGAGATGAAGGGGTTTACCACCCCATAAGAACAACAATACCAACCAACTGGAGCTCTCAAGAACTAAACCACCATCCAAAGAGTACACATAGACAGAACAATGGCTCCAGGTGTATCAGAAAAGGGTCTTGTTGGACACCAATGTGAGGAGAAGCCCTTGGTCCTGCCAAGGCTGGAGCCCCCAGTGTAAGGAAATGTCATGGCTAGGAGGTGGGAAGGAGTGAGTGGTTGGGTGGGGGAACACCCTTATAGAAGAAGGGGGAGGATAGGATAGTGGGTTTATGGACAGGAAGCTGGGAAAGGGGATAACATTTCAAATGTAAATAAGAAATACCCAATTTAATAAAAATGGAAGAAAAAAAAGAATTTCTTAATTCTAACAATGTTGTACAAATTGTCTCTACAAGTCTGATACCATGGCTATGCTAATCATGTTGCCATAGAGAACACAGATTGTGACAGTCAGGCAAGGTGCTATTCTTGATATTAAGAAATTCTGAATAACCCGTGAACATAGGCAAAATTTTTATCTTACGCTGACCCCATCATCGTATAAATTGTTGTGCAAAGCAAAGGTGCAGAGGTACAGGATGAATTATATACAAATGGCATTGTAAACAATAACCATTCCAAGACATGGACCATGTCAATCTCATAGAAGTCTGCCAGACCAAATCTTCACTAACCAGGGTAAACACTAGTGTGATGCACCATGAAAGGGCTGTTCTGAACTTTGTCCAAAAGCAATCATAAACTCATAATATTGTGTGCTTGAATTTTCTTGAGTTTATACATATAACAATTATGTGTGAAGTAAATATAAGGCAGATCTTTTTTGTTATTGGCTCACTCCGAATACATTCTAATATTTGGCATTTGGATTATTTTCAGTATTTGATTACTGTGAATAAAACTGTAATGAACCATCTTATACATGCCTTTCGGTGTGTGTGTGTGTGTGTGTGTGTGTGTGTGTGTCTGTGTGTGTTTTTGTGTGTGTGTGCACGTGTGTGGTATGTGGTATGTGTGTGTGTGTTTTTGTGTGTGTGTGCACGTATGTGGTGTGTGTGTGTGTGTGTGTGTGTGTGTGTGTGTGTGTGTGTGTGGTATGTGTGTCTGTGCCTGGGAGTAAATTGTGATTAATTTTAATTATCAGTTTGAGATTCTAATTTTGCCCAGGAAGAGAACCTTAGTGAGGAATTATTTAGGCAAACCTGCCCTGTTGACAAGTCTGTTGGGAATTGTCTTTACTAATTTAATTGATGTGAGAAGGACCAGCTTAAAATGAGTTGCACTCATCCTTAAGTCTGGGATCTGGAATACACTGAAAGTGAGTAAGAATCTGAGAAGCAGCATACATGTATCTAGGGCTCTTATCTTCTGGTTGCAGATCAAAAGTCACCAGTTCTATCAAGCCCCCACTATCATGCTTTCCAGCCAGGATGAACAGAAATATGAAGTTGTGTCCCAAATAAACCCCATCTTCCTTAAGTTTCTAGTTTCAGAATATTTATTACAACAACAGGAAAATGAATATGGCATCATGTGCCTTTTCTTTGTGGTATATTCTATATACATTGAGATGGATTTGTAAGCTTTTAGAAAAACAATCACTATAGACATAAATATCAATGATGCTTATTTTAGATATATGCCCATACCTCTCATTATATAAGATTTGTTTTGATTCCAATACAAACTGAATTTCTTCACGTGCTATAACTCTTAAATCTCACAGCCATTTTTTAATTGAAATATCACTCAATCATAATATTTCTCAGTATATTGGGCTTTTAGAATTTACAAACATACCAAGTTCTCAGAGTTAGTAAGAGATATTCTAGTTCTGAAGCTATTTTAGTTTTAATGTATATATATGACCTGGTCATATTTTTGCACAGTTAGAACAAAATATGGTCTTGAAAAATTCTAGCAATGCTCCAACTTAAATGCTTAATGCATACATTATTTTTTTATTATTTTATGTGCATGGCTGTTTTGGCTGAATGTAATTCTGTGCATGCTGTGTTTTCTTGGTGCATGCAGAGGCAAGAGAGGGTCATGAGATCTGGTACACTAAAGTTATAGACAGTTGTGGTCCAAGGTGTAGATGCTGTGGAATCGAGGCTGAACCTTTTGAAAGAGCAGCTACTGTTCCCATCACAAGTTCTAAAGGTTGAACTGTGAATAATACCTACTGAATTGAGGCTATCCACCTATGATTTTTTTTCTAAAAGGTCTTACTCACAATACTGGCCTTAGTTACTATTTTCAGTGCTAAGAATTATTTAACCTCAGGTTTAATTAGCCATGCAATCCCAGAGGCAAAAATACATTGGTATTAATGACAAAAAAAAGTAAACCCATTGTCTTTTTTTTTTTTATTAACTTGAGTATTTCTTATATACATTTCGAGTGTTATTCCCTTTCCCGGTTTCCGGGCAAACATCCCTCTTCCCCCTCCCCTTCTTTATGGGTGTTCCCCTCCCCATCCTCCCCCCCTTGCTGCCCTTCCCCCAACAATGTAGTTCACTGGGGGTTCAGTCTTAGCAGGACCCAGGGCTTCCCCTTCCACTGGTGCTCTTACTAGGATATTCATTGCTACCTATGAGGTCAGAGTCCTCATATATAGGAGGTCAGTCCATGTATAGTCTTTAGGTAGTGGCTTAGTCCCTGGAAGCTCTGGTTGCTTGGCATTGTTGTACATATGGGGTCGCGAGCCCCTTCAAGCTCTTCCAGTTCTTTCTCTGATTCCTTCAACGGGGTCCTATTCTCAATTCAGTGGTTTGCTGCTGGCATATGCCTCTGTGTTTGCTGTATTCTGGCTGTGTCTCTCGGGAGAGATCTACATCCGGCTCCTATCTGCCTGCACTTCTTTGCTTCATCCATCTTGTCTAATTGGATGGCTGAATATGCATGGGCCACATGTGGGGCAGGCTCTGAATGGGTGTTCCTTCTGTGTCTGTTTTAATCTTTGCCTCTCTATTTCCTGCCAAGGGTATTCTTGTTCCCCTTTTAAAGAAGGAGTGAAGCATTCACATTTTGATCATCCGTCTTGAGTTTCATTTGTTCTAGGCATCTAGGGTAATTCAAGCATTTGGGCTAATAGCCACTTATCAATGAGTGCATACCATGTGTGTTTTTCTGTGATTGTGTTAGTTCACTCAGGATGATATTTTCCAGTTCCAACCATTTGCCTATGAATTTCATAAAGTCATTGTTTTTGATAGCTGAGTAATATTCCATTGTGTAGATGTGCCACATTTTCTGTATCCATTCCTCTGTTGAAGGGCATCTGGGTTCTTTCCAGCTTCTGGCTATTATAAATAAGGCTGCGATGAACATAGTGGAGCACGTGTCTTTTTTATATGTTGGGGCATCTTTTGGGTATATGCCCAAGAGAGGTATAGCTGGATCCTCAGGCAGTTCAACGTCCAATTTTCTGAGGATTCTCCAGACTGATTTCCAGAATGGTTGTACCAGTCTGCAATCCCACCAACAATGTAGGAGTGTTCCTCTTTCTCCGTATCCTCACCAGCATCTGCTGTCACCTGAGTTTTTGATCTTAGCCATTCTCATTGGTGTGAGGTGAAATCTTAGGGTTGTTTTGATTTGCATTTCCCTTATGACTAAAGATGTTGAACATTTCTTTAGGTGTTTCTCAGCCATACGGCATTCCTCAGCTGTGAATTCTTTGTTTAGCTCTGAACCCCATTTTTTAATAGGGTTATTTGTCTCCCTGCGGTCTAACTTCTTGAGTTCTTTGTATATTTTGGATATAAGGCCTCTATCTGTTGTAGGGTTGGTAAAGATCTTTTCCCAATCTGTTGGTTGCCGTTTTGTCCTAACCACAGTGTCCTTTGCCTTACAGAAGTTTTGCAGTTTTATGAGATCCCATTTGTCTATTCTTGATCTTAGAGCATAAGCCATTGGTGTTTTGTTCAGGAAATTTTTTCCAGTGCCCATGTGTTCCAGATGCTTCCCTAGTTTTTCTTCTATTAGTTTGAGTGTATCTGGTTTGATGTGGAGGTCCTTGATCCACTTGGACCTAAGCTTTGTACAGGGTGATAAGCATGGATCGACCATTGTCTTAAAAGTTAGAGATAAAGATAATAGCTGGTATACATTTTCTCTCTTTTGTGGTTCCTAGATGTTTATATAAGTACATGAAATCATGTACTCATATAGGATATAAAAGTAAAACTGAACGCATATAAATAAGGAGACTAAGGGGAGAGAAGAGAGATAAGAAAAAGGGAGGTGGAACTATTGGGGACTGTGCTCAATTTACCACAAGCACACATATAGGTAAGTGTTTGTGTGTGCATATATATGTCTATACACACACACATACACACACACGTGTGTGTGTGTATGTGTGTGTGTAAACAGTTCATTACAACTTAAGTCATGAAATTATACAAATATATTTTAAAAGGATCTTTTAGCATTGGTATGAAAATGTCTGTAGAGACCACTGTAGTCAAAATACAAACACTTGTGAATATTATTCAAAAATTAATTTACTAGCCTAAAACACAAATTACTACCTTAGGCATTTATTTGGTGAAATTGAATTAAAATTTTGATTTCCTAGATTGCCTTTTTCCTTGATCCCTTAAGTGGGCATGTTTCTTGCATCCTTTACGGCCCCTTCAAATAGCTGACCTTGTCTGAGGAATTCACCACTCCAAGTGTAAGTTCTGTAGCCAAGCAGGAACCCCAGTGGAGTGATAGAGATTCTAATCTACACACAAAACTTTCAACCCAAATTTTTTCCTGTCTATAAGAAATGCAGGCACCAGTTATAGAGCAAAGACTGAGGAAATGGGCAAGCAATAACTGGCCCAACTTGAAGCCCTCCCCATGGGCAAACGCCAATCCCTAAGTCTATTAATGGCATTTTGTGATGCTTGCAGGATGGAGTCTACCATGGCTGACTTCTGAGAAGCTGAACCCAGCAGCTGAAGTGGAAAGATGAAGACATCCACAGTCAAAGAGCAGATGGAGTTTGGGGACTATTATGGAAGATTAGGAGGAATGATTGAGGCTCAGAATGAGATAGGAACTCCATAGGAAGACCAACAGAGTCAGCTAACCTGGACTCTTGGGGCCCTCAGACTGAACCACCAATCGAAGAACATACACTAGGTGGACCTAGGCCTCCCCACACATATGTAACAGATGGATGTGTAACTTGGTCTTCCTGTGGATGGTCTCAAACAACTGGAGCAAGGACTATCCCAAAAGCTGATGCCTGTATGTGAGATATGTTCTTTTAGCTAGGCCACCTTGTCTGGCCTCAATTAGAAAGGGAGCACCTAGCCCTGGAGAGACTTGAAGTGCCAGGGTGGGAAGATACCCAGGGGAGTGCCCACCAGCTCAGAAGTGAAGGGGATGGGAGAATGGGGGAATGGGGGATGGGAGAAGGATTGTGGGAGGGGTTGACTATGAAGGGGACAGTGAACAAGGTGAAAAAAGTGAATAAGTGATAAATAAATAAATTAATTAATTAAAATTTAAGTTCTAGAGTCACTGCTAACATCAAGAATGTTTCTGTTTACAATTGATAAGGTAAGTGAAATTGGGAGATTACAATGACTACTTTAATGTTTATTTATTCAAAGCAATGTGTTTTGAGTGTTGTCAACTGTGTCAGAAATGATGTTGATACTTTATAGACGTAAAAATATAATCCTCATCAGTATATCTATGAAATCAGTGCTCTGTTATTCTGTGAGGAATAGATAGCCAATCACAAACACAAGACATGCTCTGCTGCCTGAGATTGTATCTGAAAACTTACGTATGCAGTCTTCTCTGTCTGTAAGAAACTGATGGCCTTGTGTGGGTGTATCTGTCATTGTTTTGTTCTGGGTAAGGCTGTGCAAGATGTGGCAACTGGTCAACCCCAGTTACTGTTGGTGATCTTTAGGAGGAAGAAATGATATATTTTAGTATAAAGAGAGAACATTTTACCTTCATCTGTTGCCAAGAGAGACCATTGAGCTCAGAGGACTGGCACCAAGTGTAGAAGCTGCTTTTGTTTAGCGCTTTCTCTAGATGAGTAACGCAAGGGTTGTCTTGGTGACTCTGCTATCAATATGCAGTAGATAAAGTGTTCAAAATTCTCCAGACATTAGTTGCCATGTTCTTAACTATTATTATTTTATGAAAGAGAAAATAGAGTTGAAGTGACTTGAAGTGTCCAAGGTAACTGAAGTAAAGTAAACTAGCCCATATTATTTTTTTATTTTAAACACAGAATATCCCCAAGTTTGAGTTTATTATTACACAGTAAATGTATGTTGAGGACCCAGATGAGATGGTGGATACACAAATTTCATGAGATCCAGTTTACTGAAAATATCTATCAATGCCTAATGTGATTTAAGGCTCATTTACTAAGATGGTGTGAAAGTAATTCAAATTTGTTTCTTGAAACTTCAAAAACTATCACACTTTGAAATCATTTAGTCAACGAACCAATAGGTTCAGAGAGAGGGAGGGAGGGATGGAGGGAGAGAGAGAGAGGGAGGGAGGGAGAGAGAGAGAGGGAGGGAGGGAGGGATGGAGAGGGAGGGAGAGAGAGAGAGAGATACACAAAAATGAGGACGAAAGGCATGGTTGGCTGTCAGTGAAAAGTTCAGAAATGGTGTCTGCATGCCTCTAAGTGCTAACAGGTTTTCCCTACGTCCACCAGCGAACTCCACTCTGCCTTGTAAGTACCTACTGCCCACTTACTGTAGTTTGAAAGACAACTACTTTTCTTCTGTTAATAATTAAGACAATTCCAGTTCTTTATAAAATGCAAATGTCCATTGTACCACAATCAGTAGGTCTCACCTTCAATTAATCTTTGCCTTCCATAAGCCAGGGTCCCTACTTCATCTGAGGTCCCTTCTACCTTATGAGTTCTAATCCCACGTCCCTCCAGATAACTCTCTTTGTAAAGTCTTGTTGTAGAAAGTATTCTTTTGCTCATTTACACTTTTACAGTCTTTTCCTAGACCATGACCTAGTAAACAGGTAGGTAACTTCTTCAGCCTCATTTTAGACATGCAGTTTAAAGAGTTTAAGTGAATGTTTTTATAAAGACATTTTGCTCAGCAGTCTCAGCTCACATCCTGATGCTCGGAAGACTCCCAAGCTTGCTCAACTTATTTATCGTGCTTATTTTTCTATCTTATTCATTCACATTCCAGGATCTTAATGGATATTTATGCATCGATTTATAAATCCTATAATTGCCCATGTAGGTACCCTGATTTCTGTTTAACTAGCTCGAAAAAGAAATCTAAAAGAAAATTTAGGCTACGTAGACTAAACATTTCACAGGACAGAAATCTGTATGCAGGCTCTTGAATAGTGAACATTCAATGTCCATTGTAGTATGTATGTATGCATGCAAAAATCTTGAATATATACAAGAACATAGCTCAAGTAAGAACTACTAGGTCCACGAACAATCGACAATTGGCTATTCTTCAAGCCACACATTTTTGCGCATCTTACAATGTATTAGTGCATCTCAAAAAAGTCATTTATGCTGGGAAATGGAGCCCTGACACAAAATCAAAGACAATGTACAATAGAAGGGGTTTGTGTGTGTGTGTGTGTGTGTGTGTGTGTGTGTGTGTGCGTGCGTGCGTGCGTGCGTGTGTGTGTGTGTGTCTGGTCCATGTGCAGACTTGCATGATGTGAAAAAAAACCCTTCCAATTCCCAACACCTCTGGAACCTCAGAAAGTGCAATTTGGATGATTGACAGCAATGGCAAGTAGTGGAAAGGGAAAAAAAAGTAGATTAATTCAAGAATCAGAAGAGCCCAAATCATAGTTCTTACTTTTCTCTCCTCGGAACTGCTAATTATTACCATTTACAAGAAAATTCCTGCTTACTCTCCTTTGATTCTAACTGAGATCAGTCAGGTTGTGATGCCTCATTAGGAATGTTTTGATTTGTTTCTGCCTGGTTAAGCACACATCTCCAACTTACTTAGCCTGCACATTATTCTTAGGGATTCCACCTCTGAGAAGCAGGGAATCTCCTTGCACTCATCCCCCTGACTGCCGCTCTGTAGGAAGCAGGCATGTTTTTGAAAGGAGCAAGAAAGTAATTCTGTACCCTTGCAAGAACTTATTTCAGATACTCTACCATGGAGCAATCTCACACATGTGTTTTCTGAAATTTCCTAAGTAAAATTTCATAACTCTAATGATACAATCAATGTAAGCACAAATCATAAAGAATGAAGGTAGTTAGGGCTAGAGAGATGGGTCTGTGGTTAAAAGTGCTTAATGCTGTTTGAAAGGACCAGACATTGGTTTCCAGCATCCAGGTCAGGGGGCTCACAACCAACTAATTCTAGATCCATAGGATCTGATGTCATGTTTGGAGTGTGCACATACATGTGAACACACACAACCTACAGACACAACACACTTTAAAGAAACAAGTCTTTATTTTTAGTTTTTAACTTAATTTATGTATTTATTTATTTATTTATTTATGTACACGGGTGTCTTGCCTGCATGTGTATCTGTGCAGCATGTGAGGGTCTTGTACCAATGGAAACCCAGAAAAGTATTTTGGATCCTCTGGGAATGGGATCATAGGTAGTTGTGAGCCTTTATATGCATGGGAATCAAAGTCTGGTCTGTTTGAAGAGCATCTGGTGCTTTTTACAGCTAATGTATCTATTCCCCCTCCCAATCTTTATTTTTTTAAATAAGATTAGGGGACTCATTAAAACGTCCTAGTTAAACATGTGATACTTTCCACTATTTCTTGAGAAAAAAGTTCTCCAAATTTCACCTCCTTGTGGAGACACTTACCTTCTTCTGACCAATTGAAAATTACCCCCAGGTGCAGTAAAATGAACAATGCTTTTGTGGGTCAAACAAGGGAGAATCTTCCTTTATGGTTATCCCTGAGTTGGCTTCCATGAAAAGCACAGATAATTCGAAATCTTGGGTGTGTCCCAGTGGGTTATTGATGAGATAGTCTGGGATCTTTCTGCTTTTTAATTTCTTTCATCTTTTTTTTGCATATCTGCTACTGAACACCCCTTCAATTTCCCACTTTTCTATTTATTTGAGCCAATCCTTGTGAGGACACAGATTCACTAAAAGGGAGGAAGGAATAACCCAAGCTGAATGTCAGTTTGTCTTCAGTTTTGAGACTTTTCAGATATGAATTACTGAGAGTCTCTCAGTGTTATATATTCATTCTGTAAGATTTCATGTATTTTCTTAAATGTAAAGACATAATGTTGGTTACCTTTATAACAATGACTTAAATATCAAAATCCTACAGTTTTGGGTTAGTTAAAGGAGCTTTCCAATTTGTAAAGTTCTTGTAAAATACTGCAGTCAAAGTAAGTTGGAATTGACATGAATGACTCAGCCTTGAGTTGTGGCCCTGCAATTGCTTAGCTTTGAATTGCCAACATGTAAAATGACTAGAGGTTTTGATTTTCCTTGATGTATGAAGAGTTTTTGCAATTAAACTGTCAAGAATTAAAGGCTGTTTAAATTATTCTTTGACCTAGGAAATGAAATTTCTTCTCTGATTTCATGGTTTAAACAGAAAAAAATATAAACAGAAGAAAATAGATATTGATGTTGCTACACATTGATGTTTTAGAACAGGAAGGATCATAAGAGACCCTAGATATCTTTTTTTTATCCTAACCTATAGGGTTTTTTTTTTTTTTTGCTTTTTTTCTTTATTAACTTGAGTATTTCTTATTTACATTTCGAATGTTATTCCCTTTCCGGGTTTCCGGGCCAACATCCCCATAATCCCTCCCCCTCCCCTTCTAGATGGGTGTTCCCCTCCCCATCCTCCCCCCATTACCGCCCTCCTCCCAACAATCACGTTCACTGGGGGTTCAGTCTTAGCAGGACCCAGGGCTTCCCCTTCCACTGGTGCTCTTACTAGGATATTCATTGCTACCTATGCGGTTGGAGCCCAAGGTCAGTCCAGGTATAGTTGGGTAGTGGCTTAGTCCCTGGAAGCTCTGGTTGCTTAGCATTGTTGTTCATATGGGGTCTCGAGCCTCTTCAAGCTCTTCCAGTTCTTTCTCTGATTCCTTCAACGGGGATCCCATTCGCAGTTCAGTGGTTTGCTGCTGGCATTCGCCTCTGTATTTGCTGTATTCTGGCTGTGTCTCTCGGGAGAGATCTACATCTGGTTCCTGTCGGCCTGCACTTCTTTGCTTTCTTTATCCGTCTTGTCTAATTGGGTTTATATGATTGCTCAATATACAATTTTATTGAGAAACTTCTAGAGAGAAATACGATAGAGAGAGCTGAGAGGAAGGAGATCATACAAGTTTTATCAACTCAGTCATGGAGAATAGTTTGAGAACATCTAAAACAAGTGGGACTTTAAAAACTGATTAAGTGGGAGAGGGGACAGACAGACAGACATACACAGAGAGATGGGAAGGGAGGAAGAGACAGACAAGACATAGGCGGTGATTAACGTCTTGGTGGAATATGAGATAAAAGGAATACATTTTCTCTAGAGTTAACTTCATTGTGGGTTTCTGCAAGTATTTGTGAGGCTCTGATATGGAGATACAAGAGAGACTACGACCTGGTGATGTCAGTATTCTATCCCATGACTTGTTCTATGTGTCTCTGAGTATCATTCCACAAGCATCCTATAGGCCTTCCTGAGTACCCATTCAGTTTTTTTTCTAGGGCATGCATAATGTTTGAGCAGAAATGTTATCATATTAATGTATCAGTTTATACATGGACTATTTTTCTTTCTTTCCTTCATAAACATTCATATAAACATCTTATCGGACTCAAGAAGGAACCTGAGGGTACCTGTTCTAGGAAGCTCTTGGTCTACCTAGGGAACTAGAAACATCACAAAAAATTATTAGTGTAGGCCAAGGAATGGGCATTACTGAGACCACTTGATATTCATGATTTTACGTGCTAGACACTGTAATAAGACTGATTTTTCAGATGAGGGGACCAAGTTTCAAATGGCTAAATAATTTCTACTAGGGGTGTAGCTGTTAAATACTGACTCTAAAACTTACATAGAAAAATATGTATGGAAAGAAGACTATGGATTACAGAATTAGAAATTACTGTATTTAGTTTCCCAATTACTATGTAAGTCCACATCAACAATATTGAATTTTTTAGATGAGGAAAGAGGCTGAGTGCTTTGCCATCTTTCTTAGTTATAAGTGGTGCAGAAATAGATCATGCCCAGAGCCAGTGGTCTGCCTTGCAGCTTACTTGTTCTTTACTTGTACTTTGGATTCTTCTAAAATCCTCATAGATTTGACTGGAGCCCTTGCAGTCAATTACTTCCCCAAAGCTCCTTCCTATTAATGCTTTTGCTGGAGCATAAACCATTGTAATATAATGTCAGCGACATCGAGAGCAGTGCTAATTCGGCCGTCTGCATTTAGATTCTGCCCCCACGCTCAGCCAGCTCTCCACAAGGCAACAACACAGGATCTTTTTCCCACTGACCTGTGCTTTGCCATTCTTTTCCTGTGGCTTTAATTAAATGTTAACATTCATTTGCCCTTTTCCATTGTGTAAAAGATAACCTTTGCTTCCTGTTGCTGCAAGATAAGCTTCACTCCATGACAGGTACCAAGCAAGTTCATCTTGATAAAAAGTGAAGAATGGGGACTTTTTGATCCATGCAGTTGACATATTTTAAAATGCCAGTTTAGATATTTGTTTTGTACTTATATCTTTTATGGAATGTCAGGATAATAAATTATTTCTGGATACTCCAAGTAGCTAAAAGGTTCAAATCCAAATTAGTCACACTAAGTAGCTTTGACCCTGGCTGGGAGTCAGACTTGTGTCTGATGGTGGTTTTATATATAGCTGTGCGTCTCTTCAGGATAGAGGCGCATTCTGAGAAATGTATGGAGGCAATTTCATCATTGTGCAAACACTGGACATAGTGTTTATGCAATCTAGAAAACAATCACATTCTAAGGCAAAATGACCTTATGAACTCTAGTCTGTAGTGAGTAATGAAACATGGTCACACAGTAAATCGCTATAGCTGCAAAATCATGGTGGAGAGAGACCTGGCTAAAATATATGATTTCCCAATTTAGGCATTTGAAGGGATCATATGAGCAGGTTTTCTGGCTTTTACGCTATTTGAAATTTGTTCGATTCTTAAAGTGTAAAAGGTTTAGAATTAGGCCTGCAGGGAAAAATTTTGGTACTGTGAAGTAAGCTTCGGTGAGCAAATATTTTCTCTGAAGCTCAGTGATCTTGAGATGACAAATATTTATCTCATAGTGTATGATTTACTATGAGTTGATTTTACGTAACCTGTATTTTATGGAAAGGAAAATTTTCTCTAACAGAAGTCATGCAACCTATTCAAAGGCACAGCACAGTTACCAAATCAGGGAAGGAGGAGGAGCAGGATTCATACCTGAGTCTGAGCTCACTGGAAACCTGTGTCCGTAGCCAGCCAGCAAAGCCATTTGGTAGCTGTCCTTGCTGTGACTGCAGAGTTGGAGGCTTTCCATGTGGCCTTTCGTATTCACTTATTTCCTAAACATGCCAGGTGTGCACGCTGTTCTTAGCCCACTGTCACTACTCCACTGTCACTACTCCACTGTCACTACTCCACTGTCACTACTGCTCTGACACCTTTGGTTCGGGAGCTTCTGCAAATTTACACATCCACCTGGTTAATAAGGCAGTCACTGTGTCTACGAAGCTCTCTTAGTTTTACAAGAAAAAAGGAATTCTCTGTGCTTCAAAATTATTGAACTAAGAGATGTATAATGATTTGTTACTTTCCAAGCTAATATGTGTCGAGGAAAAAGGAAATATTTAAGGATGACGTAAAGGAAGAGAGAAAACTGGAATTAAATGTAGACTGAGAAGGAGAGAGGCAGAAGGAGATAGTTCTTTAAAATACTTCTTAAAATAACTATGTAAGTACACAGATCTGGGAAAATAACCAGTCCCAAGGTTAACAATGGTTTTGTGTGGTGAGACTGCAGAATTCACTTCTTTTGAAGTTTTGTTTGCTAACTTTTCTATAATAAATGCATCTATTTTTGACTACGAACGAGGAACGCAAACAAGCATCCGCTTGCCTGAAAGATACCTAACCACAGAGTAGTCCTTGTCTGTTTGCTGGGGCACAGCAGCTGTGTTTCTCTGACAAATTCTTGCAACGCTCCCTTCCTAGGCAATGTGGCATCCAACTGTAAGTGTCTCTGGCCTAGCTTCTCTCTCAGCATCCATTATTTTAAGGCTCATTTCCCACTAAATCATCAGTGTGACACCAGGGTGCTTTTCAAAAGCAACATGCCTCTTAAATAAATGCATGACAGGAACTTTTGAGAGAAGCCTGTTTCAATCAGTTCCTATTTCCATCTCTTAAATATTAATTTCATACTGTCAATTGAAAATGCATCGAGTAGTTATTAGAGAAAGTATTATGAACTTCATCCTGCCTTGTTTATCCCAATTCCTTCTTCCATTTCATATAGCTCAACTTCCTTTGATCATTTTCCCACCAACACACAGTTCCAACTGAGTCTACTTCTTTCCATGATTCTTGGACTGTGAGTAAAAAAGTCATCAGATTCTCTTTCTAAGGCACATAAAGTAGACAAGTGAAGTCTTTGAAAGACTTTCTCAACACTAATAAGTTTCTGCAAGAAATATGTCCATAATCAGATCTTCAGAATCAACTCATGCAATGACCTCCCTCTTCAACTCCATCATCCCTTTCTCACTCTCTGGGTTTTTTTTCTGGTCCTTTGTAATATCTTTCTTCTCTTCTGTTTATCTTCTCCCTCCCCATGGGATCTCTTACTAAAGTCTTCTGTGCTAACCATGTAACTTACTCATGTAAACTATTCATTAAGAACCAAGATATGGGGGATGGAGAGATGGCTCAGTGGTTAAGAGCACTAACTGCTCTTCCAGAGTCCTGAGTTTAAATCCCAGCAACCACATGGTGACTCACAACCATGTATAATGACATCTCATGCCCTCTTCTGGTGTGTCTGAAGACAGCTACAGTGTACTCATATATAATAAATAAATAGATCTTTAAAAAACAAAGATGTATGAGAGACCTCAAATAATGATATTTTGTTATATATTAATATAGTTTTTGTGTCTATAAAATATTATATATTATATTTGTATAAATATGTTTTATATTTATATACAAATGGAAATATGTATGTATATATATGTATATATGTTTACATGCATATGCTTGAGTATAATTCCTTAAGTAAATTCTTGTCCAAGTTGATATCCAGACAGGAATTTGCTTCAAGGTAGTTTTCAAGAATATACTAACTACTCAAATTGTAGCTACATAAAAACAAAAACTATGTCCCTTTGTTATTACCTTTGGGATTATCCAATAGTAGTCTCTCTCTCTCTCTCTCTCTCTCTCTCTCTGTGTGTGTGTGTGTGTGTGTGTGTGTGTGTATACTTGAGCTTCCTAATAGGTTTGTTACTTGCAGAAAAGTAAGAAGCTATTTGGAATATTCCTTACTTTCCTCTCTGTTATATACAGTGTTGAAGGTATAGTACATATCCCATAAATCTTTTGATAATTATGTTTATATTAAGGAAAAATGATTACAATTCATCAAATATAATATTCCAATTCATTAATCAAATTTTAAGTATAAGAACCATGTAAAAGGTTTTATAATTATTTACCTTTTTATCTTTGCATGTATAAATGAAACATTGTTCATATTCAAATTCTGAACTAGCTGGCATAGGTTCCTCCTTGGACAACTTACTGTCAACGCATATTTAACAACCAGGTGTGTCGCTTTGGGAGACCAACACACTGGCAACTGAATACAAATGATACGTAAACAATAGGTGACAGGGAAACTGTCGGTAAAACAGACTACACTGGGATGCCCAGACAAGACACATGAAGAATAGAAAAGTCACCTGAAGTAAATTAACTGCCCAGAAAAAACAGCCGGCTCATTGGCAAGTGTGTCTTTTTTATTTTTTTATTTTCTCCTCTAAATCCTTCAGAGAACTTTTATACTAAGCTTCTGTTGTTATTAAACTACCAAATCCAGTATGGAAAGAGGAGTTATGGTTTTCAAATCTAGTTTTGAACTGCATTCTCCCTTGGTAAGATTTCCTACATTCAAATTAATCTAGAGAAAGAGACTGCAGATTAAAAATAAGCCCCGAGGGCTGACGAAAGCCAGGGGTTGATTATTTGCTGAGGCACAGACATGGAAATGAAGCCTCTCCATATATACAATAATTAATATTTACCTTCTGGTTACTGTTATTAATTAAAGAAATATTATAACAGGTCACTTTCAATATACATCTCGAGGTGTATTTTATCTAAAACTTTGAATTAAAACAAAGAGACAAAAGCACCATGTTGCTTTCCATTGCATGCAGTATATCACATACATAAAACTTTGTACTACCTGTCCAAGGCTTCTTAGTATTCTACCCAAGAATCCAAAAAAAAAAAAAAAAAAAAAAAAAAAAAAGGAGATTCGATCTCCAATCATTGCACTTTAAACCCACAGTACCCAAACCTATTTCCTCAAATCCTTCCAGAATGAGTTGGTAATGGGAAATTAAAATGAATATCAAATATTCTTTAAAGTTCTAAACAGGTTTGATGAATGAGATGGACCAGAATCACCTATGAAAAGTCGTCAAAATTTATCAATTATCAGTTGAGACTGACCAAAACAAACAATAATAGCATTTTAAGAACCTTAAAAAATGAATTCAATTAAAATCTGAGCAACAAGGATCTGCCAATTATATTAAAAAATAACTTTCAGGCTTTGGTTTACAATCAGAGAAATCGTATTTGAATTTCAGTTACACATTGTTGTTTTGTGTGATCAAATACCATGTGAACATTCTGACATTTTAATATAGGACAATAATGTAATTTTTGATTATGACAACAGGTACTCCTGCAGAATATATAGGCAATATTTTTTGTATTTTGAAGGTGCTCTTGAAATGTAAATCATAGCCCATATTATTGACTACATGGTGTGTGTGCATTTTAAAACCTGCTATGTTGCATTGTTCCCAGCAACCTCCCAGAAAACAAGTTGTTTAGATAAAAAAGAAAGAGTGGTCTATGTCAGGTACTAACTACACACTAGAACCTATTTAGGTATCATTTGACTTTCAAAACAATAATCTCCTTTAAGTGTGACTTTTATATGCAGTCTGTTGAATGTGTTCAATTCATACCCATGTCAAGGAAGAATAAGTGATAGAGGTAATTCAGTCAAATTCTCTAGGTTCTGTTCTCACTGCCAGATTGAAGTTGAGCATCGACATCCCACTACAAGGTCTATAAAGGAAGGAATCTATTCAACCAGAAGTGAATGCTACAAGCAAATACACACATAGCATAGATCAGGTATTAACCTTTCATCTTAGGAAATGCCCAGGAAATACTGTTCAAAAAATGTGTTAGGAGAGTCATGATCATCGAGAAGCAGAGATATGACAAAATACAATAACTAAAGGTAGCTTGAGGCAGTAACAAAGAGTCTTACCACATGTGCAATTTTACTTCCCATTGATATAAAACTATCCTACAAATGCCATGCATATGTGAACTCTGTTTAACAAAATAAAAACTTGAAGCAGGCTGTGTTGTGGTGTCACTTAGGAGACAAGCAGAAGTACTGTCAGGTAAGTTTCATAACTTAAAATAAACAGGAAAACAAACCCCCATGGCTCCCTGTTCTGACCTAATTTGTGTTGTTTCTCATTATCAGTTGAACTTGTATGCATATTGCTTCTCAAGAGAGGTTGGGATGATTCTAGTCCTTTTAGTGCACAAAGGCTCATTGCAAGCAAACATTCTCAAAGGCTAATTGTCAGCAAATATTCTGGGTGAGATATTTTGGGAGAATATGTCTTTTAACCATTCTTTATGAGTCCATACAATATATGTTCAGGAAAGGGGCTGTGTGCTGAACACTCTGGAGTGTCCTCTCAGGCTACTATCGACAGAACTGTAATGACATTTAATCCTAAAGGTACATATTGACTTTCAATTGATCCAATGACAGTCACAAGTTCCGCCAAGTAATGGACAAGCACACTATTTCACTTTGGCATAATTTTGGAAGTCTTCAGGGACACTTATTTGATTAATTTAAGAAAAGCTTGAATCAGTAGTTTAAAGGATCTGACTTATAAAGAAAGCATGGACTGAAAGGAATCTCCATTCGCCTTTATTAAAGAATTCTCCTTTAATAATGGAAATACTCAATTGTCAAGTTACAGTCTTCTTTCCCTGAACATGTGAGACGTGAATGCCTCAGCTCCATTGGCAATTTTATAATCAACATTTCTTCACGATTTAACAAGGAGATACATGGTGTAACCAATGCATTTTGTATTCAAGTCCCGCCATTTCACATTCACAAATATCACTTTCTCAGAAGACATGCAGATGTCCTTTCATGAATTATATTAGGAGCTTTTCTGTATTCATTCATATATGTGCCTATGGAATATAGTATTTATAGCATAGGTGTACATATGAGTTGGTGCACATATTTATGAGCTCATGAGTATGAGAAAAAACATTGGGTACCTTGCTCCATTACTCTTTACTTTATTTCTTTGAGACGTGGTCACTCACTGAACCTTCAGGTAGGCAGCAGCCAGAATGTCCTAACAACCATGCGGTCTTTGAACTCTTCCCACAACACTGTCATGACAGGTACACACATGGCCAAGCCCAGCTTTTAAATGGGTCTTGTTTCATGATTATTTAAGAAGAATTTGACCCATGGCTCCAGTTGCATGTGTAGCAGAGCCCTTGGTCCTGCCAAGGTTGGACTTCCAGTGTAGGGAAATGTCAGCAGCAGGTGGGAAGGAGGGTGGTTGAGGAGGAGCACACCCTTATAGAAGAAGGGGAGGGAGATGGTATAGGGGGCTCATATTTGGGAAACTGGGAAAGAGAATAACATTTGAAATGTAAATAAAAATCCAATAAAAAAGAAGCAGTTTTGCCCACCAAGTGATCTCTCAAGGTCTCTTTTTGATTATGTAGATCTTCAAATGATTAAAGACAAACCAAATCAATTTCCTGGCACCTTTTACAGAATAAGCACCAGGTAAATGATGAGAGATGGAAGAAAATTTTCTTCCTGAATGAATAGAAGTTTAGGGAAGGAAAACGAAAATGTGAAAAAGGGAGTATTCATCCAATCACTCAATGAATCGAAAGTTAGAATGAAACTACTGTGTGTTGCGTAGGATTTTACAAGGGGATTTTCAGGCTCTTGGCTTTTCTATGAGAGAAAAATACACAGACCTTTTTCATGAGTAATTATTATCTAATATATAACTATACATATGTATAAAATATCACAAGAACCAACTTCTAAGCAGCTAGTCATACATTACCATTGGTGCAAGTAGTGGAAAAGTGAGTTTAACTCTACATTTTCTCTGTAGTGGCTAATTTTAAGAGTGTAAATTGCTGTGAAAAATATGAGACTCAATAACATTGTCAGTTTTGTAAAGGTGAAAAGAAAACTTGGTCTGAACCTCATACAGGACAAACAATGCACTAGGTGATTGTCCCACACCAGATTACTTAACCTTTGTGAATGCATTGAAAAGGAGGAATCGATATTCCCCTTTTACAGCAGAAGATCAGTTAGATCTTAAATACCTTAAATATTACACAGCTGAGGAGCAATTGATACAGATTCTAAATGAGACGTCTCTATCCATTTCTTTCGTCCTATACAACTGCATATCTTCTAGTTGTGGAGTATACCAAAGAATCATAAATATTCTCAGTACATGAAGGCTAATCTATATCGCATATAAACAAATAGTAGTTTTCATTTATGGTAAGCATGAAATAGCCATTGAGAATGTGGCCAGGATGTTGGATAATTTGTGCAAAGCTTGGCTGAAATGGTGCTACAAACATATGGAATATCTGTGCTTCTGATATTTTCTCCCTCATACAGGAAAGGATAACTAAATTTGACTAGATTATCTTATAAATTTAGATGTAGTGATATTGATATTCACAGTAAAGACGACCTTTGATAAGATGAAGAAAACTACATTGATGCATCCATTCTTTACCACAGTCTATGAAGTAGCTCTTATTGTGTCCCCTTTAACATATGGTGAAACTGAGGTACAGAGCTGATTTAATTTGTCTGCAGCCAAATGTAGATCTGGCATTAAAATTCTTGTCACTGTTATGTGACCCAGTTATAATTTGTACCAAGTTTAGTCACATGTCAGCTTCATAGGTTTTCAATAAAATTTAGTGTGTAGGAAATTCAAGATAAAAACCATAGTATAGATTCTGTCTGTCTCTGTCTGTCATGTATTAATCCATCACACTAATACTTGCCATGCTTTGTCATGTTCTTTCCATTGCAATGAGATGACACTTTTGGAAATGTGAGCCAAAATACATTTTTCTCCCTCAAGATTTTTTCCTCAGGTATTTGTCACAGCATAAGGAAATTTATCTAATGTAAAATTGTAGTCAGAAGAGCCAGTGTGGCATTGCTTGATGGTATCCATCAGTAGAAGTTCACATTACTTGATACAGCTCATCGAAGAAGAAGACAAAGTTAATAAGACAGATCTGGGACTAATGGGGAATGGCATAACAATTATGTCAGTTGGTTATGACTTAATGTACACAGAATAACATTTAGTCATTATCCAACTGCCCTGTTTTATTTATTGATTAATATTAATTAATTAATTAGTATTAATAATAAATACCCGAGGTTGTGTAATGTATATAAATTTATCCTCACTTTTAGTACTTGTATTTTGAATTTAATGATTGCAACAATAGTTATTTAATGCTTTAAACATGTATTTTTTATGTCACCAGATAAAGCTAGTCACAAAAATTGGGGATTTGGTGTGTATTATTTATATTACTAATTGAATGGATCTCAATTCTTATCACCATAATGAATAACTCACTTTTATTTTCCATAGGTCATTGGTATTTCTAAGAACACTGGAAAATCTATGCCTTTAAACTTCACACCTATTGAAGCATAGTAATAAATTGCAGATAATTCATACACACCCTAAAGCATATGGAACTAGGTATAAAAATTTGTGCTCTCATTAAAAGTTCACTTCCTTGTCACCAGGAAATAGTCTTAAGCTTGTAGATTGTGATCTTTTTTACAGTAAACTAAAAAATTGCTGTGAAATAAAAACATAGAAATGCTATGATAACTATATATGATAATTATATATAAAATTATGTATGATATATATATATACATTCATATGGATATATATGATAACCCTATATGGTTATTAGCTCTAATCTACCAGAGAGCAGATGAGAGAGTGAAGTATCCAAATTACAAGTTTACATCCTTAAGATAGCTATTGCAAATTTTAAGGATATTTTTAGGATTCCTAGAAATATTTTTCGCTGGTAAAATGATTTGGCTTTTAAAATGTGGTTGCTTCAACAGACAAATATTGGCCTTCTGAACAAAGTATTCAATCAGCAAACATAGTAGCTTGATTGCCTGCAAAATGCTCTCTGACTCTATGGAACTTTAGTCAGTCTTGCTGCCATAAGGTTAACTATTGCTTCAAGGCAATAATCAGAAAAGATGATTCCAACAGAGACTGAAGGCATCACTTAGCTCATGGGAAGTTTTGGATGATTAGATAAAAGACAAATGATAGGTAGACGATAGCTCAATAGATGATAAACAGACAGACAGATAGATAGAACTAATATAATAGACTTAGATGATTGACACAGAGATGATAGGCATATACCTATGAGAGAGTGATAAATGACTAGAATGGTGCCTACTGTTCATTTCTTATGTCCTTAGATCCCTCTGCTTCAATGTTTTTTTGATGTCATCTGGTCCTGGACTCTAGCACATTGCTCAAGGTCTTCTTTTGTCTTTAGGACTACAAATGAAAATCTTTGAGTTATCTTGGGGCAGAACCATCCTGGGAACCCAAGGACTGTAGCATGAGGACCATCAGTTAGTGGGTAGTTGATCACATTAACTTTTTGACATTGAATGAACTAGTGAGAACCTTCTTTTGGCTAATCCACTGTTGCAGCAATAGTCTTACCAAATAAGGAGGAAGAAAGATGACTGTGGAAGGAAGCTAATTATGTGTGCATTTTAATATTACAGGGGAGAAAGGATAAGAGCTCAGAGAGATAAAGCAACAAAGTGTAAGGCTCTAAAAGTAGGCAGGCAGATAAATACAATGGAACATCCACACAGATGAATATCCATGTAGTATATCTTCTTCCTGTCTCTTATTTATAGGAAGTTCTTAAACCTGTTGCCCATGAAAGCATTCAGTACAAAGCTGACGAGAATTTGGATGAATCCATTACATCAAACATTGATGAGCGAGCCCTGACACCTGCTTTTCTTTCTCCTAAGTCGATTGTCCTAAATATAGACTACACAGGTTTCTTAGAGCAACAGACGATCCAGTTTGGATTTCAGGATTGGCATCCATCTACACTAATGTAAAATCCACAGTAGCATAACTGGAATGAGGAAATATAAAATAGCCTATGTGATTTACAGTATCTGTTGTATTTTAGGAATTTGACTTCACTCTTTTTCCAACAGTAGCATGGACTTATGTAAAAAGAAAGATATAAAATGCAGAAGGACTTCAATAAGCTTAATGCTTTCCAATGAGGAGCACTACCTTCTAGAACACATTGGAACCAAGTATAACACCTAATTATCACAGACAGTAGTAACACATCACAGATATTGTCCCAGATAGGAAATTTTCTATTGATTAAAGGCGAAAAGTAGCAGTATACTTTACTCCTTTAAACATAATATTTCAAATCTCTACTTTTAATTGATGTTTTGCCTCTTTAAGGAAGTTGGACCATAGGAAAAGAATGCAATACCAGGCTAGAATTATATGTCACTTCAC
This sequence comes from Rattus norvegicus, assembly GCF_021556685.1. Classification (NCBI taxonomy): domain Eukaryota; kingdom Metazoa; phylum Chordata; class Mammalia; order Rodentia; family Muridae; genus Rattus; species Rattus norvegicus. The sequence continues at coordinate 66,556,413 of NC_141547.1, read as the reverse complement.
TTCATAAATAAACATTGTCAATATACTTTAAATTTTTCTCACATATATTATTTATAAGAATATAACTATATAAAATGTTTCATCATTCTGGTCTTTGCTTCAGAAGCCTTTTATGACTTGTAATTTTTAACTGGATTCCTTTCCTATTTCCATTGTGCTTTTCATAAGACACAGTTCTTCCTTCATTCTCTGCTCCAAACTTTGTCTCCATATTTCCTTCTATAAATATATTTGTTCCCATTTCTAAGGATTAAGAGACTGAGGAATGGCCATTCAGAGCCTGCCCCACCTGGGCATCCAGCCCATATACATATAGCCACCAAAAGCCAGATAACATTGCTGATGCCAAGAAGTGCATGCTGACAGGAGCCTGATATATCTGTCTCCTGAGAGGCTCTGTCAAAGCATGACAAATATAGAGTGAATGCTTGCAGCCAACCATTGAACTGAGAATGTGGTCCCCATTAGAAGAGTTAAAGAAAGGATTGAAGGAGCTGAAGGGGTTTACAGCCGTGTAAGAATAACCATACCAACCAACTGGAGCTCCCAGGGACTAAACCACCATCCAAAGAGTACACATGGACAGACCCATGGCTACAGGTGCATATGTAGCAAGGATGGCCTTGTTGGGCACCAATGGGAGGAGAAGCCCTTGATCCTGCCAAGGCTGGACCTCCCCCCTCAGTGTAGGGGATTGTCAGGGCAGGGAGGCAGGAAGGGGTGGGTGGCTGTGTGGGGGAAGACCGTCATACAATAAGTGAGAGGGTGTATGAGATAGAAGGTTTATGGACAGGAAACTGGGAAAGGGGATAACATTTGAAATGTAAATAAAAATATCCAATTAAAATAAAAGACACAGTTCTTTATGCTTAGCGGATATTTGTATATCATTGCCACCAAACCTGTACTTTGTAGGCCAGTACTCTCTTGAATGAAGGACAAGGTTGGTATATTAGCTATATACAGATACTTGGAAAGGAGCATATTCAAGCTTTTCAAACACTGTGGTCACTATGGTGAAGTAACTTCAGATTGCTGACATAGTAGCTAGAATTCCTCCACTTGAATCCCCGTACAATGCTAGTTTGCCAAAAACATCCTTGTAAGTATCATCAGAACTTCTAGAGCATTCTATTACATAGCAAAACAATAATACAATAAGACTCTGCATATGAAATTATATATTTTGTTTTAAAAGTAGGTCTCAACAAGTCATCCATACCAGTCTTGGAAACATTCTATAAACCAATCTGACTTGCAATCATCCTGCCTCAGTTTCCAGGGTAGATGAGTTTAAAGGCTCTTGCCTACTCAATTTTTAGCTAAATATTTATAGATCAGAAAATTATTTTGGAAGATCTGGTAGGACAGAGTGTATGTCAGTGATCTTATTTAGAAATGATCAAATGTCAACACATTAACAGGAGTTTAGGCTAAAGATGAAGAGGAGGAGGAAGAGGAGGAGGAGACAGAGACTGCAAAAGAGACAGAGACACACAGAAAGAAACAGAGACACAGAGAGAGATGCAGATAGAGACAGAGAAAGAGAGACAGATAGACAGAGAGAATCTGAGAGAGATGCAGAAAAATAGACACAGATAAACAGGAGAAAGATACGGAGAGACATAAAGCAACAAAGAGATAAAGATAGAAGCAGAGGCAGCAAGCTGTGCTGCTGGCTTTGAGGATGTAGGAATGGCTATGAATCAAAGAAAAAAACGTGCAAAATCTAAAGAACAGAAAGAAAACCAATAATAAAGAAAAGTATCAATAAAGAAAACCATTCTGTTCTAAAAGCTCAGTCAAAAAGACAGTCGGCAATCCTTGTTGAGACTTCTGACCTGTAGAATATTAAGATGAATTTGTGCTATTATTGTTGTGAGTAGCTATTTCTTCCAGAAGCATAGAAGAAATTCACCTGCTCTGCATATCAACTGTCAGGCACATTAACCTTTGTATGTCAGTTTCCTCCCTTATAAGGGTGTGCCTCAGGCACAGATTAAATCTACACAGACAGATGCAAAGCATGCACGATAATGCTGGTTTATTCTCTGCTTATAGAGTGCACTTCTATTGCCAAAAATAAAACAATGACCAACAAATAAGATTTCTTTCTGACTCTTGTCCCAAATTCAGCCTTCTTAGTGTTATCTACTTCCCAGAGTTAATTGATGAAAACTAGGTACTTTATTTTCTATGGGTAGAATAGCTACATGCACCTTTATTCTTTGATTTACTATTGGCAATTTCTCCTTACTTACATTTTATATCATAATTTACAGAACAAAGACTTCTATAGCCATCAACAACTACTTCTTCTTCTTCTTCCTCTTCTTCTTCTTCTTCTTTTTCTTCTTCTTCCTCCTCCTCCTCCTTCTTCATTTTCTTCTTTGTCATATAGAATTCCTTATTCTTTTCCTTGCCCAGTCTTTAAACCTTAATATTGGCTCTTTGAGCACATTACAATGATCTTTATGTAGTTCTTCACATAATTAAGTCATCCACAACAAAATAATGTCATAGAGTAAGTTATTAGATAATAGATATTTTCACCATACAGTACTTAGAATGTTGAGGCTAAGAAGGTTCTGTTAGGCACTATGCATGGTAAGAGTTTCTTCCTAACTGGTAGATGGCACTTTCTATCAAGGGGATGGAAGACATTTTTTTTCAAAGTGGAAAAAAAAGAGCACTAATCCTATAAGAAACTCTTACCATTATGATCCAATCTGAATAAATTACCAAATTGCCTCTCAAAGGCCCAAAATGCTACTGTACCAGAGACTAGGGATTTTACCTTACAAAATAGGTTTCTGAAAAAAATCAGTAAAATCATTACTGTCTCCTTGATCTACTAAAAACCTCTAGATTCTCCTGATAGATAACAGGATATATATATATATATATATATATATATATATATATATATATATATATATGTATAATCTTTTTATATGTCTGAATTCTTTTCTCCACAAAGATGAGATTATGTGGCACAAGATCATCAGAGATTATCTTGAATTATAATAATTGATCCAATATAATTAATAGCTATATACTTGCACCAAAAATGTTCTAGTGTGTTTTATAAGTGTTATGACCACACTATCTTGGATGTAAGATATGTCACTTAAAATACATAAAGCTCACTAGAAAATGGAACAGGCAACACTTCACTGGCAGGATGTCCAGCAGAGTAAATAACATGAACTATGAATGATAAGGACAAAAAGCTGATGCTCACTCTCAATTAGTTTTCTTCCTCTTAAATCAGTTGTGCTCTCTGAAATCAATGAGAGAAATGTTCCCAAACTGACAGCCATTGGTTATTGAATTTGTAAGAAGACATTCAAAAACACAACGTCTTGGAACAGAAACAGTTGATTTGGATAGTAGTCAGTGGAATGACACATCATTAGACATGGAAAACTTCTTAATGAGTCCCCTCTTTCTGCTTATGAAGGAATGTGTAGCTATTCCTGGTAGAGCCATCACCTCATTATTGATGAAGTGGCTTAAATGTGGTGATGAAATATTGTCAGCTGGGACTTAATATTTCCTTGGATACCAAGCTCTAGTTATGTCTGTGGGAGTGTTTCTAGAGAGGTTTACCTGAGGCGAGAAGATCCACCCTGAATGTGGGCAGCAGCAGCATGTGGGCTATTTTATTAGACTAAATACAAAGGAATAAAAGAGTGGAGCCTAGGTATTCATCACACTCTGCTTCCTGAATCTGAATACAAAGTGGGTAGCTACGTCATTTCCTGCCACCACACCTTCTCCACCATGCTGGACTGCACCCTTAGAATGCAATCTGACATAATCCCTTCCATTCCTGACCTTGCTTCTGGCAGCCATTGTATAACCAGCATGCAGGTCTAGGTTGCTTAGCACCACGTGTAGGCATCTTCACAAGAGCTATATGAGGCAGCTATGAAGAACTCATGTGCAGAAGAACTGGTCCCATGGCTCCAAGAGCTTTGTATGTATATGGAGTCAGAACAATGATCTTGTCTTTCAATCAGTTCTTAGTTGTCACATAGCATTAGAGTGAAAATTAAAAAGCTAAAGTTTATTAGAAGAATCTAAGCTTCATTTAGACTTAGAAATAACTTTCAGGTGTTTTGTTTATGTGGTTTTTATGTTGAAGTTGCCAGTATCTCCTTTTTATATGTCTTGTATTACTAAAGTAACTAATGTTTGTTAGCAGCTCATGTCAACAATAATGAAATTGTTGAAATACCTTGAAAAAGGGTGATTGTCTATAATGAATGGCCAGTGACCATAATGACACGTTGAAGTTTTTTTCCAGAACAACTAATTGGTTTGAAGGACATGGGAGAGCTGCTCTCTACTGAGAGACTCACAACAAAATGAACAACTATTTGCCAGAGTATCTCCATTTGCTGTGTAAAATACTCGGAGTTTTTAGATAGAGAGTCCTTATTTTAATTACACTAAGTTAGTTCAATATGTGACCTTGAGCCAATTACTTCACTACTGATTGCCTAAAATATTTTGTATAAACCAGAAGCATGGCTAGAACAGGCTTCGCTCTGATACACGATTTAGGTTTCTTGCAAATTGTCAGTTTGGCAACACATTCCATTCTTAGAAAGAGCTCAGGGCATTCAGGAGAATTCAATTTTATATTTCACAGTTGGAAACTAATTTCAATTATTTAAGTAGATCAAGTATAACCGCAAATGCTTGCACAGACCTGTCTGTAACAGATACTGTGTTGAGAACAGTTTCAGTCTGTCAACAGCACAGGGAGTATTGCAATGAACTGGTATGCTTCCATTTTTTTTTTTAGCAAAAGCCATCACCAAGAACAATATTTTGTAGGGTCATAAAGACCAGGTTGCTTATATGAGGTGGAATTATCATTTTAGTTTTATTCTGACTGTAATAAGCAACATGGGACGGAAACTTTATTTCCACCTCTTGTACAATCCATCATCAAGGGAAACCAGGGCAGAGGCTCAAGGCAGGAACAGGAGCATGGAGCATTCAGAACTCCCTCCACTTACTGTTTTGCTCCAAAGACTATGTTCAGATACCATAGAGAGCCCACAGTCAAAAGTCCAGGAGTAGCACTGCCCCTTAGTAGAATGTACCCTCCCATATCAATCAACAGTCAAGAAAATGTTGTACAGAAATGCCCTAGGCAAATCTGACTGAGACAATTACTCAATTAAGTTCCCTCTTTCTTGGGATGTCAAGGTGATAACCACAGCTAGTCATCTTGATTATGTCCAGAATATTCTCAAACCTGCAATGACAGAGGCTTGATTTATTTCCTCAAGACAGAGGCAATAGTTCCAACTAGGATATGTGTCCCTCTAGCCAGGGAATGTGTCCCTCATTGGAATGTCACAGTGCCCTTTAAATTGGAAAATTCAGTTTTATCCTTTAAGTCTGCACCATTTATCCCTCCATTTCTCAAGGCTTCTTCCTTACTAAATTTGGAAGCATAAAAAGTATCTGCCACTGCAATTTTTATCAATGGCTATTTTCTTTTCAATGACGTTAGTCAGCATTCTCTTAGCTATATGTATTTTGTTGTTAAGGCATTAGCCTATGTACGTTTATTCATTTCCATTAAGCTCCTGTCTGTAATTTCCAATCAAGTGGCCAATGTGAAAGAGTTTTCTTGACATTAAAAAAAATGAGCTATCAACATGAGTCGCTTCTAACTGTTTGATGAATTTATGTGGAGCTTCATGCCCTAGGATGAATATTGCAAAATCTATAATGATGTACCAAAATGCTGGAGAAGCAGGTAGACTAATAATTATTTATTTCACTTCAGCAAGATTTGATGTTATAGAAAATAGCTTCTCAACATTCTTATAGGAACTCCTATATTCTTCCTTTCAATCAATTTTATATTGATGCTTTGTAAAATAACAAAAAAAATTAATGGATGTTACAACCATACCATATTAGAAAAATGTAGCCACTTATTGGTCTGTATTTTAAATTTTTCTATATTGCATTTGTTAGTGAATAGACCAGGATGCACAAAATAGATTCGTTCTGCAGAGTACAATGTCGGTAGATGTACGTTGAACGAACTTACACAGCACACCAGTGGAATGCAAAGGAGCACATGGTTTATCCTGATAAAGATAAAGTATTGGGTACTCCCTTCAGACTTCTCTCCTTCCCTGGACTGTGATTCAAATTCCATAACTATCTTCATCTTCAAGTCCAACTTTTTTGGTTCCATTGAATTACCCTAGATCTGTACAGTATCTCTTTTCTAATCCACATGCCTATCCATTTGCAGTTATGGTTTCCCTTCCTGTCGCTTAGCCATGGGTGGTCACTTCTTCGTCCGTGTCCTACTCTATGCTGACTCTTTTCTAGGCTTCTTTTGAGCAGAAGGTCTGGTGAACTGCTCTGAGCATGCTCTCCCTCTTATTCTCCTGCAGTGTGTTCTGTTTGCACCAGCATGTAAGAACTCTGGGATTTACTGTTCTTCTGATTTCTGTTTGGTTTTCACTACAGGAACCTAACCGCAAAGGCAGTCCTCTATTGGGAATGAGTAGGCCAGCATTTCATCATATGGCTATGACCATTCTATTGTTTTTTCCTTCTGTTACAAATTTCCCTCACATGATAACTGTGTCCAATGCCTCACTTATGGATCTCTTCAAACAATGTCTCTGATTAAATAATCTGGACAGAATAAAAATCTAAAGATAAAAAATCTTCTTGAGAGATCACACCATGGTTAGAATCATCACTCAAGCTGCCCATTTCCTTTTCTTTTTTTTTCTTTTATAGGATTTTTTAACTTACATTTTAAATGTTATCCCATTTCCTGGTTTCCCTTCCAGAAACCTGTCATCGCATTTCCATCTCCCTGCTCTATGAGGGTGCTTCCTCACCCACCCACCTGCTCCCTCTCACCTCCCCACACTGACATTTCCCTACACTGAGCCATCAAGCCTTGAGAGGACCAAAGGTTTCCTCCATTGATACCTGATAAGGCCATCCTCTGCCACACATGCAGATGGAGCCATAGGTCCATCCCTATGTACTCTTGGGATGGTGGTTTAGTCCCTGGGAGCTTTGCAGGGGGGTCTGGTTTTTGCTCTTCTTATGGAGTTGCAAACCCCTTCAGCTACTTCAGTCCTTTCTCTTACTCCTCCATTGAAGATCCTGTGCTGGCCTCAGTCCAATGGTTGGTCCGCCTCTGTATTTGTCAGGCTCTGACAGAGACTCTCAGGAGACAGCTATATCATGCTCCTTTAATTCTCCTTTCTCATTGGATGGTCACTGTGCATATAGGGCAATTTGTACACCAATCAGCTTTTATAAGTTCAAACCTTCTGTGTTCAAAATCCCTGCTCCACTTTTCACCCAGTGCCTAGTTCTGTGCTTTACCTCCCATTCAGCTGTTTATTCATTTGTTTGTGTAGAGCTTTCTATGCTTGTTATGTGTTACGTACAGCTTCACAGCCTTAAAATAACTTGCCGCCTCTTCAGGGAAACTGGGGAGATGAACAGCTAATTAAGCTATTTGGTGAATGCAAAGAAGATGGTTTATGAATGAGATCAAAAAAGGATGGCCAGTTCAGAGGAAATGTGAGGGAGTTTTTCTTTGCAAGTGCAAGAGAGATGAAAATCATGCTTTGGTGATTAGAAGCCCAAAGCAGGCATATATAGCTAGACTGAAATGTAAATGTGGAGGAAATACCTGGGGAGGGTTCTAAGACAGGAAAGATCTGCAGGTTAGAATGGGGGAATATCGACGGGTTACAGGAGAGATTAATCTCCAGAGAGGTAGAGGAGTGGGTACCCAGGAAAGGTGGGCCTGAAATTGTTTGTATAGTTCTAAGAGTATGAATATAGTTTCCTGATTTCTAACTACTTATAAAGTCATATAATTCATTTTATAAAGATGGTTTTGAGCTACTATACAAGTCGTTATTATTTAAAGTAAAAATATCATTACTTTATTGACTAACATCCCTCACGAATTCATGTCAACTCCAAACCTCGGCATGTGACCCTATTTGGAAATATGCTCATTAAAAATGACATTTGCTAAAATGTGGTCATACTAAATAAGAGCTCCAAATCCATTGATTGGTGTCCTTTAAAGAGAGGAATGTTTGAAAGCAGAGAGACAAACAGAATGATCGCCATGCAAGATAAAAACAGAAACTGAAGCAGTGTCATCACAATCCAGGGAATGCCAAGGGGACCTAGCCTACCCCAGAAGCTGAGAAGCCATAGAAGGACTGACACTGCTTCTCTACAGAATACACGAACTTGCTAGGACCTTGATTTCAGACTTTGAACATTCATATTTGTAGGCAGAGTCAAATTTCTTTCGTCTGAGGCCCCATTGGTTATGGTTATTAGTTACAATTTACTAAATCCAGTAACCTACAAGAATGAGGTACCTAAATTCATCTAATTTGGTTAAGAATTTCAACAAATCCTTTTATTATCCTGAATGACTTAATTTCCACAGAAAAGTCCTGAAATACATACAATGAAGGACTGATACTGGTTTTACCCTTGTTGTCCAACACAATAAGGTTAGCTAAATGTGCCTCATTTAAGTTCAAATGAGTCTCTTCACATTTTGCAAACAGGAAACTTTCAATTATTTTGAATTAAAGCCCCCCTCCCCAACCAGGCACAAGTTAGTTATGAGTTTGGTATATATTAGTTACACTTTATTCAAGGTCTTTCCCTGAACATTGCTCAGTTGATTTAGAAATGTTACTTGTGCGGGTAAAATACGCAATTTTGTGAATGTGCATTAAAAACCTTTGTATACTCTTCCATATTGAAGAAAATTCCTTAGGTTATGCTGTGAGTTCATGCCATTGCATTAATGATTTGGTGAAAAATAGGTTGCTTTACTTTTGCTTATGATTTTAAGGAGATAGCTCTATGATAGCTCACCAGGCTCTGCTATCTGCATATACACTCATATGAGACAATGGCACAAGGCTCTTCAGATATTCCTTTCCATTCCTGAGCTCACCACTTCAGATAAAGGTGAGAGGACATTTATCAGGAGGGAAGAAAGAAAGCCGCAACATGGAAAGCTATAATATCAGCAATAATTTGTGGAAGCTCACGTGTATTTATCTGTAATGTTCAAACATTATTGCACAGATGTCATCCTTTTCCAAATTATTGTCTATGTCAAGGATCAAATAGATAAACACATTCACTCAACCAGAGAAACAGAACAGAAACCGGCGGGCAGTCCCAGGCTCCATAGAGGGATGTGCACGATAATGAACCTTTTGCCTTTACCACAGGGGCTTGATTAGTTCTGGTAGCTAACTGACTACTGTCACATTTTGTCATTTCTTGAAGATATTGACTCTTCTTTGCTTTACTTACAAATTACATAACTTAAGGTGTCAACTTCAACAGAAAAAAAAAACCCAGTTACTTCGAGGATGGTAAAGGGCACAGCAAATAACAAAATGATCTATTTATTTTGAAGAGATACATAGTTATTAATAACAAAACATGTTACACCATAAATCACTATTTATAACTCTACAGCTCAAAGGAAAATTTAATAAATGGCATAGAGCAAATAATTAGCTACTAGAACTCCAAGATAAGCAAAACATAAATCTGTAAGAATTATATTTTAACCATATTTTAACAGATTTTACTGATATCTATGTGAATGTAATGAATCATCTCATCAACATGTTACTCAAAAGCTATAGTCTGATGAATACTCATACCAGTTTAAGTTTTAAGTCATGGTTGGCAGAAATCTAGAACTTTTCATCCTTTACTTGGTCCTCCATCCATCCATCCATTCATTCACATAGCCACCTGACAGCATTCTTGAATAGCAGCATACTTTGTTCCAAACATTGTGTTAAGACTTGTTCCATTCACACAGGAAACTTTCCAGTACAAGGTAGAAGAAAGGAATTAGTTGAAACACAACATGATTTATGTGCATATCATGTACAAATGTTGGTGAGAGAATGGCAACAGAGAGACCATGATGATTCACTGTGGAAGAGTAAAGAACTAGATAAAAGGGACCACAGATGCAGCTAGAGCCCCTAAGAAGGCAATTCCTATATTATTGGGTGAGGACTTGGGAAATGATTAGAAATGCTTTACCAAAACTCCACAGACAAATGTATCCCAATGGAAAGAAAGGACATCTGTTCAGTCAAAGGATAAAAGCAAACAGGCAATTGGGAGAGTGAATTGTTTGTTATCAATTCAGACAGAGCTGCACTACCTTATTCTAAAAATAGAAAGGTAAGGGTAAAAAAGATAAAGACTGCATGTTAGCCAATGAGTTTAGGATTTAGGAAGTCACCAATCACAAGCAAAGGCCTTGAGTTGGAAACAGGGATGAAGCTGAACCAGGATGACCAAGCCTAGTTTACAAAGACCTTGGGCATCTGTATTGCCTGGTAAACCTATCCTGACTGCCCGATACTCACATTGTTTTAGTGGAAATATATGACAGAAGAGAATGGAATGTTTTAGGAAGCGAGAGGTGTAGTAGAAGAGAGATTCCTACTTACAGACATTGGCTCACTGTCAAGAAAGAGATGAAGGAGTAAAGACAGAGTTTAATGATTGAAGAACAGAAGCCACAAGCAGAACTAAAGAGACAGAAATAAAAAATAAAATACCTTCTAGAAGGATGAGCTATGAAGCATAAAGAATACATTTTTTCTCTGGTCTGTGCATCAGAAAATATTCAGAGGTTAGGTTTTATGTCATAAGGACTACAAAATTACAGAGATTCATGGGTTTTCTCTTGTCAACATTCCTTAAGCCTTAACCATTGACCTTCAAAATTAATTAAAAACCAGTATGTTCCACAGTAAGAAAAAGGTCTTATTTTTTAACTCAAAGACACACATGCCCCACAAATTTTACAAAACTTACTTCTCACACATATATAATATGTTTGGTGCTATGCTCTAGGAGTGTATCTATTAAAAATTGTCGATTAAATTCTATATCATTTATTCTACTTCTGCATTTTTGTTTATTATTAATTATTTCATTCATTTACATTTTAAATATAACACTCTTCCTGGTATTTCCTCCAGAAATCCGCCACCCCATCCCTCTCCCTTTTGCCTCTATGAGGGTACTCCTCTACCTACACACCTGCCCCTACCTCACTGCTGTAGCATCCCCCTATGCTGGGCATCAAGCCTCCATAGGACCAAGGGCCTCCCCTCCCATTGATGAGGCCATCCTCTGTTACATAAATATCTAGAACTATGGGTCCCTCCATGTATATTCTTTGGTTGATACTTTAGTCCCTTGGAGCTCTGCAGGTCTAGTTAGTTGACATTGTTCTTCCTATTGGGTTGCAATCTCCTTCAGCTCCTTCAGTCCTTCCCTTAGCTCTTCCATAGAGGTTCATGGTCACCTGATCTTTGACAAAGCAGCCAAACTACTCAGTGGAAAAAAAGACAGCATTTTAAACAAATGGTGCTGGTTCAACTGGTGGTCAGCATGTAGAAGAATGCAAATTGACCCATTTTTATCTCCTTGTACAAAGCTCAAGTTCAAGTGGATAAAGGACCTCCACATAAAACCAGATAAACTGAATCTAATAGAAGAGAACACATCAGCACAAGGGAAAATTTCCTGAACAGAATATAATGGCTCAGGCTCTAAGATCAACTATTGACAAATGGGACCTCATAAAATTAGCAAGCTTATATAAGGAAAAGGACACAGTCAAAAAGACAAAATTGTCAATCTACAGGTTGGGGAAAGATCTTTACCAATATTATATCAAATAGAGGGTTAATATCCAAAATATACAAAGAACTCAAGAAGTTAGACTCCAGGGAACCAAATAACCCTATTCAAAACGGGGTACAAAACTAAACAAAGAACTGTCAACTGAGGAATGTCAAATGGCCAAGAAGCACCTAAACAAACGTTCAACATCCTTAGTCATCAGGGAAATGTAAATAAAAATGACCCTGAGATTCTACCTTATACCAATCATAACTGCTAAGATCAAAAACTCAGGTGACAGCAGATACTGGTGAGGATGTGGAGGAAATAGGAACACTCCTCCACTTCTGGTGGGATTGCAAGCTGGTAAAACTACTTTGTAAAATAATCTGGTGGTTCCGCAGAAAACTGGAAACAGTTATACCTGAAGACCCAGCTATACCACTCTTGCTTATATATCCAAAAATGCTCTAATATATAACAAGGACACATGCTCCACTATGTTCATAGCAGACTTATTTGTAATAGTCAGAAGCTGAAAATAACATAGATGTCTTCCAGCAGAAGAATGAATACAGAAAATGTGGTATGTTTACACAATGGAGTACTATTCAGCTATTAAGAACATCAGGACTTCTTAAACAATTTTTGCATGCCTGCCTTCCTCCCTCCTCCCTCTCTTTCTCTCCGTATATCTGCATATTATTTACATATCTAAATATATATTTATATATAAAAATGTATAATTTTATATTATGAAATACGTGGTCCTTATCAAATAAAAGATAGAAAGGGAGTGAGAGTGGATGGGACTGGAAATGGGAGGAACTGGGAGACATAGAGGGAAAGGAGACTGTAATCACGATATATTTTATGAGAAAAGAATGAAGTTTTAATAAAAGGGAAAGATAATTAGAAATGAAAACCAGTTATATTGCAAAAGCAACTATCACAATATTAAAAGTACAATATGGTAACAGGTCTAATAACTGTTATAATTTGAAACTACTAAAGAATGTGAAGACTAATATAAGACACAATTACAATAAAATACTTAAGGGTTATTGATTATGCAGTAACAGTTTTTCCTACAGTAGTGTGATTGCCTATATTCATAATTAAATACAACACTGTATTTTGTCAAAGTTAATGAGCACTCCTTTGCATTTCAACCAATAAACAGTCATGTAAATCCTGCTATTGCTTCGACATGTCTACCCTGGGCTAAGACTCTTAGGAAAAAGAGGTCTTCACACTTTTTCCTGCCTCTCTCTTTCCATCTCATTTCACTCATATTCACACATATCTTAAGCTATTTGTAATAGATGTGTGTCTCCTGTCATTCACAGTTCAAACTCTTCTAAAGATGACATTTTCCTCTTTCTACAAAGTTTTAAGTATCTGCAAATTGATCTTTTGTTGTGTTCAAGCCTCTGATGAAATCCCCTTCATGGCAGGACTATCCTGAAGTATGTCTTAATCCTCCATTCTGCTTTCGCTCCCATTTAATAAACATTGTATCATAAACTTGGTTGCTTATTTGCTTAATAACTGCAACAACAATACCGTCTATGAAGCTGAGATTCCTCTTGTTCCATAATTTCACAGTGGTCAACATCGAGCAAGTACTCAGTTAATTCTTGTTGAGACATAACCCCATAAGTTGAGAGGAGTTCTACATGTGTGGTATAAGGAATGTCCTGAGGACTGAGAGGAGAGATCTCTTCTCAAAGGTAGAACTTCCACAGTGCTATCTTATCATTACTGGAGGATTGAAAAAGTGAGCAAACTCAATCTTTTTTTTGGAAACATATTTAGGTCTACTGAGATTTGAGAGTTTATCCCTTCGAATCATATCTTGGGATTTCGATGCCTAAAATCATATGCCAAGAATCTTGTAGTTTTGAATTCCAGAAGTAATTATTCATTGATGTTCTTTCCTCATGACTAGAATAATCCTCTTGTTGATAAATGACTTTGCTGTAAAGGCATCTTTGTCTGATATACTTGATGTGTATCAGTCTGTGATATTCTTTGCTACTTACATTGCAATAAGAAGACACTTACTCGGTACGAAGTAGACATGTCATCGTGATTAGGCTGTCTAGGCTAACATTATAAGTTACTATGCTTTGTTTTGTTGTTTGTCATTGTTGGGTAGAGAATTTTCTAAGAAGCCTCTGAATCTTGATTATGTAAATAACACAGGTGGCATTGTTATAAGCACATAAACATTTGTAAAAATGAATACCGTCAACAAAAATCTGGGAAGGTAGGGCTTGAATAGCATTTGTATTCACATAACCATGTGGTATCTCATAATGTAATTTTGATTTATTTTTCCCTAAAACATGTTACAGTCATTCAAATCAATCAGGATGGAAATGTAACATTTGAGTCATAACCATTTGACTCTTTATCCGTCATTCAAATGCATTTTGAATTTCTATATAAACCAGACTTGAGATAAGAATGGTTTTATGTTAATTTGAAAAGGTTTTCAAAATGAAATGTCAACAATATCTATCTTAAAATTGCATGCTCATATTAAAAATCAGAGGCAGGCACAATTTTAATTAACCTCTGACATGTGACCATACGCTTGGTAAGTGGGCATTTCTGTTTGCCCTTTAAGGGATATGGTCAGTAAGTATAGATTATATTCCAAATTATGTTATATGCCATATAAGAGCATAACATGAGGTATACAATGGAGGAATTTCATGGGCCATGTAACAAGTAAAATAATCATTCACTTAGTTATTGATAAAAGTTATCCATTGGCAGAAACAAAGATAGACAACAGCTCTTTCTTTATTTCTTCATACATGTCTTACCTGAGGGCAGAGGTATGTTTGTTCTGCTATATTCTATCAACAGAGAAAGTTAATGAACAAGCATCTCATGCATTTACATACTTATAATACTCTGAAGACAAATAAGCAGAATAAGAAGAATTTAGTTCACACAGATCTTAAAGACAACCTAATTTAAATCTGTATCCTACCAAATACTTGCATAGTCCAGCTGAATGAAGAACTGCTCACATCACTACACCATCTGTAGGGAACCTCAAATCTCAGGCAGCAAGGATTACTTTTGAAATCCAATCTCCCTTAGTAAGTTATTCCTTCTAAGAGGCTCTTTTTCCAGTAGAATGTCCAAGATGACATTCTTCCCCTCAGTATATTGATATGGTTTTCTGAGCTTCAATTCCCATTCCCTTGTTAGAGGAATTGTTAAGTTTGTTAGGAAAGGCTTTCTCGCTTCCATGTGCCATTTTTAGGGAAGCAGGTAGAAATATGGATTATAGAATAGACATAGTTGAAGCAGCAACAACAGGAGGATTAAAGAGAAGAATCTTGAAGGTAAAACCACTTGGCTCTTCATCCTACAAGCTTGAGGGAAAATATCTTTGTATTATTAAGACATGCTTCCTCAAAAACCTACTTCTGTTATGGGTATTTTTCTTCACTAAGTCTTTATAAAGGACATAATGGGGTGGTTATCAATAAGATGTATACAGGACATGCATAGTATATACTCGCTGATAAGTGGATATTAGCCAAAAAATACAGAATACTTGTGATACATCAGATATTTCCTAAGAAATTAAACAAGAAAGAAGGCCCAAGAAAGGATGCTTCAATCCCACTTAGTAGGGGGAACAAAATAATCTTGCAAGGGAGGGAGCGTTCTGGGTGGGAGAGAGGAGGAGGAGGGGAAAGGGAAGAGGAGAGGATCAGTTATGTGGGAAGACAGGAGAAAAGCCCAGAGGCCCAAGAGAATGAATGAAAGTATGTGGCTGTCAGGAGTGGGGAACTCTAGAAAGTTTCAGATGACTGGAATGTGAGAGGCTCCCAGGCTTCAATGGGTGTGATCTTAGCCAAAAGGACTGACAGTGGGTAAAGAACCTGAAAAACCACCTCCAGTAGATAGACAGGGCTGAGCTCCCTGGCATATAATGAAACATAGGACTGCCCTGTCTGGCTCTGGTGAAAGAGGATGTGGCTAATCCTGTAGAGATTTGATAACCTAGGCAGTACAGAATCCCCTTCCTGGGGGTGGTAGCCTCTCAGAGGTGGAGGGGCATGGGAATTGGGTAAACTCTGTGAGAGCAGATCAAGAGGGCGAGAAACATGTATATAAGATATACATATAAGAGATATAAGTAAATAATGAATTTAAAGAGGAAAATAAATTTACAGAGAAAGTCTCCTTTAATTGTCCCAGGGTACTTCAGAATATAGATCAAGACTTACTACTAAAAGATAGAAATGTGAAACTGATATTTTAGTAGTGATGAATATTTGCATAGTTATTAACCATTATGCATGGTATCTTTAAACAGAGCAGTTAATTGGGTTGATATCTATTCTTCCAATCATAGAATTCAGGAATACATGGGTCAGAGTGAGTCAGAGAGGAGACATTGTTCTCCCTAGTCCTGTATAAACTTCACTAATAAAAGTCTTTGTTGAATCAACTCCATCACCAGAAACTCTCCAGCTCCACCCTTAGACACATTTTTCAGTACACAACCCAAAATTAACTACTTATTTACTTTGGCCATTAGATAACTGGTTTCATAAGTCTTTTCTCTCTTCGTATTGTAAAAGTATAGGATTGTGGCTATTGCAAGGCTGCAATGAAAATTAAACCATGGTCATTAAAGAGCCACCAAGCTTAGTGGAAATCTTGTTCATACTGATCCCAGGATCAAGGCACTCAGGTGAAGAGTGACTTCATGGCTACCAGCTTGGTGGGGACATAGAAGAGTTTCAGCATGTTTTACCAACAGGGTGGATTGCTACTGAGGCATACAACTGCTAAAATAATTTTCAAAGGATGGGAGAAATCTTGCATTGCCACATTTGGCTAGTTCAGTGTTTTGAAAAAGTAACTTATTTTCCACACTGACTTATTTTCTTAAATACTAGAAACAATTTCTCTTTTATTCTGCTTTGAAACCAAAACAAGGATATAGATAACTGAAGGCCAAAGCCATCCATACAATGTTTCCTTCTAAATAACCCAATCACCTGAATAGTTTACTGTTGCATTTTGGAAAACAAGTTTTATTTATCATGATGCTATATCACAATGACTAATAGTCAACATGTACAAAGTAGGACTAAATAATTTTTAAAGAATTTGTTTGTAGTTAGTTTGGAGCTGTCATCTTTATGAGACTGAAAAAAAACCCACTAATCCTACAGAGAAGAAAATGCCTTTTCCAGTTGAATTCCCCATCAAGCTGAGATGTAAAATGTTAATTCTGTAGCAATGTTGATAAATTCTGATGCTAAAAATACTCATTTTAATGCACCATGAAATACTTAAGTTCGAGGTTATTTGTAACTATTAGAATATATTTCAACTCTTAGAATAAATGCGTTATTAAAATGCACATTTGAATGAGATGGAACTCTGAGACCCAGTAGTTAAAGTTGCTACATCCTCCATAATAGTAATTAAAGCTTACATCTCATCACTAATAAAATGACAGAATGAATATTATTTATGCTTGATTCAAATTCAAATTTATTTTAATAAAAATATATAAATGCCACTGAACCGAAAGTCAACATAGTTTCCCAAATCCATTAAATGAAGGTTATGTACAAATCTGAGGTAAACAGAGGCAGAAAATGAATCAGGATTCTTTCTTGGAGTCAGTGTGATGAAGACTCATTCTCACAGCTAACTCTGCAAGTTAAAATTGGTTGTGAATGCGATCCTTTGGTTTGTTTCCTGTGTGCGAAATGTGACCATGGATCCCTGCATACTAGGTTTGTGCTGTTAGATTGAGCACAGGAACATCTTGCTCTTGGCTTTCTATAAATCAGGAAATACAGGGTATCTTTTCTAAAATATTCTTTGAAATTAAAACATAATTACATTGTTGCTATCCTTTTCCTCCTCTCAACCCCTTCCATGCCACTCTCCCTTGATTTCTTTCAAATATATGGGTTTTTCTTTAATTGTTACATATGGATCGTTTAAGTGAAATTTACTCATTGGGCTGACAGTACTCCCCACAGAGAGCTATAAACCAGCAACCCAAAACCTTAAAACACAAGCATGAGAAACCCTGTTGTGAATTGTTGATCAAAGTTGTTCATTAAATTCTCAAAATATTACAAGCTATTGCTATTGTCCATGGTTGCCTCCCAGGGGTGAAAGGTAAGTCCCAATTCCTGAAAACACTCATGGTACAGCGGCCCACGCTTGATATTACCTGAATGTCTGTTCTCTGTGGACTAGCATTTTGGTGCCAGGAGGTGGCATGCAGACTGAATTTTAAGGGCTTTCTCAGCTCCCTCTCTAGTGCTGTGTGAACTGACTACATCCTCTTGCTCTATTACGAACACTTGTACTTGAAAGCTGTTCTTTCAATTATTTCTATTTTCAGGGAGGGAAGGTCACCCTCCCTGTGGTGGTTTGAATGAGAATGGCTTCCATAAAATCATATATCTGCAAGCTTAGTTACCAGTTGGTGAACTGTTTAGAAGGCTTAGGAGATGTGGTCTTATTGGAGTAGTAGTGTCTTTGCTGGAGGTTTTCAAAGCCGACAACAGGAACAGGAACAGTCTCTCTCTCTCTCTCTCTCTCTCTCTCTCTCTCTCTCTCTCTCTCTCTCTCTCTCTTTCTCTCTCTCTCTTTCATTTCTTTTTTCTTTCTTTCTGCCTGCTGTCAGTGGATCAAGATGTAAACTCCTCAGCTACTTCACCATCTCCGTGTCTGCCTGCTTATCACCATGCTCACTAGGCTAAAAGTAATGGCTATGCCTCTCAACTTGTAAGCAAGCCCTAAATTAAATATGTTCTTTTATAAAAATTATGTTAGTTATTACATTTCCTTATGGCCATAGAACAGTGACTAATGTATTGCCTCAATGGAACAATGAGTACTTTTGTTTTCATTCATCTTTGGTTTGGTTATGTGATGGTTTGTATAGCTTTGGCAAGGGAGTGGTACCATTAGGGGGTATGGCCTTGTTGAAGTACGTGAGTCACTGTAAAAGTGGGCTTTAATACCCTAGTCCTAACTGCCCAGAAGACAGTCTTCTCTTTGAGGCCCAAAGATGAATATGTAGACTCTCAGGTCCTCCTGCACAATGCCTGCCTTGATGTTGCCATGCTCCCACCTTGATGATACTGGACTGAACCTCAAAACCTGTAAGCCAGCCCCAATTAAATGTTGTCCTTATAAGAGTTGCCTTGGTCTTATCTTCTTGGGTTTCATATGGTCTGCGACCCTCATAGAAGCAGAGATAGGAATTTTGTGGAGGGAAAACTTGGAAGGGGGATAATATTTGAAATGTAAATAATTAAAATAACCAATAAAAGAAAATAAGAGTTGCCTTGGCAATGGTATCCATTCACAGCAGTAAAACTCGTCTTTGTATATTTTATGTTCTATATTATAAATGTCATTTAATTACTAGGTCATGAGTACTAATTTAGTAAAAACAAACAAACAAACACCATGGAGAATCCTTGTAGGCTATGTGCTGACTGTAAACTGATGATTTTCACCTAATTATATAATCGCCTACCCAAATCTGGGTAAGAAATTGGCTTGATACTACCCTTTAGTATATCAGGGTGAAGAAGGTATATATACATCATGACAATTTGTAGACTAGGAGGACTTATTCTGTTCTTCTTCTGGTCTAACACTCTCCATAGTCACATAGCTTTCTCTCTTTACTTATGAAGAAAACATTTGCCTGGAACTCAATATTCACAAGAAGTGAATGCCACTATCAACATGGACTTTGAAGCAGATCCTTACTCAAGCAGGGCCTCCTAATGCTGCAACATTTAAATACAGTTCCTCATGTTGTGGTAGCCCATAATCACAAAATTATTTTGTTGCTATTTCACAGTTTCAACTTTTGCTATTGCTATGAGTTGTAGTGTAAATACTTGGCAGTCAGAATTTGATATGCAATACACAGGTTGAGAAACGCTGCTTTAGATGAAAGCTAACCCTGGTGAATATGTTGATGGCTACTAAAGCAAGCCCTAGTGTTTCATCCAATGTCACTCCCAGATCTCCTAAATTTACCTGGACTTCTTGTGTATAGACTAGGGAATTTGTTTGTTTAGGTAGTTATTTATTTATTTATTTAAAGTTTAAAACAGATATAACAGCTTTGTTATACAGCAAGAGATAATAAAAACATTCATGCCCTTTTTTCTTCAGCTGTAATTGTTACAGATGAGCTGAGTAAGGAGTGGGAGGAACATGAGGACATGAGAGAAATGACAGAGAGGTGTTAGAGGGGGAGAATGATGTAAATGAAATACTCATATATAAAATTCTAAGAGAAAATTAATAGAAATATACACAGATGAACGTAAATAAGTCAGGGCAGAGGGAATGATTCAGTGGGCAAGACCACTTGCTTGGTTCATAAGCAAGAACAAGTGCGTTGGTATCTCTAGCATGAGGAGCTCCTGGTTTAGGGAGAGACCTTGCCTCAAAGGGACAAGGCTGAGGACAACACAGTGGAGAACCTGACAATCTCCTCTAACCTCAGTGTGTGCTCACAGTCACATACACCTACACATATATGTGTGAATATATAGTAATATATCACACATGCCATAAATAAGCATAAATGAAAGCTAAATAAAGTGTTTTTTCCAAGTACAAACATAGTTCTTCCATTTTACCAGAGAAAGAAAAAAAATACAAATAGCTGTATAAACAAAGTAGAGAGAAGGAGAAAAAAATGAAAGCATCAAAGATATACAGGTCCAGTAAAGAGAATGCATCTTAGAGTTCTCCAAGGTAATGATTTTTTAAATATAAGGTCTGGCTCCACCTCAATTTATTCTAATATTCCCAGACCTTGATATTGTGGGTAATGCTAATGCAATATCAGGTATAATTTCTTTATGAACCATGTATTACAACTCTGGTGTTAAGCATAACTTTGCATTATTTGTCTCAAAACAACTCTATTGAAAATATGTGTGTGTATGACTGTGTGTGTGCGTGTGTGTGCGTGTGTGTGTGTGTGTGTGTGTGTGTGTGTGTGTGTGTGTGTGTGTGTGTGTGTGCGTGTGTGTGTAGTTGGGGAGGGGAACACCCTTGTAGAAGAAGAGGAGGAGAATGGGATAGGGGGCTTATGTCTGGGAAACCGGGAAAGAGAATAACATTTGAAATTGAAGTGTAAATTTAAAAAATCCAATAAAAGAAAAAGAAAAGAAAAGAAAATATGTGTAAAGGGCAAAGAAGAGGTGAAAAGGGTTGGCAAGTTAATCCAAAGGCATTGCCATTAGCAAAAGAAGACCACAGCAAATGTTTATACCATGACTTGAAGATTTCAGTGGTTGGGATGGCATCAGCACAACCCATATTTTCTCTCCAGATCCTGTGAATCATCACATGTAACTCAGCAAAGAGAACAAAGGACTGTTTTCAGAGATTTTGCAAATACTCTGAGGAGTTTGATTAAAGAAGAGGAAATGTTCCTGCAAGTAACAGCAATATCATAATCAGATGAAAACATTGTATAGTGAAAGTAGGACTTATTCTCTGGGATTCCGTAGTTAATTAATTCGGGTGTACATGAGGCAGACTAGAAGGCCTGAACTTGAAAGTCTATAGATGGACCAAGGACATCATTACTCTCCTACCATTGAGTGATTTGGACGGCCTCATATATGGCTGAAGTCTAAAACATCATGATTAGAAGTTTTGAGTCTCAGCCAGTTCACGAAGAAGTGTTTAATTGTCAAGTATGTTTCATTTGAAAAGTCTTGGCACACTACTGTGTGTTGAAGCATTATCTTTTAAGATATAGCACATAAACTCATTAGCTGAACATTCTTAGTTTGGGGCACAGCACATGACCATGGGGTTCCTGTGACTGTTCCACTCCTTACCATTGCTCCTGTTAATCACAGAAGGATGTGAAGGGATGAAAAGGCTACAGTGGATTTGTCGTGTGTCCTGAAGTTTTCAAATTACACATGCAGTGTCCCAGCACTGGTGATCTATAAAACAGTTTTATAGCAAAATCTGGGAAAAATTATTTAAAGAGGCGAACTTGTACTCGATGGAAAAGGAAATGTAAAAATGAAACTAACATTTCTAATAATCACCAATCAAATTTGGCTTATAAGTTAAACTTAGACATTCAATATCACCATTTAAAATGCAATTATGAAACTATAATAACTTCCCATTTCTTTTGTCTTTCATCCATATTATTTATTAATTATTTCTTGAAGGGACCCCAGAGGTAAGGATTATATAACTAATACTCTGGGTGTACAGATTTGGGTACATTAGCTGAAGTGACCAAGTGTGATCTTCAAATAATAAGAAATGAGTATGGTTATTTCCACAGACCAAATTTTAGAGTTGGAAGAGAACATTTAGATGATCTAATCCAGCCACTTTATATTATGTAAAATAAAAGCCTAAAAGATAGGAAATGGGTTGTAGGAGCAGATAGCCAATGGGTAGCCCCCACATTTCTGTAGTTAGGCATTTGTTATCAGTCATTACTTGACAATATGAACCAACATATTAAGCAAAGCGGTATATATTATTTATTAGAAATGTGATTTGGTTCCATTGGCTACAGAATATTGACATGGCGCAAAGAGCTTTAGCAGTAAAAACGATGTTCTTTGTGTATTATACTTTAGGAATCTATCCTAATGTTCCTGGAGAGGGAAGATGGAGCAAACCGATGTAAGAAGGTGACATTCATGAGACTTAAGGTGGGCACTTTCACAGCCTGTTTGGACAAAATTTAAGTGAGCGGGAAGCAGTACAGAAGATAAACATGTATCGTCTCCTTTATCTAATAATCACTTAATTGTGTAAGTACATTTTTTGGTTGAAATTTTACGAGAAAACTAAGTGTCAAGACGGGTAAACCATTTTAAGCCAAACGAGCATTAAATGTTCAAATATGACAGCAAATTTTCCTGGTTGTCTTATGATCTTGTATTATATTTTTATATTCACGAGATGCTATGTAACAACTTCATAGACATTGCAGTTGAATTGGAAGAATTCCTTATTTAATAATTGGTCCCATTTGAACATAAACTCGTATCTGTGTTAAAAGTCCTAAACCCAAATATGAGTGTAGAGGAAGGGTGTAATTGCTTCTCCGCCTTCATGGAGGTAGATCCAGGTATCTAGAAACCAATGAATTGTCTTTTTTTTTTTTTTTTTTTTTTTTTTTTTGCTCTACTGCCTGATCACAGAAGCGGTCTACCCTTTCTTCTTGGATGACTTTTCCTTTTCCTTTGGTCTCATTTCCTACTAAGCTTCGCATGCGTAGTAAGCTAAACATCTTAACACAGAGCCGTGTGGACAGGATTGTTTAGAGTGCAGAGTGGCAGTTCGTTGCTTATGTACTACATCCAAGCATGATGTTGTCACAATAACCAAAGACACTGTCCTGTGCAAGTTCTTTTCCTGTGATGATTTTTTAATAAGGAAAGGTTAGATGGGGTGTCTTCTTCATATCCCTTCAGGCTTTGGAAGGAGAACTTTACTAAACTGTAGATAACTAAAACTACAGAGAAAATAGGAAACTTCAGAAAGAATGAAGCATGGTAGTTCTTTCTCACATTATATTTGTACAAGAAGAATTCTCTACAAGGCCCCATTAACATATTTAAAAATATTGAAAAATTCTCTTCTTGCTCAAATCTTTCAGTGTTTTAAAAAAAACAAGCATTAAAAAAAAAGACCAAAGTTCTCAGTACTAGAATGTTCTACACAGTAAAAAATGACTTCCCTGTAGGTACAGAGCAATCTTTCTCTATATTTATCACGGTATTTTTGCTTATTTATCTCTGCATAAATGATGACGAACATATTTCTTCAGTGGATATTTAATCTTCCTCCCCAGTAATTATCAATCACTGAAAAGTGCACATCCCATAAAACAAGAATGGACTATTTTTCTGACTTTACCCATGGATTCTTAAAGGAATATGAGGGATGTGGATTCATAAACTTTCCTTTACCAAAATGCATAAAACAGCTTTGGATTTTATGACTTTCAGAAATTAAATTTTCCTGTACATTATAGACAAGAAATATATCTTTATATGCTGGGATAACAGCCTGCTGGGAAGTAGTATTTAATAGAAGTTATAGGCAGAATTAGTTGTATGGCTTAAAAAAATTGGTGGTCAGAAGCCATTCATTAAAGGAGACACTAATAGAGAAAGTTCTTAATGCTGGAATTTGGAAGGTTGTGTTAATGCCTTAAATCTCTTGAAAGCAGCTCACATTATATATCTAAAATGTTAAATTTTATGAAATATGTATATTATAAATGAATATATTATATTCCTATGGTCTTATATGTTATAAATAAATTATAATAGAATAAGTTATACTTTATTACAAACATTTTTTATCTGTAGACATATCTTCTACTTTTTGCAGAAAAACTTTATATGTACAAGACTGTTATAGTTCTTCAAATTTTTTGAGAAACTAGCTTTTTAAGCATAAAAGATTTGACTCAAGGAGTTCAAATCCAGCTGAATAATAGAATAGAATATAAATATTAGAAATTAAATTCAATGCTCTTGTAGAAAAAATAGACACTAGACATGAAATATATATATAACATACATTGTTAGAACATTGCATAATATAGGATTATTCAAATAGATAATCAGTTACTTATTAGTTAATTAATTTGTATAATCCAAGATGTAGGATAATTATGAAGTGAGAGTGTTGTTTTATATTTCTTTATAAATCCTTTTCCATGTATGAACTAACTTTTACTATCCTCACTTTTATTTCAACACACCACTTTTTAACTTAATGCACGAAACAGAAATACACAGAGAAATTTTTTATAGTCAGCTAGCACTTATGACATCAGTGTCCTAGTATGAAACTGGGTGCTAGAATAAATAGCTTAATAACCAAAGTACTAATCAATATTATTAATGTGTTACCTCAGGAGAAATTATTATTCTTATAGTAGAAGCCATTATGTCTTTGTTATACTCTAAGTAGACTCTGTGCTTGAAGTTGCTTAGATTGCTTTATAGTATGCTTCTTATGACGATGAAGAGTATTATAATAAAGAGAACTGTCTAAGTTATTTTGATACCTATGAAGACCTAAAGATGTCACTACAACTGTATTATTACCAATAAATAAAATATAAAACAAATGTAAAAATAACTCCATATTGTGAATCACAGCATTATGATCCCAAAACACAAACTTCAGTTTGGGCATTTGACAGTACTAAATTGAAAAATTTTTATTTTTGGTTTGGATTACTTAGAGCTTTTTATAACCATTATATGCCAACCTTGTGACAAAGGGCAGGGAGGTGACAAGGCCAACTCTGTGCCCTTTCTGGAAGCAAGCCTTGTGCCCTGCCCTAGAAATGTAAAAGATGAGTATGGAGCGCACACTTAACCTCTGGGTATCCCAACTTTCCTATCATCTATAAGATGAGAATAACAGTTGCCATCCATTCCACAAAGGGGTTGAAAGGGACTCAGAAAGGCCACAGGAACCACTTTGAACTTCTCATAAGTAAGCTTTTATAGAAGTACAAAGCATCACATCAAAAGCTCCATTCACAACCCTCTGAGACATTGTGAGCTTCCTGGATAGGACAATGTGTAGACCTGACACTGAGTGTTTCTTTTCATTAAAATAATTGCCATAGCAATTTCTTTTCTTTATACCTTGGACATTATTCACATGGACCTTTGTCGAATCCTGTCACCCCTTCTCCGATCACCATGAGGGGTCTCAAAGGCTTCTTTTTTTGTACATTCAACTTCATTATGCAGTCACTTGTACAAAGTGTGTAACCTTCTACTTTGCTCTTAAGGTATGTTCAGAAAGAAATCTTGGAAAAGGAAAGTAGAATGTCTCTGTAGGTTATTTATTACTTTAAGTACTGTATCTACATTTGACCCAGGACAGTACTAAATCTCTCATTTCATTGATCCTTTATTTGTCTGGAAACATTGATTTTTGCCCTAGTTATTGGGTCTGAATTACTGAAACACATCCATCTCTATGGACACTTGGCAGAGATGTTCCATTAGTCTTATAAAGGGATTGTGTTTATGGAAAAGTGTTAAAATTATAAAGCAATTCTAATCTTTTACTAATACTTTAAACAGATTCTCTCTACTAAAATCCCCTCAGTCTACTCATTTGAGTGGGTTAACCCAGAATCTCTTGCACGTGTTACTTGTTAGAGATGCTTTAAGAGTAGATGTAAACGCAGGCTCACTGAAGCAGTTTTGCAAGGACCAAATAAATATCTATCCACTGACAAATTGTTAAAAAAGTATGCACGGTTATGTTACATAGATATAGGGAGGAATAATAGAAGTTATTAATGTGCTATAACATAGATGGATATCAAAAACAGTAAGGGAAAAACTTAGTCACACAAGGTCAGATGTTCTAAGAATCCCTCATGTGAAATATCCAGAATTGGTACAGGGCCAGATATAAACTGTGAATTGTGGTTATTAGGAGATAGTAGAGGAGAGAAGTAGTGAGCGGGTACTGTATCAATTTCTGTTTCCATTTTGAGATGATGGTCACGTAGACCTGATTAGAGTGGTGCATATTCTACAGTATATATGTGCCTGTATAATATAGAGCCAGACATACACATGTCTCCCTGTACATACTCATATATGTACAGGGAAACACACACACACACACACACACACACACACACACACACACAGAGAGAGAGAAAGAGAGAGAGAGAGAGAGAGAGAACAGTTCTGAAGTATTTAATAAGGCTGTGCTGAAACTCTTGCTCTAGATAATAAAACGTGTATCCTATCAGTAGAGCTACAACTGTACAGCGCTGGCCTCACACTAAGCTACTCTCTGGCTCAGAGGCCAGTTTTCAAGGGTCTCCTCAGTGTGAATTGTGTTTCTTTCAAAGAGATCCACAAGCTTGTTATTGTTGCATGTCCTGATGTCTGTCATTGAACTATAGGAATAGAGAACTACATGTCCTCGAGAGTGATTATGCATGATAATTCACTTAAAATCATTCTTCCAAAGATATTTATATATTGGCCATTTATTTTACTTTATTTTGAATTGACAAGTGAAACATAAATTGTGTATTAAAACTGTAGGGGCTGTTTTGAATCTCTTCCTAGTATTTATTTTTGAGTGGTTTGTGCATACTGTGTCTTTTAATCTTCTCAAATGATGGAAATTCTGTTTTCTCAGGAGGGGAAAATAATTTTATATATTAGTAGGCGAAAGATAAATAACAATTGCAGTTTTTTACTCACAAACTCCTTAAGGCCTTTCCTCCAACACTGATTTTTTCAGCCTTAGTCTCTCCATGAAGTCACTGTCATTTTAACTTTTTCTTCTAACAGAATCCCTGGAATCCTCACACCTGCTGACTAGAGACTGCCACTGATTGCTGGATTCTTTAACAAAGAGTCACTTCTCTATCAGCCTCCATGGAAACCTACAGACATCATTGACTGCAGGGTTGTGACTGTGATCTGTCCCTCATCCGTACCTGGAGCTCAAGATAATTTTAAGAGCCTCTGCCTCCTGACCCTGTCTAGTCTCCTGTGCTGTCTTGACACACTTGCCCATCTTTTCTAAAGGGGTAAAAAGGATTCAGAGTCCCTGTCCCTGCTTGTCCCAGCTCAAACCCCCTAAGAGAAAGCTTGATTAACTTCACTGATTTTATCAATGTCTCTGCCCAGATATGTCTGTGCTCCAAGCCCATTTCTAAGCAATATATGAACTGGAAAGAGTATTTCTAAATAAGTTCCCTTTAAAAAAAACAAAAAACAAAAAACAAAAAACTTCCTTACCTTTTCCCCTTTCCTCATGGCACTACTCTCTTCAAAGTTATAAAAATTCATCTTCAGGCAAAATCCATTCATTGATGCCGAGCTTTAGATCAGTGTCTGCCTAGTCCGACAGTTCACTTTGAGAACTGCCCACCTCTCCTTCCCTTAGCCGAGGGCATACTCAGCATTTCGTTTCTTTGCCTCTTTCTTTCTCTTTTTCATTTCCCCTTGATCTTTGACTTTGCTTTACCAAATACCTTAACATTTTTAGACCCTAATAACAAAACAATGAATGCTGTGGACTAGGTCAGAGGAAGAGCCTCCGCTTAGGCAGGCATGAGGTCTTGGCTTTGAACCTCAGCGACAAGAAATTGGTACATTGTTATACAGAATCAAAGGGCGTGATGTACATTTTTGGGATTTATACACTGGATAGACCTATCTTGAGTATCTACCCAATGCCCTATGCTAGATAAATAAAAGATAATAATGGCACTTTCTTCTGTTTTCAAACTTCAACTATAAAGACATGTGCTGGCAATCATGGTGGGTTTTCTTTCACTTATGTATAAACTCATTTTCCATGAATTGAGTGCCTACAATACCTCTGATGCTTACTACCCTGCCACTGTCCAGCCACTGAGGACACAACATTGAGCACACCTAAGTTAGAATTGTCCTTATGCTGCTCTCTCTTAAGAAATAGTAACTATATATCTTATTAAACAACTAGAAGGAAGAAAATTATACCTTGAAGGGGAAGAGATCATAAAACACACTTCGGGCAGTGACATGTGGAAGTCTTGTTATGAAACATGAATATCAAGGACAGTCATTAAGAGTCAGAAAAATTATTAATGAAAGGACCTTACAAGTCCTCCCGAAATTTGAATATAAAGAGATATATAAAAAGAAGGTCATGTGAATTCTTACAAGTAATGTAATTTGGAGAGTTCTTTTACATCATGCTAATGAAGGAGCTTGGGTTTACTGCTAAATGCCAAGGAGAGTCACTGGGATGCTCCGGTAAGAAAATGTGGTACCCTACCTACTGTTCATTAAAATGTATCTGCAGTTTAGATATATTGTTGATTGTGTATAGGGTACTGTGGACCAGGAGTGTGAGCTATGACTCTACTGCAGTTGTGTCAGTAAGAGGTAATTTTATGTTGATATCTGATTGGTAGCAGTTTAGATGCTCTGAATTGGTACTATCTGGCTTATATGTTGTGTTATATATTGTCAGGATATAGGCTAACTTGTTACTAATTTTGTAAACCAACATTTAAAGGTTTTGAATGTTATACTTTTGTTTTGATCATATGTCAAAGCCTGGTATATAAAACAGAGGCTTACAAATAGTAGGTATCATATTAGTAATTCTATTCTATTCTATTCTATTCTATTCTATTCTATTCTATTCTATTCTATTCTATTCTATTCTATTCTATTCTAAAGTAAATAAATAGCCTGAATACAGGCACTGGTAAAACTCCTATGCTTTGGCTTGAGCAGTTGTTTTCATTGAAAATGTGCTTTCAACTGAGATAAAAATAGTAAAAGAGACTATGTGTAAAAGGAAGTCCTCCACGGTTGGGATTTTCCATTTACACAACCTCATCGAAAGTAGAGGTATTTTATTCTTTCAAAATGTTTTCCATTCATTCAAAACCTCTCATTTTTATTTGAACTGAAACTAAACAAAATCTGTAGCTAAATTATTCACATATGCTTCCTTGATAAACCTCATTTGCAGATCTTGAAGTCTTAGGGTTCCTGTTCTGGCTTCTGCTTCACACAGATTTTATCAGATTTCTATGATGCCAGGTATACTCTGTCTTGTTTATCCTCATGACGCAGATTAGGATCTTGAATACACTAGCCTATATACTGTAAGCAAAGTCAAGTTAAAAAGTGAAAATATTCGTGGTGGTTTAGGACAGGTTTTCAGGCCTATTAATAAAATTTCCCATGTTGTTTTGATTTTTTAGCTGGCTGAATGAGTCTGTCCACTGAATCAAATGTTGTTATTGTTGTCGGTGGTGGTTTATTTATTTATTTTTATTCATTGAATTTATATTACAATGGAAGCAATAGAACATTACAGACGCAACGTTTAGCTTTTCAAAATTCTTATCCCACACTTAATTTTATTTTTAGAATAGATTAAGATGATAGAGTTGGGAGTTCTTGTCCTATGTCCCGTACGACTATCTACTAGTTAATCAGATAGATTTTCTCTGTTTGGTTTATGTCAGTCAAAAACTATCTATATTATCTAATCTGGCCTTCAACTCACAAT
Source organism: Rattus norvegicus (assembly GCF_021556685.1). NCBI lineage: Eukaryota > Metazoa > Chordata > Mammalia > Rodentia > Muridae > Rattus > Rattus norvegicus. The sequence goes on along the minus strand of NC_141547.1, from coordinate 66,526,533 downwards.
CATTCTGTCTTAGATTCCAACTAGGATTAGAATTTTGTACTAACATGTCCACCACCAAAGAACATACTTAAGCAAAATTCCACCAACTGATTTATTGATAGTCATGTGGTTAGTGTGAGCAGGTCAGAGGCAAATAATTTTATATTCAACATGAAAAGAAAAAAGGTAAATTTAGAGTTTGGGTTATAATATTCTAATATCCCTACTGCAGACTAAGAGCTTAATATATATTCTTTGACTGAATAATTCCTTAAATAATTGCTGTAGTGTTTCAAAGCATGTAGAATCATCTTATCATGTACACAGAAGCTATAGTAACCATAATCATTACTCTGTATTTTGTTAGTTTCCAGTTCTTCATGGACTTTGTGCTTATAAAATGAGAGTTATTATCAGAGAGGAAATAAATTATAGCCAGAAGTAATTCATGATGATATGTTTCATATTTCTTTAAGACAAAAATTCTTAAAGCATATTCTTAAATGTATTTTTCCTTTTCCTCTTTTTTTGGTTCAAGGAATACTTTATTAATTTTTTAAAATGTCCTCCATGTTAGGAGAAAATTCTGGCAGCTGCCAGGAGGAGGGGGAAAAGTCAATTTTCTAAGTTAGAAATGGAATAGCAATACACAGTTTGTATATGAAAAATTCAAAATCATTCCCTAGATTAGAAGTGGGCTCATGAGCTGAAGAAAATGCCCTCAGAGCCATTAGCTCAGTAACTACTGTTGACTTTACTTTTTGTATGTTTTCAATTTCCTGAACATTTCAAAGTGTTTCAGTGGCCTTTTACCCTGACCTCTGATCTGAATTCTCAGAGCAAAGCAAAAACACTAGTCAGGCTGAGATTGCTTTCTGACAGTGTTATCTGTCTCTCTTTGCTTCGAAACTTAAAACACTTTCCCTATGTATAGTGGAATACTTTTAATCTTTCCAACTCATAATAATGAAACATTCCTGCATATGTATAAGGGTACAGAATATTCAGTCAGCTTCTGAAGTCCCTTGCCTCAACTCACTCTGGTTAGAGATTCTTATACAGAACTGTACAGAGGAGAGGGGTCATTCCTATTGACATTAAAGACCTGAAAATTTGCTGCTGCTGTTGCTGCTAACAAATACAACCAATATCTTTGAACCCTTATGATATTTCAGGTCTTAAGTTATTGAAATCATTAGTGATGTTTTGCAAATCAGTGAGGTAGGCAAAACTGTTGTCCTGATTTTGGAGGTGGTAACTAAAATGTTCAGAATTTGAATTATCTCCAAGTACCTTTGAATGCTTAGAACATCCCATTAAACTGAAATTTGAATCTAAAGAGAGCAAGTTATCAAACTTCTAGTATGAAACACTCCGAACTCCTACGGAGATACATGCTGGAGGAAGGGAGGGATGCTATTATTTTCTATGTTCTGAACAGAGCACAGCTCTTTCAGTCAAGAACTCACAGTAGCTATGTCTGTCTGCAAAGACCTGCTAAGGATGAGGCCAGTCACAATGCCAGCTTATGTGGGGGTGGAGCTCATGATTCCCTATCAGTATCTAGGAAGTACCGTTAGTTGATGATGACTTAGTTACAGGCAGTTGTTCTTCGGGCCTGTGAGCCCTCATGGGTGACCTATGCTCCAGTGGATCATCTCTTTCCATGCAGGTACATATAGGCACCACATATTTAACTCAATGGGATATTCATATATGGGCACTCATTCAGAGGACATGAGGAGGTATGTTGGGAGGTGTGGGGAGAACAGGTGGAAGAACACATCAGTTCATTATCTAATACCAAATTATTAGGCCTGAAATCATATACAACTAACATATGGAATTGGAAAGATTGAATTTTCATATATATATATATATTATATATACACACACATAGAAAATACACACACACACATATATATATGCACACACACATACAAGATACACACACACAAACACACACACATATATATATACATATATATATGTATATATATATATATATACATGAATTTGAGTCAGAGCAAAAAGTATGTACAAAGGTGGGGTTTGAGATAAAAAGGGAAATAATAAAAATTATTTTTAAAAAAATAATTAAAATAAAAAATCAATAAGAATATTTAGAGGTGGCATTGGCTATTTAACTGAAGAAGGTACAATGATCAGGAATTAAGGCTTGAGAGATATGAATTTGATTTAGTAGGAATGTAGCAAATATATACCTTTCAATCCAGAAAGTGTTCTTTTGGCTTAAGTGGGCTTTTATAACTGTTTTCACATGCTCATTTGAAATAGGCAAAGGACATTGTCAATAGGAAAAAATGGCAAGCAACACATTGAGTAAAGATGTGTGGCCCATACATATACAGCCACCCAATTAGACAAGATGGATGAAGCAAAGAAGTGCAGGCCCACAGGAGCCGGATGTAGATCTCTCCTGAGAGACACAGCCAGAATACAGCAAATACAGAGGCGAATGCCAGCAGCAAACCACTGAACTGAGAATAGGACCCCCGTTGAAGGAATCAGAGAAAGAACTGGAAGAGCTTGAAGGGGCTCGAGACCCCATATGTACAACAATGCCAAGCAAGCAGAGCTTCCAGGGACTAAGCCACTACCTAAAGACTATACATGGACTGACCCTGGACTCTGACCTCATAGGTAGCAAAGAATATCCTAGTAAGAGCACCAGTGTAAGGGGAAGCCCTGGGTTCTGCTAAGACTGAACCCCCAGTGAACGTGATTGTTGGGGGGAGGGCGGCAATGGGGGGATGATGGGGAGGGGAACACCCATAAAGAAGTGGAGAGGGAGGGGTTAGGGGGATGTTGGCCTGTAAACCGGGAAAGGGAATAACACTCGAAATGTAAATAAGAAATACTCAAGTTAATAAAAAAAAAGAAGAAGAAATGCAAGTCGAGGGCTGGTGAGGTGGCTCAGCAGTTAAAAGCACTGACTGCTCTTCCAGAGGTCCTGAGTTCAATTCCCAGCAACCACATGGTGGCTCACAACCATCTGTAATGGGATCCAATGCCCTCTTCTGGTGTGTCTGAAGATAGCTACAGTGTACTCATATACATAAATAAATAAATCTTGTAAAAAAAAGTAAAGATGTAATATATACAAAGAACTCAAGAAGTTAGACTCCAGAGAACCAAATAATGCTATTAAAAAATGGGGTACGGAGCTAAACAAAGAGTTCTCAACTCAGGAATATCGAATGGTGGGCAGGCAGCTAAAGAAATGTTCAACATCCTTAGTCATCAGGGAAATGCAAATCAAAAAACACCCCTGAGATTCCACCTCACATCATTCAGAATGGTTAAGATAAAAAACTCAGGTGACAGCAGATACTGGCGAGGATGTGGAGAAAGAGGAACACTCCTCCATTGCTGGTGGAATTGCAAGCTGGTACAATCATTCTGGAAATCAGTCTGGAGTTTCCTCAGAAAATTGGACTTAGTGCTACCTGAGGATCCAGCTATACCACTCCTGGGCATATACTCAAAAGATGCTCCAACATATAACAAGGACACATGCTCCACTATGGTCATAGCATCTTTATTTAAAATAGCCAGAAACTAGAAAGAACTCAGATGTCCTTCAACAGAGGAATGGATATTGAAAATGTGGTACATTTACATAATGTAATACTTCTTAGCTGTTAAAAACAATGACTTCATGAAATTCTTGGGCAAATGATGGACTAGAAAATATCATCCTGAGTGAAGTAACTCAATAACAAAAGAACACACATGGTATGCATTCTCTGATAAGGGGATATTAGCCCAAAAGTTCGGAATACCCAAGATACAATTCACAGATCATATGAAGCTCAAGAAGAAGGAAGACTAAAGTGTGGATGCATTAGTTCTTCTTAGAAGGGGAACAAAATACTCATGCAAGGAAATACAGGGACAAAGAGCAGAGCTGAGAATGAAGGAGAGACTATTTAGAGACTGCCCCACCTGGGGATCCATCCCATATGCAGTCACCAAATCCAGTTACTATTACTGATGCCAAGAAGTGCTTGTTGACAAGAACCTGATTTGGATGTCTCCTAAGAGGCTCTGCCAGAGGCTTACCGATACAGGTTAAGATCCTTGCAACTAATCATCAGACTGAGCACTGGCACCGCTAACAGGGAGTTAGAGAAAGAACTGAAGGAGCTGGAGGGGTTTGCAACCCTGTAGGAAGAACAACAACATCAACCAACCAGACCCCCCAGAACTCCCAGGGACTAAACCACAAACCAAAGAGTACACTAGGAGGGACCCATGGCTCCAGCTGCATGTGTAGTAGAGGATGGCACTTTCTGGCACCAATAGGAAGAGAAGCCCTTGGTCCTGTGAAGACTCTTTTCTAGCAGTGTAGGGGAATGCCAGGGTGTTGAGGTAGGAGTGTGTGGTTGGGAGGGTTTGGGAGGGGGAACATCCTCATAGAAGCAGGAGGAAGGGGAATTGGGGAGGGGAGCACCAACCGGGAAAGAGGATAACGTTTGAAATGTAAATACATAAACTACCCAATAAAAAAGAAGAAAAAAAAAACAAGTAACATCACAGTTGTTTTTAAAAAAGTTATTTTTTCTGTAACTTCAAAGAAATAGTCTTCGGTTCAGATTTATTGCTGAATTATTACTAAAATTCAATTTACTAAAACTAAGATATGTATATTATATCTATATCTATATATAGATACAAATATATAAACACACACAAATCTTCCCTGGGATTCATGCATAACAGCTAATAAACTATTTAAAAGTACTGCATTTTTAATGTGCATTTAACACAGAAATTTTAGTTGTTTAATTTTTACATACATGGGCTGTTCCATGTCCTCCTGTACATATATAGCAGAGGACTGCCTTGTCTGGCCTTAATGGGAGAGAATGTACTTAATCCTGTAGAAACTTGATGCCCCAGGGAAAGAGAATGCTGGAGGGGGTGAGGTGGGATGGATGGGGGATGGGGGAGCACCCTCTCAGAAGAAAAGGGGAGGGAGGATGGTGTGAAGAACTCAGGGAGAGGGGACTATGAAGGTTGGCAACATTTGGAATGTAAATAATTGAGATAAGTTACTTAAAAAGGTTTATAACTTAGCATTTATAAACAGAATGCATGACAAATGCTTAGTGATCTTGTGCAATCCACTGGGAGTAGAACATTAACTTGAATTGCTTTTAGCTTCTATACCACGTTTTAAAGACCTGTGCTAGATAAAGATTGTTTGCAAGGGCACAGTATTTTGCTAAATCCAGAAATAGTCTTTGTTGTTGTTGTTTATTGGATATATTTTTTTACTTACATTTCAAATGTTATTCCCTTTCCCAGTTACCCTATCCCCTTCTCTTCCCCCATAAGGGTGTTTCCCCCAATAAACCCCCCATCCCTCCTTCCCCTCACAAACATTCCCCTACACTGAGGGTCCAACCTTGGCAGGACCAAGGGCTTCTCCTTCCACTGGTGCCCAACAAGACTCTCCTGAAAAACACAACCAGAGCATGTCAAATACAGAGGTGAATGCTAGCAGCAAACCACTGAACTGAGAATGGGACCCCCATTGGAGGAATGAGAGAAAGGACTGAAACATCTGAAGGAACTGAAGGGATTTGCAACCCCATAAGAACAACAATGCCAAGCAACCAGAGCTTCCAGGGACTAAACCACTGCCCAAAGACTGTACATGGACTGACCCAGGGCTGCGAGTGCATAGTCTTAGAATACTTCCAGACAGTGTGTCTAGCATTCAAAATCACTAGAGCCACCTGAGTTGAATGGAATGTGTCCTTAAATTATATTACAGATTTTTTTACTCAGCTTTGGATGAGTGCAGTTTAGAATGGTTGTGTGTTTCATATGGAGGCAAGTGGACAATCCATTTAGTAGCCACTACTCTGGACTCTTTAATCCAACACTTTATAATGAACAGTCATTTTAGGAAGGGTGTTGCTGTCTTTGATGGAGTTCTCAGTTGCTCTTTTCTTACAAATATTGCCATTAACACTTTTCAGTTGGCAGAGCTCCATTCCACCCACGTGGTTCTATAATTTCACTTATAACTGTGGCATTTTCTATGTCTACTGTCGTTTGATTCTATTTCTACAGAGAATAATTTCTATTTTCATATAACACTTGATTACGGCATCCAACATGAAGAGTAGCTGAAAGAAGCTTTGGTGAAAACACTGAATGGACTTTGGCTTTAGATCAATGCTCAGCTTTAGACAGAGAAAGCAAATGATATTGCACCAGAAGCAGAGCTGAAATGGAACCCATTGCTATGAAAGGACGGAAGAACTTTCATTTTCAGAAAGGATTCTTTGATAACCTGAATCTGTTTGTATATCACAGACACTATTATGGTGGTTTCCTTGGTATTATTTAGGTCCCTGTGTTAAAAGTTACCCAGCATCCAATGAACCAATTACACATATTTGCCTTGAAAAAACTGTATGACCAAATAAAAATACTATCATTTGTAAGTTCTGTAAATCAAAACCATATTTCAGCTCTGGATGTATTCCTTTGTTAGGGCACATGCCAAGCCCTCCTGAGGCTTAGATTCAGTTCCACATGCTGAAGAAAAACTTCAGTTAATACAACAAAAGCAGGAGACTCTTTTGTGACTTTGTTGACAGGTATGAAAATAAAAGAGTGAGCAACAATATATAAAATTAAAGATAACACAATGTAGTTAATTATGTGTTTGTCAGTTATCTGTGTCTTTTTTCACCATTATAAGAAAATGCCTCACCCATATTTCTAGGTAGGAAAAAATAATCACAATTCTTTATATGATCTTCACTAAATGAGTATCACTTTTGTATTATTATCTAGTTTACAATAATTTAAGTCTAGTAGTAATGAAGTTCTGGGCACATCCTTGTGCTCCTTTCTAATGCTCATGACCACGAATTCAAGATTAGACATGACATTGGATGTAGCCCATTAGCACTGTGCTAATCTACGCTAATCTACTTTACCTTCTCATTTATGTTCTTTCTGATTTTAGTAAATGGTAATCCCATCTTTTCACTGACTACAGCCAGGAGCCCAAGCAGATCTTCAACTGCCTCCATTCTTCTTCCATCTATGCTCATTTCATTAGCAAGTCCTATATCTGTCATATATAGTACAGCTCCTTCTGGCCATCTCTCACATCGTCCCTAGTTTACTCCTTTTTACTGCTTTATAATCTCATTTAGGGCACAACAGCAAACTAAACAGTGAGATTTCTGTTTTCTTCTCTATTCCTTCCTCCTTATCCTCCTTATACAGTGGCTAGTGTGATTTTCTAAACAGAGTAAAGTAATGTCAGTTCAAGGCCATGAGCGTTCTACAAACAAGGTACTGTGCTTAGTATAAACATAAATGCCTCTTTGTGACTCAAAAATTTCTGGACCCAGTCAGTATTGTGTGACTTCCTTGGGGATATAGTAATGAATAAAACTCACCTAAGATAGGAACACTATACAAAATCTCAAATTTGTTGAACTGATGAGTTTATTGCAGTTACATTTTTACTACGAGTAAGGGGTCATTTACAAAAATATAGATGTCTCAAAAGGACCACATAAACTCGTGAAATCTGTATTCATTAGAACTCCTGGAATGACTTGCAACCTATTCTATAAGCCAGCATGTCTCTCCTGTTGATTGGAGAGTCTCCTCCACACTTGTCCTTAACTGTTTATATAATTTTGGAGAGGAAGGAAACTTTCCAATCTTGTTAAGTTTCAGGGACATCCTGACATTTTTAAGTTGTTTATCTCCTTTCCCTCCAGGGTAGAATAATTAAATCCAGAGTAAATTACTGCACAATACTGCATGTTTCCAAGTGTCACAGCATCATGCCTTTCATTTAGCATGTTCCGCTGGGAGTTTTGAAGTCTTTCAATACACTATTATTCTCAGTATCTTCCACAAATAGTGCCTCAGAAAAAAATACTGGTTCTGTTGTCCACAGGACTAAATCATTATCTTTTAGAGTTGGCTTAAGCACATCTAATCAGAAATCATAATTACCATGCCCATGTTTAAATTTGTGCTATTTTTTTTTTCGGAGCTGAGGACTAAGCCCAGGGCCTTGCGCTTGCTAGGCAAGCGCTCTACCACTGAGCTAAATCCCCAACCCCAAATTTGTGCTATTTACTCCCAGTGTTCTTCCCTTCCCTACTCTCAATGCCAGTATCTCTTAATTGTAAGGTAACTTTCAGTACACAACAATATCTTTGGCTACAAACAGAAAGCTTGGAGAACCTGTACAATCATGTTCTAGCCTACTACAGACTATATACTTAGACAATAACTCATGGATGTGAAATAAAAATAATTTTCTCCAAGACTTCATAATAGGAACCATTAAACCATGTATTCCCCCAAATTTTCCTGATTTCTGTACCAAAGTTAAACTCTATTTGATACTACATTCTTTCTTGTTCTCCGCTCTTTCCTGGTATATTCCTCACTTCCATGTTTCTTAGGAGTATCATCCATAAATCATACCACTACAAAGTCTCGAATGAAGGTCTACTAATGAAAGCACAAGTTAATTTGTTCGAGAAAAGTCTCCCAATTATTACACCAAGATACTATGTTAGCTTTATTTGTACCATTTATAAAAGTTTCTCTTATACAGTTACCTTTTGATCTTGATATTGTTTACACTTCCTGTTGGGCTGTGAACAGTTTATGGACAGAGCCTATATCATTTTAGTTAGTATATGCATGTTTTTTCAGCAGAATTTCATTGCCAGAATTGTGTTTGGTCTACAGTTGTTGGCTCACTGGTAGCAATTTATTGAATAAAACTGTCTTAATTTCACATCATTCTGCTGCGACAAAACACTCTGACAAAAGTAATTTAGAGACAAAAGAGTTTATTTTTAGCTCTCACCTCAGTATTTACTTCAGCAGTAAAGTGAAATTAAGGTAGCACAAACTTGAACCAGTTAGTAGCATCTATAGTCAAGAACAGAGTAAGAATAAATTTTCTAGATTTTATCAAGCTCATAAAAGTAACCATCACAGGTGCAACTAATTATTTGTGTTGCCATTAATCAAGATGAGGCTACCTCCTTTTTCTGCCTCCTATGGAACCTGTAAATTAGTTACTCATGATATTCACATTCCTGTAGACCTCACAAATGAGTAACTTTTTGGTGATGCTGACAGTTCCTGTGTCTGTAAAATAGTATTTTCTTGAAATATGCTGTTTTCTTTTGAGAACTTCCTATCTGACAGGAAGAAACAAGGTAGAAATGTAGTACTGCATTACATCTTAACCAACTGCTGTGATAGAAATGTGTATTACCGGGATTTTCAAGACAGAAAAAATTTAGTAAGACTCAGGGCTAAAATGTGTCCCATTCACTGAACTGATAAGTAGAAAAGGCTCCATTGAACCCATACATGACTATAAAAGCTGTATTCTTTAACTCTAATCGTATTCTCTGTGCCCCTGTGTGAAGTCCGCCTCGCTTGACTGTTATTTGTTGAGTTCACTAAATGAAAAGTGTAGGGTTAGGAGTCTTCAAAGTAAAAGACCAACCGACAGGATACTTGACTGTTCTGCCGAGCTGTCCACTTTGCCTTCAGAGTCTAAGCGAACTTGGCCATTTTCTGCTTTCATCTACCTGATGCTTCCGCACATGCCTTCAAAATTATAGTCAACTTTCTACTAAGTGTATGGGGTGATGAGGATAAGGAAGGTTATTTAATATCGATGCCTCAAGAGGAGTGATGGCATCTGTAAGATTGTATGGGAACTCTTCAGGCCTAGGTGTGTAAGAGGGAAATGACGATGTGCGATCAATGAAAAATTTTTAAGCCAGAAAATTATTAAATTTGAATTAAAGGTTTGAATTAAAACTTTCAAGGTCACTATGAACACACTGCAGAAGGTAGGTTTGTCTGAGAAGAATTGTCACTTACAGGGCTACAGGATTAATCCAGGGAAGAAGTGTAAGAGCCTGAAATTATGAACTATTGCAAGAAAGGAGATTTGGGGAAAATATTCCCTATAGAAAAACAATTTTTGCTGGCAGGGTCAAATCAGTAGTAGATTAGTTTGCGTGGTGGTGTTGACCTCAGAAGCAAAAAAAAAAAAAAAAAAAAACCAAACAAAAAAGGATAAGGGAAAACCTTTCATGATCTGAAGTTAGTGCTCCAAAATGAAATGTAATTCTTATTCATTTGATTTGTGGGAGGTAAGTTACATTAATGATGCTTGGTTTAAATACACGGACTAAAGAATAATTTCTATTATACCTGGGACACAGAAGAAACAATGGTGAATTTGAAAGATCTAAGGAACTTGACAAAGGGTTCAGTAAATATGTTATTATTGAGTAATTAAATAGTACTATTGTAAAAGTGCTGCAAAATCATTAACACTTGTAAAATTCTACAAAGTAAGGGTTTCTATGTGTTATCCAATATGGCGTATGGTAGTATGAGCTATCAGTCTCAGCTCAATTTTTTAAAAAAATATTTTAATGAGTTTTAAGTGGCAATTTAAAATCATAGGGACATTGGGTGACAGAGAAAAGGCACATATAATTCTTGCTATTACAGAATATCTGCTGACTGCATTTATAGCCTGTGTGACTTTGGCTGTCCTTTTTTTTTTTCTTTTTTTTGGGGGGGGGGGAGCTGGGGACTGAACCCAGGGCCTTGTGCTTGCTAGGCAAGCGCTCTACCACTGAGCCAAATCCCCAACCCCCTGGGTGTCCTTTTTAAGGAAATGAGGATGTAACTTCTCAAAGCATGCCGGGAAGAAATTGCCTGTCATTGTAGTCATTTTTTGCATACACACACAAAATATCATCAATTGTCCCATAATGTTTTCAGTAAGTCTTGTCATCTAACTTAAACTAATAATTTTATATAAAAAGAATATGCTAACCAATTGAATGTGAACCAACATTAGGGACAACTATGACTATTTGATAACAGTAGCATGATAGTAATAAGAGCTATAAAGCAACGGTGACCACTTGGCCTGCCAAGAGTATATCACGTTAGAAGGTGTATTTAAGCTCCAATTCATACTCAGAAAACACAAACAAGCCAATAGTGTCTTTATACATGAGCATTATCTGTAAATAGGATTAATAGCTGCTTTCAGGCTTGGGAATTGGGAGGTTAAATGTTATGACCCAAGTGTCTTGCTCAACTCCCCCCGTGGTAGATAGGACATTAAAATAGTAGCAAAATCAACTACCATGTCTCAGTTTTACATATATTATCCAAATATGAGTGACTCCTATGTTCTGTGTCATTGAGTTTGCCTTGTTAGGAACACATTCATAGTGGCAGTCTCTAATCCTTTCTGTGTATTTGTAATTGAATTTGATTTTTTGCATAGAGCATTAAAGTGGTTTTAATACTCCCACGAGGATAATGTCACAAGGCTACATCTCACTAATCTTAAGCCCTGACTAGAAAAGCTGGATCTAAAACAATATCTTCTTGATTATTCCCATGGCATCTATCCTGTGTATAACATAACAACCACATCACTACACTTTACAACATTTTTAAAGGTCACTTTTAATGTATCAGCCCTTTCATGAATCAATCTTTTTGCATTTACATTTTCTGGAATTCATAATCATATTTTTTTACAAACTAAGTAAATAAACATTCAAGTTTCAGTGTGTATTTTGGAATGACTATTTGCATAATAATATTTTTAGATGGAAATTGAGTCTCTGGCTGCACATAAACAGATCCTTTAATGGGGCCCAATGAAACACAGCAGACTTTAACATCAAACTAAATGCTCTTAATGATTAGGAATGTTTGTTTGTGGAGGTCAATCCCCATTCTAACATTTAGTAACATTAAAACCAAACCTACTCAGTTTTATTTCACTAATTGGCTACTGATCTCTTATAAAATTAATTCAGAAGGCAGTAATTGCTGTAAGAATTTTAAATTAGTGCGCCTGGCTGTCTAGAGGGATCAGGAGGGCAGACAAATAACCACATTCTAGGAGTTCTTGTTCTCTTCTTCAATCATGCACAAGGAAGTATACCTTTCCATCCAATCTTAGAGACTCTAGGATGTGTAATCTGAAGAACAATGCACTTACCAATGCTTTAAAAACTCTGTCCCATATGTGCCAGCATTATTGAGCACCACGTAGGTATAGTAGCCCCTGCTCTCGAGTTTATAATCTGGTTGGGGCTACTGAATGGAAGAGTTAATCAACATGCTAAGAGGCTCATCATAATAGTGTTTTGGGGTACACCACAAGAGGTACTGTGCCCAATCTCAATGATCAAAGTATGGGGAGATATCTTGGGCTGAGGTTATGGTTACAGCTAAAATGTGAATACTTAGAACTTAGGACCTCATAAAAGGAGGGGTGGTTCTATTGTCTGTCTGGAAGAACTTCATTACCAATTGCTCAGAATAGATATAATTCTTTCTTTGATTAGAGACCTACAAATATATTAATGTTGCTAGACAGGAAAAAAATGTGTCAAGGTTAAACCAGCACAATGGAAAGGAACCTCAAGGACCATGGCAAACAGCCCAACCCGGTTGATAGAGGCGAAAATAAAATAATAGTAGAAAAAACTAGAAAACAAGCAAGAAGAGAAGGAAATATTTATGAGTTGCCTTAATGATCTAAGTAAAATGTAGTTTTCTAATAAAAAAATAAAATGTCTGGGTTTGAAGCACAGTGAGCATTTGTGGTAGACAGGGCTTATTTGAGTAAGTTAAATTCATAAGATCACTGACTAAATCGAAATCTATCCAGAGGCTGTTCGACACCTCTGCCTGATTTCTTGTTAAACTGTTTTGGTTAGATATCATCATGAGTATTAGAAATTTGTAACACAGAATTAAGTGGATGGTTCTAGAGTTGGGGTAAAGATACTCATGGGAGAAAGAGCTAGACTTCAAACCATAGTATATTAACTTAAAGGATTCTTAGTTCCATCTGACTGCTTTCCAGATCTTGACCAAAACTTATTTTTGAGATTACCAGGTTGAATACCTCTCTCAATATTAAACCAGGCCTATTCAAAATGTAGCAAGGGATAGGAGCTTCCCAATTCCTGTTAAATACTTGTCACTAGGTAGTATCATAGGTCCAGGGACTTTCCATAGTCTAAGTGATGTTATGCACTATCTAGGGCAGTAGGTCTCAGTCTTTTGAAGTTTTGTATTCTGTTGAACCAATTACCACAGAAATGCTGAGAATGAAAAACAATGAAAGTGGGACTGTTGGCTTTGAGAAGAGTATGGGGACCTAGCCTGTTAGAGAGACGAAAGCTATTCCCTGTTCTAATCCCATTTCTATTGCTGTGATAAATTAACCTGGTAAACAGCAACATAGGGCATAGGGGAGAACAAGGCCTATTCTGTCTACAATTTCAGACTGTTGTCTTTTATTGTAGAGAAAGTAAGGTAAGAAATTCCAGCCGCTAGATACATCCCTCCATGGTCAAGAACAGATAAATGAATGTGTCCACACTCACTTGTTTGCTTGCTTGGCGAAAGCTCTTTGTCTACTTTCAAAGACAAGATCATAGGATAGTCCAAAACCAATGTAATCAGCTCCTTCCTGAAGCTCTCCCTTTTACGTTATTCTAAGTTATAAAACATTGACGGTTAAAGCTAATCATTTTTGTCTCTCAAGTGACTTGAACTCATATTGGTGGTTACTAATCATCTGACTAAATATTTAAAATACAAGACGTGTAGAAGGGTTTCTTTGAAGTTATTCACTAATTCAAGAGTTTATTTTCTCTTCTACAGCAGTGACAGATAGGTTGAGATCAGAGAGTTTCGAAGATGGACTAGAGACCCTCAGATTGGAAAGAATAGATTGTTTTTCTTTCTAATTGTTGATCTTGCAGCCTGGACAAATCAAAGACTGCTGGTAGTAAGCCAGAGTAATTGACACACGTTTTTGAGTTTTAAAATGTGCCATTTCAGAAAATGGCATTACTCACATAATAGACTTATCTGCTTTATTATCATGTATTGTTTATGATTCTGGGGCTACCAGTGATTATAAACACTTCTTGGAAACAATTTCACTAACATTATTCAAAAGACCAAAGGAGCCAAAAGGAGAGGGCTCCAGGGGATTACTGTCATGCAGATGAGGAAAAATTGAAAAGGTAGCACTGGTTTTGGCTTCACAATCACTGCCAGCTGTTTTTGAGCAGTGTCTCCTAAAGCTTTGGATCAATGGGAAAAATGAAATCCTCCTGCAAGTGAAGCAGTAGGGTGCTAAAATGCTCAAGGAGAAAGGAAGGAGGGCAGAGGCTATGAGTAGAAATTGGAAGGCGGAAGCATTATCAAGTAGTTTGGAGGTAATTGTTGTGAATGGGAAAGCAAACTGTTAGCAATCATAAAAGCTCTCAGGATAGGGTAAAGTAGAGAGGGAAAACCATTAGAAGCATTCACAAAGAGTGTTTATGCACTTTCTTCTCCAACACCTTGTATATTTTATTTATTTTTGCACATTTTGAAAGAGCCATCATTACCCAAGAATAGTACAATGGGAAGACTGACTGCTTCAAAGGTAAATAGTGCTATTATTTCAGGCAAATGCATGGGCAGCAGTTTATCTCATGCATTTCTAGACATTTCAGCTACAGACTCAAAGTTAGACCACGGAATTCTATTCTCTGCCAGTTTGTTTGCACATCTCCTCTATCTTTGTTTCAGAAAGTCTATGTCAAGACAGGAGTAGTATTTTTCCAACATAAAAGGTATTGAGAAGAGAGTCACTGTGAAAACCTGAAATGGTTTATTAGACTTTGTCATTATTTATTGATGCATAGAAACAATACCTTTATGACACTAGCTGATGTTATGAAGCGCTTGCTGTTAGCCTGACATTTCCCGAGTATTTTGGTGGTACATATTCATGGAAAATCATTAGGCAGACTTTTTATATAATGCATTTTACGGGTGAGAAAATACAACAGCAAAACTCAGAGCTGGAGTTTTTCATTACCATCCTTATTGCTTTGCGAATATGAATTCTGAGCTCCCCTTTCGAGGCTTTTCACACCATCTCCATCGGTGTAGAGCAATTAAGAAAATGGATGTACTTTACGAAAAAAGACTGTGACAAGAAAAGAATTAAGACAAACCATACTAATTCAATTCAACCTAACAATTCACATCTTTTAAGCCATGATAGTTTTCTCATTGTGTTTCACTTTAGTGATATTATTTTATGTCATGGCTAGTACATCTAAATATTTTATATGGTCTCATCCTGCCATGAGGAAGATGCAGAGTAGACATGCTAATGGAATTTTAAGGTCTTCTTGTTTTTCCTTCAGAGTCAGTTGTCAGTTATCTAAAAGAGAGCTTGTGTCACATTAAATATATTTTCCATCTATATGCTCCAAAAGGTATTATCTTTGTCCAGATGAAGCATTTTACTGCTCATAGGCTTATTCATAACACAGCTAGGTAAAACATATAATTTTGTTATTGCCAAGGACAAGGAAACAATTCTTAAGTTATGTCTTTGTTATCGACATACTTATCTCTATTTGTTCTTATTCTTAAATATTACTGATATTCTATGAACACTCAGAGGGTAATTAAACAAATGCTTCCCATGTGACATCAATCTCTTCTAAGAAGCACTCTTGTTCCCATGATCTAAGTGACAATGTAAGGGTTTCTCTCTCTCTCTCTCTCTCTCTCTCTCTCTCTCTCTCTCTCTGCCCACAAATGCTTAATGAGATCACTTAAAGATGTAGAGGATTCTGATTACTATACTACTAATAATGGACTGTTCAAATGTATGGTAGGTTGGGAGGAGTCAACATGATGGCGTAAGCAAATTGCTGTGGTATTATTTCCTACAGCAAGTCTGAATTGCTTCCTCTATTCACCTCTGAATTCTCCATCCCTGAAAGCCATTTGGAGTCAACTAAGCACTCAAAGCAGGCATCTACGAACGGACTTTTAACACTGATGGTGAGAGACATGATCCCCTAATAAGGGAAAAAAGAGAAAGCACTTTGTGTCTCTACTAAACTCTTTATGACACTATTCTACAGCCTGTGGATACAAATTGCATGCCCTAAAGTTCAGGTAGCATGTTTCCCTAGTAGATTTCATCCAAAGCAGCTTCAATTTCCCTCCAAGTCAAGAACTTCTAAACTGCATGTACAATACAGTCTGAAGATCATGTCTTCCACTTTTTCCTTTCCTATCTACAGTTTCCTGAAATGTATTCATCATATATACCTCTGTCTTGTTATTATTCATAGTGTGCGTGTGTGTGTGTATGAATGTATGTGGTATGTGTATATGTATACGTGTGGTGTGTGTGTGTATGTATGTATGAATGTATGTGTTATGTGTATATGTATACATGTGGTGTGTGTGTGTATGTATGTATGAATGTATGTGGTATGTGTATATGTATACATGTGGTGTGTGTGTATGTGTGTGTGTGTGTGTGTGTGTGTGTGTGTGTTTGTGTATGCAAGAGTATGTATTACAATGGAAACTACCTAGGACAAAGTTTTAGTCATATATGAATCCCAAATATGTGGTCAACTTCCTGGTAGTACAGGAAGTGCTAACTTAGCACAGACTAAATGGATGATCTGTGTAAGAGAAAAGAGAATGAGGTTTTACTTACATATCTCATATACCCTTGAAAAAAATCACCTATCCTATCACTACTTAAGTTTACTTTTCCAATAAAATAGTTAGAAAAAGAAAAAAGTCATCATACCTCAAAGCCTTTGGAAGAGATGCTCTTTATAGGGAAATACTAGGATATTCTTATTAGAACTTTGTACATACTGTGAAAGGACTGTACATGTGCATATTGATTTATGTAATATGAATCCAAAGAAAGGAAAATGTGGGGAACAGCTACCCATGGGAATGATTTTCTGGTTGTGTACTTCTGGAAACAGTGACCTGAGTAACAATCAACTATTTAAGACAGGCTTAGGAAATCTAATCTGAAGGAGAAAGGATCTTGATTTCTCCCTTTGGGATACAACATTTTACAAATTAATTTAGAATCCTTTAAAACCAACAGAGCTAAGAGGAAATTGAGAACACTTGTACTAATCACTTCCAACTTCAATATAGAAGGTCATACATCAAAAGGGTTACTACAATAGAAAAATTCAATTACTAGGGACTCCTAATGGGCTTTTCTTAAAATAGCACAGAACAGCAAAGTCTTCAGATCCAATGAAAAGAGTCATATTTCCACAAATACTGTGAAGGATTTGATAAATAGGCCTGTACACTCTAAGCACAAACTCCCAACATCTACAGACTTCAAAGACTAAAGTCCACATATTAAACTGTTTCAGAAAAGGTTTAAATTTTTAGATATGGCCATGACTACTCACCTATTTTCTATTTGAATATTACATATTCTTAATGACTTTTGAAAGAGCACAAAGATTTTTGCTTCAAGTCATTATTAATTTTATTTTTTGTTCTATTCAATTGATAGGACAAATTCATTGACTACCAGACTAAGGTAATTATAGTTAGTAATAGTGTACTGAATATTTATGCATTACTAGAAGACCATATTTTGAACTTAACAATACTGAGAAATACTTTTTCTTACTGTTAATAAATGATTGTTTTTGGAACCATTTAGGAAAGTGAATACTGCAGATCCAGGAAGTAATAATTAAAAGAAGTTGAAATCTTTTTCCATTATTTAAAACATGAGTTAGTTATTTAAACAAAGTCATGCTGAACCCTAGTGTCACTTGTAGAAACGAATAATAATTCTAATACATAGATTTACATAGCATAGTCTCTCTCTCTCTCTCTCTCTCTCTCTCTCTCTCTCTCTCTCTCCCTCTCTCCCCTTTGTTTGTGTGTGATGTTTTCTGTATATAATCTAGGAACGTCCAATTCAATCTTTTCACTTCATAAACGAAAATGTCGAGGCATGAAGGAGTGTCCTTTAGATTACCTGAACTGTGCTCTCCAGTCTATAGAGAATTGCCTTCAATCAGCTTTGAAGCATACAACTGGGCAGGTTAGACAGTCACCTATCTGTACTCCTATGTTCAGCACACAGTTTTGTGAGGCCACACTACATGCTTATTGATCACAACCAATATCAGAGAAGAGAATATCTACAAAGTAAGTAACCTGAGCTGCAGGAGGTCAGCCTATTAAAGAGAAAGCAACACACAGGCACTCAAGGTAGGAAAATATTTCTGCTTATATTTATGAAAGTCAATATCCAAACACCAGTTTTGAACTCTCTGTAATAGCTTGGTATAAGTTAAATACCCAGACTGGATAAAATTATACCTATAACAGAGCATGGCTTATTGTTTACAGATAAGAGGATCTCCAAACAAATGACTCCAGCTCAGAAGGACGAATTCTATATGGTGACAAAAGATTCAAATGATGTTCTTTATAGAACCTATTCTATCAACCATCTCTGCACACTACTGTGGGAAAAGTTGGCATGGTTTGCAAATTCTATGTACACCACTCATTTATGTACTAGAAACAGAAAGGACTATAATTCTAGAGCTCTCCCTCAATCAAATAAATAATGCTGCTACATCTACTTAAACAGAAATGAAGTAACCTGAGAAAATCATGATCACAATTAGCACACAGCCAAATTTGTCATCCACCTCTGTGACTGTAAGTTGACAACATTTGGAAACAAGGTCTTATAGACGAAGAAATTAATAATGTAGTCACAGCTCTGTTGACTCTTTGATCTCAAACGTCCAAGCTTCAGGAGGCCTCATTTCTCCCCATGTAGGAACCTCATCTTCAGAACTTCGTTTGGACAGTCCTAGCAAAGAATGCCTAAGGGAACCTCCATTACATCTGACAGTTATCTAAGTAATCCTACTTCACCGAAGGTTGTTGAACTCTTTATCAAATACTGTTACTATCATACACATTCCATCCACAATTTTGAAACAAAATGGTTGATGTTCATCAAAGACTTTATATAAGTGGCCATCAAATGCTCATGGCAATCCTGTGAGTCAGGTGTTATTTGTGGAGTGCGGATAAAGTCCTAAGTGAGTGTATATTGACAAGAGTAACATAGCCATGTCAAAGACATCAATGCCTCAGACTCACAGGAACTGTAGGACTTTCTCTTGGATCCAATTATACATATTGATAAATGCTTGATACTTAGCTAAAAACAATACATGCAAAAAGTGCCAACTGCAGCTTCTTTAGCTGACTGCCTCCTCATTCATACTGAATGTATTAATGGATCCTAACTTTATGTTACTTGTTTTGGTCTTTTAAAACCTCCCATATCTTCCAGCCAGGTTCCAGGACCCAGGCACAGCATTTATGAATAGTAGGTTTTAAAGAAATGAAAAGTAGGAATATCAAAGTGTTTGGGTGAGGTCAGCTGTGTAATATGGGTATATATCCCTGCTGTTGATGAATGTTGAGCATGTGCTCTCACAGTTTCTGTGTCACAACCTCATTAGGGGCTAGATCCAGCCATTTGTCACAGAAATGAAACACAACAACCAAACAAAATACAACACATTTTCTTATTTATTGCTATATTCTATTTTAAAAGCTCAATTCCTAAGCATGCATATTCTTCCTTCCCTCTTTGCTTGCTTTCTTTTCTTTTCTTTTTTTAATGGTAGAGGTAGACACATTAAAAAAAAGATTATTTTATTTATAGGAGTACACTATAGCTGCCTTCAGACACACCAAATAAGGGCATCAAATCCCATTAAAAATGGTCATGAGTCACCATGTGGTTGCTGGGAATTGAACTCAGATTCTCTCGAAGAACAGTCAGTGATATTAACCACTGAGCCATCTCTCTAGCCCTTGCTACCTTTTCTAATTCCCCAGTATTCAGTGTGAAATGATTGTCAAAACATAGTAAGGCCATATTTCAAATAGTTTATTCACATTCGTATTACATATTTTTTCTGCCAACTAAAACCTTAAGAACAACAATGACAATGACCAGTAAATTTCAACCACTGTAATTAAGGGAACTACAGTGTAGTTTTAGAGGTGTTTGCTATCCTAAGAAGGACTGAGGAATACAGTGACCTCCTCACACAGTATTTTCTGGGAAAGTTCTTTTGAAATTTCCTAACATAGCAGAGAAGATAAATCTAATCATCCTCTAGGTCAGATTCTATAACATTGGATTATAAGATAAGCCAGCCAGAGCAATGGGTTTGAAACTCTCATGTGCCATTGGAAAAATAACTTTAAGATACAAATGTCACTTTCCAAATATCATACACACTCTCTCATTTCATTCTTGTTTTCAGTTGGAACACAATGTGTATGTGATGACAGTGACTTTCCCACAGTTTCTACACTTCCTTGCAACCCAAGCTATATATTTTTGACCATTGGGATATAAACAGATATCTTCTAGAGTCCTAGGGATGTCTGTCTGCTTATTCGTTTGATCATTTTAATATAGGTGCTTAGCTTTGCTCACACATTCCTTCTTCTGTGTCCCATCTGAAACATGGACACGAGGTTGAAATTACAGCAGCCAGGCTGAGCCTTTCGGTGATGAATGTGAGGAAAGCTGTATGCTAAGTAAGGCGGTGGTAATGATTCAACTTAATCAGGACTCTAGTATTGTTTATTGAATGAGAGAGGAGGAGGGAGGAATCTCATTTGATCAGCCACTAAAGTTAGATTTCTCTGTTCACTCAGCCTAATCTAATTTCGGAGTGATAAATGATAGGAAATCAGCAATGGCCCAAGAGACTACAGAACCAGGGATAGGAACGTTTTAGGATCTTCTGATGAAATGCCTGAATTTCCAAGTCATCAGCTGGAGTGAATGTCACTAATAAACAAGGTCTGCTCAGTCAAGAGTTGATGCAATCAGCATACCATTATCTCACCCTGAAATATTCATATACAACTAGGAAGGGAGGCAGAGACCAAACTGAGAAACAAAAAGGACTCAGAGGAAAGGAGTCAGTGCAGGGATCAGAGAAAATAACTTTGCAAGATATATTTGCAATAGATAGTTTTTCTTTTGCAACACATATTTTTAGGAGAATTTTTTATTAAAATTATCACAATCGAGCATGAACAAGGATCTTTTGTAAAATGGGAAAATGTAAAAGAAATTAGCCCAGGGAAAGAAAACATTGTGTATAAGCAAAGAGTGAATTAATTAAGGGATAGTCAAAATAAATAGAGGAGAATCTCACATAAAGATATATAAAAAGTTTTGGAAAGGAAGACACGATTATAAAACTATACCATCAATTCTAGAGAACCAATATCTGACTAAGGGAGTACAGAGAGCAAATGCTGCAGCAATGGACGTGAAACATACTTGAAAGAGCTGATACAAAAGGAGTCCGCAGAAGGAAGCTTCAGAATCTCAGACTGAAAGAGTCCTCCAAAGGCATAAAGGCATGAAAGGAGAGAAACCCACAGTAGCTCATACAATTTGGAATTTCCGAATACCTGGATAAAGAAAAAAATGCTAAACGGCTTCCAGAGGGGGAAGGGAAGCAGGTTAGTTTAAAAGAATGAAGCTGGGCTTTTAAATAAGACACTACTATGTTGAAAAATTCATCCTGTGGAATCGAAAAGAAAACTCTTCTTTAATCATGAGAACATCAGCTTAAGTCACCTGTAATGGAGCTATTAAAAGCAAAAATTAAAAAGGAGAAATTTTGCAAAAAGGTAACTCTTTCTTAGGAAGTAATGAGGGATCCTCTCTCTGAACTAGTAGGCACAGCAAATCAGAACAGGGAACTAACCCAAGAGAAAGACAAACGGGTCGTCAGGAAAAGAGAAAAGTTATTTCTATGACTAAGAATCTCAGGAGAGCGAGTGTTTGCAAAGAAAAACAAACTGGGAAAACTAATAATTTCCCAAGGGAGAATAATGGTTTTAAATGATGTTAGAATGTGCATGTTTGAACTGAAAGGCATCTGCAGTTTGGGATTGAGAATGGGAAAGCATGCATACATGGGGTGTTTAACAAATGAGAAAATGAAACACATGTATTCTCTAGACAAAACAGGAAAACTGATGTAGTTTTTGTGCCTTGTCTAGAAGAACATTGAACAAGCTTTCACTATTTATTGATCGATTGATTGATTGATTGATTGATGCATAAGTAAAATAACCCTCCAGTATCTTGTGAATTACATGATTCGTTGATTTGGCATGGTGGAAAGAAAGGAGGAATGCTATAGATTACAAGCACTCTCTTCTCATGAAGACAACAGGTACTATCAGAAAGAAAGAAAAGAAAAAGACCTGAAGAGTAATAAGAAAGCACAGATTTTCTATAAAAACCTCCAGTACAAGTAGCAGTAGAAAGCTTCAAGGATTCTGCCTCTGGGTACAGAACTTAGCCTTGGGGAAATTTGCTCAGAAATATCTGATTTTTTTGGGTTGTTTTTTGTTTTTTGTTTTTTATCATGAGTTTTTTTATTGTAGAAATGGCCTTCAACCTCATATCCACATGTTTGTTAATTATTTGGCTTTTGCTGATTTATTTGTGGAAAATTTATTATTTTTGTTTGGCATTATATTTTTTCTGGCAGATATTTTAAAACATCAAGTACAGTAGCTAGTATTCCTAGGGTTGTTGGTTTGTCTGAGGTAAGATTTCCCTATATCATTATGGTTAGCCTGAAACTTGCAATGCTAAAGTAATTGGCAACAAATGTGTAGCAATTCTCTTATATCTGTCTTGCAACTGCTGGGACTATAGAGGCATGCAGTAACATAGATGTCAGGGTTTCCAGCTTGTTCTGTACTTTAAATACACAGAAAATGCATTTTTACTTCCAATGTATTTATGGTATTTCAAGTTAGGATTTTATTATAACCTTGGTTTGTCTACTCATTCATTCATTTTTTTCTTCTTTTAAAACATTTTAAATGTAGCAGAGGATGACCTTGTTGGACACCACTGGAAAGAGAAGCCTTTGGTCCTGCCAAGGCTGAACCCCCAAGTGTAGGGGAATGTCAGGGAGAGGGGGGAAGGGGAGAGGGAATACCCTCATAGAAAAAGGGGAGGGGAATAGGGTAGGGTACTTATGTCTGGGAAACCAGGAAAGGAAACAACATTTAAAATGTAAATTTTAGAAAAAGGAAAATATGGATGAATTAAAATACCAAATAAATAAATAAAATAAAATAAGAACATTTCAAACATATTTTATCTGTACTTACTTATTTTATTTTATATATAGATTTAATATTTATAATAGTAACATATATACATATATATTTATTTAGAAAAATAGTGTAAATTTTTATGCATGTGGATAGTCTAATGTTTCAAAGCATTTGCCGGAAAAGTAGCTTCTCTTCAGGATTCACAAAGCTCAAGTTTCAGAAAATAAAACCAAGTCTTCATTATAAGGTGATTGAAGGACACTGAAAATTCAAGTCCCAGCCTCAGATGGTGTCAGAGGTTAAAGAGCATTAATTGGTAAAGAAATGGGATTCTGTAACTTGATATAGGTAAGTGTGGAAAGACTCTACTAAAGGTGAGAAGATAGAACTCTTTGGTCTTGGGGATTTATTTCACCTCAGGTTGTAATCTCTACCCCCTTCATCAGAAGATGTTCCTGCACCCTCACCTCCTGAAATATTGAAAAAATTTCAGCTCTTGACTGAGAAAATTAATCTTTCATTGTATGATAAACCAGTTTTGATTTTCTCTGAAGGAGATACCAAGTGAGACAATGCTAATATCCCTTGGGCCCCACTGAGCGTTGCCTTTAAATATATAACCTTTAAATATATAACCAACAGAAGGATAAGCAGGCTCCTAGAGGAGAGATATACCATACTACTAAAGAACTTAATGATTTTGCCAACTCATTAAAGCAGAAGTCTAGAGAGGATGTGAGGGAATGGATTTTTAAAGGTGTGGAATAATAGTGGAAGAATCATAAAACTGGGTCAGGGTAAGTTTGCTGACATGGGCCCAACGAGTTGATAATCTAGGTTTAATATGGAATCTTACACAATAAAAAAATTTGTCGAGAATTTAATAAATAATAAAAATTTAATAAAAAATTTATTAAGAATTTAGTAAAAAAATTAATCATTGACTAATTTATCAAATGATGACCTACTAAGAAGGAGGGGGAGATCCCTGATATCTCTGGACTTGGTGCTGATGAAGGTATTTTAAGATTCAGGAAAAATGGAATGCTAAACTGGGTAAATTGTAGTAAACCTAATTCTCCACAATAGGAAGATCCAGAAGATGTATCCTTTATTAATCCTATATGATGCAAAATAGTGAGAGGGGCACCAGCACATTTTAAGGGCTTTATTGTCAACCATTTTCTTGTGCACTTACTTTGTGCTAGACCTTAGTGTTGCAGATACTGGTGCTTAGTTGAATGAATTAAATTCAATGCTTTTAACTGGGCACCCATGTAGCAGGGACCAGGGGGCAGCACTGAATTGCCAAAGGCAAGTTGATGGTAGTTATAATGAGCAGCCTAGACAAAGAAATGTCCATTTTAGCCTGAAGGTTAATGGTTAACATAGGCAGCATGAATTTTATGGTGACATGACTCATACAGGCCTTTCCTACAGGATCATCAATCATGCTGTTTACAGGATTGAAACAGGTTTTTTTTTTTTAAATAAAGCCTACTTCATTTTTGTCTTATCTGTATAAGTGGAAAAATTCTCAACAAATATAAAAGCAGGGGTAGGGGTGGGAGTGGGTTAATCTATATCACAGCAAAGGGAAATTTCCCTAAACTCATCATGTTTTTATTTCTCCAGTTCCAGAACATATAATTGGAAAAGATATATTTGGAAGTTGGTAGAATTCTCACTTGGTTCTCTGACCTATGGAATGAAGGCTATTATGGTTGGTGTCTTAGCAAAGGGTTTTATTACTGTGAAGAAACACCATGACTAACGCAACTCTCATAAAGGATGACATTTAATTGTAGCTGACTTAGTGTTTCAGAGGTTTAATCCATTATTATCATGGGTAAGCATGACAGCTTGCAGTCAGACATGGTGCTAAAGGTGCTTATTGCTCTACATCTTGGTCCGTAGGCAGCAGAAGGAGACTGTGTCCCTGGAAATAGCATGACCAGAGGAGAACTCAAAGCCTGTGTCTACAGAGACATACTTCCTCCAACAAGCCCACAGCCCTCTTAATAGTGCCATTCTCTGTGGCCAAGCATTCAAACACATGAGTCTGTAGGGGCCATACCTATTCAAACCACCACAGCTGGAAAGGCTAAATGGCAATCTTTAGGGTTGCCTCTACCAGGAAAAATAGTGAATCAAAAACCAGAACAGAAATTATGGAAATTAGTGCCATCATCAAGGATTTGAAAGATGCAGGATAGTGGTTCCCACCACATCTCCCTTTAACTGCCCTATCTGACCAGAGAAGAAGATCGATGGATTGTGGAGAA
This sequence comes from Rattus norvegicus, assembly GCF_021556685.1. Taxonomy (NCBI): domain Eukaryota; kingdom Metazoa; phylum Chordata; class Mammalia; order Rodentia; family Muridae; genus Rattus; species Rattus norvegicus. The sequence goes on along the minus strand of NC_141547.1, from coordinate 66,501,127 downwards.
TGACAGTAGACTATTAAAAGCTCAATCAAGTAATGACTTCAATTGCACCTGTTATATCAGATGTGTCCTTACTTGAGTAAATTAACACATTTCCTTGGTACTTATCTAGCAAATGCTTTTTCTCAGTACCTTTTCATAAGGACCACCAAACGCAATTTTCTTTCAGTTGGAAAGTCTTGCAATATACTTTTGCTGTTTTGCCTCAAGGATCTATTACTTCTCTACCCCTGTGTCATAACTTAATTCAAAGGGATATTGATTATCTGTCTCTTCCAAAAACATCTCGTTGCTTCACTATATTGATGACATTTGCTGATTGGAACAAGTGAGTAGGAGGTAGTAAACAATTTGAACTTGTTTCTGACACATATACAAATAAGAGAATGAAAAATAAATTCAATCAAAATTCAACAGTCTTCTATCTCAGTAAAATTCATAGGAGTCCAGTAGTAGGGGGGATACTCTTAGGTGAAGAATGAGTTATTGTGGTAGTTATTCCTACCACAAAGAAAGGAGCATTACATTTTGTGCACTTGTTTGGATTCTGGACACAGCACACTCCTCAATTGGGTGTGTTACACTAGCCTGCCCATACTTCAAATGACTCAGAAAGATTCTAGCTTTAATTAGGGCCCGGGGTAGATATTTATTCTAGTTATGGATTTGACTTTTCTACATATAATAGTTCTGATAAAATCAGCAAACATGGCCTTGCAGAATGCATAATCCAATATCATGGTACTCCATACAATATTGCTTCTGACCAAGGAAATCATGCCACAGCTAGAGAAGTGTGACAGGGAAACAATTATGGGATCCATTGGTCTTATCATGTTCACTACCACACTGAAGCAGCTGGCCTGACTGAAAGATGGATTGGCCTTTTGAAGACATAGTTACAGTGCCCATGAGGTGGCATCAGCTAGAAGAGCTTGGGCAGTGCTCTGCAGAAAACACTGTATGCTTTGAAACCTCATCCAACATATGGTACAATTTCTCCCATAGCAAGAATCCAGAAATCAAAGGGGGTGGGAGCATAATGTTCCATTTACTATCATCCCTAGTGCATCCCACTAGGAAACATTTTGCATCCTATTTCTAAGTCCTATTTCTAAGACCTTATGTTCTGCTCGCCCAGAAATTTGGTTTCATGGGGAAACCTCATGAAACTGAGAAGCTTATGCAGGGCAAATGACATAATCAATCAGAAAAAAACAGAATGTTCTCAAAGGTTTCCGTCCATCATGGCTGGAAGATGAGTAGGAAGGAACAGAATAGTTCATATCATGGTGACCAGGAAGCGAAGAAAAAACAAATGAGATCAGGAAAAGAGATCATTTTCACTTCCTTTCTTTCAAGTAGCTAACCCTTCTACTTCTTATCACCTACCAAGAATGCCATCCCATTATGAGTAGCCCATCAAGAAATCAATGCATTCATGAGATCAGAGCTCTCCTCATGAAATTGTCTCTTACTGGCTACCAGAAGCACATCTGAATATTTGCTTAGATAATCTTCTAGGTGCTTCACAATCAGGTCAAGTCAATCTATACTAACCATCATAGTCATTTTAAGTGGTTTAATACAGCTATATCTTGCAAAGGATCATATTTGATCCAAAAGTAGCAATCATATAAGCAGCTGTCCTTCCAGATTTTCTGGCTTAAGATTGGCCATGGTACTGGGCCACTGAGTAGATAATTTTACAGAAAAATAAAGGTGAAATACACTGAAGCAAGTACCTGAGCTAGGTCACTTGGGAACAGAACCTGAAGTACACTTTCTGTCCATATGGTTTATGGGTAAAATGCTCTTGAGGGATGATGGGGATGGGATGGGGAAGTTGGGAAAGATAAAGGCAAGTACCAGGATTTTTTAAGTGAAGTACTACTTTAGTCTGATTTTTGAGAAGCTCTAATGAATTAGTATGTGATTAGTGGCTAACCTTGAATTCCAGTAACAATGTGGGAAATGGGGACTCCCCTATACCTTAGCCACAATCACTCTAGAGTAAAGCTTCAGAGAAAGTCATCACTGATATCTCTCAGTCTGTACCCATCATAAAACATCTGTCAGGGAAAGAGGTTTCCTGGTTCACCATGGATCTTGGCAACCATTACCTGATATTCAGCTTCTATTAGTTCAAAATACTTCATCAGTGTTTTGCATCATCTCCCTTTATCTCTTTGTCACATTTTGTCTTATTTTGCCTTTAAAGAAGACACAAATTGACAGTTCATTTTACCTAGATGACCTAGGTTGATCTGTTAGCTTCTATTTTAAACTTGAGTATTTCTTCAAACAAGAATAACAAAGTAAAGCATATCTGGCATCCTTTTTATCTTACTTTTAATGAACAGATAAAAATAATTTTAATTACAAGCATTATTTAAATGATGTCTGAGGAAGTTGGAGGTTGCTTGCAAACAGTTGACTTATGCCAGTATTTTAAATGCTCCCCATTCCAAGTCTTATTTAGACTAACACATTTGCATGCTCTATGAATAAAGAGTTGCTCGGAATATCAATTCAGTGTTCAAATCATCATACAGTCTAAATGAGGTAGTTTGGGTTTCTGAGAAATCACTGCCTATACCTAGTTTCTTTTTATCAGATAAAAAAATCATAAAGGAAAATATACTTTGATGTTAGCAAGCAGTTAATGAACAACTGTCTGTCGTGGGAAAACAAGTCAAGAAACTACAGGAGCTAAAATGTGAGAAAGCAATAGAATAAATGCCTGTAACCCAGCTTTGCACAAAGCAATGGATAACATGGCCTAGAATGATGCACTGCAGTGATAAGAAGAGGGCTCTATGGAATGGCGTGGATCCTCATGGGAAATTTTTCAGTGCTGGACTTGGGACCTGTATTTCCATTTCTATTCACCTTATTCCGTTTCTTTTCCATTTAAATGCAGACATAAAAAGGATGCTCTGTAATATCTTCTACTTATCTTCCATGGCTCTATTTCCCCTGATCTCTTTTACTTTGCATATTTTCAAGGCCAGTTTCACGGACCTCACCTCTGGAATCAGAATCCCAGTGATCAGAGTATGCGGATCAAATGAAATGTGTGATTGGATCCCATCAAATGCGTACCTAGTAAAATGATGTATTAAATACTGGCCTGTGGGAAGAATATCATACCTGTTTGCTATGGCATAATGATTGGTTGAACAGATAAAAATTAGAGTAGTATATGAGGGCACCCCCACCTGACTCTGAAAATGACAAAATGGGGAGCACAGGCTTATTATTTAGGATAAAGTTTCCTATGAAGCAGAGCACTTCCTGGAAAGACTTTTACTGAGACATGAATACTTTAAAGAATGAGGCATTTTACATCATTAAACCTCAGTCAGAAGCCTTTTCCCTCAATGGTAAGTTTTCCAGGTAAACTCCTCTGGATTTGATGCCTTTGGAAACCTCTGCAAATGTCTTCCCGTTCATCCGAGAAAGGAAGGGAGGCATCAGAATTATGGATTTAATCTATTATTCAATTTTATTATATGCTTTGGGGACTAAAGTGTTAATCTTTTGTTGTGAATAAGAGAACTGAGCGATAATTAAAACAGGCCAAAATAAAAATAAAGTAATAATAATAATTATGTGAATTAATCACAGGACCGGATCTGAAGTCTAGTCCAACACTTCATTTGTAGTGTTCATGATTGTCCTCCTATCCTATGCAGCAAATAGCTTAATCCATCTTTCAGAAGCATTCTCTAGGAGGTTAATAGGAGGCAAACATGGTTTAGATTAAACAAAAGCAGGCTGCTTTGTTTGCAAGCTTTCTTATCCCATTTTTTTTATGTTCTAATGTGTTTTGCGTCTCCCAGGAGGGCCTATACCACAGGGTGTCCATAATCTTTACGGGGATGTTTACAGATTCCTTACAAACTGTCCACATATCTTTTGCAAAGTGACCTTGTCTTCTCAAGCATGCGTAGCTATTGAAAACTCCTGAAGACATTTTAGAAATGGCTCTTCTCTCAGAAATGCTGTACAAACAAAAGAAGAGACACACTGATATCCTAATGACTTTGCTTTTTATTTTATGAATGTCACAGAGCCTGGAGTTTGCATTCATTTTTCAAATGATAAGCATAACTGTTAATTGAAGCACAATAATATATATTCACATTGACACATGTTCACAGATCTGAAAAACAATACAGAGTAAGCAACTAGTCGAAATAGAGAATGTGCTATTATAATGTCTGAATGTAATCACAATAAACCAATAAATAGTTATGCAAAGCATATCAGATATACTATCTCACTTAATCATAAGACTGAATCTCTGAAACTATTTATTTCCATACGACACAAGAATCAGGAGTATCCACAGTATTCAGGACTGATTTCCACCTAAACAATCCTGAAATTCCACCTCACACCAGTCAGAATGACTACGATCAAAACCTCAAGTGACAACAGTTGCTGACAAGGATGTGGAGAAAGAGGAACACTCCTCCATTGTTGGTGGGATTGTAGGCTGGTAAAACCTCTCTGGAATTCAGTCTGGAGGTTCCTCAGAAAACTGGACATAGTACTACCTGAGGACCCAGCTATACCACTCCTGGACACATACCCAAAAGATGCTCCAACATATAACAAGGACATATGCTCTACTATGTTCATAGCAGCTTTATTTATAATAGCCAGAAACTGGAAAGAACCCAGATGTCCTTCAACAGAGAAATAGATACAGAAAATTTGGTACATTTACACAATGGAGATATTAAAAATATTGACTTCATGAAATTCTTAGGCAAATGGATGGAATTAGAAAATATCTTCCTGATTGGGGCAACCCAGTCACAAAAAACACACATAGCATATATTCACTGATAAGTGACTATTGGCCCAAAAGGTTGGAATACCCAAGATATAATTCATAGACCACCTGAAGCTCAAGAAGAAGATAACCAAAGTGTGGATGCTTCAGTCCTTCTTAGAAGGGGAACAAAATACTCACAGGAGGTAAAAGAAGATGAAGTGTCAAGCAGAGACTGAAGGAAAGGCCATCATCCAGAGACTGCTACACCTGGGGATCCTTCCTACATACAGTCATCAAACCAAGACAGTACTGAAGATGTCAAGACGTGCTTGCTGACAGGCTCCTGATTTTGTTGCCCCATGAGAGGCTCTGCGAGAGCCTGACAAATACAGAGGCAGATATTCAGAGCCAACCAATAGACTGAGCACAATGTCCTCAATGGAGGAATTAAAGGATTGAAGGAGCTGAAGAGGTTTGCAACCCATAGGAAGAAAAGCAATTCCCCCAGTTCCCCCAGATCTCTTAGGGACCAAATCACCAACCAAAGAGTACACATGGAGGGCTTTAGCAGAGGATGGCCTTGTTGGGCATCAATGGGAGGAGAGGCTCTTGGTCCTGTGAAAGCTCAATGTCCCAGTGTAGGGGAATGCAGGGCAGGGAGGCAGGAGTGGGTGTGTGTTTGGGTGGGGTGGGAGCACCCTCATAGAAGCAGATGAAGGGAGAATGGGATTGGGGGTTTCTGGAGGGGAAACCAGGAGAGGGCTAACATAGAGTACACATGGAGCGACTCATGGCTCCAGGCACATGTGTAGCAGAAGATGGCTTTGTCAGGCATCACTGGAAGGAGAAGCCCTTGGGTCTGAAAAGACTCAATGCCCCATTGTAGAGGAATGGCAGGGCTGGGAGGCAGGAAAGAGTGGAGGAGGAGCACCCTCATGAAAGCAGCAGGTCAGGGGATAGGTAGGGGATAGACAGGTTTCCAGAGGGGAAACCAGGAAGGGGGATATTTGAAACATATATAAAGAAAATAACCAATAAAATGAAAAAGGAAATGTAAATAAAATATCCAATAATAAAAAAGAAAAGAAAAACCTACTTTAGTGCATTTCAGTTGCCTATGAAAAGATTTACAAGGGTACCTAGTATTTTCTTTTCCTTTTGTGACACCCCCACCTTCGGCTCTTTTCATTCCTTTATTATTGGAAAGTCTAAAAGACTTTTCCTGAAGTTATAAAAAATTAGAAGAAAAATACTATATAATTAGGTTGCTAATTTAAAAGTAATATTAGTCTATAGACATTTATCTCACTTAAAAATTACACACTAACTACCTGCACGGTAAGTTTCAGCTAGCCAGGTTTTATTCCACAGAGTTCAGCCATTAGTAGATACGTGCTTAGGCTGGACATGCTTAATCTATAGTACTTTATTGTAGTGACCCATGCAGAGCGAGTACTCTTGACTACCAGCAGTACAACTCTGGGAAATGTAGAGTAAGCATGACCAGGTTGCTCCTGGCCTGTGCCCACATGTGACGTAGATAGTATTCATCCTTATACTTTACCATGATTCTATGGGTTATCCTTATCCTCATTTGGTAACATCAAATACCTATTGACTGAGTCCAAAGAAAAACACAAGAGGGATCATAAGACCAACTTTCTTCATGAATGACCGTTGAGGGAAATTATTTGGTTCCTAAGTTCTTTGAAAGTTATCTTATGTAGATTGAATTTCAAAATGGCATAAAGCCTAAAATGGGAACTGTTTCTCCCACCTTGAATTTTCTTAATTGGAATCTATGGCAGCCTAAACTTCTATGATATTATTAGTCAAAAAATCCAGAAATAAAAATGAAAAGTGTTACCTGGATGTTCTCTATGCTGAATTTTATAAAGTAAATTGGAAGGAAAGAAAAAGAATTGTATGGTAAGTATTGAGAATTCCATTTCGGCGATACATTTAATAGAATCTCTGCACTCCTGTGAAGCTTCATTTTATCACTCCTTCCTATTTTAATCTGCTTCCCACATTAAGTAATTCCTACCTGAGTTTCGCATGAATGGCTTGTGGGCAGCTGCAAGCAGGCTGCTGCTAGGGAAAGAAAATTACTGATGCTCAAATGAGAGAAAGGGTAAGAATTTCCAGAAGAAGCAACCCCTGATCCTCTTCATCCTTCCTTACAAACCAATGCTCAGACCAATCTTCCCTTTTAGAGCTCATGAGGCCAAACACATCAAGGAGTGAAAATCATTTGTTCCTAAGAGTGCTGCTTCACAGAAATGGCAGAGAATGAGCATCTCTTTTAGGTAAGTGCGTTTGGGCAGCCAAACATCCTTTAAAACCCACTGATAACTTCCTTGACTTCCCAGTATGCATAAACACAGCTCTTTATCATCTATGCCAGAAACTTGTTATTAAAGTTAGAATGACAATGTTCTTCCATAAGAGTCTAGTGTTAGCTCCAAGATATTCCCCTGAATTTTCTTGCTTCTAAGGTAAGCACAAACTTACAACTTTTCAACTTTAAATAACTTTTGTGAACTAAAAAATAGTTTTTAATTGGTATTCTTATGTTCCAAAATACTTTTGTTTTCTGAGAAAAAGTATGTATTTTATCTAGATATTGTTTTCCACTAAAAGAAACTAGTCATTGTTATATGGGTACATGCTCAAAGAGGAAGCAGAAATGTCAGTTCCACTGCTCTGTCACATGTGCATATTTATTAATGAGAACTTTATTTTGTATGCCATTTTGAAACTCATCCTTTTAACTATGAGATTACATTATAGATATTTTAATTCAGTTGCATTGGACAGGCTCAAGACAATCATGGATGGAAGAGAGTAGGTCTAAATTCTTGCCAACCTGAATTACAAACTGAGACTTATACCATAAAACGATACTGAGCAGGCAAGGCAGAAACCAAACTTTAAACAAACAAAACAAAACAACACAAAACAAAACAACCCAGCAAACTTCGGTGTGAGGTAGCCTGGATGCCATGTTGATTATGACATGGAATTCCTACACCAGGAAGAAAACCATATAATCTAGTGAGCAAGAACAAGTGAGGGGCCAAAGATAACCATTCTCGTTCTGGTGTACCAATTAAATTGGGATTCTCTGTGTGATAGGGAGTTTATTCTTTATGTAATGCTCTGCTTTTATGACATCCCCATTCTTCCTCTGTACTTTTATACATGGCTAAATGTATAAAAGTAAGACCCATCCCAAGGAACCTTCAAAGGTCTTGCCACACAACGTTTTGTCTCCACAAAAGACCCAATGTGTACTAACGGATACATTTCATGGTTCATGTTATCAGAGAATATAAACACGGGTAAAACATCAGCATATGCACCACCAAATCAGGCATTTGTTCCTATGAGCCTGTATATAAATGTTTGAAAGTGTTCAAGGACATGCAAAACTTATCCATCACCATGAGGTTAGCAACCACTGAACATGTGGCTTGGCTGTGGGATGCATAATCTGTGATAGATGGTGAAATGTCCTGAAGGGATTAGTGGTTAAAATTGAAGACTGAAGACATCGACAAACACACCAACATTAAACTACCTCATGGATAAAGCCTTTCTTTTTGGTTTGGGATTTGTTTGAAACATTCTTAGCACATAGCCCAGGCTGTCCACGAACTTGTAAGCCTCCCGCCTTGGCCCACTGAATGCTAAAATTATAGGTAGAGTTGCAATACCTTGAATTTTATTTCACTTGTGAAGGCATAGTGTATAGACAAGCATGTTTGTGAAGTTTATGAGTCAACTTGATGACATCTAGAGTCTTCTGGTTCATGGGGCCTTCTAGCCCATGCATGGGGGATTATTGATTTGGTTAACTGAGAGGAGAAGACACACCCCATAAGGTTGCACTAGACCTTTGACCTGGATCCTTGACTGTGTGGGACAAAAAGATGGCATAGGGCAGGGAATTTAAGCTTAGCACATAAGTTCACTGCTTGGCTTGTAGTGTGGATATAATATGATCAGTGGACTATACCCTCAAAAAATGAACCAGAATAGACCCTGTCTTCTTTAAATTCCTTTTGTCAAAGTAGATGTAAAAATAAACTAATATAAAACTTTTCAGGAGAACATACGTTCTTCCGACATATTAAACAGTTACTTCAAATGCAATCTGAGACCATTGAGTTGAGCATTTCCTTCATGACACATCACCCAGTATTTGTCAATATTCCCCGAATGCCCTGGCTGAGAACCCTACTAGATCCATTGGTATATAGTATACCATTATGGGCACACCATAGAGAAGTCAGATTTTTCAGGGGCTTTCATTTCCTCATCCGAACAAATTATACATTTCCTGTCCAGTTTAATTTAATTTTTCATTGCAGTTCTTCTAGGATTTGATACACAGTGCCTATTTTTTTTATGTCTGGAACTGAGGAAGTTTTGTGTACTGAGGAGATGGCTCTGATTTCCTCAATGGCTTTCCATTTTCTAATGTAGCTCTGCCTTTGTCTTTGAACACGACTGGTAAAGCAATCGTTCTGTAATGGACCCAAGAATAAATATACTTTACGTGAGTCAGAGGAGGCTTCTTTTCAAAGAATAACTACAAATCTCAAATGAGCATTTGGCATTCCTTGGCAGCCATCTCACATTTACTGATTAAATTCACTTCGCCCAGGCTTGAGTATTGCTATTATATTTTCTTTCCCCCAAACATCCACATTCTCCACCTCCTAAATGTCTCCTCCTCCTTCTGCTTCCAAATAAGGCAGAAGAGAAGCAATCAATTAGATTAACGTTTTATGGGAGTACTACTGCCAACACTAACATTCTCTTTTCTGACTGACTGTAGGGTAGGACACGTGAAAAGTTCTCCTTGTAACCAAAGCCAACCCCTGCACTGTATCTGGGATGTCAGCAGTATTTCCTCATGAAGCCACAATGGCAGAATAACAAGAGAAGCTCTGTAAATATAGTTCATCAATGAAAAATGGGCATTTTAAGGAATGAAAGCTCTCCTCTGTTCAAAACAAAGAGAGCAAACGTAGCACGCTATTTCTAAAGTTCATCTAAGTAGCACACATTTATAACCATGTACAACATAAATGGTGCAAACCTCATTTCCTCAATAGCTTCTTATGCTGTAGCTTAAAAGTTAATGGTCACTTCTTAGAGTACATATTAACAAGAAGGTCCAACCATTGTCCTCCCATCGCATTAATCTTCACAACAACTATACAATAAAGCCTGATGAACCAAAGCCGAATGTGGGGCCAAGCTAGTTTAAGTAAAGAGGAATGCATGCATGCATGATGGGGAAGTCCCTGCTTGCTCCTCTCAGCCATGATTCAGAAACCCTTGAGACAAGGACAAGTCTAACGAATGAATGGGCCATTCCAACAGGGAAGAACACTACTTGCCCACTGCAGGAAACAATGCATGTTGTCAAATAAGCACATCCACGTTCTGTCAGTCTTCAGGCAGGCTGGCCATGATATTGAAGAGAAGTGTGTGCACTCTTAATGGACACTTCATATTTAGCAAGACTGGATCTTGTTCTCTGTGTCCTAAGAATGGAATTTAATCACTGCAAGATCTTCCAAAATTACAATAGAAGCATGTCCTGGGGTAGATTTGGATTAATATTCTTTGTATTTAAAGAATATGTAATTTGTGTAAATGGAGATGACAATAAACAAAAGTAAATAAAATCGTGCATTTAAAATGTGTTTTTTTTTTTTGGTTCTTTTTTTTTTTTTTCCGGAGCTGGGGACCAAACCCAGGGCCTTGCGCTTCCTAGGTAAGCGCTCTACCACTGAGCTAAATCCCCAGCCCCTAAAATGTGTTTTTATAGTGGGCTTTAATACTTGGTTTTTAATACGAATGAGAAGGGTCTGACGGAACTACAAAGGCTTTGGTCATTAGACTTAAATTGTTTCCAGATATATTGCTGTCGGCTACTATGTACCTCTACCGTTGTAGTTGACTAAGCTTGGCTTAAAAAACTTGTTCTTCAGGTAGACAGCCTGGATTTAATTATCTGACTGACCATTTCTTAGTGTGATATCCAAAGTTTGAAACTTAATGAACATACATTCATATAGATTCTCTGGTTAAATTTCTTTTCTTTTAATTTTCTTTTTTATTATTTTATTTATGTACATTTTAAATTCTATCCCCCTTCCCAGTTTCCCCTCCATTAACCCCCATGCCTTCCTCCCTCCCCCTGCCTCTATGAGGGTGTTCCTCCACCAGTTCACCCACTCCTGTCACAGCGGCCTAGCGTTCCCCTATCCTGGGTCATCAAGCCTCCACAGGACTAAGGGGCTCCCCTCTCAGTGATGCCAGATAAGGCAGTCATCTGCTACACATCCAAGTAAAGCCATCTGTATCCCACGTGTACTCTTTGGTTGGTTGTTTGTCCCTGGGAGCTTTGGGGAATCTGGCTAAATTTTCAATCATAACTGGCTAGTAAATATTATTGTCAAAATAAGTCAGGTATGTAGTATTTAAGACAGTGCTGGAATCTGTTCAACAAAGTGCACCTCAAAAGGCCATTGATGGCATTAGAATTCACAGCCTACTCTTGTCTCAATCTTGAAACCTCCTAGATTTGAGACCCACACTGTAGCATCAGATACTTTCCACCAGAATGAGAAATTGGAAATTGCCATTCTTTTGTTTCTTCTTAATCATTAACAATCTACAACAATGAGAAAAGAGTACTGATAGAGTGTTTAAGCAAACCAGGATTCCCTACTTCCTTTTCTTTGTGACAACATTGTGCCCTACTACTGTTTTTACCCAGTTGCTTGATACTAGGGACCAAAACATTGCTTTACCTATTGACTTGCAAATAAGATAATAAAAAAAGAAAAATAGTATGAAAATAACCTAAACAATACATTTTTAAGTAAATAAAGAATCAGCATTTCTATAATTATGGCTAATAAGATTATTCTTACAGGGCTTTGCAAAAATTAGATTCTAAAATGTATTAAATGTTTAGCTCCTCACCTAGAATATAATTATTGTTATATCATAGATAGTGTAATTATTATGGTATCTATGCTTGTGATTTCTAACAAGTCAATTAACCTTCCTAGGTCTCAATTTATGCAGAAAATGAGGGGGTTAGGTAATAACTGCATGAATCTTAGTTGCAAAAATTATATTTTAATATAAATAGCTGGGGAAGTAAATGTATTATTCTCATCTCAATTTGGAATATGCTCAATTTAGATATTTAATCACTGAAGTTCATATATGAGGGAGGAGAAGCTACTTAAAAGGAGGCAACATAACACGGCTTTCCTTTTGTAAGTCATATTTTTACCAGCACTGTCTGTTCCTATTGCATGGCAAATAAACGAAGAAGGTGATTTGGCTTTTCAAAATCTCTTCTCTAAACAGGTCATATTATGACACTTGATGTTGTTCCTAATGACGCAATTAAGAATGGGTTTTTATACCGTAGTGTTGAAACTGCCTGTTAAATAGGAAGTCAGGATCCATTCACAGGCTGTGGTAGACAGATGGAAAGACTTTGCTTAATAAAGATGATTTGGAACGTGAACACATCCTAAAGATCAGAACAAGTCAGACACTTATTCAAAATAAAGGAAATTTGACAAGAGACAATGAATCTATATCCTGACAAGTGTCTGGCAGTGAGGTATCACAGAGTACTCCACATAGAGACTCCAACTGGCAACTCTCATAGAGAAAGGATGCCAGGGGATAAACATAAGCTGCAATAACTTCCACAGACTATATAACTCACTACTTCAGGAACTTTCCAGGATCAAGAATAAAACCCAGTGACTTGTGATGGTTCAACATGATATGGCCTTAACTATGCCACCATTGTTCCTACTTATACCTTGGTAAGTATAAAATTCTGCAACTATGCTAGACTCTCAACTTTCAATACAGAAATCCCCAACTAGTTGACAGCTCATAACCTGGGCAGGCCTGCTGCTTGGAAGGATGCTTGTCAGATATTTTCTTTTGCATCACCGATATTCAAGTATTTTCATACAAATTAGTGTGTCTTAATGCCTTTCTCTAATTACTGTATCACAGAACCATGTTTTTGCCTTGTTATAATAATCTACATTTTTCTTTATTAGATATTAGTTCACACATATATTGATTTATCTTTTGTCTTGTTTCTTCATTACTGTAAGGTAATGTATAAGGATAGCATATGAGCCATTATGCAGACATGTATTTAGCAAATGAATAAATAAATGAACTGCTTTGCTTTCTATGTATGTTTTATAGCTAGCAGCTTGACATTTAGTAGGTGACATTGAAAGAAAATAGGTCTCATATACCTCGCTTATAGCTGCACCCTTGTTTCCATGTGTGTCTAATCTTGGGACTGGCATCTTGAAGTTTCCCAACACATGACCTTACACATCTGTCATGAAAGGATCTCATACTTAAGTTTGAAGAAAGGAAGTTAAATTTTGTCTTTTAGGAGAGAAGCAGCCATCAAAATTTATTTTAAACTTTAGGGATGGAGAGATGTCTCAGTAGTTGGGAACACTTGTTGGTCATCCAAAGAATGACCCAGCACTAAAGGGCAACTCACACCTGTCTGTGACTGTAGTTTCAGGGCTTCTGAAACCCTCAATAACTTAGCAAAAGCATCAATGAACATAAAATAAAAACAAATTACAAAACTGTCTTTTAAGCTCAATGCAGTCGATCATTGCCAACTTCCCATTAGCACCCATTCTTCAGACAACTTTAACCTTGTTTTGAATCATTAAAATCTGCAAGCATAGCTCTTACTTCCGTAGCAAGCAAGGAATATAGCTTTTGGTTTCAGATATTGAGTGCTGGCTGCTAATGTTTGGAATGAAAGGTAAGGTGTCTGGCTATAATGGAAACACATACAAATACTTTACTCTAATGTAGGAAGATGTCTAAACACATATAAACTCATCCTAAACCACATAAGAATATATGCTTCAGTCCTTCTTTGAAGGGGGAACAAAATACTCATGGGGGAAATACAGGGACAAATGGTGGAACAGGGACTGAAGGAAAGGCCATCCAGAGACTGCGTCATCTGAGGATCCATCCCATATGCAGCCACCAAACCCAGTCACTATTGCTGATGCCAAGAAGTGCTTGCTGACAGGAGCCTGATATGAATGTCTCCTAAGAGGCTCTGTCAGAACCTTACTGACAGAGATAAGGATGCTTACGGCTAACCATTGGACTGAGCATGGGACCCCAAAAGGAGTTAGAGAAAGGACTGAAGGGGCTCAAGAGGTTTGCAAACCCATAAGAAGAACAAAAATATCAACCAACCTGACCCACTAGAGTTCCCAGAGACTAAACCACCAACCAAAAGTACACATGGAGGGACCCATGTCTCCAGCGGCATATGTAGCAGAGCATGGCATTGTCAGGCATCAATAGGAGGAGAAGCCCTTGGTCCTGTGAAGGCTTAATGCCCCAGTGCAGGAGAATGCCAGAGCAGTGAGGTAGAGGGTAGGTGGGAGTGGGAACATCTTCTTAGAAGCAGCGGGAGGGGAAGCATGGGAAAGGAGAGAAAGGGGATAACATTTGAAATATAAATATATAAAATATTCAATAAACAAGGAAGAAAAAAGAGTAAACAAGTTGAACTGATAATTTCAACTTAAGACAAAATGACACTTAGGTACAGAAGATGGTGGTTCTTTCCCAAGGCTATAGAACAGATACATGTTTTAGAGCTAAGACTTCACTGATGATGGATTTGAGTCTGTACTTTGTTAATTTAAATACAATTGTGTTTATATAAGAACTGAAATTACAACTGATATAATATTAGGAGTGGGGATTATCTTTGGGATAAGACTCCAGACATATTTAAATACTTTTTAAAACAAATGCTCCAAAATCATTGTCTTTATTTTTCATTCTGAGGATGAGAACTAGGCTCCCATTCATGCTAGACAAGTCCATTACCATAAAGTTATACCTCAAGGTACTGATTTATTTTAGACTGATGTCACTATGCACATAACTCAGGCTGGTTTGAAATGCTCAATTAGCACAGAGTGGCCTCAGATTTCTAATTTTTTCTGCTTCTTCCTCCTTAATACTAAGAATATAGACATAGATCACACACCTTCAAGTTTTGAATAGGATGTCTGGGTGGATCCCTCTGAGATTATGGCAATTGAGGAAGTACTGAGAGATGAAAGGGCAACTCTCTGATTTTCATATTTAGGATAATTCTAGAATGACTACATGGACATATATGCATTTGAAAACCTTGGCACTGTAGAAGTTCAGTCCCTGGGCCAATAACGGTGCAGGCTATCAATTAGTCACTAATATCTACAATAACCCTTCAATGGACAAGTCTTAATGATATAAAACACTTCAGATATAGTTGACATTGAGTCCACAGTTTTCTATCCTGCACCTGTACCTAATGTAGCAAGCAATAACACTGTCACCAATCCCTACAACGTTTAACTTCAGAGTGATCGGGTCACTAGAAGAAAAGGAAAGCTGCAGTTAAGGTAAGAATTTTATATAACTCAGATCATACATAAAGAGTATCTTCTGAGTATAATTCATTCTACTTTTTAAAAAAATAGTCCTGATGAAAATAGCCATTTTTACCTCTCTAGGACTCAGTTTCTTCATGTGTGGAATGATTGATTTGATTCAGGTAATCTCTGATTCCATTCTGTACAGTCTTGATAAGTCAAAACTTTATTTATATAAATTGCAGACACAATTTCCCTTCTTCCTCATATTTCAGTTCACTATCATAGATATGCTTGCCCCAATGCATCTATATAAATTTGAAGGCAAAAATTAAAATTATCTTTAAATTGTATAGGAAAACTTCATATAGAATGGTCTTATTACATATGATTTTTATTTATTTATGTATTTTAATCCCATTTATGTATTTAATCCCATTTACAGTATTTACCTTCTGTAGTCACAATGGCTGCCATTTGGAACAGTGCTCCTATCTGCTATGGCACTGAAACTAATCTAGACTCCTTTTGCTATTACTTCACGAGCTTAAGAAAATTCTTACTTTGCCTAAACCTTCAGCTAACCTTCTGCAAAACAGCAACTTCTGAATTGTTGCATATTTGACAGGATGCTTTGGGAATGGCATATGCAGCCTCCTCTCATCCTGTTTGCAAGTTCTTAATGGAAGTTCACAGTCATCCCCTCCTTTATTTCTCCCAGGTAGCTAGAACTACCTCAGTTCCTTCTTGTTTTCTAATAAAGGCTAGAATAAATGTTTTGTGTGAACAATGGTTCCAAATCAAATCTTAAAATTCACGTGAGTCTATGTTCAACTCCTAATAATGTTTTGGTATATTATTTCAGAATGCTACCACTATGTGGAGCACCTTGCTACCCCTGCCATTCTTCCAGTCAATCTACTCTATATTTCTCAGATTCTGTCATTAGGAAATCTCCACACTGGATAACAGCCAAATCTCCATTGAATTTCCTCCTTTTGTAAGAATGACAAGTCTCTTATTTCCAGCTATCGTCCCATCATTCCCAAACAAAAGGAGATTGTGATCTTAGTTCTCGGGTGGACATTCATACTACTTGTACCTCCATTTCATCCAGTTACCTATAGAAATCTTAGGTAGTTGATAAGACAGACTTTAGACTCTTCTTTATGGCACGTTTAGTCAACAAAGAGTCTGGCTACTATGGTTAGCTGATCCAACATTGTCTCCCTGCCTAAAGATTATTGGCCATTGTCATTTTAATGTAATGTGTGGTATTTAAGGATTATAAAAACAGGATGTGGAATTTGATGTTCTAAGTTTGAGTTTCAGTTTTATGAGTTATGGACTCAAGCACTCTAAGTAACTACGTTTTTTATATCTAACATGACAATGCCTATTTCAGAGCACAAAGATGAAATAAAATCTATTATATAATTTATACTATACTATTGTATTATAACAATTTTGTTTAACATTAGTCCAGTTTCCATGTAATTATCATCCAAATAAGGTATTAAAGGCATTTATGATAATTTTATAGAGTAGATAAATATAGGATTATGGAGGTCAGTTAATAGTTTAAAATCTCAGGATGAATAAGATGTGAAGTTGTGACTATTTCTTCAAGACAAAATAGCTCGAGGTCCTCTCGGTGTAGCCTCTGATTGTACTAATGATTTTTGTCCATTAGTCTGATTTGCATATTAATGTTTTAGTAATAAAGAAAATATTTACTATAATTGGTCACTAAAAATGTCAAATGGTGAAAATATTCCTGAATTCTATTCTCACATGACATTAAAAGATGGTATGTTGAAGTATTCAAGGAGTTTAATTTTCTTCACTGTTACAGTGTAGAAGGACTTCTGTAAGAAAATACATGCAAATTCCTTTGGCTTCTCATTATATCTTTGGAAGGAGGATGCCAGCAGATTGCTTTATAATTTTCTCTTCATGAATTTCAACTAACAGTTTCAGGTGTGAACAATACCTCCCCACTCCATTCACCATGACTGGTACTTGATCCCCAGTAAGAATGATATGGATCATAGACAGATAGCATGGATTTGTATTTATAGTACTTTGAGGGGGTCCTTTACTCTAATATTTTGGTGACATACTCAGGCATTGTAGTGCACACTTTTAATTGTAGCATTTGGAAGGCAGCAGAAGCAGGCAGATTTCTGTGGGTGTGAGGCCAACCCGGTCTACACAGTGAGTTTCAGAAAAGCTAGGGCTCTTACAGAGAAATCCTATCTCAAAAAAAAAAAACAAATTAAATAAGTAAATAAATAAATAAATAAATAAAGGGACATATCATACGCATCATCAGTTTATCTGTCTTCTTTGAAAAGATGGTTACTATGAGCTACCTTTTGCAAGTTGCTTTTCAGTATA
This sequence comes from Rattus norvegicus, assembly GCF_021556685.1. Classification (NCBI taxonomy): domain Eukaryota; kingdom Metazoa; phylum Chordata; class Mammalia; order Rodentia; family Muridae; genus Rattus; species Rattus norvegicus. The sequence goes on along the minus strand of NC_141547.1, from coordinate 66,483,442 downwards.
GTTCTGAAAAATTTATTCTTTACTATAGCTTGATAGAATAATTTCTCTCTTTTCATTCAGTTACCACTCCATTCTGATTCTGTATGTATTTGGATGAAAAGTAGGTATTTCCATAGCCCAGTACCACATCATAGAGACATAATGAAATAGCTTTGCCATTAAAATTTTGATTCATTTTTTTCCCTCTGGAATGTGTTAGCAGAAAACTACCTTTATTTTTATGGCTGGAGAAGCGGCAATTTATGTTGTGAAATTGTGGTCATATTCCAAACTATCTTAGCTCTGGAATTTCCTGAGTTACATGCCAAATAAAGAGAACACTCGATATTAAAAACCACAAGACAAATCACCAAACCCAGCCACTGACTTTATCCAGAATCTTAAAACCTTGCTCCAGTCAGCACTACTGTTCCAGTGCACAGCACTCTGATGCCGATGCTACGTTTCTTTTGAAATGTATTTCTTTTATAAGGGTGTTTTGTTTGAAGGTGTGTCCATGTGTCACATGTGTGACTTGTATTCAAGGGGGCCAGAAATATCAAAATCTAGGGATAAAGGAATGGAGATTCTCTGTTTTCTGGAAATGCAAGGAACAACTCCCTGGAGGTCTGATGAATTAGCCTACCTGATGAAAGGAATAAGATTATTCTAACAACTGCACTGTTTACTGTTTACAAAGCAGGTCATTGATACCCTGTCTTGCAAAAGGATATATATTATATAAATTATTGATCTGGAGTTACCTGGTAGACTCATACAATTTATGAAATAGAAAGTTCCATGGAGATTATCAAGATCAGCTTTCTTGTCTTAAACAGAGAATGGTAAACTTTACTTACGAGGTAGAAAACCAGAGAATGACAGAGGACACGTAATTTACTACAATTTATTTTCTCTAGTGAAGTAATTTTCCCTTCCAGAACTATTTGTTTGTAATTGATGGGTCTATGGATAGCATATAGGTTTATATATGTCATTCAGATATATATATATATTCAGATATATATATATATATATTGAGACAGACATTGAGCACTCAATGGTACATTTCCCACCAGAAATGCGAACTTAAAACACTCAGAAAGAAGAAACTACAAATTCTTTAAACTTTCATATTAATAATTTATTCTAAAGTACATTTATTTAATACAGATTACAAACAAGATAAATATGTTATATAGTGTATTCTCTCTGCCCTTCAGAATACAACATATCATTAATAATGATAATGATAAAAATAATCCATGCTATATTTTGAGTTATGCTCAGATTGTTGAACAGTTCAGCAGTAAAATGAAAAACTTCTAACATTTAAGTAAACCATTAGAAAACTCATCCTTGATTTTTAATCAAGTATAATTTCCCATTCTTAATCTCAAGTTCTTTTATAGGACATGTCTACAAATAGAAGAAAGACAAAACAAGTCAGTATCCTCCAACTAGGACATGTGGGATGCTGGGAAAGGAAATCCTGTGGGGAAAAGATCTGAATGAAATGAAGATCAGTGTTTCCTGTTTGTATTAAAAATTATTTGGGACATTGGCAAAATTTTAATGTTAAATACTGTTGATTCTTTTGACTGTTAAACTCTGTAACTTTAGAATATGTATGCAAACTATGTGAGCTATAACATTAAGTTATTACTATCATATCTCCAGGAAATAATTTGGAAACTCTTTAGAAAGTGTTATGACTTTTAATTCACATTGAGTTATGTCTGATACATATTTCACCAGAAAAGGACACTATTTACACAACCCCTAATGTTTATGCAATATGTATAATTCCACTTTAATATGATTACTAAAATTTTATAATTTAAAAGGACTTCTTGAAAAAAGCAGAAATCGGATGAGGATTTGTAGTGAAGTTTAGAAGACATTTAATTATCTCTGCAGTGTTAGTACACTGCTAACAATAATACTAACAATACAGTATAAAATTCATGAAAGAAACTGCCCATGCAGATCAGGACAGATTTGCATACAAGTAATAATGGAAAAGAATACTGAATGTTTCATAGAGGTTAGCAGTCTTTAGAAGAAACAACATCAAGAAGTTATTATTTGAGACGTGACTATTTATGCTCCTGAAACAAACAAATCTAATACTACAGTAGCCACCATCACAAAACCAAGAATCAATACCCTGTACATAGAGCATAAAAAAGAACCACACCTCTAGCATAAACTAGGATGTAACTAGTCCCTCCAAAGAGCTAGGGATTCTGAGAATGTCCATGAAGCTTGCAGTCTCAGAGAGAGGAGAACACCCATAATATCCAGCACAACACATGGGATGTCCCAGCCATGACCATCAGGAAAAACTACAGTAATGAACACAGAAGTCAAAGCAAGTTACCCATTTCAGGAAAACACACGAAATAGTCATTTTAAAAGCCATTGACCATTTGCAAAATTTAGACATTTTTCTCACTTTGAAACTACCAAATATTTCCTTCAGAAGGGGCCACAATATGCATTCTGCAAAGTTCCATTAAAATTACTTTAATAAACCTTGCTTTCCACCCCTCCTCCTCCTTCCAATGAGTTATAAATGTAGGTTCCTGGTAACCTACATCAGAGTGACACACTTATTTTAATTTGATGTTTGCCATTCGTAAAGGTAATCATATTTATGTCACATTGTGGCAGCCTTCCTGGGAGAATTAGATTATCTGAAGATGTGAAGCCTTTGCTAATATTCTTTATGTTTACTCAACGTTAGAACTTCCAGTGAGGACGCCACAGCATCACTGCCCAGCACCAGCAGGAGATGGTTTTAAAAACTGCACTGCCAACTTTTGAGAAACAACGACTGGCTGAACACAAACATATCTCAAATAAGTTCTGGGTGATTAGAAAATAATACTCAAGATTTACTCAGATTCTTGGAAACACGTTCAGTCCATGCAAAGATATAAGCACGAACATACTGTGCTTTCTAAGGGAGAGATAATCATTAAGAATGGAGGAGCATAAATATCAACACCCGCAAAGCCAGGTCTTGTTTAGAATCCATGTTACAACCTGTCACATGAGTTGGAGACTCACCTCTCCCTAGAGTCTTGGTTAGATTGTAAAATAGGTAACATCAACATCCCATACAGAAAACCTCATGAAAAGCTTGTTCCTCAGTGTCCAATCTTAAGCCATAAGAATTTGTACATACATAACCAGTTCTCTCTTGACACAAGTGCATACCACAACGTACACTAATAGCATTTACTGTAATACTTGAAAGAGAATAATATATACAAAACTCAAATAGAAATAACAGGGACTAACAGCTCTGCATATAAGCTGACACATTATCAACCCTTTATTTTCTCAGTTTTGATTCCAGATTCAAAGTGCTTCTCATAGTGTTACAGCGTTCTTTTGCTGCAAAGACATTACTGCAACTTGCCAAAAGTTTATTTTGATAATCTCCCTTACCCTGAGAAACCTTCTATTCTGCATGTCCACCCCAGAATTACATTTCTAGGTTCACATTTCAGGTCCCTCCAACATTCCCTTAAAGATTTTTTAAAATTGCAAGACAGGATTTTTACAAGTGACTGAAAAGCACTCCCTTACCTTCTAAACCTGCTTCAATCAGCCCAAACTGTTCCAATAATTTAACAAAAAGCACAATGACGATCAGAACTGCTATCATTTCAAGCCCCTCCAAGTTCATGGTCAGCTAGGTCATGGTCCAGCCACAGCCACTGAGAAGCGCTCCTCACCCTGGCTTTCTTTGTAAAGCCATTAAACTACATTAAGAAGGCTACAGCTGGAGAGGGGAGGAGGAGAGAGCGGTGAGAGAGAGAGAGGAGGGAGAGGGAAAGGAGAGAGGAGAGGAGAAAGAGAGAGAGGGAGAGAGAGAGACAGAGAGAGCAGAGCGAGAGGGAGAGGGAGGAGAGGGAGAGGGAGGAGAGGGAGAGGGAGAGAGGGAGAGAGGGAGAGAGGGAGAGAGGGAGAGAGGGAGAGAGGGAGAGAAGGAGAGAGGGAGAGAGAGAGAGGGAGAGAGAGAGAGAGAGAGAGAGAGAGAGAGAGAGAGAGAGAGAGAGAGAGAGAGTGCTCATCCTGTTTGCTGTATCCAAGGCCAGAAGTGGCAGCCCAATAAAGTCGAGCCTGTCTGAATTATCAGCGTCCTCGTTATCACTCTTCCAGAAGGAAACAGCCATGCATGAAGTAGTAGCGCTCAGATCGCAGAAAACCGAGGATGTCTCCAGGAAGGTCCGGAGCAAGCCTAGCGGACAACAGAAGCAGCGCCCCCAGGACTCCACACCTCACCCGCCAGTGGAATCTCAGGGCTGGTCAGTTGCCTTGGAAACAGTGGAAGCGAAGCTGGACTCCTGCTGCAGACAGGACCTGAGAACCCAGTCCTGAGCAGCCAGGAAAAAGAAGAGCCTGGACCGCCCACAGGCAGTGGTAGCTTGTATTCAGCCGTTTCTGAACGTGCTTTACTCTTCAGATAAAACAAATGTGTGTATTTTATCCTAAGGAGTGCGGAAAGGGATGGAATGAAGCTTCCCTCCCGTCGTGGTTTGTTATGTATCTGCTCTTTTCAATGAGTCACTTTATTGTAATGCTCAAGTGTCTTACTCACTTTGAACTAATATCCTGTTTGACTAGTAACTAGTATCTCGAAGTTCGAGATGCTCACAATTATTCTCAATGCTTGCTTCTATTTTAGCGGTTACTTCTCTCCACGCTGGCTTCTCTTTCAACATATCAATTCTGCATTTAGCACTGTTTACCTTGCATGCTTTTTGAAAATTGTTGACATAAGTTTGCTGCTATAAAAAGTTTGAGAAGGAAAAAAAATAAAGCAAACATTCTTTGGAGTTTCTATCTTGTACACATTCTTTTCCTCTAAATTCTATCTAAACAGGTAGATCGGAACCAGGATAAAGAACTGGACTGAGGCCAAAGTAAAACACGTGAAAACAAACAGAACCCAGGGTATAATTCAGCTCAGAGATCCTACTCAAGTTTCCTACATAAATTAGCAATCTGGGGACCCAAAAGAGCAAGAGTCCAAGGGACATATCAAGTTCAGTTGGGGGTGATTAGGCAAACAAACTTCAGAGCCAATAAAGCTGGATTGAGATTTCAGACCCCCTAGGTTGTGTGGACATTGCTCCATTCCTTACATCATGTCTTGGTGTCCCGATTTGCAAATAGGGACATGATAACAAGACCAAGTTCATGGGTTTGTTTTGAAAATTAACTGAGGGTTGGGGATTTAGCTCAGTGGTAGAGCGCTTGTCTAGCAAGCACAAGGCCCTGAGTTCAGTCCCCAGCTCTGAAAAAAAAAAGAAAAAAAAAAAAAGAAAATTAACTGAAAACATTCCCAGAGTAAGGGACTCAATCTGTTCAGCAGTACTAGCTCTTGTCTCGGTATAAGTATTCCATATTCTATTCATATTTCTGAGGATGGCTAGAGTAGTTCCTGTAAGACTCAGTTATCTTACTCAAAAATCTCACATGGCTTTTATTGATGTGCGAATGAATAAAGCACAAGTTTCTGTGTACAGACTCGGGGACCTGCCTGAGGTTTGCCTTTCAATGTTTCTGTTTTCATCCAGACTAACTACATGATAGCTTGTTCTTTCTCCAAAATATATGTTAGAATTCCTTATACCTAGGGCTTTGATTATACCATTTTGTCCCTTTGTTGGGAGAAAAGAAAATCAAACAAGCAAATAAACAAATAAAAAAAACCCAAAACACAAAACAAAATAAACAAGACTTCATCATCTCTGCTTTCAAGTTCCCAGGATCATTTTATTAAAATTCTAAAATCGGTTTTGGATGCAATCTTTTCTCATGTGTGCCTGCTTACATTTTACTGCTTACATTAATTACTTGATATTGTCAAGCCTCAGTGTATTGTATTACAGGTACATGAGTGTGCTTTTTTTCCCAGTAAAACATGAACTTTGAGAGGACATAAGTTCATGACTTCATTGTCTACCTTGACAATGCTCCTAGCTGCTGCAATTCTTTTTAGAGCCCCCCTTCTCACTTCATAAATGCTTATTAGATTATTCTAGTCACCATATGTTAAGCAACTACTGCATACTCGATGTGTTACATGCACTGTTACCTGCTAGACACTCTGAAAGTAGGTAGACTTAGACAGCATTTTCAGATGAGGCATGAAGTCTCAGAGAGCTTAATAAACAGCAGGTTTAAGGTCATAACCTTTGTAAATGGCACGACCAAGATTCAAACCCTGGTTCATTTATTGCAGATTGTTGTATAGCCCTATTATTCCACATACCTTTAAATGCATCAAAAATTCAGGCATTAGCACAAGTTCTTATTAACCTAAGTTGAAGGTTATATTCAAAATGACCCCTTCAAACTGTTTGGTGACATTCTAATTAATCTGTTAACCATAACTTTAGAAGTTAATATTAAAACCTAGTAGTTAAATTCACGGCTCTTACTTCCTGGTGAAGTGCAGCAATAATGTTAGTTAAACATTCACCTTCTTGGCTGCTAAAAGGGGACTTTTCTTGTGTCTCTACTACAATGAATTGTGTGAAGCTCCTTTGATTCCACCATAGACCAATGTCACCCGTCAGTTCCTGTGTGCTCTTTTAAAAGATAATTCCATAGGTTGTGAAATGTTCTTATGTAGGGAGCTTGTGTAAAGTCCCAGAGAGGGGAAAGCCTTTCTGCTCAGTCTGAGTGCCATGAGAGATGACCCCTCGGTGCCCTATATTGCCTTTCCCAGGTCTTTATAGTTTCTAGTTCTTATTTAGGCCTCATGATCTCAAACCTTTGTACTAGATGCTCCATTTGCCAGATATTCTCCTGTCTATGAGAATTTATTTAGGCTTTGAGACTAAAATCTCCCTAAGAGAGAAGCTCTTCCTCTCCACACTTCTTGATGACCCTGAGTCTGTATCACTTTCGTCTATCCAAGTTCTTGTCACCAGGGAACATGCATATTTGTTTACTTACTTATCAAATATCACTACTACAATCTCCAGAACATCAGCTGCTCTAGATAAACATGGAGATTTCTATGTTTTTCATTCCCAATTGAGGCATCAACTGCTAGTATCTGGCACTAGAAAGAGTGAGTATGGTAGAATGAAGGTTCTGGCTAACACTCTTGCCTTCCCCAAAAAGCTATCTGCTCTCTCACTGATCTTTTTTTTTTTTTTTTTTTTGGTTCTTTTTTTCGGAGCTGGAGACCGAACCCAGGGCCTTGTGCTTCCTAGGTAAGCGCTCTACCACTGAGCTAAATCCCCAGCCCCTTCTCACTGATCTTTTTAGAACGAAATTCTCCATGATGTAGTGTGTGGAGTCCGCCTGGGGACCCTGTGAGTCTTCTGTACCTCCTACTAGAATGTCTTACTCCAAGGCATTGAAGGATCCAGACACAGCAAGGCAAATTCCCATGACCTTTCTTTAGGGTGAGCCATGAGACTTGGAATATCTTCATTTTGTCCAGTCCCAAAGGTTTAATACGAATATGATTTGTGGTTTTGACAGTATGACCAATAGAAGCAATGATAAGAATGAACTCAAGTAAGTCTCACTATCCAGCATATCTGAAAATCATTCCTATGTAAGGTCAGAAGAACCTTGGATAAGAGTCATTCCTATCCTTTAATTTTCAGCTAGACTAGTGCAGCATAAATGGCAAGTGTGGCTTAGCTATACGTGTAACTCTTAGCTTCAGTTACATAGCTGGAATTCAGTCTAACACATGAATCCATTTTCTCAGATTTCTGTACTTCTTCCAGCATCACCTTTTGCAGAGAGAAGCATTGTTGTATCCAATAGACACAGAAGAGAAGCTGACCTCACTCCAGGCAGAGCCAATATTTGTCTTCCCAGGATGAAGCAGTAGAGAGGGGTGGTGCTATTTGCAAATGACACATAGGCTGTGTGGGTCCATCATTTGCTCAGCCCTAGGATAAGCATGGAGACTGGACCATTTTTCAAGGTATTTTTGAGATGGGTAAGACCTCCACTATCACCTTGTGAGAAGAGAGAAGAGACTTAGGAAAAATGAGTGAATATTTCCAAGAATCCAGTGAAGCTGATGGTTTAGTACTTAGTGTCATGTTATTTCCTCCTTAAAGTGTAAAGTAACCAGCCATGCATGAAGCACCCAAGAAAATAAACATCACAGATTTAATGAGCTAACATTTCATTGTGACCATTTCAAGATCTCTTGCAATTTTTGAATCAGTAAGATTTCAGACATGAGAAAGTTCAGTGCACCTGCAGTCCAGGTGAGTACAGTATGGTTTAAGTCAGAGAGGATGCTGCTGCTATAGCTTTTAAAACCTATCTGTGCTCCTGCAAAGATAGCTTTGTCAGTAAAGTCAGAATCTCCATAACAGAATCCAGTTTATAGAGGTGCAGAATCTGTAATCCCAGTGCTGTCAAGTTAGGGACAGGAAGCTCCTCTCCAGGCTTGTTTTCCTGCCTGTTTATGCAAATTGGCAAGATCTGAGTTAAGTTACAGGCAATTTTGAAAACCTAAGGTAGACTGTTTGAGGAAAAAGAAAACTGGTATCTACCTCGACACATGTACATACATGTGAATATATAGCTGCTCCAGTGTCTAAACACATACACATGGCCAGACACTTGTAATGTGCATGTAGCTCAGGAGAGGAAATAACCCCTAAAAGAAAGAGTTTGAGCAGATTTCAACTAAAAAAAGAAAAAGAAAATGAAAAAGAGGCTTTATACATGCTATATGCTTAAGAAGCTAATAAGGTGTACAAGAGGCTGATGCAATTCTTCCAGTTTAATATTTATTTTTTTTTACAATGTAACTTTCAGAAGACTTGCTGAGAACTCAAGCCCAAAGGTTATCCTTTGCTTGTCCCTCGAAATAAATGAGATACTTTTATTATTGCAGTTCTATCCCTGTATATCCCTATAGTGCAGTTTATTCAAAATCACCAGTTACTGGCAGTAATAAACATTTCTGCTTTATTTTCAGCTACATGGTTTTGGAAGAAAAAAAGGACCAATGTTTTCTTACAAAATTAGGTGTAAAGTTCCACTTTGATGAACTGGGATAGGAAAAAAAGTGGGGGGGGGTCTTCCAGGGATATGCAACCCTGCAGTTGAATCTTACATATGCCAAAATGGCTGTGGTCAAAAACTCAAGTGACAACACATGCTCAAAGATCTGGGACAAGGGAAACACTTCGCTATTACTAGTGGGAGTGCAAACTGGTGCAACCACTTTGGAAATCAATTTGGTGGTTTCTTAGGAAGCTTGTAATAGTTCTACCTTAAGACTGAACTACAACACTCCTGGGCATATTCTCAAAAGTTATTTCATCACACCACAAGGTCCCTTACCAAGCTATGCACGTAGCTGCTTTATTCATAATAGCCAAAAGTGGAAACAATGTGGATTTTGGATGTCCCTCAACCAAAGAATGGATAAAGAAAATGTGATACATTTACACAATGGAATGCTACTCATCTATTTAAAACATGGAAAACCATGAAATTTGAAGACAAATGGATGAAACTAGAAAATATCATCCTGAGTGAAGTTACCCAAGCTAGAAAGACACACATGGTCTGTATTCACTGGTAAGTGGATATTAACCATAAAGCATAGGATACTTATGCTGTAATCCACAGACCTATAGTAAGTAAGTAACAAGTTAGTCCAAAAGACAAAGCCTGAATTTCACACTGATGGGGAAATAAAATAGATATCAGAGGTAGATGAAGGGAGGGAAATGGGAGAATGGGTGGGGAGGGGACAGGAGGGAACAAACAGTGGGAGGACAGAGGGAGAGAGAACTTGGAGAGACAACTGAAATTAGAGATGGTGGGGGAATCTCTGAGACTAGCCAGAAATGTAGGACAAGGGGAATTCTTAGAAATCTATGAGAGTATCCTTAGTTAAGACTCCTAGCAACAAGGGTTATGGAACCTCAAATGACCACCTTCTGTAACCAGGCTAGGGTTCTAATGGAGGGGTGGGGGCACCAATGCATCCACAAAACTTTCTACTCAAAACTGCCCTGCTTATAAGATGTGCAGGCATAAAAGAAGTGGAGCAGAAATTGAGGAAATGGCCAACCATTCACTGGCAGAACTTAAGACATGAGAGAGAACCAACCCCTGACACTATCAATGTTATTCTATTAAGCTTGCAGACAGAAGCCTGGCATAACTGTCCTCTGAGTAGCTAATGGAAACACATGCAGAGACTCACAGGCAGAGCTCTGAAATCTTGTGAAAGTCGGGTAGAAGGGATTGAAGGCTCAGAGAAGTTAAGGATACCACAAGAAAACCTATAGTATTAACTAAATTGGGCCCATAGAGACTCTCAAAGACTGAACCACCAAGCAAAGACCATACCTGCGACTGACCTAAGCCTCCTACACATATCTGACAGATATTGTAGCTTGGGCTTCATGTGAGTTCTCTAAAAACTAGAGCAAGAGATTTCTATGACTCTGGTGCCTGCCTTTAGACCCCTTTCTCCAACTGAGCTGCATTGGTTAGCGTCAATAAGAGAAGATGTGCCTAGTCCTCCTGCAAATTAACATGCCATAGCAGGTTGGTATACAGTGGAGGCTTCCTCATCTCTGAAGAAAAAGGGAGGAGTTATGAAGGAAGAAGAGTAAGAGACAGGAACTGGGAGTAGAGGAGGGAGAGGAGCTTTACAAACAAATAAGTAGAAATAAATAAATGAAAGAAAGAAAAGAAGAGATTCAGGTTTTGGGGTTTTTTTGTTTGTTTTTTCCTTCTCAAGGTGGGTATGGCACTAACAAACACAACATAGAAGCAATAAGGTTTCTCTATATTCTTGTTTCAGAGTCTTAGTTACTTGGACTGAACAAAAACTAAGCTTCTCTCAATATGTTCATGATTAGACATTGCTTACTCGTTTGTTAAATGTGTGGTCTGGGTACTATATATGATGATGTGGGTAATAAAAATCCTATCCACAGTATTTACATTGTTTGCTATCCATTAAAATGAAATTGAGAATCTAAATAATATATGTAGAGTAATCTCGCAGGATAGTGAGCTAAGGTGGAGATACTCACACTGAAATTCATACAAGCCCTGTGAGCAAGTATTAAGTGTCACTCCCTTCTTGTAACTGTAAAGTGAAGAACCAAGAATCTGTTGGGTTAGAGGAGGAATCCACCCGAGGATTTTCCTAAATCTGGCTCCAGAGATCATAAGTTTATGTTGTGTTATTTAGTACTTGCAGTCTGAAGCAGCAGGGGTTAACAGCCTTTAAGGGAGGCTAGAAAGTACCACCAGAAAAGGTGAGCCCATGTAGGAGTTCATGACAGTGGAAAAGGGCAGACTAGACTCAAACCCAGATGTACAGAAAAATGTGAAGGTTTTACTAGTTGAGTGGGTGGGCTTATGGCAAGGTTAATTTATATTACATGAGCAGTGGAGAAGAAAATTAGTCTTGCTACAGAATTCAGTCACAGCCTGAAAAAGCTAATGCAATCCAGACTCCTTGTCTAGGTGATCTCTGGAAGTTATGTCACCCACTTATCAGGCAATGACCCATTCTGACAAACATAGCACCAGGGGGTACATACATAATCTACAAGATGCAGGGCTAAGGTTTTCTACCACAAAAGTATAAAATGTATTTGCTCCTACAAAACTAACTAAAAAAATACATTAAAGGAAACATGGGTTTCAATATTTTAAAGAGATGGTGGTCCACAATAATGGACCTAACAAGAGGATGGAGAGGATGCTAGTGTTCCAGAGGCCTCACTGCTACTTTGGAGTGATGCAAGGCACTCAGAACAGAAACTGTCACATTGTACATGCTCAATGAACAATGGTTATACTTTTTGTTTTTTACTGTTTGTTGAATCTTTTTATACCCTGATGGCTATTCTAATTGCCTTATATCATATATTGCAATTAAACTATACAATTCAATGAGCTGAACACTAGCGCTATTTCCAACTCCTGTGCAGATAAGAGAAAAAGAAAGAAAGAGAGGGAGGAGGGAGAGAGAGAGAAAGAGAGAGAGAGAGAGAGTGAGAGAGAGAGAGAGAGAGAGAGAGAGAGAGAGAGAGATCAGTAGTAGAGCTGGAACTCTGAAGAAAACATCTTGTTTGTGCAAGCTCATAAGACTTACCATTCTCTCCAACAAAGTCATAGGAGAAAAATTTGCAATGTCACATACAGAGAAACATTCGTTGCTACTGGCAAGATGATTTAATGGGCAAAGTGATTGAAGAACGCACAGGAAACTGCACATTTGTAATCCCAGTACTCCTATTTCGAGGTGGAAGCAGAGACAGGAGAAACCCTGGAAGACGATGAATCAGCTATTCTGGCTCAAAGAACAAAAAACAACAGAGAGATCGTGTCTCAACCAAGGTGAAAGACAAGGACTGACACCAGAGGATATTTTATGACCTCCATACAAAGAGCATAGAACATGTGTGCCTACATTCACACATATACGGACATGTAAAACACACAACACAGAGATTAAGTCCTCACAGTCCACTTTGCATGACTAGGTCACATTGTGCCCACATTTTAACAGGCTGCCTTGCTGTGAAGAACAACTAGAGTGACAGAGACACACAGAGATTGTCATTTAACGCACCCTTATTGCAATGAAGGCAGATGGGAACAGTGCAAACCATAGTAATAAAACCATAGTGAATTGACACTGTTAGAATTCCATAGTGATCTCTCTAAATGTGAATCTCCAGACTGTTCCCAAGGATCCGAGTTGGTAGGTCTTACTTAGAGTCTGTGATTCTCCATTTTATCACGTCTTAGCACAGGATCTCTATAGGCCACACAATGTAAAGCAGTGCCTTAAATTCTGAAATATCATCAACTATATAAAGAACACAGGCTCTGGGGAGATCTTCACTCAGGACTCATCAAAACCTAGCAGGATCATACATTTTGAAAACACAGCATGGTTAAGAACAAATGAGGATGGGACCTCACATTAGTTTAACCAAGTTCTGTTAGAACTTTAGTTTTTTGTCAGTGTGGAAAGATTCTTTTTCACTAATTTATTTACTTGATATCTCGATCTGAGTTTCCCCTCCCTCTTTTCATAGTCCCTCCTTCTCACTTCCCTTCCCTTATGCCTCCATCTCTTTCTCCTCAGAGAAGGGGAGACACCTCATGGTTATCAACCCACCTTGGCATATCAAGTTGTACTAGGATGCAACCTCTTCTATTTGGGCTAGACAAGGCCACCTAGTAAGTGGAAAGGGATCCAAAGGCAGGCAACAGAATCAGAGACAGCCCCGTTCTTGGTATTAGAAGTCCCACATGAGGACCAAGCTGCCCATCTGTTACATATGTGTAGGAGGCCTAGTCTGTACAATGCATGCTCTCTGGTTGGTGGTTTAGTCTCTGGGAGCCCCTGTGGGCCCAGGTTAGTTTCTTCTTTAGGTTTTCTTGTGTCCTTGAGCTCTGCCCACAGAGAAAAGATTTTTAAGACTTGTTTATAAACTGATGCAAATTTCTTTCTTATACCCAAAGGCATTTTGATCCTTGTAGTTATGACAGATTTGTGTTGTTAATGAGCCTCAGACACAAACTTCTGTGAAGTAGAGCCTATAACCCATAGCATTCTGCTCACCTCCATACTCTGTCTCCCAGCTTGGGTCTGTCTCTAGTGCATTCAAACTGTATCTTAGAGTGTAATTTGTCAATGATGGGCAGTAGTCGTGTACAGACACCTTAATATTAGTTCATTCAGCATGGACAGTGACTAAATCACAATCAAGGAATGCAAATGTTTGGAAGCCTGATGCTGATTTCGACAGAGTAGACATTTCTCTTTTTAGAATGAATAAAACACAAACCAGCAGCCACAGTGACCCTGTCCCCATTATCCCACGAGGGCTAATCTTTATCTAAATCAATACAATAAAACTAACAAAAGTTATCTGATACATAATTCATTCATCATGAATTCATGTCAGACTCAAATAATTGAAACAAGATTATTTATGGGACTGTTCAACCTCGGGACAATTTCTGCAGAGTTTAGCTCTGCTTAATGCCACTCCGAGTTGCAGATATATATTTTGTCAGACTTCATTTCAAATATTGTCCCTTCTAAGCAATTACTCCACATTACAGCTGACATGCTATATTTCCTCCTAGTAATATGGTGTTAAATTGTTTATTCTTTTATGGTAGCTAAGGAATACAAATTATGAAAAGTAATATATAACCAACCTCATGACAATTCTTCATATTGCATATGTCTTGTACTTTAATTACTAACAACTCTAACTTAATCACTTGTTAATAAACTCAATTTTCAACAGGAATATTTTCTGTAACAACCATGAAACATTATATCAAGCCCAAATTAAATTTGAATAATAGTCAAATATGTGTTTTATTTGAGAACAATACATGAGATATGGCATTAGTAAGGCCACACTGAAAGAAAATGTAATCAATGAAAAGAAAACAGACTGGAAGTGTAAAAGTGGGTGAATCTCATGGCTTGCTATACAAACTCTATTACACCTAAAGCCAGGCACATATGAAAACCCTTTTGAAAGTCATCAAACCAATTCAGGCATGATCCACTGGTTTGTAAATCAAGAGTGACACTGTAAGTTATGGTAATGTCACATTGTTTCTATATCTAATTAATTTTTACTTATTTTTTAAAGTTAGCATACAAGCAGTGGTTTTCTTTTTAGCATTTTTACATATACATATAAGCCATTATACTTTATTATTTCTACATATCAGAGACATTTTCTTAAGGAATACAACATTAAATATACAATCACTTCAGAAACATTATAGAACATACTGACACAAGGAGTGTGTCTCTTGTGCCATATACTCTCTAGTGGCAAAAATCTCTCCCAGACTTTACCACTCTCTGGTGATAGTTCAGGGCTTCCTCATTAGGTTACAGCAGTCACCTGTGGTACTGTCCATTTTGGGTAAATCAAAGTTAATTAATTAGGCACTTGAGCTACATCTGTGGAATTTCTTCTGTCATGTGTTGTTCACAGTTATGGTAATGATACTCCAACGAAGTCACTACCACTGCTCACATTAAAGGGATGGAGATTATACAGTTTTTACACCATAGATACTAGCATTCTGGTTAGCAACATATGCTTCTGCTGCAACTGCCAAGTGACAAGCCATGTTTTCTATGGTTGTGGAATATAAAGAGATTCTTTTTTTTATTGTTCTTTATACAACAAAGCCAAACAAATCACCAGGGAGGAGAACTAGAAGGCAGCTTTGTAGCTAATGAACATTTGGCTCCTGGAATTCACAAGAAACAATAACAGAAAGTTGTCAACTCCCACGATGCAGGCTGCCAACAACTCGTCAAGACATAGAGAAGAGATTGGTGCACTAAAGGTACCAGCAGCTCAAGTAGACCACCCTGGTACTGGTGCACTCATTGGTCAGCTGGCTTTGTTCATTGGTCATACAAAATGGAAATAACCTTCTGATAAAACGTAAAGAACATTTTGTTTTGGATTCCAGTATTTCTGGGATCCACCTATTTTAACATCTTTCCTCATCTCTTGAGGTGATAGTCACTGCGGTCTAGCTTTGTTGTTACTGTAGTCATAGCGTGTCTAATGAGTACCACTCCCTCCATAATTTAAATCCTACTTGGATGTTTTAGTGGTTCAGTAGCTTTTTATAAATACCACCTCCTAGTCTCAGTTATAATACTTATAAATTACAGAAAGTAGCCATGTTTCAGTTATCATTGCATTGGTAAATAGCCAATATATTCAGGCCACACAAAATACGTAATACGTAAATAACATTTTAACTTGTGTTAAATTTGACTGAAGTATTCATTATGGTTATGTTGATCTCAAAGTGTACCTAGAATCCTGCACTATGTTTGATCTCAAGCATTTTCTCAGGGCCTAGCTATAAGGTTCTGTGAAAGTTTCTTCTTAGTCTTGGGCCTGACTCACAGGATCCATTTGTCAGAGTTATCTGAACATGTCCTTCCATCATTCCAGTTTTCAATCATATCTAACTCACTTTGGTATAAAAATTTAAAAATCACAGAGAATCACAGAAAAGCCCTCCTGGCCTTCTGAATGGTTTCTAACCTTATCTTCTGAGTATTACCTATCATTTAAACATTAGCTCAAATATTTATGTTTATTTGTACTGTTTCACAAGCCATTCTCACAACCAGTATGGCCTTCTTTTACTGTGTGATGTTCTTAACTAGTGTCCCTTCAAGATAAATGAACTGTTTGTCATAATATCCTTTCTCTAATACCATGAGTCCATGGAAGCTGAAATCACATTTTATATATTTCTTAATTTTTATATGTGGCTGAGCATATTATTTGGTTAGAAAATATTTGTATTTATAGGTAACTTATAGAAACAAGAAAACTTGGAGAAAATGAATAACATTTGATCAAGGGATTAAGGAAAATTTAAACATGAACTACCATATCTTGATCCCCAAATCAAACATTGAAACTTTTACATGAAGTATTATGTTGTCCCAAAACACTATAAATGCATCCTGGTGTGAAAACTTTTTTTCAGCACTTTTGTGTAAGACAGATAAGGCCATTTCTCCAGGGCACTTTAACCTTAATAACACTAACATGTATAAAGCGAGGATGTTATGAGTCAGTTTGTCAGCAAGTTCAGAAGGATGATCAATAGAAAAGCCACCTGAAAGTTTATTGTAATTAGAGCCAGTATTGACTATTCTAAAGCATGTGTTAATCTACATAATTATACTTTTTCTTTTAATTTCTACTGAGTGTTTATTGTGTTTAACATGCAGATACATTATCTGCCAATGATAATTTAGCCAATGTTCACTGATAGATTAATCCTCCTAAATTTTTATATTCAATTTCACTATCATCATCATTGTAATTATTTACTTTGTTTTGTGTTATACAGAGTTCCCATATGGAATCCAATAAGTATAGGCCACCTGATCTACCTACCTCAAGCTCATTGGTTCTGGATTTGTAGGTATTTGTCACTGTGTCCTGCTTTCCCTATAAATGATCAAACCAGGCTTACACCAGTGAGTTCTTGCAGGTACTGGATCATTGTTTCCTATCTCATTTCCTAAAGAACCTCCTTCCTCCCGAACCTTGATGTGATATTGTCATAGGTGACATCAATTTGCTCTTATGAGCTTCTCTGGCCTTCACAATTTATGAGGGGGGATACTTAAGAGATGCGGGGAAAGTAGTTTAGAATTATTGTAAAGTGGATGTGCTTGATATTGGCAGGAGAACAATGTTACCAACCTCTCTGGATTATTGACTTTTTAAAACTGGTTTAACCATATTTTGGATTTGATCAAACTTTCAATTCAAAGCTTAAATCTTTATATAGTTTCAAAATGCCTGATGAGTTTAACATATGTTTAATCAACATGTTTATATTGAGACAGGAATCACCCTGAATAATTAATATAATACTGTTAATATATGTTTGCTATTTAGTATGTACAAATCACTTTTTAATATTTCTATCTCCTCATTGAGGAAAAATGAGATAAAGTGCTGAAAAATCAAATAAACAAATATGTGCTGATATTAATCAGAATTGTATTTATTTTTGTAATTAAAGAATTTGAACAAGCTGGCAAATGTCATAAGTTTATCATACATAAAAGTGGAAAGATATGGCTATGTAAAACAGAAGGTAAAGTGTGTTTTTACAATCAGTTCATGAGCACCAAAAAAGGCCTTCACAAACTGATGCCATACTTGGAAGTCATATCTTAGTGCTATTGCAACCACCATTCACTCTGTTAGAACCTGAGTTTTAGGAGCTCCCTTTCACTACCCTTACAAACTCTCATTCCAGGCCTGCCACATGCCACAATGCCCTCAGGGTCAACTTTCCAAATCTCTGGTCCAGTGAGAGCAACACCAAATGGAACTTTCAGAGCCATGTCCTGTTTGGCAAGCACCTCTGAAAATGGTGGATGATTACCACACTTTGAATATCCCAAGTAGCTTGGTAGCTTTCTGAGCTTGACAAAGCACATTTCCTCTTCTACCTGGTCTACAAGAAATATAAATGGATCCCTGGTACTTGATGTGGCTGTTCAAGGTATTATCTACATATTATCTCTACCTATTTGAAAGAGAGACCCTGGAATATATCTGATGTTCTTCAATGATCTCACTGTTGTGTGCATTGAAATAAACTCTAACCTTGCAAAATAACAGGAATTATAGATTTTTCTCATAGTATGTCTCTTATTTCTGTTTTTATAAACTACTTCAAGAAAATGAGACAGAAGGAAGGGGACAAATGAAGTGATACAGAGACCATATCATTCTCATTTGTTTCTTTAAGGCATTTGGGCAAAGAGGCAGGGTGAAGTTCATGGTGAGAGTAAGTTTTCTGTATTGTCACTGCATCTTACTTACATGGTATCTTAGTGTTCATTACCTGGGACAATTAGCATCCTAGTGAGACAAGCCAATCTATAAGAGCTATTTCTTGCCCCTAGGGTAGATAGGATCCCTGTAATTCTACTTGGTAAATGGAGTCTTAGAACTGCCATTTCCTGATATTGAAGGTTTGGAATATAGAAACATCATTTCCTATATATTTTACGACAACTTCCCTTATTTTGATATAAATTTGTGATTTAGGAATTGTCTGTGCTAGGGCTTTGTCATTCTAAGAGCATCTAGTAATGAGAGAGAAAATGAAATAGTACCTATTTTCCTTTCCTTTCTAGAGCCATGCTGATATATTATATTCCTTGATACTCGTTCTTATGAAGTGAAGTTTATTCATAAACTTGAGAGTCATTTGTTAGAGCTGAAGCATAGGGAAAAGTGTCTTTTTCTCTCCACAAGTTTAATTTTTAGATTTTTACATGGCTAGTAAAAATCCTCTCGAGTTTATGGTTTTTTTGTATGAGACAGATGAAGAGTCATTCCACCTAAAAGTGCTTAGAATAGAGTTATAGGTAACCCATAAATAAGCAGAATATAAAGCCAAGTGTGCTTCTGTATGGCAAGAAGATAGAACGATACTCTGAAGTTCACTAAATTGGTAGTACTGGCGGACATGTAGGGAGAATGACTTACAACTCAAGCAGATGGCATAACGGGGAGAGTCGAGGAATGCATGTCTGACACAATGCAGGGGAGAGTGATATGCAAAATGTGTTCAAGTGCGAGCTCTCTTTTGGTACTTCAACCTTGTTCTTGTTACAGGCAATGAAGGAAACAAATGTCAAAGGTGAATCTAAAGGAAAGCAAAATCTGTCTGCTCTCAAACTGTGGTCATTTTAGCTGCTTGTTGCTGACAGTTCTGATCATATGTTTCTAATCCCAGAAACATGGACAAAATGTACTAGTTGTCAGAACAGATTTAAGGAAGACCAGTCCACAGACACATGATAGAGCATGGCGTGACATGACCCCTGTCATGTCTACAACTATACTGTGAATTTATGCTCCAAATCATGTAACTACTTTCCCCCTTATATCTAAATGACTATCTAGGCCCTAGTGCTCTTCTCTCAATGACAGAATTCCTCATTTTTTACTTAGAAAGTTTCCTAGGATGTTACCTTCCTGGATATTTGAAAGTTACTGTCTCCTAGATGTCTCTTAGAAAAGTATCCCATTATTTTTCAGTTTCTCTGATCTTTGAGTTGCCTAGTAGCTTGTTAAACATCAATGCACACCAGCTCCCTGGCAAGGTGAGTCACCCTATGCTTGTGCTCATATCTACCTACCTAAAAATGACATACACAAATACAAACATACTGTAGACCTTAAAAAGATTTCAACAGTAGTCAGCTCAAGACCATTAAAAATAATATTACTTTGAAGTAGTAGTCTTTCAAAACCAGCTTAATCATATTAGTGAATAGCAAAATAATATCATTAGCTTGTGGGCAGTCCTGTTGATTAGCACAGCCCATAATAGAATGCTATTGAGTAAAATACTAATGTGTGATGTTTTACAAATTAAAATGATATTATTTTGTGAAAATCTTTTACAGTTATATTTATCTGTATTTTGGGCACGTTGATAGCCACGACTGAAAAAGTATTTCTTGCTGTAGCTCATCATTGAAAATCTTGGTTTGGACTGGAGAGATGGCTCAGTGGTTAAGAGCAACAACTGTTCTACCAGAGGTCCTGGGTTCAAACTCCAGCAACTATATGGTGGCTCACAACCATCTGCAACGGGATCTGATGCCCTCTTCCTCACAGTTTCTAAAGATAACCTTAATGAAACTTCATAATTGATTACTGAGACAGATTGTACATGAAGCTGAAAATACATTATAAATGCAAAAATTACAATCTGATCTGATAAGCCTGTTTTTCTTTTTGTTTTTCCATCATGAAAGCTAGTTAACAAAACTCAGAACAACTCTGTATGACCAAACAGTGATAATTCCAGACACATAATATGCAGACGGTACGATCTGAGCTGAGAGGAAGGAGTTTGTCTTCTCAGGAGTGAGCCTACCCAGCAGCTAGCTGCTCAGGAACTGACTCCAGCACCCAGAACGCTACACAGCTAGTGTGGTTAGGCACTAACTGCTCAGGCATGAGGCTGCTCTGTAGGTGGCTAGCATATTTAAATTACCCTAAAGAGCTGATAGCTTGCCTCAGGAGGTAGAGTACTGAGTAGATATTTGCTTTTTGGGAGCGATGCCCTTGAAGCCCTCCATTATTGATGTTATTATTATGATTAGAGTTAAGTATGACTGGGTTCATGGAAAATCCCCAGCCGGCTGCAGAAGACTAATACAAATCTGGTGGTCAGGGTGAATAATGATATGATAAAGTTCTGACCTTGCTGAGAAATACATCTGACATCAAGATGCCCAATGTGATGACCTGTAACCTTTCTGAAAAACCAACATCCTGCTGACTAATAGATATGATAAACCTGTGACCTTTCTGAAAAACCAACATCCTGTTGACATCAGCTGACCACACAAATACTGTGTCCTTGGCCTGCCTTAATATTTCACACTTCGCCCCTCCCTCTGTTACCCCTGTTATGGTATAAATTCAGCCTTGGGAAAAAATAAAGTCGCCTTGATCTGACTCTTGTCTTGGCGTCCTTCTTCGCGTCTCTTGTCCCCCATTCTCTTCCAGGTACCCACAGCACCCTCGTTGACACTTGCTTAGGAGATAGGATGCTGAAAATATAGTCTGATGAGAAGATGACAGTGGCTAAAAAACAGCTCACTTGGGAGCTCACCTGTACAGAAGATAACCTACTCAGTAGTCAGCTTACTAAAGAACTATTGATGGCTTGTTTGGGGCTAAGCATATGTAGGGACTAGGTTATCATTTGCTTACTGAGAAACTAGCCTACTCTGGTACTGATAGACTAAGGAGTTAGTGCCCAGGTGCATTGAAAAATGGCAAAATGTAGAGATTATAGAGAAGGGGCTTGCTCATGTGACTGTGATATTTGTTATTATTCTAAGATCAATGAGTTGAGTTGAGGGTTTTTTTTTTATATCTATTACATTATTTTAGTGAGGCATCTAGGGAGGAAAAAACAAGGAGACACGTACTATAAGGTGTCATTTGTGTTTTGTCACCACACTCTAGCCTGTACCCTGTTCAGGAGGAATAATTATTAAGTACACATTATATATGAGGGGAATTGCCCAGATGTGTTGAAGGCTCAAATATAGCTCTCCGATCTTGGAAAGAGATTCATTACTTTATCCAATTTAAAGAACTTCTTTAGTGCTTTGCTCTGCACGAATTTTCTCTGCATGAATCTACAATGAATTGACAAGACAAAGCACCATAGTAGACCTATTTGTTATGAAATGTTTGTTCAGAAAGAGAGGGAAAGAAGTCAGATGCAACCTACAAGCTTTCAGCTTAAATTCCAGTGATTTTTTTTTCAAGGCACTCTCAGAAAGACAGGGACAAATTGAAAAGTACTTGAAGAGTGATAAGAAAAACGAGAGACTTGATTTATGAGACAAGATTTAAAGTGATAAATACCTATTCCTAGGCTAAGGAATCTCCAGGGGACATGATAACAATCTACAAATATTGAGAGGATGTGAATATAGATAGTAGGGACGATTTCTTAAAGTGTAACAAGATAAAACTGGTAAAAAGAAAATGTTCAACTGCAGAAAATGCCAAGAAGATTTTGGCAACAGGTTTCATAGGATGAGGGGAAGGAGTCAGAGGAAAAAGAAGAGGCAGACGGAAAGAAGGGGGAAGTATCAAAGAAGACTTGAAAATACATGATGAGGAAAAGAAATGACTGGAAGAAGAAAGGAGAGAGAATGAAGGAAGACAATTTTGCCAGATCTAGAGTTACAGAAGGCCAAAGCAGGAAGATAGTAATCTCAGGGTCAAGTGGACTACAGAAAGAATGTAATTTGGGGCAACTTAGTGAGACCCTGTCTTAAGACTAAAGAGGAGCCTGGAGAAATAAAGTCTATGACCTCATTCTTGCATAGATTTCCCTATCAAGTTCAACAGAATATAGTATTTCTTTAAAAATGTATGCTAATCATATTTTAATAGAAAGGTAGTCATTGATGA
Organism: Rattus norvegicus; assembly: GCF_021556685.1. Lineage (NCBI taxonomy): Eukaryota > Metazoa > Chordata > Mammalia > Rodentia > Muridae > Rattus > Rattus norvegicus. The sequence continues at coordinate 66,460,886 of NC_141547.1, read as the reverse complement.
CCATTTAAAAGCACTGCATATCCTTCATAGAAGACCTCATACCAATACTATCCAAACTATTCCACAAAATTGAAACAGACAGAGCGCTACCAAATTCCTTCTATGAAGCCACAATTACTCTTATACCTAAACCAGACAAAGACCCAACAAAGAAAGAGAACTTCAGACCAATTTCCCTTATGAATATCAATGCAAAAATACTCAATAAAATTCTTACAAACCGAATCCAAGAACACATCAAAACAATCATACATCATGATCAAGTAGGCTTCATCCCAAGTGTGCAGGGATGGTTTAATGTATGGAAAACCATCAACGTAATCCACTATATCAACAAATTGAAAGATAAAAACCACATGATCATTTCATTAGATGCTGAGAAAGCATTTGACAAAATTCAACACTCCTTCATGATAAAAGTCCTGGAAAGAACAGGAATTCAAGGCCCATACTTAAACATAGTAAAAGCCATAAACAGCAAACCAGTAACTAACATTAAACTAAATGGAGAGAAACTTGAAGCAATCCCACTAAAATCAGAGGCTAGACAGGGCTGTCCACTCTCTCCCTACTTACTCAATATAGTTCTCGAAGTCCTAGCTAAAGCAATCAGAGAACAAAAGGAGATCAAAGGAACACAGACTGGAAAGGAAGAAGTCAAAATATCACTATTTGTAGATGATATGATAGTATATTTAAGTGATCCCAAAAGTTCCACCAGAGAAATACTAAACCTGATAAACACCCTCAGCAAATGGCTGGGTATAAAGTTAACTCAAATAAAACAGTAGCCTTCCCCTACACAAAAGAGAAACAAGCTGAGAAAGAAATTAGGGAAAAGACACCCTTCATAATAGTCCCAAATAATATAAAATACCTCGGTGAATACCATGCAAGTGAAAGATCTGTATAATAAGAACTTCAAGTCTCTGAAGAAAGAAATTGAAGAAGATCTCACAAGATGGAAAGATCTCCCATGCTCATGGATTGGCAGGATTAATATAGTAAATATGGCGATTTTACCAAAAGCGATCTACAGATTCAATGCAATCCCTATGAAAATTCCAATCTAATTCTTCATAGAGTTAGACAGAACAATTTGCAAATTCATCTGGAATAACAAAAAAACCCATGATAGCTAAAACTATCCACAAAAATAAAAGGACTTTCATGGGAATCACTATCCCTGAACTCAAGCATTATTACAGAGGAATAGTGATAAAAACTGTATGGTATTGGTACAGAGACAGGCAGATAGACCAGTGGAATAGAATTGAAGACCCAGAAATGAACCCACACACCTATGGTCACTTGATTTTTTGACAAAGGGGCCAAAACCATCCAATGAAAAAAAAGAGTAATTTCAGCAAATGGTGCTGGTTCAACTGGAGGTCAGCATGTAGAAGAATGCAGATTGATCCATTCTTATCACCTTGTACAAAGCTTAAATCCAAGTGGATCAAGGACTTCCACATCAAACCAGATACACTCAAACTAATAGAAGAAAAAGTGGGGAAGCATCTCGAACACATGGGCACTAGAGAAAATTTCCTGAAGAAAATACCAATGGCTTATGCTCTAAGATCAAGAATCGACAAATGGGATCTCATAAAACTACAAATCTTCTGTAAGGCAAAGGACAATGTTGTTAGGACAGAAAGGCAACCGACAGATTGGGAAAAGATCTTTACCAATCCTACAACTGATAGAGAGCTTATATCCAAAATATACAAAGAACTCAAGAAGTTAGATTTCAGGGAGACCACCCTATTAAAAATTGGGGTCCAGAGCTAAACAAAGAATTCACAGCTGAGGAATGCCGAATGGCTGAGAAGGACCTAAAGCAATGCTCAACATCTTTAGTCATCAGGGAAATGCAAATCAAAACAACCCTGAGATTTCACCTCACACCAGTGAGAATGGCTAAGATCAAAAACTCAGGGGACAGCAGATGCTGGCGAGGATGTGGAGAAAGAGGAACACTCCTCCATTGTTGGTGGGATTGCAGACTGGTCCAACCTTTCTGGAAATCAGTCTGGAGGTTCCTCAGAAAATTGGACATTGAACTACCTGAGGATCCAGCTATACCTCTCTTGGGCATATACCCAAAAGATGCTCCAACATATACAAAGACACATGCTCCTCTATGTTCATAGCAGCCTTATTTACAGTAGCCAGAAGCTGGAAAGAACCCAGATGCCCTTCAACAGAGGAATAGATACAGAAAATGTGAAACATCTACACAATGGAATACTACTCAGCTATCAAAAACAATGACTTTATGAAATTCATAAGCAAATGGATAAAACTGGAAAATATCAACCTGAGTGATGTAATCCAATCACAGAAAAGCACACATGGTATGCACTCATTGATAAGTGGATATTAGCTCAAATGTTTGAATCACCCTAGATGCAAAGGACACATGAAACTCAGGAAGGATGACCAAAATGAGAATGCTTCATTCCTTCTTTAAAAGGGGAACAAGAGTACTCTTAGGAGGGGATAGGGAGGCAAAGTTTAGAACAGAGCCTGAAGGAACACCCACTCAGAGCCTGCCGCACATGTGGCCCATACATATACAGCCAACAAAGTAGATAAGATGGATGAAGCAAAGAAGTGCAGGCTGACAGGAACTCGATGTAGATCTCTCCTGACAGACACAGCCAGAATAAGGCAAACACATAGGTGAATGCCAGCCACTGAACTGAGAACGGGACCCCCGTTGAAGGAATCAGAGAAAGGACTGAAAGAGCTGAAGGGGCTTGAGACCCCATATGAACAACAATGCCAACCAACCAGAGCTTCCAGGGACTAAGCCACTACCCAAAGACTATACATGGACTGACCCTGGGCTCCAGCCTCATAGGTAGCAATGAATAGCCTAGTAAGAGCACCAGTGGAAGGGAAGGCCTTGGTCCTGCCAAGGCTGGACCCCCAGTGAACCGGATTCTTGGTGGGAGGGTGGTAATGGGGGGAGGATGGGGAGGGGAACACCCCTATAGGAGGGGAGCGGGAGGGGTTAGGGGGATGTTGGCCTGGAAATCAGGAAATGGAATAACATTTGAAATGTAAATAAGAAATACCCAATTTAATAGAGATGGAAAAACATTTTTAAAAAGCACTGCATAAAATGTATGTAGCTGTAGTTGATAGGGTTATGACAAAAGGAACAAAGAGAGGGAGGGAGTGAGGAAGAGAGAAAATCAAAAAAAGGAAAATGCAGGAAGGAAGAGGGTAACGATATTTTCTCTTCACATTGAGGAGATAGAGGGCATAAGATTTCTGGAAGTCCTCAGGCATAATGAAAATTTCCCTACGGATCTGCGCCAAGAAAGGAGATGACATCAAGAGCCTATCTTAGGGCACAACCAGTAACTAAATCAGTAGGTGACAGTAATGGGAAGGTGAAGTGGCTGAGCATAACCATTCCTGCTATTAAATCTGGGGCCTGGGTATAGGCTATGTGCCAACCTTTAGCGAGCCTGCTATCTATAACAGTTACTGTAATTTAAAGTGAATTATAATGTTGGCCTGGTACATATCTTTTCTGTAAAATTTCACATATTATATGCTACTAAAACAAGACTTTCTGAACAACAACCTATAGTCACATTGTTTCTTATAGATGTTGCTCTATTTCTTTTATTTATTTATTTTTAAATTTATTTTTACACTCCAGATTTTATTTCCTTCTGTTGAAACCCCTGCCCTCCGTGACAATTCCACATCCCATACCTTCTCTCTACCCCACCCCCAGTGTCTCCACAAGGATCCCCACCCATCCCACCTTTAAACTTCCTGGGGCTTCCAATCTCTTAAGGGTTATGTGCATCTTCTCTGACTGAACCTGGGAATCTTCTGCTGTATATGTGATGGAGGTCTCATCTCAGTTGGGGTATGCTGCCTGGTTGGTGATCCAGTGTCTGAGAGATCTTGGGGGACCATATTAATTAATTGAAATTGCTGGTCCTTTTACAGGATTGCCCTCCTCCTCAGCTTCCTCCAGCTTTTCCCTAATTTAACCAGAGGGGTCAGCAGCTTTTGTTCATTGCTTGGATGTACATATCTGCATCTGACTCTTTCAGCTGCTTGTTGAGTCTTTTGAAGGGCAGTCTCTTTTTTGTGAATGGCTCATAGCCTCAGTAATTGTGTCATGTCTTGGGGCCTCCCCTTGAACTGGATTCTACTTTGGGACTGTCTCTGGACCTTCTTTTCCTCAGGTTTTTCTCTATTCCCATCCCTGCATTTCTTTCAGACAGGAAGACTTATTGGTCAGAGCTTTGACTGTGGGATAGCAACTCTATCCCTCAATTGATGCCCTGTCTTTCTGCTGGTGGTGGGTTCAATAAGTTCCTTCTCCCCACTGTAAGACATTTCATCTAGCCCCGCCTCCCTATGAATCCTGAGGGCCTCTCTCTTCCCAAGTCTCTGGTACATTCTAGAGAGTCCTCCCAACCTCCTTCCTTCCGAAGTTGACTGTTTCCAATCTTTCTGCTGGCCTTTACAGCTTCAGTTCTCACACACACCCCATACCAGATCATGTTTCCCTCTACCCCTCCTGCATTCCCTTTCTCTCCCCTGTCCCTCCCTTCTTCCCTCCCTCCCCCCTTGTTGTTGCTTTTATCTCCCTCCCAAGTGGGACTGAGGAGTCCTAGCTCATGCCTTACAGTGTCTCTGGAGCATCTGCAGCAACAGTCAGGAGAGGGTGAAACTGGGCCTCCTTTGGACGAATTAGAAGATGGATGCTGAGAAGCATTCGGGTGCTGCTAATCCAGGCCCATCATTCTTATAACATAAAAGTTTGAGATGCCTCCATTTCACAGATTAACAATCCCAGGGAAAGCAAGTTAAATAATTTGTTCCGAATTACTTAAATAATAAAACAATGAATGGAATTTTAGGCTTCATACCCTCAAACTTTATCTGTTTTGCTTATTGGTCATCTACCCAGCATATAGCCCAAATCAAGCACCAAATGTGTATGTACTATATCAAATGGACAAGAATGGATGGTAGTTGATATATGAAAAGACTGGTTGAAAGCTTTTCATTGTGAGTCTATGAGATGTTGCCAAATTTTCATCAATCATTAAACTATGTATGAACCAATCACAGTCACATTATGAAATGATGTCTTTTCTTTTGATACCAAAGTATCTTTATCTTCTTGTTGTCATTTTAGATATCTATGCCATGCATCAAATTTTCTAACAACGCAATGTTCTCATCTGGATATTTCTGTAAATGCTAAGTATTTAACTCCATATATAATCACTTTATCTGTTATTTGGCAGGAAACTGACTAATGAATAACACAGAAAATCAATGTTTAGTGTTTGATACCCTACTATAAAAGTGAGGAGCATTGGTGATGGCTTAGAGTATTTACTGTATAGGCTGGAGGTTAGGAACTGAAATGCTAGAACTCATAGAAAAACAGGTGATGACCTATAATCTCAGTATCCATGAGGAATAAAGTGGGGATCCGTGGTGAAAGCTGGCAAAGCAGACTAGCTGTACAGGTCAGATCAGTGTCCAACTGAGAGACACTATCTCAATATATAAGGCACAGAGTGATCAATACAGATTTCCAATGTCAACCTTAGGCCTCTGCATATACACATGTAGAGGTATATGTACTTGCACAGTGTATGCTCATGCATATTCAAATACACACAGACATTTAAGGCATATGTAGCTTCATTTACAAAGCACAGAAGAATAGGACACATATATCCAGTGCTTAGGAAAATTCTAAATCCATAGGGATAAAATATAAATCCATGACTAGATAAATAAATCAAAATGTAATAGCCATTTAGGATTTTTCTAATAGGCTTAATTCCTTAACATGTTTACTACATCCTACAATTCAAGATAAAATAAGCAAAAAAAATTGAAAGGAGCACTGAACCATTAATCTCATGAACAAGTCATTAGTGAGGAAGAAAAGCCTCTAAAGGCATATCTCTAAATCAACATGATAAACCAAGGTATGTGAAACTGGGGATTTACAGAAGACCAGTTTAATTTCTGCTTAAAGCAGTATTGTGAGTTTATTCAGAAAGACATCCCATAGGACACAAAAGCTATGCTGGGTTTTGATGAATAAGTAGGAGTTTTCAAGCCAGCAAGAAAAAAAACCCTTCAATTAGAAGAATAAGTTGGTTCAAAGCATTGCAATTTTCTCCTGTCTCCCCTACACATGATCATGACCCTCCTTTTCCTTTCCCTCTTCCCTCTCTCACCCAAGTTCCTCCTCCCTTTGCCTCCCATGATTATTTTCTTCCCCTTTCTAAGTGGGATTGAAGCATCCTCACTTAGATCTTCCTTTGTGTTAAACTTCATATGGTGAGTTGTACCATGTTTATTCTGTACCTTTTGGTAAAATCCACTTATCAGTGAGTATATGCCATGCATGTCCTAAATCCAGAGGGCTGGGAGAATGAATGGAAATGTGCAGCTGTGGAAGGGTAAGGGGCAGGAAGACCTCTAGAAAGTACCAGAGACCTGGGATGTGAGATGCTCCCAGGATTCAATGGGAGTGACGTTAGCCATAATGTCCAACAGTGGGAAGATGGAAGGAACCTGAAGAGACTACCTCTAGTAGATACGCAATGTACCAGTGGAGGGATGGGGTCACCCACATACCTTCAAATCTTTTTACTCAGAGTTGTTGCTGTCTAAAAGAAATGCAGGAACAAAAAGGGAGCAGATAGTAAAGAAAAGGTTGTCCAGTGACAAGTCCAACTTGAGATCTATCCCAAGGGCAGGCACCAAGGCCTGACACTATTACTGATCCAATGTTATTTTTGCAGATAGGAGTCTAGCATGGTTGTCCTCTGAATAGCTCTACCAGTACCTGACATAGACAGATTCAGATACTTATAGCCAACCACTGGACTGAGGTCAGGGACCCTAATTAGAGTTAGGGGAAGGACTGAAGAAGCTGATGTGGATGGTAGCTCCATACAAAGACCAAAAGGATCAACTAATCTGGACCCATGGAGCTCCCAGAGACTGAGCCACCAACCAAACAGAATATATGGTCTGCTCTATGGCTCCCAGCACATATGTAGCAGAGGAATGCCTTGTCTGGCTTCAGTGGAATAGGCTGTGCCTAATCCTGTAGAGACTTGATGCCCCAGGGAAGGAAGATGATGAGGAGGTAGTGAGGTCAGGGTGGATGTGTGTGGCAGTACCCTCTCAGAGGTAAGGAGAAGGGGAATGAGATGAAGAACGCTGAGACAGGGAACCAGGAAAGGAGGGAACATTTAGAATGTAAATAAATAAAATAATTTGATAAAAAAGTAAAAGCATCAAAATTAAAATTATACAAGAATAGAATATATTTTGATTACTATGCAATTGGGAGAATAATGGAAGATTATGACAGGCTGTGATAACTGTGATAAGGATATCTTGTGAATAACCAAATGGACAACCAAATCCTCCCATCTTCTTAGCTGTACTAAAATGGCTACAGATCCTGAAATCTCTCTTCAAACAGGAATTTAACATCTCCACCATCACACTGCCCAGACTCCTTCTTCACAGTCAAGGGAACTTATTAAAAATGGTGTATTCAGACACCGTATCCTGAAGCATACCTTCTAGTTAAGGCCAGAATATGTAATTACAGAAGAGCTGTTATTAACATTTCATAAATCATCTATTGGATAATTTAGGTGTTTAACACTGTTCAAGAACAGCTACATTTGAGAAATGGATCATAATTGCAACAGCTGCCTCAAAGAATGATCAGTACAGTGATTAGGAATGAGGATCACTTCTTTAAAATGCACAGTTGCAGGCGTGCATTAATGAATAATGGTGAGACCTGTTCATCAGAATGAATATTGGAATCTCAAGACTACAACTGTAAAATATCCTTTAGAACTAATGAATGTAGGAAACCAGGAAGAAACAAAGCTATCAAGGACTAAGTTAGATTTCTGTTGCTGTGATAAAACACCACATAGAAAGCAGCTTAGGTAACAAGGGTTTTATTCCAGCTAACAATTCCAAGCTATAGTCAATTATTGTGTAGAAGTCAAGGTAGGAAATTCAAACAGCTAATCATATAACATGTACACTTAGGGGCAGAGAGAGATGTGTACAATTTCTCGCTTGCTTGCATTTATTTATGCCTTTTACTTTTTATTCAATTCAGGACATCCCTGGCTAGGTAAGGGGCTGAGTGCAGTGAGCATGCTCTTCCCATATCAGTTAACTCAATTAAGGCAGTCCTCTAAAGACATGTGCACAGGTTAAACCCACCTAGAGAAGCTCTTCTTAGGGGTCTCTTCCCCAGTGAGTTAGGCTATGCCAGGTTGACAATGCTATCCATTACTATTGCTGATAAAGATTTCTGGTTAAATGGATTCCAGGAATTAAACAGTTAAAGTATGTGTTTTCCTACAGAAAAAATGAATGGCGTCATTCATTTTTTCCAGTTTACAAGGTTAAGAAAGCTTGAAGTATAAATCTTATTGAGGAGAAAATGAGGAATAACTTGCACATTTAATCCTAGGCAAATTTCATTGAAGTCTCATAAAACATTCCACACGAACAGTTTTCAACAGAAATTTGATGTCCTTAAAGAATAACGAGTTTTATATCTTTCTCTTGAGATATAATCAGTGTTGTCATTGAACTTGGTCATTCCTGCCTCCTTTGAATGGTAACCCTTTGCAAATGAATCTTAGAGAAATACAGCAGCTCCAGCCTCCCCCAGCATCCCTACTTCTCTGCATTGTTTAGCTGTATTTTGAAACTAGCTCTTCTTTTCCCAGCAATACTTCGCCTAGCTAGCACTTCTGAAACCCTTAATGGCTGATGTGGGAGGCTGACAACTATGCCTTCAATGTTAAACATGATGCAGGCAACTGTGATTCAATAGATTAACTGGGTTCCTCTGTGTCCTGTTCTATTCATGTTTTCCACCTGTAGATATCCCATCCTAACTCACATGGAAAACACTGTACTCTTGTAAAAATATAAAAAATAAAACAAGTATGGCTGTCTTTTATCCCCACTAGGTCCTTCACCACAGTGCCCCAAGATATCTACTGGATAACTTGGCGAAAACACATACCAACTCCGAGGCAGCCCAGTGTCTCCTGCCACCACCACACACTTTCCTACACTCAAACCATCACATACAAGAACACACAACACAATAAGCTTTGACCCAATTTGTAAGATATAATTGCCCACTTAAACATACAAAGCCCAGTACCATCCATCCCTCAAGAACATTAATAACAATCTGTAAATACACAGAGCAGAACCTTAACGTCACCTGCCACGGCTTCTCACCCTCTCCCTCCTGTCTCTTCTCTCCCTTCTAGTCTCCTCTTCCTTCAAACTTCTCTCCCGCCTATCCTTCCTTCTCCTCCAATGACGGGCCTTCTTCTATCCTGTACCTGTCCTTCACCTGCATTTTACAAATTCAATGAGGAGAAGGTTCTGGTAAAGTCTCCAGAGTCCTGAGTAGTGACTAGGCAGCTGTCCTTGGGGCAATGGAATTAGCATCAAAATACAGATAACTCCAGGGCAAACTGCCACATTGTACTATCTCCTTTTCTAGTTGATATTCTTATTTTACTCTCAACTCTGAAACCAGCTGCTTCTGGCTCTGGGACCAGGAAGGCAGGCAACATTTGGAATGTAAATAAACATGATAATTTAATAAAAATAGAATAAAAATAATTAATCTTGTATATTTCTAAAACGGATAAATCCAAAGACTCTGATTATACATTGGTACAAGAATGAAACTCCCTCTATCATTTACCTTGGGCAGTTCATCTAGAGTATTTGCATGGCAATGATTCCATGTTAAGCCTCTGACTCAGATGTTCCTTCACTCCAAAGGGCTCATCTTACTTCACAATACTAGTCTCCTCTCCTAGAAGATCTTGGAAATATCTTAATCATGGAATATCCTAAAGAGAACTATTATTTCTATTCTGAAATGCGTGGCCTTCGTGTCTAAAAGGGCTCCGTTCAGGATCTTTATCCATTTGCCAGGCATAATAATGACTTTTGCATGGGCACAATTCTTTGCTGTAACCACCTTGGTAGGAACAAAGATGCTTATGTACACACAAGTTGGACCTTTGTAGTTAAAAGTAAACTAAGGATACCAAGGAATTGGATTTTTCTCCAAGCCAGGAAAAGGAAAGTTCTTTGGCCGTGGTATCAATAGCATCTTTCAGAAGGGAAAAATGAATCCTGAAAGAAAAGTTTCCATTGTTTTGATTTTTTTTGAGGGACTAGAGATAATGATGGGCATGAAGGATGTCTTGTACAGGATGGCTTGTTCAAACATACATTTTTGTTTCTTTTTGAACTTGAGTCTCATGTCACTGGCCATATAACTGCTGACAGCAGGTGTGTGTGGGGTGGGGGGCTTTATTTATTCCTATTCTCAGTGTAGGCATGCTGAATAAATCTTTTTTCCCCTTTGCTTTTCTATAGTGCTTGTCTCTTACTGAGCCTAGCTTGTTAGCACTGTCAGAACCCAGGCATTGATCCTAACAAGCTCTGGTAGCATTTTCTCTGCACTCATCCAACACTTTACAAAGCCTGCTGAGTTTTCATCTGAATCATGACAGACTTTTCTCTGGCCCCTCTAAAGTGCTTTATAGGGGGAGTTCCCTATTTCTTCCTGTTTGGTATTGCCACTTCTTTTTATGCCTTTTCACCCTGTTCTACTTCAACCCAAAAGGTTCTTATAATCTTACATTGTGTCATTCCCATAAATGACCTAATGACATCATATTCTTTTTTTTTATTTTTTTTATTTATTTATTTATTTTTTTTTGCATTTGTACTTTTATTTTTTTTTTATTAACTTGAGTATTTCTTATATACATTTCGAGTGTTATTCCCTTTCCCGGTTTCCGGGCAAACATCCCCCTCCCCCTTCCCCTTCCTTATGGGTGTTCCCCTCCCAACCCTCCCCCCATTGCCGCCCTCCCCCCATAGACTAGTTCACTGGGGGTTCAGTCTTAGCAGGACCCAGGGCTTCCCCTTCCACTGGTGCTCTTACTAGGATATTCATTGCTACCTATGGGGTCAGAGTCCAGGGTCAGTCCATGTATAGTCTTTAGGTAGTGGCTTAGTCCCTGGAAGCTCTGGTTGCTTGGCATTGTTGTACTTTTGGGGTCTCGAGCCCCTTCAAGCTCTTCCAGTTCTTTCTCTGATTCCTTCAATAGGGGACCTATTCTCAGTTCAGTGGTTTGCTGCTGGCATTCACCTCTGTATTTGCTGTATTCTGGCTGTGTCTCTCAGGAGCGATCTACATCCGGCTCCTGTCGGTCTGCACTTCTTTGCTTCATCCATCTTGTCTAATTGGGTGGCTGTATATGTATGGGCCACATGTGGGGCAGGCTCTGAATGGGTGTTCCTTAAGTCTCTGTTTTAATCTTTGCCTCTCCCTTCCCTGCCAAGGGTATTCTTTTTCCTCATTTAAAGAAGGAGTGAAGCATTCACATTTTGATCATCTGTCTTGAGTTTCGTTTGTTCTAGGGATCTAGGGTAATTCAAGCATTTGGGCTAATAGCCACTTATCAATGAGTGCATACCATGTATGTCTTTCTGTGATTGGGTTAGCTCACTCAGGATGATATTTTCCAGTTCCAACCATTTGCCTACGAATTTCATAAAGTCATTATTTTTGATAGCTGAGTAATATTCCATTGTGTAGATGTACCACATTTTCTGTATCCATTCCTCTGTTGAAGGGCATCTGGGTTCTTTCCATTTTCTGGCTATTATAAATAAGGCTGCGATGAACATAGTGGAGCACGTGTCTCTTTTATATGTTGAGGCATCTTTTGGGTATATGCCCAAGAGAGGTATAGCTGGATCCTCAGGCAGTTCAATGTCCAATTTTCTGAGGAACCTCCAGACTGATTTCCAGAATGGTTTTACCAGTCTGCAATCCCACCAACAATGGAGGAGTGTTCCTCTTTCTCCACATCCTCGCCAGCATCTGCTGTCACCTGAGTTTTTGATCTTAGCCATTCTCACTGGTGTGAGGTGAAATCTCAGGGTTGTTTTGATTTGCATTTCCCTTATGACTAAAGATGTTGAACATTTCTTTAGGTGTTTCTCAGCCATTCGGCATTCCTCAGCTGTGAATTCTTTGTTTAGCTCTGAACCCCATTTTTTAATAGGGTTATTTGTTTCCCTGCGGTCTAACTTCTTGAGTTCTTTGTATATTTTGGATATAAGGCCTCTATCTGTTGTAGGATTGGTAAAGATCTTTTCCCAATCTGTTGGTTGCCGTTTTGTCCTAACCACAGTGTCCTTTGCCTTACAGAAGCTTTGCAGTTTTATGAGATCCCATTTGTTGATTCTTGATCTTAGAGCATAAGCCATTGGTGTTTTGTTCAGGAAATTTTTTCCAGTGCCCATGTGTTCCAGATGTTTCCCTAGTTTTTCTTCTATTAGTTTGAGTGTGTCTGGTTTGATGTGGAGGTCCTTGATCCACTTGGACTTAAGCTTTGTACATCATATTCTTTTTAGGATAAACTCCAAATTCATCATGGCTTACTAAGAGTTGCCTGACCAATACTTCTAGCAATGCTTAGTCTCAATGATTTTCTTTGAGTTCCTCTAACATAAACATTTTTTTAACCTCCTTAGAACCCATGTACCTGAGATTCTTGTCTCTGGAATTTTGTTCTTCTCCATATTTTGCTAAGTTGCTTCCTTCTCAGAATTTCTGTCTGTCCCCAAATGTTACTTTTGTAGAGAAATCTCTTCTGATTGGTCTATTTAAGATGATGGTCTCTTAATCTGATAGAAACAATTATTCAGTTATGCTTTTATCATCTTGATTACATTTTTACACAAATGGCTTCTTTAATAATTCCCTGAGGCTACGGAGAAAAGTCATTCTCTTTAGAGAATGCTTAGCCAGCAACCCTGAGGACCAGCCTACATTACCATTGGCATGATGATAAAATTTTCTAATCCCAGTGCTGGGGAGACAGAAACATGAGATTCTCTGACCTCTAACCTAATCAGAAAGATGTAGGTCCCAGTGAAAGAGTATGTCCCAAAACCATGTGGATTGCTATTCTGAGAAGGAGTATCTTAGGCTGATCTCTTGCCTTTACAGACACAGTCATAGACAGACAGAAAAACAAACAGATATGCACACATACATACACACACATAAGCATGTCTGCATAAATGAACACACAAACGTATACAATACAATACAATAATCATCATCTTTGATCTCATATTTTGTATTTATATTTGTTGTAGTTTTTATATTTATTTTATCATTTATTTTTTATATGTAACAAAAATAACTATTTAGCTAAAATCACTGTTCCCCTTAATCACGATTTTACCATTTTAACAAAAACATAAAAGGTATATATAGTGAGCAATAAAATACTGAGGGATTAAAGTAAATAAGCTAATCAGGCCTTGATTGGAGTTCTACTCTCTTCACAGAGGCAGATCTCCACTTTGATATATCTTTTATGTTGACATCAGTAAGCTAAGCTAAGTGGTTTTATTCCATTTAACCAATTGGAGAAGTCAAATTCTCCAATGCATAGAGCAATTGTATAGTCTATCCTGCATTCCTGAATCCCCATGCCTTATTGTCTTCCACTACCTTATCAAGAACAAATTTAATATATTTATGCTATATTATAATTTAATATGTATAAGTGTCACTATTTCATTGTGATTTTCCCCATCAGATAAATTAAAAAGAGAGAAAATAAAACTGATGATACATCCTAGAGTGTTCTTTTGTAAGCTAAAAGGAGAGAGAACAGCAGAATCCATCAATGCAAATCCCCTGCATAAACCTGCCACAGTAAATTAAAGATGCGTTATGGAGAGAGAATGGATGCTGTGGTGTAAGACTCATGGCCGGTGGCCAAAAGGCAATTGTCTACTGTTTCTTAATAACTCAGTCCAAAAACCATGGGCATTTTATGCCACAATTTATCACATCACTTTAGAGATAAATTACAGGAAATAATAAAGGCTTTATTTTCCTAAATGTACTAAAAACTGTTACAGAAAGAGTTCTTAGTCTAAGAGCCCCACTCACTCTCTGCTGCACAGACTCTTCAAGAGAGCCGCCGAAGCAAGCTTTCATCTTCATTTTAGCAGTTATACATCCTCCATAAGCATGTAGCAAGCAAGCAATGGCCTTGCAGTTGAGAGTTTAGGGCCAGAAACCAAGCATTCAATCTTCCCCTCTGCGCTGTGGATGCTGTATGCTACTGAGTGCATTGCTCAGTGACATAGTAATTAAAATTAGATAATGATGTGTCTTCTAGGGTTGTGATGAGGAAGAAAAAGGTATGCACAGAAAAATTCTATGAGTGTATCTAAAATGAATGAATGAATGAATGAATGAATGAATGAATAAGTTTTGTAAAAGCTCATTTTGCCACAAATACCACATTTGTTGGGTAGAGGTCTATATTTTAAAGACAAGCTATGCCCTTTCTCCATCTTTAAAAATATTTTTTTTGTTAGGTAAAATTTGCATACTATAAAATGCACGCATTTAAGTACATATTGAAAGGCTTAATGAGACTAACAGAGTTTCATGGTTTTTGTCAAAATCTTAACATTTGAACACTTGCACTACTGCTGAAGAATTCTTGTACCAACTTGTGGCTACTTTCTTCCCGCTCCCAGCTCCAGACTGTAACCATTCTAACTCTGTCTGTACTGATTAGGTTTTTCTAAGAATTGGATATAAATTATATTGTTCTGAATAATGCTGAGGCTCAACTCTGTGTTGTCATACATGGGATATGATTACTGTGACATATGACAGTTTATCCTATCATTATAGATCTGGTAAACAGACAGTTGAACTGTTTTCAGATTGTGACCAACACTGCTACTGTAATGCTTATTCGAAGATACTTTTCTAGATAGCTTTTCTCATTTCTATGGGCTAAGTTGTTAAAATACCTCTCTCATTAATAACCGCTACACCCTAGCTAAAATTCTAAAATGTGGCATTTGTACTCCTTCCTTCACCTCAAAGGCTATTCAATCATTGGGCCCTAAGTACTTAAATTCCAAGAAATCATATGCTACAGGAAGGAAAAGGCTTGGAGCTAGACAGAGGAAGCACTTGTCTGCTGAAAAGAGGTTTCATAAGGTCTGAAAACACATTGTATCACCTTACAGGTCAGACTGGAACTGAATGGAAACACTGATGGATAAATGATGCAGTAACCACACCCTAAGCAGAATTACTTAATCCTGAATCTATTTCACCTATGTTTAGATTGGTGCCTCAGATTAATGCTATGAATTTGAACTAGGAAGTCAGCAGACCCTTTTGTTTATTCCTTTTATCAATATGACAACCATGGGTTGTCTCCATTATCTGCTTTTAATTATTCTAATCTTCTCAGTCCACATTTTAAAGACAAGTGTCTGTGTAGCTGTTGAGGGTTGCTAGAACCCAGGATTTTACTCTAAAATCTCTGGGTAGCAATAAAATGAAGGTATGATATCTGTGGATTCAGGGGTAACTTTCGTGTAAGTAACATGTGACTCACATAATGGATCATGAGAAACTACTGATAATTACCTCACACATGAAGTAGTGAGGAACACATCAGTGCTTTCCTCTCTACTCCTCATCTCTGAAATTCCTTTGTGACCCTGTGAAAAAACAGCGTCCTTCTTGCTGTGTTTCCTCTACTTGGAAACCGAAGGTTTTGTTAGATGTTCTTTGTACTTTCTTCCACCTTCAAAAGCTTACAGTGTCCTTAGAAACTGAAAGATGTATAAACAAAATAAAAATTACAGCCAACGTCTCTCTCTTTTGCTTTTGCCTTGAGTACTTTCTGGACATAGACCTGTAAGAAGCCAGGATAAGTCACCGAAAGCATGAGACAGAGTGCAGCTGGACATTGGGCTAATATTTGACAAGCCTAGAATTCACAAGCTGCCAACTCTGCCTCTTATTTTTGGAGTTTTTCTTGCATGTCGCTATACATCTCTGGTCCTATTTGCTTGAGGCCATCTTTTCATTCAGAGTTAACTGGGCATAAAACACATATTGGTGGCACTAAATGAAGGAGATTGGTTTGTGCAGCATTCAAGAAGTTAAAGTCCAAATGATTGCTATTACTATTAAACGGTCCACTGGGAGGTTATGTGTTATGTCCCTTTATGCTTTATGCAGACATTGCTTGGGGCATATGTGGCTATTCCATTTGGGGTTACTATCTGTACTAGTGTAAGGTGCTGTATATACACATATCAATTACAAAGGTTCATAATACTTGACCACTGATTCAAGGGAAATGATGTGTATCTCTCTGTATTGCATTCCACACCCAACTTGTGACGGAAGTGGTACTAGCATGTTTGTGCATCTAGGGATGTCAATCCCAAGGAAATAGTCTTATTTCTCTGTATGTTATGTTACGCTGAGTTATGGTAACACTGTTTCATATACTTAAACATTTACATAAATAGTATTATATTGCATGTATTACTTAACAATTTCCTATGACAATTAACACTATAACTGAGGATTTCTCAACATAGTTACATGAGTTACCTCAATATTTACATAGTATAATATTAAATTTTTAATGAAACATTTATTTTTCTTTTCCTGATGTTTTAAATGGTATCAACCTTTTATGATCATAAATGTATTATCTATAAATATTGCAGTTGCTCATTCTTTGTCCTTTGTGTGCCAGTTGAAGGAATTCTCTAGGGTAGAATAGAATCTCCAGATAGTAAAAATTGAACAACTTCATCTTTCCCAAATGTTATTAAATTATATACGAAAGGTTAAAGCTTTACATTCATTCTACTCCTCAAGATAGAAAATACACATTTTTACATCCTCCTAAAGCTCTGTATTTTTAGATATTTTAACTTTTTCATGTAAGAAAACTTTTTTCAGAATAGCCTATAAAAACAGCCTTTGAAACTTGCTCTGGGTATACCTCTGTGCATGGTTTTGTAGGGAGTGCAAAGTGAAATGCATGTATTAAAAATACTGTGGAACCAAAAAAGCCTAGTAGCCTCATCCCTATCATTGAAGAAAACCAACAAAAGCATTTAACCCAATCTTAAGTTTCTTTAATATTAAAGGCAGAATAAAACAATTACTCATGTTCCTTTCACCTTCAATAACATCTGTGCAATTATAATTCATCAGAGCTGACAAACCAGTACAAGATGCTACATGTATGTGGAACAATTTAGAAAGAAGGCGAGATGTGGATGAAGACATTAGAAGAATGCAGCATGATACAGAAACCAAACAAGGACTGGCAGACATTTGGGTAGACTTCATGAAAGCAATCCAGATACATTTCACCAGGATGACAAGCACAGAACTTTTAAGAATGGACAGAGGAAAGGAAAATCTTAAGCAGAGAAGCAGAAAGAAGCTGGAAAAGAGGGAGGGAGAGAGACAAAGGAACAACATTGAGTCACAAAATAGAATGAAGGAAAATAATGTAGACCGGAAGACAGAGCATGCGCTGTGAGTGTGTCACAGGCTGTTACGTGCCGAGTGCTGGGAGTTGAGATCTGATATGCTGTGTTCCTATTTTGTCAAAGTATAATAAATCTTCATCATTTTGCTGATAATTTTATTTTTAGAAACCCCTCAGAGCAATTTGAAATCAAATCTGCCCAAATTGTGAATTGAAGCAGATGGTCATTTTGTTTCCACTTTTTTTTTTTTTTTTGGTTCTTTTTTTCGGAGCTGGGGTTGTTTCCACTTTTAAGTAAAGCTGTAACAGGAATATCTTTACGGATCAGAGGCTGACTGCAGTCATTGCTCCAGAAGGGTCCTCAAGCTTTTAAGGCTGAGAGAAGCTTTTCTTAAATGAGAATATAGTCTGCTGAAATGGCAACATTGAGTATGCACACTTCTTCATATCTATGGATTTTATTAGGACGGTTTTAAAGATTCATTATTTTACAATTATACCAAGCATAGAAACGTTTCAGAATTAAGATAGAAATTTAATACTGCAACACGAAACTTAAAAGTTAAAAAAAATAATTCCTGAGAGAACAAAAACGTAATCCCTGCTAATAAGCTTTAAGTAATGTTTATGCAAGAGTGCTTCATGCTTTCATTTTTAAATGTCTTAATATATGTTATTTTTGAATGACTGAACTATTTCATTGTTCTTTAAGAACATAGACATAAGCAGACAAAGCCATCTCTGAATATCAAGGGCGCCGATCTACATTTTTCCCATTACATATAGGTGTATTCGCTTCTGTAACATTACGTAATTGTGTGGTGTTTGTTTGTATAAATTCTTTCCTTTTATTTTGCCAGCTTCAGGGTTGCACTTAGCCATGGTAAACTGCTTTCAATAGTGTTGCATTTGTATCATTATTACTTTTCTTCTATAAGCAGTAGGAATCACACAACGTAAGACTGACTCTATAGTGCCACTAAAGACTCAAGGTCATATTTGTGCCACTACTCTAAACAGGTAGTTTCTGTCCCTGGCTTGAAGATAATTGCCTTGCTTTAGCCAGTATTTTAGAATTACAGGCAAAAACAATGGACAAACCTATTCTGTCTTTCTCTCTGTCTCTCCCTCTTTTTGTGTGAATGTGTTTATAATGCAATGTTTGCTGATAAAATGTGGATATGGCAGTAAAATGAAAAACTTAATGTCAACATTCTATCCAACAAATAATTACCCAAGACATAGTGTGCCAAACTAAGAGATATGGGGATATCTTATTCTGTAGGAGACTGTGAACTATTCTGAGGAGTGGGAACGATGGGCATTGCTCTCCTAAACAAAATGACCATCATCTTAATAAGGAAGACATGAAATTATAAGTTTTATGAACATGTTTTGCCCTATATCCCTGAAGGGTTACTTCGAAGATTATAAATAAAGTCTTAGCATTTTTAATCACACTATAACTCTACTCCAATAAGGAATATATTTATAAATAATTGCTAATGTTATATCGATCACCTAAGCTCTATAGCAAATGACATATACACTAAAATACTTATCTGATTCCAAAACCCAGACTTCTTATTTAATAGATTACAGCAGATTAAACAGTCTAATCTGGTAAAGATTAAAAGATTGCTTTAGAAGCAGATAGATCAGTGAAATCTATAGGAAAGCCATTGAGAGAGGCTTGAGAAAGCAGAGACCTAAGAAAATCTCAGGAAAGTATTATCACCATGTATCATGAGCGCAGCGAACTACAGCATGGAATATGTATCTGCTTCCCATTTTGATTCATAGGGCCCCTTCCCTGCAGAAGAAGTATCTGTCTGGTGCGCAGAACACAGTTTCTATCTGCAACAGCCTCAGACACACAGAAATAGTTGACTTTGGTCATTTGACAGTATGCTGCCTCAGGATTATCTGGCTCTAGAAGAGGCTATTTTTTTCACATAATGTTGCTAAGTGACAGACGTGATGAGGGAGAGCAACATTAATTCAGAGGAAAGAGTGTGAATTGATAGAGAAACAGGAATGCACAGTCCTAATCATAGGTTGACAAGGTGAAAAATGCCTTAGACTGCACATGGGATATGAGAAGGTTAATGTTAGTATGGCATCCGGGATAGGAATAGACAGAGAGCGAAGAGCTGAAAGAGTTAGAGAGGCAGAGCAAAGAGGAATGACAATGGAGATGGCTTTATCGGTCCATGTTGAATTGGCTCTCCTATGAAAAGTGATGGGAAAACAATGCAAAGCAGCCATTGGGAGGAAGACAAGGCACTTGGAGGCTTATTGACTTTGATACAACAATGGAATATTTCCGAAGAAATACCTGGAATTTGAATTGCATTGCTATTACTCCTGAGAGCACAGGGACGGTGGCATAGAAAGGCATTTGCCATTCATCATAATATCTTGTATCTTCCTCTAGACTTACCTGATTCAATTCTTCATCAATCATTGAGGCATTTTACATAGGTCTATTTCAGAGTTGTTTATATATCCTTTTCTCTGAGATTATTTCATAAGGCCTTTAAAATGATCAACACTCTATACAGTATTATTTTTGGTTTATTTTTAATCTTTAAAATTATTTGTATGTGTGTGTATCTATTTATAGAGGGAATATGTACACATGAGTGCTGTTATCCTTGAGGATAGAGGGATCAGATACTCTAGAATAAAAAGGTAGGAGTCAAAAGTGGTTATGATCTGCCAATCCTGGGTGCAAGAAATCAAATTCTGGCCTTATGTAAAACAACATATGTAAAAGGCAGTAGAAGGCATCCACCTCTCTAGCCCATACTATTATTAACGAGAAAACACTCTCATAGAGGTGACATTCTCTCATTTTTTGTTTGTTTTTTGCTGATAAATCGTAAGGATATTTTGATCAATTTTTCCTTCCTTCTTCACTAATCTATGGGGAAATTTTTGGATAAATTGTGCTTTAAGTATAAGTCTTCTTGAAAGATTTATGGCCTGCTATAACTTTTTTGAGACCTGTTAGCTCATCTGTTGTCAGATAGTTCTTAATGAGTTCCTTCTTGTTTAAAAATAGCCCACTTACATCTTAAAAATATTATCAGTCCTAACCAGATTACTCCTAATTGCTCTTTTAGGACTGATTTCAGATCAATTATTTGAAGCCATCTGTTATTTCAATTCAAATTTGCTGCACTTGAAAGAACAAACCTTGATTTCTGTTATTTCTGATTTGTTCTGGTAGCTGTAGAATGGTAGCCTGACAGAATCAACTATGGAGCCGTTACTGAATAAGCCCGACATAGTGTAGACATCACAGTGTAGATATGGATGCTTTCCTCCAAGCTGATTCTAGGTCATGTCAACTTAACAAAGTTAAACTGTCAAAGACTCATCATCAGGTCTACCTCAACATGTACAATTCTATCTAGACTGTGTATACTTATATGTTTATCCTATAACTTATAATATAACAGCATTATGTTTTCTTATTTTATAATATAATATATGTCTGTCTAATACACAGTAGCTCTGTTTTGTAATGCACCATATCCTATAAGATTCATGTTCACCCACAACTTTAAAATGTGAGAAGACTTTTAACCATGGCTAGTAACATAATTAGTTAAGATGAGATCATATTTTATTATAATAATCCTTACATTCTACATCTGATATCCCTATAGATCAAATGAAATATATCATTGGAGAAAAAGTTTTAGAAAAATAGAGTCAGAGATCAGAGAAATACAGCTACAGTCCAAGAAGAGATAATGGTTGGCAGCAAGTATAATAATCTGTGAAGAGGAAGTGCCTTCCCAAGGATGTTTGGGAAAATATATCACTGAGCACATGACTGTAAGATAATAAACTTCTGTGGTGAGATCTATGCAATTTGTAATGGCAGTCTAGGAAACTAATCCAGACAGCAAATGATATACTGATATTGTATATGTACACACACACACACACACACACACACACACACACACACACACACCACATGTGGAATTACTTAGAACAATATGACTTTATTTACTTTCCAATTGTACTTGCTATCTGCTATGCAAGTTTCCATATATACAGATAAAGTATATGAATTCTGGTATCTTAAGGAAATGTTTCTAAGTTAGAAAGTAAGGGAAAAACTCATTTTATTTAGTTCATTAGGATTTCTTATTGTAGACCTAGATGTGCTCTGTAGTGTCGCCGAAAAGACCAATAAGCGGCATAAGAAATGGTGATGGCATTTTTTTCTAGATGCTTTAGCTATAGCAAACTGGACCTCTTGTTTCTCACTGACCATTGCTAGGATGATTCATTTCCTGGATCTTAGCAATTTGTTCCTCTGTGTTGGGCTCACCTGCCTACTGATTCTGTTACAGTCACAGTTCTGACACCACAAAACCCTCAACCGTCTTTGGCTGGAGGTCTAATATGAAGCTAAAACTGACTTAATCTCTGTCGTGATCCGACCTGCTACTAGGCAAAACACAGTTTGTGTTCCGCAAGGTGCTGCTTAGTAATATTTATTAGGTAACCTCCTTTGTGCTTTTAGTCCCTTTCCCTGACTGTCAATGAGGGTTTTTTGTTTGTTTGTTTGTTTGTTTTTCTAATCTACACAAATAAAATAAAAATGAGAAAGGACTGCAACCAACTTATGTAGAGTGTTAAAGTCATGCTTGCAGAAATCATTTTCCTTCCTGAAAACAGGTATAAGCAGGCTGGGTGACAAGAGTGCTGATTTCAAAGAACAGATGAAAGACTCACAGGTGAGACAGTAGGAAGGATGCTGAGCTTGTCAGGGAAGGGTCCTTCTGATATGAGAGTGAGTTAAATGTGACATCTACTTTGGAACAAAATGAATGGTTCTCTACTTTATGAACACAGAGGAAAGCATGATATAACATGATATAACTCTATCCCAACACAGAGTGCTGCCTTTATAAAATTTCTTTCAAGTGCAGACCGACAGGAGCCGGATGTAGATCGCTCCTGAGAGACACAGCCAGAATACAGCAAATACAGAGGCGAATGCCAGCAGCAAACCACTGAACTGAGAATAGGACCCCCGTTGAAGGAATCAGAGAAAGAACTGGAAGAGCTTGAAGGGGCTCGAGACACCATATGAACAACAATGCCAAGCAACCAGAGCTTCCAGGGACTAAGCCACTACCTAAAGACTATACATGGACTGACCCTGGACTCTGACCCCATAGGTAGCAATGAATATCCTAGTAAGAGCACCAGTGGAAGGGGAAGCCCTGGGTCCTGCTAAGACTGAACCCCCAGTGAACTAGACTGGTTGGGGGAGGGCGGCAATGGGGGGAGGGTGGGGAGGGGAACACCCATAAGGAAGGGGAGGGGGGAGGGGGATGTTTGCCCGGAAACCGGGAAAGGGAATAACACTCGAAATGTATATAAGAAATACTCAAGTTAATAAAAAAAAAATTTCTTTTAGTCTGAGTGTGTGTGTGTGTGTGTGTGTGTGTGTGTGAGAGAGAGAGAGAGAGAGAGAGAGAGAGAGAGAGAGAGAACATTACCATGCTTTCCAGAGTAAAATGAGAGCTGAAACATTGTGTTCAAGGCCATATAGTTACCCCCTGATGAAAATTGAATTAGAACACATTTCATGACTGTAAATTTGCCATCCTCTTTCCAATTTACCTTTGAAAATTATCTCTCATTTTTCTGTCCTCTAAGCAAAACGAAAAACATTACTTGATAAATCATTTTTAAAATGTCTTTTTTTAACCACTCAAGGAAAACATCTAATTTTCAGCTATGTTCACAGATGTTGCGTGTGAAGACGCTACACTAAGAAGTTGTATGGCCCTGTAGGGGAAGGTAATGCTTTGTCCCTTACACATGGGTACTTCTGTTTCTCCTGCAGGAATGTACTTGTCCTGACCTTTATCTTGTTTAAATGTCAATACTTAAGCATGCCATCTGTGTTTCTGTTCTTGGTAGATGGACATTAATCAAAATAATGGTGATTTAATGCTGAGAGTCATGCAACCATAGCTGGCAGCCTAACTTCTGTATGAAAGTATTTTAAATGGTTCTATTTTCTTGTGTTTTCCACTTAGAGTTCTATTTCTTGTCATTCACTTCTGTAAGGCTGTTTCTGTCTGTTTGAAACTAGCACTGAGGGAATAGAGAATTTTTGAAAGACATGGGTTCAATAATATAAATATACACTTTTTAAAAAAAGTGTTAGTGACAACAGAGATGTTGGTATGCTGTTTTATGTATTTGATAAACCATGATGGTCTATAATTAATAACAAAAATCACATCTTCCACTTGAAATTAAGGTAAAAATTGAGACTAAAAAGAGCACCAAATGCAAAAGCAGACTTGGGCTGGACAGTGGACTAGCTTCGAGGCTTTTGCCGCTACTGGGGACTACAATGGTCAAGTGGGTCTTGGTGTTAAGTGCTCCAAAGTGGTACCCATTGCCATCTGAGGAGCCATCATCTTGGTCCAGATTTCTTTCGTCTCTGTGCAGAGAGGCTACAGGGGAACAAGATTGGCAAGCCCCACACTGTTCCGTGCAATGACATAGGCTGCTGTGGCTCTGTGCTGGGTCATCTCATTCCTGCTCCCAGAGGCACTGGCACTGTCTCTGCTCCTGTGCCAAAGGAGCTACTGATGATGGCTGGTGTGCTGATTAGTTTTCTGTGTCAACTTGACACAAGCTGAAGTTATCACAGAAAAGGAGCCTCAGAGACTCAGTTGTAAGGCATTTTTTCAACTTGTGATCAAGGTGGGAAGACCCAGCCCACTGTGGGTGGTGCCGTCCCTGGGCTGGTGGTCTTGGGTTCTATAAGAAAGCAAGCTGAGCAAGCCAGGGGAAGCAAGCCAGTAAGAAACATCCCTCCATGGCTTCTGCATCAGCTCCTGCTTCCTGACCGGCTTGAGTTCCAGTCCTGACTTCCTTTGGTGATGAAACAGCAACGTAGAAGTAAGCTGAATAAACCCTTTCCTCCCCAACTTGTTGCTTGGTCATGATGTTTCTGCAGGAATAGAAAGCCTGACTAGGACAGCTGGTATAGATAACTGCTGGACTTCAGCCAGGGGCTGTACTCCTACCCTGGGCAAATTTGCCAAGGCCACACTTGGTGTCATCTCAAAGACTTACAACCTTCAACCTCTGGAAATAGACTATGTTCACCAACTCTCCTTATCAGAAATTCACTGAACATCTTGTGAAAACTCACATCAGAGACTGTTCAGAGAGGTCCCAGTCTCCAGCTATGGAGAGCACATAAGGGCTTTTATATAAGAAAAATGAAGTGAAGTAAGTCTGTTTTTAATAAAATATATAATTAATAAAGCATGACTCTAACCTGTAAAAAAAAAGAGCACCAAAGGTAGAAGTATTGAAATTCCATTTATTTATATAGATATATGTCTTCAATAGAATAAGAGAAGATAGAGAAAAGAGGGAGGGTAAAGGAAGGTCAAAGAGAGGAGTAGTTAAGAATAAGTTATATGGAGGCAAGGTGGAAGATAGGGTGAAGAGAATTCATAAAAGAAGGAATTCAAATGCAGTGTTCGGTAATCTCCTGAGGATCACAGCACTTCATGGGCACATTCCCTTCTTGACAGGGTTTTCCATTTGGAAGAAAGTTTGCAAATTGATGAGCCTGTTTTTTATTATCTTTGCAACAACTCAACTTTGAGAACCAAAGGGTGTGTCTTTGCAAATCTTCATCAAGACACATTAACAGCAGGCACCTTTCCACGTGTAACCATTCTCCAACTTTCTTGCTCATGAGAACTACTTATAGAACACAAATGTAAGGCCACCAGGAAGTTCTCTAAGGTGAGAGGGAGAGGGTTCAGCATTCACATTGAAAAGTCACCGGAATGCTACTGTTATAGACTTCTCCTTCCTGACTAACCAAGAATTATAGGTAGGAAAAAAAGAGTACCCAGTGTAGAGAGCTGCGACGTGCCGCACCTCAAAGATGGCGCTGGTTTCCGCCTTCCACCCTCCCAATGGTGAGCGCTCCTTGCAGTAAACAAGTCCTTATTTGGCTATGTCTGCCTGGCCTGCTAGCTTCTGCATAGTGACAGCCTATCTACATGACCCACGTGGCTTGCTAGGACTGGCCAGTGCTAGCTATTTAAGTATGGTGCAGGGCGTTCCCCAGGGAGAGAGAGCCAGAAGAGAGAGTCAGAAGATTATATCAAGGTTCCTGAGTAAAACTGCTTGAAGAAGATCTCCTGTGGTCATGTCTTCCTTGCTGGTTGAGGTTGGGCGCGGCAACCCAGAGCCTCAGGTGCATGTAGGCACAGTTTGATGAGTTACACTTTGCCTACTGCTTTTTGAAGCCATTGAACTCTCGGAACAATGTGCTCATATAGACGGTATGAGCTCAATTTTCTTTATGGTTGTACCGGTCAAAATCAATCCACAATTAAACAGGGCTCAGTTATATGGTTTAAACATTCCATGTATGTGGTTTTCTATTTCACTGGGTGACATAACATTTTATCCATGAATATACTTCTTGGATGATTTAATTATAGCCTAGAGACAAAACTATAAATACTAAAAAAAGGTTTAAAGAAATGAAGAGTCAAGTTGTAAATTTTGAACATAAAAGGCTTAGCCACTACTCTGTTAGAGAAAACAAGAAATATATAAAACCACTCTAAATGTGAGATAGGTAAATAAGATAGAAAAAGGAGAAAAGATGGTCAGGCCATCTCCATCAGGGTTGGTGCCCTGGAAATCCCCAAGGTGCTTTAAATCTGTTCCATCATTAGGTATCATACAAGTCTTGACAAGTATGATGAATAAATATCCTCATTCTATTTGTTCTTCTATCCTCACTCTTTTAATTTTTTTGATATTTTATGTATTTACATTTAATTCTCTGAAAAAAATGAATGAAAAATGTTTCTAGTCCATAAATCCAAAACAGCCATTTTAAAAAATATATTGCTAGAAACAGTAAGATCTTAGATTTACTACAGTTCCCTTGACTCCTAAGTACTCTTACTACATGATGACACAGAATTAAACATGGCCCACCAAATTCAAATCTTACAGAAAGTACTGGTATTCTCCACATGGACTTAGGCGTGTATGGTGGTTTATAGATATGCCTACACGTGTCTGATAGTCCTAAGGAAGTGGCGTGCAATGCCCCTCTACTTGACTAAGGTTGAACTTAGGGGAGACTTTTGGAAAATTATGTTATAAGAAGGCTGCAGCCTTCCCTTCGGCCATATAATATTCTTGAACATGTGTCCTGAAGTAGGTCAGCTTCCTCATTTGCAGCAGCTCTGAAAAGCTGCAAGTTAACTATCTCACAGGCTCATGGGGGTTTTCTGTTAAGCACAGAGAGGTTTCAGCAATCTCAGAAATAAACTAGATCTCTCAATCAAGCATTTAATTGATTCTTGAGTCAGCTCACAGAAACATCACTGGATACCCTGACCCTAAAACACCCAAACAATGTATTAAATCTGCACGGATAATAAATGCTTGTGGTTTCTAGACACTAAGTGTGGGATGATTTGTTACAAGACATTGGATAATTAATGTAGTAAGGAATCAGGCAATTTTACCATTACAGATAATGTGGACTTATAGTCAGTTCACATATTCAGACAAGAAAACTTTGCCCTACTCCAATTAGCAGTGTTACTAATGGGATAACAGCAACAAATCAGTCACTGAAAGAAAGATACTCTGACTACCAAGGAAAATGAATGGTGGTTGATTATCACACTGTGGTCCTGAGGACAGCTGACCCCATCATCTAGTTGCTTGTGTTTTGTTGAACTCTTCTCCTTATTACGTTCAGTAAAATTCCACAAATTAGAAATATAATTGATCTAACCATCCATTAGAAAAAAAGGAAACTCTCCTAAGGGTGTTTAAGCGACTAGTTATCCACTCATTAGTAGAATTAAAATCCATTACTTTCATAACTCACTGTGACAATGGCCTATGCTGTGAAGCGGAGGATTGGACCAAGGCAGGTGTTAGGATGATATCTCATTTTGGAGAATTTTGAAGCCCTAATGAGGGTCCTCAGTGAGCTGAAATTAGGCAAAGAAATGAGGAACTAGAAAAGAGGCATCCTACATAAATTGACAGGGAGCCAACAATCTGCTTATGTACGCAAACTAAAAACACCTAGAATAGCCTTATATTCAAGACAAGAGCAGAAAACCTTTTCTTTTACTTTGCAACTAACCTCACACTCTTTCCTCCAAGAATAATGTTCCAATTGACTAGCCTTTTTTTTAATTTTTTTTTACATTTTTTTTATTAACTTGAGTATTTCTTATATACATTTCGAGTGTTATTCCCTTTCCCGGTATCCGGGCAAACATCCCCCTCCCCCCTCCCCTTCCTTATGGGTGTCCCCCTCCCAACCCTCCCCCCATTGCCGCCCTCCCCCCACCAGTCTAGTTCACTGGGGGTTCAGTCTTAGCAGGACCCAGGGCTTCCCCTTCCACTGGTGCTCTTACTAGGATATTCATTGCTACCTATGAGGTCAGAGTCCAGGGTCAGTCGCCTTTAAGACAAAGTAAAATTTATAATTTCTGTGTTAAATTAATGCCACAATCGAACTAAACATTTGGTAGGTGTTTTACTCATTAACTGAGCTGCAGTCTATGATACAATGACTATAAAACTTGGAAGAACCAAGCTTTATAAACAATTGTAAGGATATTTGCACTGTAGGTTTTATTCAAATAAATATGTAGAGGATGCATTTTATTATTATTTACATGTTTATGTATGCATGTATTTATGTGTAGTACATATATGTAGTATATATACGGGCATATATATGTGTGTGTAGCTTGCCAGAGGACCTAGAATATAGAGTCAGATTCCCCTTATGCTGAATTTACAGGCAATTTATTCTGTGCTGCCAGGTGTGAGTGCTGGAAACTGAAATCCGCAAGAGTACCAAATCTCTAAATCATGAATACCTCTCTTCAGCAGTTTAAAAAAAGGGAGTGGGGTTAAACAATTTCTTTACTATGTGTATGTGTGAGTACCTACACACATGTATGTGTACCATATATGTTTCTGTGCCAGTAGAGGCCAGAGAAAGATATTGGGCTCCCCGAACTGGAGCTACAAGTGACCGTAAGCGTCCATTGCAAGTACAACAGATGTTTTCAACTTCTGAACTTTAAACTCCAACCCATCAAATCAAGTTGAAGATACTTTGTTGGCTTCCCTAATCAACCCTGGTATCACCTTGGAATATTCTGGTGAATTCTAGGACTCTATATTTCTAAAGTGTTTCCAGGTTATGCCAATACTGGAGAGAATCAGATCACACTTCAGAGCGCCGTTGGTTTCCCATTATAAAAATGAATGTCTTGGCACTGAACTTTACCATTCAAAGCATTAGTTACAATAAAATCTTACCAAATGAACCTGGTAAGCACTAAGAAAACCCACACATGTAGACACAAAAATAACTTTGATTAGTTTTAAATCAAAATGATAGAAAGGACAGTGGTTAGGAACACAGCTTTTAAATTATAGGCACAAACATAAAAATGCCAGCTTTTACCCTCTGTCTGCATGATCTGAGGCAAGGAAATCAGCTGTGGCAGGCGAGGCAGAAACGACTTTAAGTGCAAAGAGTTTATTGCCCAGGAGACAGTAGTAGCTTGAAGACAAAGATGAACAGTGTGAGTTCTGAGAAGATAGACAGCACAAGTCACAGTCTTCTCTATGGCTGCAGGGGATATTGGAGAAGTCTGTATCATGGGAGTCCAGTGCAAGTGCTGCATGAAGAAAGCCTGTTCCAGTCGGGTGCGAGAAGTAGGAAATAGATGTGAGAATAAACAGGCAAAGGAACACATTGGCATTGACTCTCTAGAACCCCAAGCAACATATGTACAACAAGGGCTTTGTGTTATTGAAGTGGGACACTATATACAAAGCACTTCATTTGTAGCTTGTTATACTATTTTTCTTGTATAATCACCCTCATGTTAGACAGGATGAGCATGTTTTCATTTTCCTTTGTACTTTCCTTTTATTTACCTATTATTTAAGAGTGAGCATCATCTGTAGTCTTTAAGATATTAGAAACAGTCCACAATAATATTCTAAAATGCTAGTTATGTTTTAAGAAAATATGCATGCTAAGAGGTAAAATATATGCTCATTGATTCTAAAAGAAATAATTAAATCAGAAATGCTTAAAGTTTTCTGCTGGGTGCACAGTGCTTTCTTTAATTTTCTCTCTTGACTAGCCCCGACCAGATGTTGTAGTCATAATTTGGAAGCTCCATTGTTATCAAGGCACTAACAATCTTCAAGGATGAAAAGAACAAGTTTCCTCCATGGACTTGTTCCCCAAGTTAAGTTTTCAAAAGCTTACAAAATAGGCACAGATGTCTCTGCTCGGTTATAACACAAAGAAATCAGGCCTGGCATACAGCTCCTCTGTGGAAGAAAACACACTCAAGCCATTTATATTCTGGCCTGTGCTCTTACAGCATAGGTAATGCAGTGCTATGCCTAGAGCTACAGTCCTGGTTCATCTTGTTCTAGAGTCAGCAAGCAAAGCCCTTAGTGAGTGTAATAATCACCCCTGCAAGTGCCCTTTGTCATCACTGCAAAACCCATGTCTACTTTAACACACTGCTCCTTAATATAGATCAGACTGAGAGTAAAATATTTTACATAGAAGACCATTTGAGTGTTTGTAAATGTGGAGCCAAAATAAATAGTGCTGGAGAATTTGGAACCCCTCACTGCTATTTTATTTATTCATCACACGTTTATTGAGTTGAAAATAATAGAAAGCACCAAATTCGGAGGCTTTACCATCTGGCATGTTCTAGAAGCCAGCAGAATCAGAGCAAAGAATACCCCTGAGTTATTCAAAAAGAGGTAGCTTAGAGGATTCAGGTTTCCAAGGTAAGAAAAGTAATATAGTTGGTTTTGATAACCTGGTCAGAGCTGGCCTGGTAAATGGAAAGCATGCATCTGTTGTCAGGGTAATGGCTTTGTTAATTATGTTATGTTGGGAAAAGAGAAGCAGGCTTCTTCCTACAATGCGGCGCTTAAAACAATGCAGTATAAAATGCTAGGCTTTATAGCTATATTTCGAGTGATAATTTTAAGTTTCTCCACTTACCAGTTGAAGAACTTATTGATCAGATCCCACCACCTTGACTAAGAAGTCAAGACATCAAATTAGGAATATTATAGCCTCACTTAGGAAATTACAAACAGACACACAAAACTTTCTAGAATGTTCTAAGTTCTCAGTCAACATCCAGCTGTTACTATACTATCTCTTTGTCCTCCCAAGAGTGTCTGACATAGGGAGACAGAAGAGTAAAATGTGAGGATATTAAGTGTCTTAATTATAGACTAAGGAAGAGATATTCTGCTCCAGTAGAAAAATCACTGGGATATTTGCTTGTCAGGAAAACTACACGACTATTCTTTTCAAGGACTACATGCAATATGTCATTCAGACTTTCAGAAACATTAGTGAAGCAATAAAGACAATTGAGATGAAGAGAGCCTGGCAAACAAATGCGGTATTATCAGTGCAATGAATGTAAGAACAAGTCACTGGGATTCTCATCACCACCCTTTGTGTGCTCTTACCAACTGACAGATTAGTATAGACCACCATCAGGCCCTTGGACACTTCTATGTCCTTTTCTTCTCCCTGGGTTGAGAGCTCTAAACAAGAGCCTTGAGCACGCTGGGGAAAGAGATCTACCAAAGAGTTTTACCCACACCAACTTCTGGCTTCCTAATGATGGATCACTCAGAGTCAGGACATCCACATTTTCCCACCCTCAAACCAGGGAAGGACAAATTGTCAGCAGCCAACCCCACTGAGTCTCCAGTGTGGACAAAGTGTGGACAAAGCAAACACTAGCATTGGAGTTCTCAGGGACATTAACTTTGATCTAAAGAGCCAGAGCAGCAGTTCTCAGCCTTATGCTTCCTGGCCAGTTTATATAATGAAAGAGCTTCTACTCTAGGAATTACTCCTGTGGGCACACCAGGGTCATGAGTAATCCCCAGCCGGCTGCCTGAAACTGCAATTCGTTTTCAATCTCAATAATATTCATCAAAAAGGAAGTATGCTTTAATTAGATTTTAAAAACCTAATGCAATCCTGTTTGCCAGTAAGCCAATTATACACAATCTTTAGTATTTTATTATGTATAAAAATTCTTTGAGAAATAATGGGAACCTCATAGAGACATATCAAGTTGACACTCATATGTTAATTAGGAATTTGGGGTCCTAAATTGAGTCTTTCTTAATCATCTGTTACCTTTTGCCACACTTCACACTTTCCTGGCCTACCTTCTACTCAGGCATTTATCTGGTGACACAAGTGACTGAACAGTCATCCTGCAACATACCTTCTTTGAATACTGTCACTGAGCATGGTGGGAGTAATTTTATACACTAGATAAGTGCAGATGTAGAATGGCTTGCTATAACTCCAGAGGGGATAGAGTTCCAACACATTTGTGGAAGTCAGGAGTCCATAGACTTTTGGTTTCCTTCAGCCGTCTTATCACGATCTCCCGGGTTCTCAGCACTTAAGACTAAGCCCTAGTTCTCAGCACTTAAGACTAAGCCCTAGTTCTCAGCACCTAAGACTAAGCTCTAGTTCTTAGCACTTAAGACTAAGCCAGAATCCACCACTGGCATTCCGGGTCTTTAGGGTGACAGTAGATGATTGTAGGACTTCTTAGTTATCAGGCTGAAATCCCTATTTCTTATCTTTCTTCTGTAATATAGACACATACTTGTAGATGGTAAAGGCATAGATTTCTTCTTTTTCCCTCCTCTGAAGAATCCTGACCACAGCATAAGTCTTTGCTGTTGAGCATTCCAAGCCTTTACATTGGGAAGAAAACTGAGTGACTGTTTATACAATGTACAGGAGAACAATGTTCTGGATACTGTACAGGAGAAGAAACAACATCTAACAGGATCATGAAGACATCAACCAAACTATATCTTCACTAACTTATTCTTCAAGTCATAGCTTCTATGTAGCATTTACACACACACACACACACACACACACACACACACACACACACACACACTTCATATCATCAAAAACTATCCATTTCTCTTGCAATTTCTCAATACATTTATATTTTTCAATATGATTAGTGTGTTTTTATTTTGGTAGGATTAAAATGGAACGTATACCAGAACTATTTTTATTTTTGTTGTTTGTTTGTTTTCACAGTCATTTCTAGCTAGCATCATTAAATATGAGTCTGCTTTGCTTTGATTTATTTTAAAAACTAAGGAGTGAGCATTTAATACGAGTTTAGTTTTTTCAGGTGACAATTTTGAGGGAGTTACAGGGCTTCTTATGACCTGGCTAGGTTTGTGTACCATGTGTAGACCTCATGTCTGCTGGGAACTACGCTCCTCAGAAGTGACATTACACTTACCTCTGTATTTTAAATACAGTGGGTGGTCTAGACGTTCTCTGGAAGCATCTAGTGATTGAAAGTCTTGCAGCACACAAAATATTCTTGCCCTATCTCAACATAATTGATGACAGTACACAATAACATTTTTCATTTTATCTGAAGGCCAAATCCTAAACAGGCTATTATTAATGTCCAGGAGCCAGAATGCATCATTGCCCTCCATGAACAGATGAGACAGTTACACGACTTCTCTTATTCTTATTTACCCAACGTACGTGTGTGTGTGTGTGTGTGTGTGTGTGTGTGTGTGTGTGTGTGTGTGTGTGTGTGTAAGATTTGTGCTGCACATTATTTAGGGTACTAAAGGAACAGTAGTAAATCAGCACATGAAAATTACATCCCATGGAAAGTCACACATGCTACTTTTTATAAAAGTACAATGCAGATATTTTTCTATCTAGCCTGAATCTTGGACCCACTGTTTACTAGTCACTTTGCCAAAATGATATAATCTTTCTAAATTCCAAAGCATCTTTCTAAAAGAATTCTAAATTCCAAATGCCCCCTGTTTGCAGTGCTCAGAAGGAACCAATTCTGGTGACATTTGGTTCCAGATATTCTGCCCCTAGCCTTCTGAGACAATTAAATCAATCTTATTGGTAAAGCCTCACTTTGTAGTATTTTTGTTCTATTTGTTAATGAAGAGAATGTATCAATTTTTTTTGGTTGTTGTCTTTTTGATGTATGTTTGTTTGGTTTTTGTTTTGTTTTGTTTTGTCTTTTTTGTTTTCGTTTTATATACTGTAGGGAAAAATGGACCAAAGGAGTGTCAGAGGAGATGAATATAAAATTTACAAGATAATTATTACCCTGAAAACACTGTACCCTGGTTCTTTCTATGAATATTAAAAGTGAAAGTGGGAGACACAAACCCGTGCTGCAAACATCGAGGTCATTTACTGCGGGGCCAGCATCTTGAAAGAAATTAACCTTTGAGTGAAGTCTGCAGCAACTTCTACAGTGCATATGTCTTGTTTTGACTTTTATCCACTTTATCAGGTTTGCACACAGTTATGAACACCCAGTGACACAGCATTCTGTGCAATCAAGTTGCTCTAGAGGTGCAAATATTTTCTGGAGAGTACTATGAAACAATCAGATAAACAGGATTCCTGGCATGTGTATTACAATGTATCTGACTTGGAGAAGTAGTATTGAAAACTGATCATTCTATTGTCAGCAATAAGATTTAAGTATGAGAAAACTCTGTTCAAGGCAAAGAATTTTCAAAGCTTGCAATATAAATCAATCCAATAAATCTTTCTTGGTATCTATGAAATAAAAAAAATTGAAGGTCCATTTTGGGTGCCTGCTATATCTATATTAAACTCCTTTTGAGAATTTATTTTATGTTTTGAAAACCTCAGATATGCATTCTTGCTCATATCCACCCCAATACCACTCTCTTTCTCCAATACCACACTTACCCTGAAATTCTTGTTCTCTATTTTTAATAACCCATTGAGCCATGTTAGTGTTGCCCATTTGCATACAGATGTGTGAACATTACCCAATGGTCACCTTTCTAAAGATTTTGCACAGGTCTTGTGTAGTCAGCCACAGCCATAGCAAGCTCACTTATACAACAGCCATGTCTTATCCAGAAGACAGCATTTCATAGCATCTCCTGTCCATCTTCTTACCCCTTTATTCTCTGTTTTGTTCTTCTTTAATGATCTTTTGAGTTGTGTCTGTGAATTTAGGGCAGACACTTGACACACATATTTTGTCTGCTGCTGAACATTTGGAATCACGTGTTCTAAGCACACCGAATAGTAGAACTCATGCAATATGAAAGAACAGAGATGGGCATTATGGGCAATAAAAGGTTTAGGCCAGGTTGGGATCAAAGAGTTGGGATCAAAGGGTGGTAGTTGAACCAACACTAAGGATGTACAAAGATGCCTTGTAAAACACTGCTAATTTGTATACTAAATACATACTAAAATGTGGGATACCTTTGTTTGAAATATATAATATATTATTTATCTAATTTTATATATATTTCAAACAGAAGTATCCTGTATTGTTGAAGAATGCTGCTCTTAGAACACATTAAAATCTACATGTCAGGCGAGCATGGGTTCTCTGCCTCTGAGTTATCTGTTAGAAAGGCCTTGGAGGAACCTACATTATGCAGTATATCAGCATACTGGGTTTGGTTGTTCACCTTAGCAAGATGAAGATACCGTATACTTGAATTACAGAGAGCAGAGAAATCAGTCTTGAAATGTCCAGGGTATTGTCTTTTTGCTGGCTAATATTCACAGTGCTGAAATCTGCTATGTAAGCAGGTGGGGGAGAAGAGACATCAGTGATCTTACATAGCTCTGGACCATCCATGCTAC
This sequence comes from Rattus norvegicus, assembly GCF_021556685.1. Taxonomy (NCBI): domain Eukaryota; kingdom Metazoa; phylum Chordata; class Mammalia; order Rodentia; family Muridae; genus Rattus; species Rattus norvegicus. The sequence goes on along the minus strand of NC_141547.1, from coordinate 66,425,549 downwards.
AATATTGACGTTCTGGAAAAAATCTGTTCATTGGCACAATCAGGGCAAGACTGTTCTTAGGGTAATAGGGTAACCACCTGCTTGATTTACTGGATCAGAGATCTGGTCCAAAAAATGTAATTCATGTTTTGTACAGTAAACTTGGTTGAAGTCCATGGCAACTGGAATAACAGAATCTAAGCGAGACCCTACTAATGTTGTTTCGATAAATAGTCATGTTACCAAACTGTTTTTACATATGCATACTTATAACTATAAATTTGTGCTGCTTTCATACATGGTCAGAGAAACTTCTTGTGCCAGTGAATAATGGTTAATGTAGAATTTAAAATTAAAAGTTATCTAGTCTCTTACTAATTTATGAACATAGATTTATATGTATTTAGAAGTGTAAAAATATTAAAAATATCTAACATTCATTTTGAATGGTTGACTATACTTAGTTGAGCCAACAAATTTTATTTATTTATTAGAATTATTTTTAACATTCCATTTGGGATTTTACCAGAAAGCTAATGCAATTTAATAACACTTTATTCCCATCTCATCTACTTCTAAACAGAAAACATGAATAGGTTTGCTTGTCTATTCATGTAAAATTCACTTAGACTTTAAAAAAATGTTGATGGGATTTTAGAGTTGTTTAGAGTTATTTTCTGGTTTTCTTTTAAACTCCCCTTTTGGAGATTTGACATGCTGTGAGTAAACTGTTATTATGTTTAATTGTTTTTTTTTCCAGGAAGTATTCTTAGCTACTCTGTCATTATCTTTTAAAAAATACATGGATACTATGTAAATGGATGGTGTTTTTAAACTAACAATGGACATTTTCCCTTGATGTATTTTTTTTTTTGTGGTGGGAAGAGGATATTGTGTTTCTAAAATTTTCCATATACCATCCCTTTTCCTATATGCTAAAAACAACCAAGCAATAATATTTATCATAGAAATGTCAGTAAAACACTATTTAAAAAACCTCAAATTTTTAAGTGAAATTATAAGTTTTTGACTACAAAGTCAAGACTTAGAAGACTCAAGGTCTTTTCAATCAATTCCCCATATCAGTGTTCCCTAGTAACAAACACGGGATTCAGGTTCACAAATCTGTTTAATCTTACATTAACTTAACAACCCCTTGTTGGGTCCTAGATACCCAGATATGGGAATGGCCTCAAAGATGTGTTTCTTGTGGTCAGCACATTCATGATTTTCCCTTGTCCTCCTACTGCTGCTTCTCGTCATCCTTATCCTGCTCTCCTTTGGAGGGACAATCATTAGCTAATTGCATACTTTGTCAGGGCAGGCACTTATTTACTCTCTGATTTCTAATTCTCTAACGGCTCACTGTTGCCATATTCCTAGGTATTTTGCAGCTTACACAGGGAATGAAACAATATTGAGAATGAGGGTGCTGGCCTAGGTCGACTATCTTACTTCATCCTCTGTTATCTGACTGGCCCAAGTTTTCACTCTTTAGCTTCCCAATTTATAACATAGTGGGGTAAGGGTTGTAGTGATTGCTCAGTGGGTCAGGAACACGTACTTCTCCCACAAAGACGTAGAGTTCTGTTCTCAGCACCCACATCAGCTTGTTCCCAACTGTCTATAAATTTGGTTCTATGAAAATCTAAAACCCTCCTATAGTTTCTATTTACTGCGCTCATGTCCACAACACACACACACACACACACACACACACCTAATTATTTATATTTATATTTATATCCATAAACTGGAGTTTCAATCAATATTAGAGAAGCTTCTGCTTGCAGTGAACAATAATCAGTGGAGAGATGGCAAGTGCTATGAATAAGAATAAGACTGAATTTTTAGCCCTAAGCGGGACATTGTTATCAAATCCCTACTTCCCAAGAGTGAGGGAACATCACAGAAGAGGATGTGGAATTAATATAAGTATTAGATAGGGAAAGCATCACACAACGTGCTGTCTTCTGTTCAAGACCTGAATACTGCACTAATGAACTCACTGCAAAGGTGTTGACCAGCAACTGTGTGACCCTCCCAAGATCAAGTGAGCCAAAATGTAGGTCTAGATGGAGTAGATGATCGCCAGGTCCCACCCCTTATTGAGAAACCATTGCAGCTGACATTATCTGAAAGAGGGAGAATCATTCATGAACAAGAATGCTTCCATGAATAGGATTCCCATTCTACAGTGGATGCCTCACCCAACACCCAAACACATATGGGCAGTACTACCTCTACTCAGCTATACAAAAGGACATAAACTGTGCCGGTGATATGCTGGAGGAATTATGTTGGTAGACAGAGGAGAAAAATGGGCTAGACATGATGTATTTCATGATATATTTGTATGTGTGTGTCTGTGTGTTCTCAAGAATAAAGAACAAAGTTAACAATGAGATGTTCAAAAAGTAAAAGTTTTATAAGTGCTTCAGAAATGACTCAGCACAAAAAAAAAAAGGTTCACTGTGGTTGGACCTTGGTCCTCTATCATATGTCTTTGTCTGCTGCTCCTATTACAATGAAATTTTCCTAGAGAAAGATGTTACCCAGTGCAAACTAGATCATAGCCTTTGATAGAGTAAGGCCCTGGGGGAGGGGGAATACCTTATATTCTTTATAATGCTAATTCTTTATAATGCTTATAAAAGAAGCCTTATAGATGTAAAATATTGATGTTCAGCATCACAAACATCAGGGTTTCCCTTTCCATTACCTTCTCTTCTTTTCTGATTTTGTATTTTCCTTGTAACTGAGACATGTCCCAGGAGTCACAAAGGTATTAAGAGTGAACTATATAAAACCAGTCTTATGATCCCAAAGGTTTATAAAGGGACCTATTTAATGGTACACATACTTATTTGATATTGTACTTTCATAGCTGTAAGTGGCTCTTATGAATCACTCACGTGATACATAAGAATTACTCACTTCAGGGAAACGGGAAGCTGTAACTGAAACTCTCCCTTTTCTGGCTAATACTCCTATCACCAAGGAGGAGCACCTCTTAGCAAAACACAAGTGTCTTACCTAATAGCTCACAGGTGGGACATTTTCTGGGGGAAACAAGAACATACACATGAGATAATAAAGGGAGAGTCCAACACTGAGTGGAATAAGAAAACTCCCATAACTCACAAGAAGCAGATCCATTTTTCCACTTCTATTTTCCTAGTGAAAGAAGAGATATGTGAGAATCATCCTGAGATTCTGTGAGCTCTACTTTATAAACAGTGCGTGACAACTCTATTTCCGCTTTCAAGAGAGTATACAAAGATATCCATACCATCATCATCAAAAATCAGCTCAGGGGGTATAAAGGCATCGTGCAGGCAAAAAGACAGCAGTGAATAAGTCACATCTCCTGTGCCAGACTTTGCAATCAGTTCCCATTTTCCAGTCATTAACTGATAGAGTGAGTTGGGATCTAAGACATGAAATGCAAATTCTGATTGTATCCATTCTTAGCCTGGTATTCACTAAGAAAGGTTACCTCATATTTGATCCTTTCTTTTTCTTATCTGGTAACTATGATTATTAATATCTCCCTGTTTTGGCTGACTGAAATAGGTATCCTATCTTTATAGCCCCCTCAAATCTTTCATTTAAAAAAATCAATGAAACGCATGTGCAATACACACAGCCTGTGAGGAAGAAGGAGTATTATTGTAACTTCTTTAATTAATAGATAAAATTGAAGTTCAAATTTGCAAACAGGATCAATTTCATTTACCCTTTAATAAACACTCTGCCTGTCCATGGAACAAAATATTAGATAATAAATGAAAATCATACCACAAAGTTATAAGAATCATTCTTATTCCCTGTCTCTACATCTTATCCGTTTTATCACATTTAACACGATGGTGGAGATCATTATTCATTGTGTTCAATACTCTTTCGTGAATCTCACAAGATTCTCACACTTGCTCTTTAAGGTTGTGGTTTTAATAAGAAATATCTCCCATAGGCTCATGTATTCACCACATGGTTTCCAGTTGATTGTCCTGTCTTTGGCGGAGGGTTATGGGATCCTTAGGAAGGAAACCCTTATTGGTGCATTTCTTAATGGAGAAAGCACCACTACTAGGGATTGGCGTTGAGGACTTTTAGCCTTTCTGTGCTTTCTGTACGCAGATAAAATGCGATTATTCAACTTTCTGCTTTTGTTGCCTGGTGTCACTCTTCCAAATTATAGAATCGAACACTCTGCAGCCATAAGCCAAGCAGACACCCTCTCCTTAAGTTGCTTTGGGGCACAGAATTTTATCATACTCACGGCAAAGGCACTAACACAGAAGTACAATCTATTTTGTCTCCTTTTAACTAAGAAGGAAATATAGACATAGAAGCCAAATGCTTTGCTGAAGACCACACAGTAGCTAGTAAAGGTAAAGTTGTTGAGATATTTTCTCTCTCACTGCTCAGGCTTTGATAAATTTCTGATGAATCTCTGTTGGTAGCACCTGCACCATTCAGTTTTCAGCTCTGGCACCAGATTGGCACAGGTTCTCCACAATTGTTCATAAATATTTGTTGTTCAAGAGGCACGCCGAGAAGCAGATCACAAATGACATTGGCTACTTTAAATAGTGATGTGGGATAAGAACGTGGAGGGACAAAGAAATATCATACCTGGGTGAATTCTTAGCAGGTGGAAGCTATTGTCTAGGGGATTTTTGCAAGAGAACACTTGCTTATTAGACTTTTTCACAGAAGAGACCTTTGCAGGGGCAAATGTTAATAGCTATTGCTTATTGACATACAATAGGAGTGCAAGAGAAAGTAGGTGAGGCCTTATGGATGCAGGTCCAATTTAGCAGCAGTGTAAGTATAAAAATATGAACTGAAAACCCAGGCTTATGCCAAAGGTCAGCAGAGTTTTCTCCAAACAGTTTGGTCTTGTTGGTGGGTAATAAAGAAGCAATAGATATTTTGGAATATCACAATGAGATCATAAAGTTCAAAATTATGGTTATGTATTTCATCTTATCTTTAATTTCTATATTATAGTAAAAACATTATATTATAGATATTATATTCTCTTGATCATATTTACATGAATGATTGATACCCCTCTGCGTTTTGTTTGTTATCCCTCATTATGTTCTCATAAGCTGTTTGTTCTGTTCTTGTTGCTGCCATTAACCTTGGTAGTGAGCATTTGTGTAAAACTCCTTCAGAATAAAATGATGCATATTAGCAATGCTTCCAAGCCTGAGATACGGGTGATCTATTTATGTCTACTAAGAAAACATTTATACCTCAGCTTTAAGTGGCTCATATTGGCCTGCTAAATTCAAGGATATTTGTACTACAAAATATATAATATTAAAAGTATTAAAAGTACAGGTTGTCTGGCAGAGTTTTTTACTCATATTATTTTGTCAGAGCTTAGGCTAATGATAGGTGATTATCTGACATAAACTATTTGACCATGTTGTTCACGAAGATGTGTTTGCTGGCCCTATTACAGCTAGCTTTTCTTTTGATGTAAGAACTAAGCACACATCCTAGACCTTTCATTTCCTTGCCTTCACACTGAAAGTGAGTCACTATGACTTCTAAGAATAAAACACCTCCTCTGATATTAAAGGTTCAAATGTTGATAAGCACATCAAATTTGCCAATATCTAGGGCCACAAGAGATAATTATTAGACATTTGGTCTCTCAGATGTGGAGCCAACTCTTAAAAAAAAAAAGTAAAGGCAATCTACACTCTAGTGAATAATCTGCATGGGTTGCTACATGAAAATGCTTTGATCATGAAGCTTAGTAATAGTTGAGCCATTGTGAATGCATATGTCTTCCTTGTCCGAAACTTCATGTAGTGCCACCTAATCTTTAAAAAAAAATTAAAAAGCCCAAACTAAAGATATGAAAATTCACAAGATTGAAGAGTTTAGAATTCTTACTTTGGCACATAGGAGAGCAAAGTCAGGAATTTCCAGGGCATAAAACATAAATAACATTAGGGAAAAGCAGACTTTCTGTTTTTGTTTTTTTGTTTTTTTGTTTTTTTTGTTTTTTTGTTTCTCTGTAGTACATCAGCTTAGAGGATCAGCTAGTATCCTAAAGCTGAAGAGAAAGAAGCTCCATTGGTCTCTAGCATTTCAATGAAGCTGCATTTACCTCAAAAGAAAAGAATGGAAGTGTGTGTGCGTGTGTGTGTGTGTGTGTGTGTGTGTGTGTGTGTGTGTGTGTGTGTGTGCGCGCGCGCGCGCGCGCACGCTTGTGAGGCTAGGCTTGGAAAAAGAAGCAAGTGACAGACGATCTATACTATTTATCAATCGTACATTAAAAAACAAAAGATTTAACGTGTTGTGATCTGAATGCATTTTTCAAAATCCCTAAACTAAACTTTAGTCACTACCATTTTATATTTTTGGACGACTTTAGGCAATGGGAGTGGAACCCTCATGGTTGGGACTAAGATGTCTAATCCAGCTAGAAGACTGTTCATTTTCTTGTCCTTTTCTAACAAAGAACATGCCTTCTTTACTCTGGGGGATACAGCATTTTAGCTTCCATGTGCAGGCAGAAAGCAGCCCTTGGTAAACATTAAATCTTCCTGAATCTCCATCTTATTCTGCCCAGTCTATAGAGCTGTGGAAAAAATAAATTTCTATTGCTTGCAAGATTGTCAATTCTCAAATGTTTTTATTAAAACTACACAAATAGACTACAACAATATAAATCCTCTCTTACCTTCAACCAAATTACTTTACCAAAGATTGTCTATTTTATATTTCATGTACATAGAATATACATAAATAAATATATAGAATAAAATGCATACAAGTGTATATATCACTCTATTTTATTTGCATGTCTTTGTATTAATCCCTTCATCTGTGTCTGAGCTACAAAGTATTGTTAAAGTTTGACTCAGACGCCACAAAATTAGACATATTTACACTGTTCAAGATTTTTGAAAAAAGAACAATCTTAGCAATTAGGATTAATTAATCTAGTATATTAATTCCCATTAAAGCTAGATATTTTATATTCTAAGCAACTTTATGACTTAGAGAATTTTGACCATTCAAACACAATTTTGATAAGACTTTTTTTTTTTTGGTTCTTTTTTTTCGGAGCTGGGGACCGAACCCAGGGCCTAGGGCTTCCTAGGCAAGCTCTCTACCACTGAGCTAAATCCCCAACCCCTTGATAAGACTTTTATCCAACTAGTCCTATTTTGTCATATATCAGACATTTATGGAAAGACATGTGCCTGTTGGGAGTTTACACTGGTTGAAATGAGATCTTATAAGGATTCCTATTACAGAAAAACACTAGCTACATTTCACGTGTCAAGGATTTTTTTTAAGCCCACATATGCAAAGTTATAGCTGTTACTAGCTTGTAAACAAGGAATCCTATGGGAATATTCACAGCTTGGCATCTTTCTGTGACTGTTGCGTTTGATCTGAGATAGCAAAAGAAGTAAGCCATTCCCAGACGACTGCCTAGACAAGCAGGCTTAGGGCTATTGTTAGTAACTGGTAGAGATTGTAAAATAATGCAAATGTATTTTTAACTTTTGGTGCCTTATAGAAGGCTGAGATGAAACTATGGCTCAAAATGATTTGCCCAAGAATATTAAAAGAAGGCCACATTTACATAAAAAATGTAATGAGTTTGAATCCAAGCTCCATCGTAAACTGTTTGGAATTCTGTGATACACTTTAATTGGGGTGATATTCTTGATGCGATTCATGAAAAAAATGAAAAAAAATGGCATTACTGGAATGACAAAAATGCTTACATGCTCCCCCCAAATAAATGAATGGTAGTTAAAATGACAAAAATTCTATTGTACAAACTGTAAGTAAAGCTCTAGTGTGTGATTTAAGTTTACTGTTAACACTTCAGGCTCTTTGTGATTAAGTAAAACATCTAATAGAGGTACACAGAAGAAATTCACTCAAAAGAAAATAGTTCAAATATGTTAGGCATGTAGGGCCAGGTCTAAAACATTCACATATATTATTTACTCAACCATATATACTAAATCGCATGACCACTCAAGTTTATCTACACTCTACCAGTTTGCCAAGTAAGTGTAGTATGAAATATTTTATGTGCCTGGTCCTTTAAATGACCCTTTTCTCTTTAGTGACAGTTAGCTCTTGGAAAGAGGAGAGGATATATAAAGCGTGCAGAGGCTAACAGTCAAAAACAAGTAGCAAAAAAGAGTAAGACTGTGAGTAGTGAAAAAGGAGTTGGAGAGGAGGAGTAGAAGGCAGAAGTAGGGTTCACAGGCAGAAGAGTAGGCCAGAGCAGAAGAAAGAAGTTAGAGTAGGACTAGGGGAAAGTACAGAATAGATTTGAAGAGTGAAAATAGATAGTTGAAAGTGGAGTGGACTAGCATACTGCAAAGCTACTTGGTGCAGTTGAATCAGGAAAAGCTGAGCTGAGCCAGAGAAGGTATTGTTAGGAAACAGATAAGAGAAAACCCATGAAGAACCCACAAAGTAGATAAAAACATTTACAGACAAAAGGGATTATAAAACAAAAAGCAATGTTTTTTGCTTGCCGTTTATTTTTACAAAAAGCTACAAGAAAGACTCATGAGCTTAGGGGAGTTTCCTGAGGTCACAAAGGTACTACATAATGTGGCTAAATAGATCTCAAAGTCAGGGATGGAGACTAGATGTTAATCATGTACATATGGTACTCCTTTGCATATATTTAGCTTAAAAAGGCAACAGTATTTGTTAGAACAAATGGAGTCCCGTGTAATATTAATGTAACTAAAAGATATGATTCTTGCATTAAGGTGTCAAGTTCAGAGGAAAAAAAACTAAATATTTTTAGTTTCTATGTGACTAATGGCTAAATTGTTACAGTACAGTCTACATATGTGTTCAAGATTATGCAAGGGAGATAGTAAGATGAATTAGTAAACATTATAATAACAGAAAAGTACTCATTATTTACTGGCCCTTATTTCTATCCAGCCATCTATTTGTCCACCCATCTATTCATTCATTCATTCATTCATTCATTCATTCATCTGCCTTTCTCCTTTTCTTCCTTCCATTTTGTATTTAAATAGTATGATAGTTATTTAATGTACCATGTAGCACAATTTTACAGATAGATAGGCCTAAATTCTAATTCTAGTTTTATCACCATAGTAATTGAGTGATCTGGAGCTTGTATGATTTTCTGGTTGAAGGCCTTAAAGCATAATTACCCAAAGTGAATTGGTAGGCTGTTGGTAGATTTCTAAGCAACACCCAACAAACAAAGCGTATCACTATTACTACTAATGCTTTTATGTGCCAGGCACTGAGTTATCCATATGTTCTAGATTTTCACAGATAAGGAAGGCAGACTTTTTTTTTTTTCTTTTGCCCTGCAGGAGATTCCAGTGACTCAGTAGGTACATGGGTCAAGTAAACCAAATGTTAATGGTTAATTCTTTTATGAATTAGAAATAGGTAAAGGACAAAACTATAAATCCAGAGAGATATTCTAAGGTGTCAGGGCCTGATAAGTCGTTAGACTATCTACTTTATATCTCACTTAATTTTCACTGTGAGCATAAGTAGTAACTGCAATTACTTCTCACTGTCAAATGAGACAAGTAAGACTTAAGAATGTAGGTACTCTAAATATTCATGTTTATATACATAGAATGGTACAGTTCTCAGCTCACATCAATGAATCTCCTCTTTGCATTGAAGACTCTTATAGATAAAAACAACTGAACGGCAAGTGATCAAATTTAAATGGGACAACACATAGCTCCTCGAGAAGAATACATGATAGTTGCAGTTACCTATCCAGAGACTGCACAAGAAATGGTTAACATTCAGTCATAGATGGAGATGGACTTGTAGTGCCCCACTGGGGGGAGCTAATGGCAGTCATGGACTGTTAGGGGAGAACAACTCATGTTTCCAGTGATGGAGCTATTGACTAGTTACTCATGTCCCAGAAAATCGCTTCCTATCCAGCCAATATGAGTGATCCTGGTTTTCTCCAAAAGGTCACAGAACAACAAAATGAAACAAAAAGAAATGGAAGTAGGTTGGAGATTTGATGATAGGAGATGGGGGATGATGGGGATAGGAGAAAGATAGAAGGTAGTGAAATGGATTTGACCAGAATGTATTACATACACATGAAATTATCAATGAATAATTTAATTAAACTGTGTATTGCAAAAATACATAGAGTTATTTCTGTTGCATCATATACTTACAAAGGAAAACTAAAAACTTAATCTAAATTTTTCATAAGCTGAAAACCAAGCAAGAGATCATTTAAGCTCTCTTAAAAGATCAAAAGGAATTCCTAAAAATATAGCTAGTAGAAGGTACACAGTATGCAATAAGATGTGGTAATCATATAAACAATCAAATTAGGAAAGCATGAGTGAGTCAAGGTAGTTATCCACCTTTACTTACTGAGTTTGCATTAGGTACCAGAGCCTTTTCTAGAGTCCTGCTTGTGTAGAATCTTGGTGGAAGGTAACCAAAGTACAACCTAACAACTAGATAAAATAAGAGGAATCTTATAAGTAAACCATAAAATGTAAGCAAAATATAAGACAAGATTACAGTGTATTAGAGGAATGGAAAATTTTCTAATCTAAATGGGTAATCAGAGAAGGTGTGTCTAAGAAGATGACATAGGAACATAGCTCTAACGGGAAGGAGGAAGAGACCATTGGGGGAGTCAGGAGGAACACGTGCCTATAAGACTCATTTGAAAGTCCAAAAAAAATTTATGAAAGACAAGTCTGAAGATCATCATGGTCTTTGAAGTTATCAACACAAAATAACTCAGGGCTATGCCACAGCAGAACACTAGCTACGGAACGAGAGAGAGAGAGAGAGAGAGAGAGAGAGAGAGAGAGAGAGAGAGAGAGGGGAAAGATCAAGACTTAAGCTATGGTATCTGTTTCACAGAAAGGAACAGAGCAGAGAAGTGAAGTGAGCTTAAGAGTCTATTGATCAACATCTTAAAAATGGATAATACTGAATATAAACTGAGAAGATAATTATATTGCAAATTTCTGAGCCATGGGAGGGGTGTGGATTCCAACCATGAGTGTGGCCAACTATGAACCTTGTCTTGTGCCTCAGTGCTGAAGATGGCATAGGAATGGAGAGACCAAGGCCAAACAGTGTATGTAGTTAATACAGAATTTTCAATTTGAGCTTTACAGGAAACCAATGGCAAAGGGTTATCTGTGCCTCATGTGCTTGACTTTGTCCTTTTGGAAATAATGGCAATAAAAGGGGATTGAAAATACAAGGGAATTGTTTAATGGTGCTTCAAGAGGAAGATGAACCCTCTGAACTTCGAGGCAGTTATAGGATTTGAGTCCATAAAAGGATAAAAGAGGGAAGAAAAATATCTAGGCTAGAAGATCAACAGTAGCGATAACAGAGGGTCAAAGGACTGGTATACTGGGAGGCAGAGGGGATGCCTAAGGCAATGTAGACAAGAGAATGGCATGGAAAACACTTCATACAGTGTCTCTGTGGCCTTGGCTATAAAATCAGCATTCTTTTCATAACTAGTCAGTAGAAAGAGAGATTGTAAATAGTATCACCTTCATACACAGAACTAAATTGAATAATTAGGATAAAGTATACCATGTATGTTGGCACACAGTAAATTCTCATTAAATGTTGGTTGTTCTTCTAGCCTTGAGGGAGCTGAGAGGACATTGAGAGGTGGATCTCAGGCTTGTGGAATTTCATGGACAGAAATGTGGTTTAGTTTCATGATTTCAGGAGGCTGAATAGATTTTCTAAATCTAAATATTGATCTTTAACACATATATTCATTATTTAAGATGGTAAAGCTTAGAACATCTAGAATAATACCCGATATAATTCAAAAGCATAATTACTCCCAAAGCCTGATCATTGGGAAGTTTGCAATCTAAAAGTAATTAATATGATGAATTCACTAAATTTTGAGAACCACCTTTGAGGCAAACACATCAAACTTGCTAGAATGAAAATAAAAACAAGGATTTAATAGAGATGTTTGATGCAGCTGAGATACAACTTATGTGTTGAGTGGACTCTCTGCTTTTGCAGGAGACACTGGTTTATTCTCTATAACTCACATGGGGCAGGTCACAACCTATAACCTGTAACTCTATAAATCTGACCCCTACAAGTACCTACTCATATATAATATATAGTTAAGCATGCACACACACACACAGAGAGAGAGAGAGAGAGAGAGAGAGAGAGAGAGGGGGAGAGAGAGAGAGAGAGAGAGAGAGAGAGAGAGAGAAGAGAGATTTTTAAAGAAATATTTGGTTAGTGATCATTTTTCTCACTAAAGTTTATCTTAAGAATATAGCATTCATCATCCCTTGGAGAAACCCAGGAAAAGGGAAGCATTATATTTTTAAAAGGATATTTACATTTCCAGAAGCCTACAATATAAATAGCATCCTATTGCATCTTTCGCAAAATTAGTCAGCAACTTCCTGGTTGCTTTATTCATCTTAAATTCCTTTTCTTTGAAGTTTTGTGTGCTCAGTTAATCAAACAGTAGAGTTGTTTCTTCAAGTTTTCCATCTCAATAGTTATCAACATATTTTTTTTCTCTAAAAATCAGCCACAGTTATCGTGCAGTTTGGCTTTATGCATTAAAGATCACAGCACCCAGGTGTTTAAAATGTAATCATAGATTCTATTCTATTTGAAGCAACAGTGCTAAAATCTTATACTAAGAAATGAAAGTAGGGACTGATTTGATTTCATGGTAGCAGGTTTTACCTTCAACATTAAGAAATTTTATCAGAGGAATATTGGAATATATCTAGAAAATTTGTGAAATGTTCTTCAGTTGAACTACTGAGGATATAAATACATATCATGTCCCTCTATCATATAAAGAAGTAGATATCACTACCAAGCAATCTTCTTTTTCAGTTCTTAAAATACTGGGTATCTGGACTATAGGGTGTAGCTTAGCTGAAAGAGCACTTGCCTGGCATCCATGAACCTCCCAGTTCAATCCCAGCATAAAAAGGGCTGTGAGGGTTTAATTCCTGTAATCCCAGATCTAGTATCATTAAGAGTTTAGGATCATCCTAAATTAAATAATGACTTCAAGGCCAACCTAGACTACAATAAACCTAGTCTTAAACATACCTAATGTTCAAAACTGTTGAGATGTGAATACAGTAGTGTCAATCAATTTCAGATGTATTTGCAATTTTATAAGTATGAATTGTGTATTAGTACTTGGTTTGCATGTTCATATGTATATCCGGAGTGTATACAGAGAATGGATATCTGAAAAGTGTGTCTCAAAATTCCATAGAGGTGGAGTTTTGGATAGTTGTGAACTATCTTATGGTCAATAGGAACCAAATTTATATCTTCTACAAAAGCACAAGCAGTCTTAACAGTTGAGCCATCTCTTCAGCTCCATTAATCAAGTTTGAAGACAAATATCATTAATTTGACTGATTTCTGGGGGAGCAAAAAAATATTTTTTCCCACATATATATGTTGTTGACAACCCATTCAGCTAAATGCTACCAGGTTTTTCACAGAAGCCTAAAACTTACTGTACCATCCATTAGTCTGAATGCATTAGATAAATATCTTAATTCCCAGATTATTAGAAAGAACACATTTCAAAACAAATAAACCCAGGAATACTCTTAAAATATGTCTTAGTCAGGATTTCTATGCATACAAGCATCATGACCAAGAAGAAAGCTTTGGAGGAAAGGGTTTATTCAGCTTACTCCCATGTTGGTGTTTCATCACCAAAAGAAGTCAGGACTGGAACTCAAGTGGGTCAGGAAGCAGGAGCTGATGCAGAGGCCATGGAGGGATGTTACTTACTGGCTTGCTCAGCTTGCTTTCTTATAGAACCCAAGACCACTAGCCCAGAGATGGCCCCATCTAAAATGGGCTTGGTGCCCCCACCCTTGGTCACTAATTGAGAAAATGCCTTACAGCTGGATCTCATGAAGGTATTTCCATAACTGAGGCTCCTTTCTCAGTGATAGTTCCAGCTTGTGTCAAGTTGACACAAAACACTAGCCAGTAAAAAAATATAAAGATGAAATACAAAAATTCTGGCTATTACATTAAGAAATAAAGTTTAAGTTAGTAACTACTATGTTTCAACTTGCGATCAGAATGACAGCTGGGCAAGGGAGTACAGTGGGTATTGAATGCTTAGCCCTTTTAAGAATCTGCTTTTCTTCATTCTGGTAAGGGCAGCTGGTTTTGTTATTGGGATATATTTTTCTAATTTCCTATTTTTATTTTATTTTCTGTTTTTATCTGTAGGGTGATGTTAAAGTGATACGTGACTGGACAGTAGAGAGTGGGGCAGGGACAAAGTTTTTGTAAGGTGGGAAGGAGGGAATCAAGATGGAGTCAACGGAGGAGCATGGGTCAGATTTAGGTGAACTAGATGGATTTTACGTTGTCTGGGTGAGTGGTTAATATCTTTATCAATTGGCAGTGAATTTATTGTGTGGATGAATTGTAGATTGCGAATTTAACATGTAAATCTAATTGCTAAATTACAAGTTTCTGGAACTTTGATTTCACTGGGCTAAAGAGGACAGTGTGTGAAAGAAATGGCCGAGAGGCAGTTGGAGTGTGCGGATCTGGTTCTGTTTCTTGCTCCGGAGCGAGAACACACAGGCCTGCTGAACGAATGTGTGTGTGTGTGTGTGTGTGTGTGTGTGGCATGTAACTACCACCTAGGGGACTGCAAAGAAAGGACAGCTAAAAGGAGACAGCCGGGAAAGGATTGCTTGCGGACTGAGTGGCAGAGTAGCAGCGGGAATGAGTGGATCTGGCTCACGGTAACTGATAGCAAACAATCACCATTATTTTTTACCGCAACAATTGTCACATTAGAAAAAGGAAGACTGGATACTCAAGACCAGGTTATTGAGTATTTTGGCTGGCATAGGAGCAGTGTGACTTAGGGAAGTGACAAAAACTTTGTAGACATTTAGTTTGCCACTTTGGAAATAAAACAATAGTAACGACATTGGTAAAATAGAATACAAATACGTTGCATGGTTATTGTAGGAAATACACAACAGATTCATGAGGAAAGATTACTACAGAGTTGCTTAGATAACACAGGTGTGCTTACTAGTATAGACGGCCATGGCAAAGTATAATGAGAAAACTTCGTTCCAAGTTTAAAAAGAATCAATGAACTCAGTTATAAGTAACTTACCTAGTATATACAAAGTACTTAGAAAGTGATTTTATCATGGAATTGTGGTGCGCACCTTTGAATACCAGCACTGGGAATGACAGACAAGTTTGAGGGTTTGAGGTCATCCGGGTCTGCCTAGCCTCATCCAAGCTAGCTAGTGGTACATTGTGAGGCTTTGTCAAAAAAAAAAAAGGAAAAAAAGAAAGAAAGAAGGAAAGAAAGAAAGAAAGAAAGAAAGAAAGAGACGAGTTATTTTAGAAATGATGGCAGACACATTTTTGCCAATCATGAGCCCTTTAGTTTTGTCATGAACAGAGTAAAAATGTTTGCTATAAAACAATAGATTGGGTTAATTTTATGTCTTCTCAGGATTCCCAAAGGAATCAGGAAGCTATTTGACAGCTACAGATCTGCTTAACTTTGTCTTTCTGAAAACGGAGCAATCTGTTGAAGCGCCAGGCAAGAGCTGCTGGAGCACCCGCTTTGTAACGTGGTGAGCATGCTGGGGGAACCGTTCCTTATGTATACTGTCAAGGCTGCTTTTCTTTCTCTTTTGTAAGATATTCCACCTTCCTGAAGCATGTTTACCTGCATATTGTGTGGTGTTTCAATGACAGAAGAAACACAGTTTCTTTCCCACTATTCTAAGTAATGTTAAACAACACTGACACAGAAATAAATGGTACAGAATCAGAGGTAATGAGGGAACAAAAATCACTCACAGAGTTAATTTCAGGACTCTGCTTAAGCCTCACACAGATTTAAATGCCCCCGACAGATTGCAAATGGGCCACTCAAGTATTCACAAGCAGAAGTTTCTGGAGGCGCGTTAGTCATAAGGTCCATAGAATGTGACTTTTTATGTTTATCGTTCCTTTTACATTCTGCCCAGTGCTGAATCATGCACTCTGTGATACATGTCTGCTAAATGATGTCTGTTGAAGCCCAGTCAGGCCAGATTGGAATTAGAATAAGAGCCTTGAAGTCGAGCCTGCCTCAAAATCACATTCATCTCTTCTTAGTAAGAGTGGCTGCTGACTTTCGATGACTGTCTTATTTTGGGAGTGTTTGTTCTGTAAACCAACAGGACCAGCAGTTATGAACAACACACTTACACCAGTAAAACTAACAAGTATGTAAAATGCTTTAGTGTAAGGGTTGTGGGTTTTATCAAGAGAATAGAAATTACTTAACCAGACTAACCTTATTAGTTTTGGTGGCTTGTAGGGGCTGTGTACTGGAGGGGTGCCAGAAAGAGAACTAACAGAACAGTACACAACATAGAAAGTGACTAACCTCTCACAAACCAGTCTGACTTTCAGGCTTTACTAAAGGTATATTAAAACTGGTGAATATTTCTCAGCTCTCATTAATATGAAAAGCATAGAGATGCCTTTTAAAAATTATTATCGGCCTGAGACACCACCAGAACCAGAAGGAAACAGACCGGATAAACAGTTCTCTGCACCCAAATCCCGTGGGAGGGAGAGCTAAACCTTCAGAGAGGCAGACAAGCCTGGGAAACCAGAAGAGACTGCTCCCTGCACACACATCTCGGACGCCAGAGGAAAAAGCCAAAGACCATCTGGAACCCTGGTGCACTGAAGCTCCCGGAAGGGGCAGCACAGGTCTTCCTGGTTGCTGCCACTGCAGAGAGCCCGTGGGCAGCACCCCACGAGTGAACTTGAGCCCCGGGACCACAGGTAAGACCAACTTTTCTGCTGCAAGAAAGCTGCCTGGTGAGCTTGGGACACACGGAAGCAGAATTCCTGTAGGACCAGCACATTCTGTGTTTACCGGAAGTCCCACACCCGCGGATCCCGGCCCGCAGTAGCTCTCTGCTCCCAGACCCAGTGAGAGAGAGACCCAACCGCCTGGTCAGGTGGGCACTCCTGAGGCTGCAGAGCGGAAAGACCACCAACACTGCTCACCCCTGCCCACATCCCTGGCCCAAGAGGAAACTGTATAAGGCCTCTGGGCTCCTGTGGGGGAGGGCCCAGGAGCGGCAGGACCCCTGCCTGAGACACCGCCTGAACCTGAAAGAAACAGACCGGATAAACAGTTCTCTGCACCCAAATCCCGTGGGAGGGAGAGCTAAACCTTCAGAGAGGCAGACAAGCCTGGGAAACCAGAAGAGACTGCTCCCTGCACACACATCTCGGACGCCAGAGGAAAAAGCCAAAGACCATCTGGAACCCTGGTGCACTGAAGCTCCCGGAAACGGCGGCACAGGTCTTCCTGGTTGCTGCCGCTGCAGAGAGCCCGTGGGTAGGACCCCACGAGCGAACTTGAGCCTCGGGACCACAGGTAAGACCAACTTTTCTGCTGCAAGAAAGCTGCCTGGTGAACTCAAGACACAGGCCCACAGGAACAGCTGAAGACCTGTAGAGAGGAAAAACCACACGCCGGAAAGCAGAACACTCTGTCCCCATAACTGACTGAAAGAGAGGAAAACAGGTCTACAGCACTCCTGACACACAGGCTTATAGGACAGTCTAGCCACTGTCAGAAATAGCAGAACAAAGTAACACTGGAGATAATCTGATGGCGAGAGGCAAGCGCAGGAACCCAAGCAACAGAAACAAGACTACATGGCACCATCGGAGACCAATTCTCCCATCAAAACAAACATGGAATATCCAAACACACCAGAAAAGCAAGATCTAGTTCCAAAATCATTTTTGATCATGATGCTGGAGGACTTCAAGAAAGACGTGAAGAACTCCCTTAGAGAACAAGTAGAAGCCTACAGAGAGGAATCGCAAAAATGCCTGAAAGAATCACAAAAATCCCTGAAAGAATTCCAGGAAAACATAAATAAACAAGTAGAAGCCCATAGAGAGGAGACACAAAAATCCCTGAAAGAATTCCAGGAAAACATAAATAAACAAGTAGAAGCCCATAGAGAGGAGACACAAAAATCCCTGAAAGAATTCCAGGAAAACACAATCAAACAGTTGAAGGAATTAAAAATGGAAATAGAAGCAATCAAGAAAGAACACATGGAAACAACCCTGGATATAGAAAACCAAAAGAAGAGACAAGGAGCTGTAGATACAAGCTTCACCAACAGAATACAAGAGATGGAAGAGAGAATCTCAGGAGCAGAAGATTCCATAGAAATCATTGACTCAACTGTCAAAGATAATGTAAAGCGGAAAAAGCTACTGGTCCAAAACATACAGGAAATCCAGGACTCAATGAGAAGATCAAACCTAAGGATAATAGGTATAGAAGAGAGTGAAGACTCCCAGCTCAAAGGACCAGTAAATATCTTCAACAAAATCATAGAAGAAAACTTCACTAACCTAAAAAAAGAGATACCCATAGACATACAAGAAGCCTACAGAACTCCAAATAGATTGGACCAGAAAAGAAACACCTCCCGTCACATAATTGTCAAAACACCAAACGCACAAAATAAAGAAAGAATATTAAAAGCAGTAAGGGAAAAAGGTCAAGTAACATATAAAGGCAGACCTATCAGAATCACACCAGACTTCTCGCCAGAAACTATGAAGGCCAGAAGATCCTGGACTGATGTTATACAGACCCTAAGAGAACACAAATGCCAGCCCAGGTTACTGTATCCAGCAAAACTCTCAATTAACATTGATGGAGAAACCAAGATATTCCATGACAAAACCAAATTTACACAATATCTTTCTACAAATCCAGCACTACAAAGGATAATAAATGGTAAAGCCCAACATAAGGAGGCAAGCTATACCCTAGAAGAAGCAAGAAACTAATCGTCTTGGCAACAAAAAAAGAGAATGAAAGCATACAAACATAACCTCACATCCAAATATGAATATAACGGGAAGCAATAATCACTATTCCTTAATATCTCTCAATATCAATGGCCTCAACTCCCCAATAAAAAGACATAGATTAACAAACTGGATACACAACGAGGACCCTGCATTCTGCTGCCTACAGGAAACACACCTCAGAGACAAAGACAGACACTACCTCAGAGTGAAAGGCTGGAAAACAACTTTCCAAGCAAATGGTCAGAAGAAGCAAGCTGGAGTAGCCATTCTAATATCAAATAAAATCAATTTCCAACTAAAAGTCATCAAAAAAGATAAGGAAGGACACTTCATATTCATCAAAGGAAAAATCCACCAAGATGAACTCTCAATCCTAAATATCTATGCCCCAAATACAAGGGCACCTACATACGTAAAAGAAACCTTACTAAAGCTCAAAGCACACATTGCACCTCACACAATAATAGTGGGAGATTTCAACACCCCACTCTCATCAATGGACAGATCATGGAAACAGAAATTAAACAGTGATGTCGACAGACTAAGAGAAGTCATGAGCCAAATGGACTTAACGGATATTTATAGAACATTCTATCCTAAAGCAAAAGGATATACCTTCTTCTCAGCTCCTCATGGTGCTTTCTCCAAAATTGACCATATAATTGGTCAAAAAACGGGCCTCAACAGGTACAGAAAGATAGAAATAATCCCATGCGTGCTATCGGACCACCACGGCCTAAAACTGGTCTTCAATAACAATAAGGGAAGAATGCCCACATATACGTGGAAATTGAACAATGCTCTACTCAATGATAACCTGGTCAAGGAAGAAATAAAGAAAGAAATTAAAAACTTTTTAGAATTTAATGAAAATGAAGATACAACATACCCAAACTTATGGGACACAATGAAAGCTGTGCTAAGAGGAAAACTCATAGCGCTGAATGCCTGCAGAAAGAAACAGGAAAGAGCATATGTCAGCAGCTTGACAGCACACCTAAAAGCTCTAGAACAAAAAGAAGCAAATACACCCAGGAGGAGTAGAAGGCAGGAAATAATCAAACTCAGAGCTGAAATCAACCAAGTAGAAACAAAAAGGACCATAGAAAGAATCAACAGAACCAAAAGTTGGTTCTTTGAGAAAATCAACAAGATAGATAAACCCTTAGCCAGACTAACAAGAGGACACAGAGAGTGCGTCCAAATTAACAAAATCAGAAATGAAAAGGGAGACATAACTACAGATTCAGAGGAAATTCAAAAAATCATCAGATCTTACTATCAAAACCTATATTCAACAAAACTTGAAAATCTTCAGGAAATGGACAATTTCCTAGACAGATACCAGGTATCGAAGTTAAATCAGGAACAGATAAACCAGTTAAACAACCCCATAACTCCTAAGGAAATAGAAGCAGTCATTAAAGGTCTCCCAACCAAAAAGAGCCCAGGTCCAGACGGGTTTAGTGCAGAATTCTATCAAACCTTCATAGAAGACCTCATACCAATATTATCCAAACTATTCCACAAAATTGAAACAGATGGAGCACTACCGAATTCCTTCTACGAAGCCACAATTACTCTTATACCTAAACCACACAAAGACACAACAAAGAAAGAGAACTTCAGACCAATTTCCCTTATGAATATCGATGCAAAAATACTCAATAAAATTCTGGGGCTGGGGATTTAGCTAGTGGTAGAGCGCTTACCTAGGAAGCGCAAGGCCCTGGGTTCGGTCCCCAGCTCCGAAAAAAAAAGAACCAAAAAAAAAAAAAATTCTGGCAAACCGAATTCAAGAACACATCAAAACAATCATCCACCATGATCAAGTAGGCTTCATCCCAGGCACGCAGGGATGGTTTAATATACGGAAAACCATCAACGTGATCCATTATATAAACAAACTGAAAGAACAGAACCACAAGATCATTTTATTAGATGCTAAGAAAGCATTTGACAAAATTCAACACCCCTTCATGATAAAAGTCCTGGAAAGAATAGGTATTCAAGGCCCATACCTAAACATAGTAAAAGCCATATACAGCAAACCAGTTGCTAACATTAAACTAAATGGAGAGAAACTTGAAGCAATCCCACTAAAATCAGGGACTAGACAAGGCTGCCCACTCTCTCCCTACTTATTCAATATAGTTCTTGAAGTTCTAGCCAGAGCAATCAGACAACAAAAGGAGATCAAGGGGATACAGATCGGAAAAGAAGAGGTCAAAATATCACTATTTGCAGATGACGTGATAGTATATTTAAGTGATCCCAAAAGTTCCACCAGAGAACTACTAAAGCTGATAAACAACTTCAGCAAAGTGGCTGGGTATAAAATTAACTCAAATAAATCAGTTGCCTTCCTCTATACAAAAGAGAAACAAGCCGAGAAAGAAATTAGGGAAACGACACCCTTCATAATAGACCCAAATAATATAAAGTACCTCGGTGTGACTTTAACCAAGCAAGTAAAAGATCTGTACAATAAGAACTTCAAGACACTGAGGAAAGAAATTGAAGAAGACCTCAGAAGATGGAAAGATCTCCCATGCTCATGGATTGGCAGGATTAATATAGTAAAAATGGCCATTTTACCAAAAGCAATCTACAGATTCAATGCAATCCCCATCAAAATACCAATCCAATTCTTCAAAGAGTTAGACAGAACAATTTGCAAATTCATCTGGAATAACAAAAAACCCAGGATAGCTAAAGCTAGCCTCAACAATAAAAGGACTTCAGGGGGAATCACTATCCCTGAATTCAAGCAGTATTACAGAGCAATAGTGATAAAAACTACATGGTATTGGTACAGAGACAGACAGATAGACCAATGGAATAGAATTGAAGACCCAGAAATGAACCCACACACCTATGGTCACTTGATTTTTGACAAAGGAGCCAAAACCATCCAATGGAAAAAAGATAGCATTTTCAGCAAATGGTGCTGGTTCAACTGGAGGGCAACATGTAGAAGAATGCAGATCGATCCATGCTTATCACCCTGTACAAAGCTTAAGTCCAAGTGGATCAAGGACCTCCACATCAAACCAGACACACTCAAACTAATAGAAGAAAAACTAGGGAAGCATCTGGAACACATGGGCACTGGAAAAAATTTCCTGAACAAAACACCAATGGCTAAGATCTCTAAGATCAAGAATCAACAAATGGGATCTCATAAAACTGCAAAGCTTCTGTAAGGCAAAGGACACTGTGGTTAGGACAAAACGGCAACCAACAGATTGGGAAAAGATCTTTACCAATCCTACAACAGATAGAGGCCTTATATCCAAAATATACAAAGAACTCAAGAAGTTAGACCGCAGGGAAACAAATAACCCTATTAAAAAATGGGGTTCAGAGCTAAACAAAGAATTCACAGCTGAGGAATGCCGAATGGCTGAGAAACACCTAAAGAAATGTTCAACATCTTTAGTCATAAGGGAAATGCAAATCAAAACAACCCTGAGATTTCACCTCACACCAGTGAGAATGGCTAAGATCAAAAACTCAGGTGACAGCAGATGCTGGCGAGGATGTGGAGAAAGAGGAACACTCCTCCATTGTTGGTGGGATTGCAGACTGGTAAAACCATTCTGGAAATCAGTCTGGAGGTTCCTCAGAAAATTGGACATTGAACTGCCTGAGGATCCAGCTATACCTCTCTTGGGCATATACCCAAAGATGCCTCAACATATAAAAGAGACACGTGCTCCACTATGTTCATCGCAGCCTTATTTATAATAGCCAGAAGCTGGAAAGAACCCAGATGCCCTTCAACAGAGGAATGGATACAGAAAATGTGGTACATCTACACAATGGAATATTACTCAGCTATCAAAAACAACGAGTTTATGAAATTCGTAGGCAAATGGTTGGAACTGGAAAATATCATCCTGAGTGAACTAACCCAATCACAGAAAGACATACATGGTATGCACTCATTGATAAGTGGCTATTAGCCCAAATGCTTGAATTACCCTAGATCCCTAGAACAAACGAAACTCAAGACGGATGATCAAAATGTGAATGCTTCACTCCTTCTTTAAATGAGGAAAAAGAATACCCTTGGCAGGGAAGGGAGAGGCAAAGATTAAAACAGAGACTTAAGGAACACCCATTCAGAGCCTGCCCCACATGTGGCCCATACATATACAGCCACCCAATTGGACAAGATGGATGAAGCAAAGAAGTGCAGACCGACAGGAGCCGGATATAGATTGCTCCTGAGAGACACAGCCAGAATACAGCAAATACAGAGGCGAATTCCAGCAGCAAACCACTGAACTGAGAATAGGTCCCCCGTTGAAGGAATCAGAGAAAGAACTGGAAGAGCTTGAAGGGGCTCGAGACCCCAAAAGTACAACAATGTCAAGCAACCAGAGCTTCCAGGGAGTAAGCCACTACCTAAAGACTATACATGGACTGACCCTGGACTCTGACCCCATAGGTAGCAATGAATATCCTAGTAAGAGCACCAGTGGAAGGGGAAGTCCTGGGTCCTGCTAAGACTGAACCCCCAGTGAACTAGACTATGGGGGGAGGGCGGCAATAGGGGGAGGGTTGGGAGGGGGACAGCCATAAGGAAGGGGAGGGGGGAGGGGGATGTTTGCCTGGAAACCGGGAAAGGGAATAACACTTGAAATGTATATAAGAAATACTCAAGTTAATAAAAAAATATAAAAAAAATTATTATCATTTATGAACAGTAGGTGGTGTGAGACTAGGTAGACTAGGATGACCTCAAACCCTCAAACTTGTCTGTCATTCCCATATTATGAACAACAGGTGATGCAGCATAGCAACAAAATAAATGCATGTGCAGATTATTATATCAACAGTGGAAGTTCATCTAAGAACATCTGTTTATTATTGGAATACCAAGTTTACATGCTTTATAATCAAGTGAATCTCATTTCCAAACCATGAATGTTCTTTAGAGTTTATATTTATATATTTATTTATTTATCTCTTTATCTATCATCTATCTATCTATCTATCTATCTATCTATCTATCTATCTATCTATCTATTTATCTATCTATCTATTTTTATGTCTCTTAGTAAGGAAATGCATGAGAAGTGCCTGAACTCTCTTAGGTGTTTTCTCTGAACATGCACAGCTGTCTGGATTTAGTCTGACACCTCACAAAACTCGCTCAAATACATTTCCATTACTAAATAAATTACATCCATTCTAATTAAAGAAATGTAGACACTCCTACTCAGAGGGGAGTGAAGTGCTCTGAGGAGTTGCAGCTTCCATGGTAACCTGCCAGGGACAATCTAATTGATTCATATGGTCCCTTTGGCCACTTATTGATTCTAGGCTGACAAGTCTTGATAACTGCCCGTCATTTCACAGAGCTATTTATAGGCCAAGTCCAGCAGAGACAAATAGATGGTGAGAGGAGGTCTCACAGACACTATTTCTGTACCAAATAATCATAAAATACAAGGGTTTTCTTGGCAATTAATTATCAAGAAGAATAGTTGTTAAACTACATAGAAAAGAAGTAGACAATTTAAAAAAATAATTTGAATTATTCAAGTCACATACATTTTTGTGGGAATAATCAACTAAAGAAAAATAAATAAAAAGAATGAAGCCCTGAAAAATTAAGTTCAGTATCAAGGGCCACACATCATTGTTCAAGATTTATTTATCATTCTTCTTCATTCCTGTGAGCTTGCACCCAAATTTATCATACCATGTGTCAGATTGATCACAAGTAAGGTGGAAATGATAATCAATACTACACAGACATAACGATTTTGTTGACAGTACAAAGATTAATGCTATAGTCATTTCTCATGCCCCTAACAACTTGTTTCTACTATCCTTGTCCCAGCTGTGGAGATCAAGAAAGGAATGTGAGTTTATTTCTACGAACAAGAACACTAACTTGTATTATTTCATGTTCCCGATATTCCGTCTGTTGAGTTTTGTCAGTAGCTCTGAAATTAAGCAGTTATTCTTTCCCTGGAATATGGATGCTGTGGTGGTGAGGGTGGATGCTTGCTTTTTAGACTAGATGTCATGTGCACAGAAAGGATTGCCTCAAAGTCCTGATTATATCAGCTTGTTCAAACAACTTGATTTCAGGTATTTCATGGACATTAACTGTTTCCCTTCCTTGCTGCTTTAGTTGTACTTAGTAGTCTTCTGTCTTAGAAGCCAGACTCTCGTATGACTCAATCATGAGGCAATTTGATTTCAGGGCAAACCCATCAGAAGAATATTCAGTTGAGGTCTTTGAATACATTTTGCTTTTGAAAACTGTACAAATACAGAGGTAGATGCTCAAGCCAACCATTGGGCTGAGCACAGGGACCCCTATGGAGCAGTTAGAGAAAAGACTGAAGGAGCTGAAGGGGTTCAGCTTCAGAAATATGACAAATTAAAAGGCCATTCTTTATTGTAACTAATGTGTAGTACTTTGTCATAGCATTCCTTAGCTACATGACATATTGGCAAGTTAATATGTCTTCCTTCAAGCACTTTATGGTGTAGTGAGGACAGAGCTAAGCAATAACAGAGAACATAGATTGTAAGTTCTATTGAGAAGAAACAAAGTGCTATGGAGCAGGTAACCAGAATGACATGTTGGTTAAAAGCTTAAAAAAAAAAATAGCAAGAACAAATTAGAGGAGGTAGAGAATAAGGACTATGGAAAAATACTTCAAAGGACTGAAAGTAAATTGTGAAGGACCCTGATCTTTTGCAAAAGGGATCCACCCATATTTGCTGATTCTTTTATAGATTTATTGACTAAAGTATTAGAAGATTAGCCCCTGATTTCAATAGACTGAATTCAAATACATAATGATTGCATTCCATCACTGGCTCCTACTACCCTCTCATTATCATAACAAGCAAATTGTTTAAATAACAGGCATGATATTCTAGCCTTGAGCTCCTCAAAATCCTTGGAGACTTAGCATATGACTACCAAATGAGTGAATTAGCATATAAATAAGCACATCATTTCAAAAGTAAATGTTTTACCTAAAAAGTTTGTTTTGGTCTAGCCTATGTGCCTAGTTCTCATATCTATTTATCTTACTCTGCCTTGCCTCAACCTTAGTGACTCAGATATCTTGCTTGTAAGAGGATTTAAACACACTTCTAGGACAAGGGCTTTTACCTCTTCCTTTTGTTCAGAAAAATACCCTTCCTATCGGGCCTTTTTCATATCTATATCTTTATTTTTCATGCCTTACATGAAGTACCACTTCCTTACATGGGTCTTTCCTAACTTACCTACCTAAAAGCAATGCTCTTTTTCATGATATAATCTACTATACAACTATAAATTTTCATTGGAATTATCCTGTATTGAATTATTTCTACCCCCATGTCTTCCCTTCCTGCACCCTTTCTCTCTCCTGTCTCTCTGCATGTGTATATGTGTGACTATATGTGAGAGCATGTGCACTCTCTCTCTCTGCATGTGAGCATGCATGTGTGCATGAGTGTGTGTGTGTGTGTGTGTGTGTGTGTGTGTCTGTGTCTGTGTGTATGTGTCTGTGTATGGGAGCACATGCACACATATGTGTGCCACCTCTCCTCACCCCAGTACTGATGTTACTAATATGTGAGGCCCTACCTGGCATTTTATGTACATTTTGGACATGTGAACTTAGGTCTTAAACTTGTTCAGCAATCACTCTTAGCCACTGAACTCCCTCCCTAGCCCTCATATTTCTTGTCATTTCAAATATTCATTTTTATATTTTAAAGTAAATTATAATTATATGATTTTTCTCTCTTGCCTAACCTCCATCCAATCCTCCCACACATTGCCTTCCCCACTTTATCCCTCTCAAATTCATGCCCTTTGTTTCTTCAGTGGTTGTTACTAATATACTGTTAGACTCAGGGCTTTTCCCTCACCAGTTCTCTTTTCTTTCACGCTAAAGTTTGAAATCTGTGGCACTAGGTGCTTTCATTTTCAATACATGACAGTGAATAGTGACATTGTTATAAACCAATTGCCAAAAGAGAAGAACAATGTAAACTCATGGTTTAATAGTAGGAAGACCAAAATATGGATGTTTCAATCCTTCTTAAAAGGGAGAACAAAATACTAACAGGAGGAAATACAGAGACAAAGAGTGCAGCAGGGACTGAAGAAAAGGTCATCCAAAGACTGCCCCACCTGGGAATCCATCCCATATGCAGCCACCAAACCCAGTATATATCCTTGATGCCAAAAAGTAGTTGCTGGACAGGAGCAAGATATGGATGTCTCCTGAGAGGCTCTGCCAGAGCCCTACTGATATAGATGAGGATGGTTGTAGCTAACCATTGGACTAAACAAGGAGACCCCAATGGAGGAATAAGAGAAAAGACTGAAGGAGCTTTAGGGGTTTGCAACCCCATAGGAAGAACAACAATCTCGACCAACCAGACTTCACCAGAGCTCCCAGGGACTAAACCACCAACCAAAAAGTACACATGGAGAAACCCATGATTCTAGCCACATATGTAGCAGAGGATGGAATTGTCCAGCATCAACAGGAGGAAAAACCCTTGGTCCTGTGAGGACTCATTTCTCTTATGTAGGGTAATGCCAGGGCATTGATTTTGGAGTTGGGTGGGTGAAAGTGGGAGCATCCTCATAGAAGCAGGGGAACGGGGTATGGGAGAGGGAGGAAAGGAGATAACATTTGAAATATAAATACATAAAATATCCAAGAGAAAAATAGTAAAAGAAGCAAAGGAAACATTGCATGTGGCTATGGAAGAGCATACTATACTATTTGCCATCAAGATGACACGAGAGTTCCTGGGAGTTCACAAATCACAATAAATCCAAAGGAGAGCATTGATGCAGAAGACTTGCCAACTGTCATTGCCAACAGAGTCTGAGCAAGGCTCTTAGCTGGAGAAAAGGTCTGTGAATCATAGATACCAGTATTGGAAAGGTCCTCTACCTTACAAAGAAAGAGTCTGAGAAGTAAAGAGGATTTCCATTTTCAGTAACTGAGTTCCCTTGGGAGAAGGTTGGGAGGGAAGATGCTAGCCAAATACCATTAATTCTATATATTTGCAACACAATTTACACTGATGTACTGGGATATGCTCGGAACTAGGAGAAGTATTTTGGCTTCCCCCGAAGATGAGCCCCTACTGTGTCTTCTATGCTTAATGAAGTATGGTTCCCTGAAACTTCATAGATAACTCCCTGTGGTGTTGAAAGATATTTCTGGGAATAACGTAGTGTAGAAAAGCATCATCCCAGAATGGTGAAGGTACAACTGCTTTTAATTATAGTCAAGTCAAATGTTATTTACAATTTTAGGACACAGATATGCTTATTTCTGTATTTTTATCCGAACATATTATAATTGGCATAGATAGTGGGTTTCAGTATGGCATCTTCTCACATTCATGTCATGTACTTTGTTCTCATTTCCTCCATTGTTCTTGCTTGTTCCTTCTTTCCTCTCTTAAAACTATGCCTCTTTCCCTCAAACAGTCATAGATATGAAAAAATTATGAAATATTTTATTCTAAGTTTAAATATTAACAGCAGCACTTCCATCTAATTTTATAAAATGATATAATTTCATTTTATATAGTTAAATAAAGCTTCTATGCTCTGCACGCACTGCATTTGCTTACCCATCTGTCTGTTGCTGTGTACCTAGGCTGACTGTGAATAGTATAGGGCCCAAAGAAGGAGACTCAAATTTAAATGGGTTTGGGGCTGCAAGTGCAAAAAAGGGAAGGTTCTTTCACAGGTTTGTGTCAGGCATCCATGGCAGAACTCTATAAGCTTGTCAGAGAAGGGACTGTGGTATCTTATGATGCAGAAGAAATGGGGCCTCCTGCAGGGGTGGATAGAAATTCAGCAAAGAATTTCATCTGGAAAGAACCCAGATATTCCTCAAGAGAGGGATGGATATAGAAAATGTAGTACATTGACACAATGGAGTACTACTCAGCTATTAAAAACAATGACTTCATGAAATTCATGGGCAAATGGTTGGAACTCAAATATGTCATCCTGAGTGAGTTAACCCAGTCACACACACACGCACACACACACGCACACACACACACACACACACACACACACACACACACACACACACACACGGTATGTACTCACTGTTAAGTGGTTATTAGCCCAAAAGCCTAGATTACCCAAGGCACAATACACAGACCATGTGAAGCTCAAAAAGAAGGAAGACCAAATTGTGGATGCTTCAGACCTTCTTAGAAGGGGGAACAATAATATTAATAGGAGGAAATGCAGAAAGAAAATTCAAAACAGAGACTGAAGGAAAGGCCATCCAGAGCCTGCCCCACCTGGGGAATCCAGCCCATATACATACAGCCACCAAACCCAGACGATATTGCTCATGCCAAGAAGTGTATGCTGACAGGAGCCTGATATAGCTACCTCCTGAGAGGCTCTGCCAGAGCATGGTAGATTCAGAGGTGGATGCTTGCACCAAACCTTTGAACTAAGAATGGGGTCCCCATTGGAGGAGCTAGAAAAAGGATTGAAGGACTGAAGGGTCTTAAAACCGCATAAGAACAACAATCCAACCAACCAGAGTTCCCAGGGACTAAAACACCATCCAAAGACAACACATGGACAGAGCCATGGCTCCAACTGCATATGTAGTAGAAAATGGCCTTGTTGGGCACCAATGGGAGGAGAAGCCCTTCTCCACAGTGCAAGGGAATGCAGGGCAGGGAGACAGGAAGGTGGGTTGAGTGTGTGAGGAAACACCTTCCTAGAAGGGAGAGGAGACTTGGGATAGAAGGTTTATCGATGGGAAACCAGAAAAGGGGATAACATTTAAAATGTAAACTTTAAAAATCCAATAAAAGAGAAAAAATAAGATTAACAAAGAAAAAGGAAGAAAGAAAGAAGGAAAGAAAGAAAGAGAGAGAGAGAGAAAGAAAGAAAGAAAGACAGAGAGAGAGAGAAAGAAAGAAAGAAAGAAAGAAAGAGAGAGAGAGAGAGAGAAAGGAAAAATGTTCCACACAAGCACCTGAGCCTCTTGGAGGGTCCCTGCCTTATAGAAAATGAACATCAGGATAAAAATCATGAAAATCAATAGATCCAGAGTCAAATTTTCCCTTTCCTCTGGGATGACCTCAAGTAATTTCCTTTATTTCATTCAAACTCATTTGTTTTTCATGTCCAGAATTGAACAATAAAAGGAACTATACAAGGTTTATGAAGAGTAATAGTATTAAAGTCTACAGCATCTGGGTTGGTTTTAGTCAAATATGTTATGTAAGTTTTGTGTTTCACTGTTCTTTTCATTGTCATCACTGTCTTCAAGATAGTAGTAGATTATTGCTAAAAAGCCTAGGGAACTAAATAAGACAAGGTACACGATGGAAACTTTCTTAGGGTTTCTATTGATGCTATTACATACCATGACCCAAAAGCAAGTTATGAAGGAAAGGGTTTGCTTGGTTTATACTTCCATATTGCTATTTATTATCACCGGAAGTTAGGACAAGGAACTCAAGGCAGGAATATGAAGGCAAGAGTGATGCAGCGGCCTTGGAGGTGTGCTTCTAACTGCCATACTCTCTGAGTCCTGCTCAGTCTGCTTTCTTCCCAGGACCACCAGTGCCAAGATGCCATGAAGCACAATTGACTAGGCACTTCTTTCTCAACCACCTATGCCTTACCACTTGATATCTGGAGACATCTTCTCAATTGGCTTTCTCTCCTTTCAGATAACTCTAACTTGTCAAAAGTTGGTGTAAGATGAATACTAGCCAGCACAGAAATATAACATATCAGAGACCATAGAATTCATTGTCAATAGGATGGATACAATGACATCATCTCGCATGAAACTAAACAATCAAGTCTAGCTTCCTAATAAGGCTGCTGACTAGGTCAAAACTAGCTCATAAAAGGGATTGATCATATACAACTTTTGGGTCTGAATTACCTAACACTCATCAACCAAGAAAAAATATTTCTCTCCTCTTTTCAATACTGTGCTTTTGTGTGCAATAGATAACATAAATTTAGGAGAATGGTTTTTTAATAGCCAATATTCTGGAAGCAATAAAGAAGTTGACTATTACTTTTCAGAACCTGGTGGTTTATATAATTGCAGTTTTCATCAAGTTCTTTTTTTCCCCTTCTTAAAGTAAATTAGCGGATCTCTCAAACAGTAATAGGAAACAGGACTACTACAAAAGCAATCGTTTCTTCCCAAGTAAATAAAAAAGAAAGTTCTTCTAGCAGTACCTAAAGACCTCCTTTCTGCCATGAATCCTGACCAGAAAATATGCCTGCAACTTGAGCTACTACTTGTCTGGTAGCTGCTGTTTACAGCATTCCATCCAGCCGTGATGAGAATTTATGAAATACCATCATAGAGGGAGAACAATTAAGGAATATGCTTTCCATATTCTTTATATCTCCTCATAGCACACGAAGTAAGTTCTTTCCTGGTGAGCTAAAGCTCAACAAAGAAACTCATTAATTTGCTCCTTAATTGATAAATATTTGTAAGCATTCCTATTAGCCACACACTGTGTTAGGCAACGCTGAGGCTGAATGGAGGAGGAACAATCAAGTCAAAAACTACACAAATCCTGCTTTCTAGAAGCTTCAACATGAACTGATCCATGGCACTTTTCTCTCAAGTGAGAGAAGGGAGAAAATGTCTCTCCAGAGTTTTCAATGTGAAATGTTATGTAAGATGGCTTCGTGTCTTTGGGAAGACCACTGATTTCTGACAGATGTACCAGGTAGCCAGACTTTTACATAGATGTCCATATGTTCTCACTCTCTTAAGGAAAGAAACCCCCAACATTCCTTCTTATACAGCATTTAGGTCATTGCTGCACACAATCCTTCCCCAATTTGACTCTAAACTCCAATCTTAAACTGTTGGTTATATTGACACATAAATGAATGTTGGCACATTGAAAAACATTTTCACACTTAAAATTTCTAAAGAAGGGTTTGGGAATTTAGCTCAGTCAGTGGTAGAGCGCTTGCCTAGGAAGCGCAAGGCCCTGTGTTCGGTCCCCAGCTCAAAAAAAAAAAAAAAAAAAGAAAAGAAAAAAATTTTCTAAAGAAGCAATTACCAGAATGATTCAAAATTAAACAATTAATGGATCAATATGTTGCCCAAGTCACATTTCATTACATTACTCTAGCCCTGGTTCTGAACACACACTGTGAATCCTTTGACTCCGCATACTGTCAGGGCATATAACACCAAGTACTTTGCTTGAATCATCTCAGCTCAGATCCAAGATTCAGAACCAAGATCATCCACTTGTGGTGACTTGAATTATTATGTTTTTATTATATATATGTCATGCTAAGAATGTTGCCCCATAGACTCAACTGTTTAACCCTGATCTCCAGCTGGTGGTGGCCCTCTTTAGATATGTTTAGGGGATATGGCCTTGTGTGATGTTTCAAAGCCCTACATTATTCTCAGTTTCCCCTCTGCTTCCTGTATAAGTTCAAGCACTGAGCTACCAGCTCTCAGCAATCAGATTTCAGCTCCAGCTGTCATTTCTGCAGCGTGATGCCATGCCATCGCTGCTCTCTAATACTCTATACTATACTGTAAACTCAATTAAACCCTTCTTTCTAGAAGGTGCCTTAACTATTGTGATTTATCACAATGACAGAAAGTAAACTGAGGCAACGTACAGAGTTTCTATCTTGTTGGAAAATTGACAGCGGCAACGTAGAAAATCAAGAGGTTATATTTTACTTTCCAACATCCCACAGTGTGCACATAGCAAATCAGTCTAAGTTTGGGTTGCATGGTCTTATAATGTTAGCTCTTAAAAATTACAATTTCAGTTGCTGACCCAAGTTTTAAATCAACAACAAAAAATTTAAATGAAATTTGGCTTGAGAATAAGACAGAATTTCAAAGTTTCAGAAGCATTCTGAACATTCTTCTACCAGTCTATATTAGGGTTTGTATGAAGCCACAGGCAGAACACTGACAGTTGCAAATTAAAGACTTTGTCAACTCATAAGGAAACTGCATGTGATCTATATGCCACAGTACTAAAGACTAACTTTCTATATGAAATTAAATATGCGTAGCCACATCCTTAATATGTAAATATGCTCTCATTTCTAATAAACTCTCAACTGCATACCTACCTACAACATACTTCATGATTATTTGTTTTTTGCATATCTATTTTATGTGATTATATATGTAAGTTCATGTGTAAATTTAATTGAACATAAAAGGGTCATAATTGGATAAAAGTTAAGAAATCCTTGCCTAAATGTTATATTTTCACATATTAGATAATCTACTTGAAAAGAAACTGTAACATTTTTGTATGAGAAAGAAGAGGTAAAAGCAAAAACTGTATGTTGATGTATGATCCTGACTGTGAGTTAATTTCATGCTAGGACTACAACAACTATATTTAATAATGGTATGCAGGGGAGCTAAGGAAAGAATATTAATTGGTGGTATTGTTTTGGGAAGTCATTTATGGACAGCTTATCAGGAATTAAATAATTAGTATTAGGTTCATGTTTTCTGTATCACTAAGCCAAAAAATGGATTCATATGGAAATGTCACTCAATAGCTAAGAGAAAAATAAGGAGCAATGATCAATGTGACATTTCAAAAAAGAGACCTATTTCTTTGGTTCAATATCAAAGTTTCTGTTCAACATGCTATTATATTTCACAATAGGTTTCAGGTGAACTTAACTGCTTTCTAAATTCTTCTGTCGAAGTTTCTTTTTTAATTATTATAATTCTTTAATCCTTTTTAGAGTCCAGTCATTATCCACTTCCCAGTCCACCATCCAACAGTTCCCCATCCTATTCCTCCAACCCTATCTCCTAGATGTCCCCTATGCCACTCCTTGGTCTTCCCCACTTCTTGGAGCTTCAACTCTCTCAGGGTTATGTGCGTCTTCTCCCACTGAGGCCAGAACAGCCAGTCCTCTGCTGTATATGTATTGGGGCCTCATATCAGCTGGTGTATGCTGCCTGATTGGTGGCCCAGTGTCTGAAAGATCCTAGAGGTCCAGGTTAGTTGAGACTGCTGGTCTTCCTATGGGGTTGCTCTCCTGAGATTTCCCAGCTTTTCCACAATTCAACTACAGGGATCCCTGGCTTCTGTCCACTTGTTGAGTTTAAGTATCTATGTATGTCTCTTTCAGCTGCTTACTGGGCCTCTTGAAAGTCATGCTAGGCCCCTGTCTGTAAGCACACCATAGCAACAGTAATAACGTCAGGCTTTGGAGCCTCCTCTTGAGCTGGAATACAATTGACCAGTCACTGGACCTTCTCTCCCACAGTCTCTTCTCCATTTTTGTCCCTGCAGCTCTCTTAGACAAGGAAAATTCTTGGTCAGAGATTTTGACTGTGGGATGGTAACCACGTTCCTTCACTTGATGCCCTGTTTTTCTACTGGACATGTACTCTACAAGTTCCCTTTGCCAACTGTAGGACATTTCCTCTAAGGTCCCTGTCATCTAAGTTCTGACAGTCTCTCAACTCTCAGGTCTCTGGTAACATTCTAGAAGGTCCCCCAACTTCCTATCTCTGGAGGTTGCCTGTTTCCATTCTTTCTGCTGGCCTTTAGGGCTTCACTCCTTTTCCACCCCTGCCAATAACTAATCATGTTCCTCTTTTACCCTGCCTGTCCCCTCTCCTACACAGGTCCCTCCTTCCCTCTGCCCTCCATGATTTCTTTCTTCTTCCTTCCAAGTGGGATTGAGGCATCCTCACTTGGGCCATTTGGTTTGTTAACCTTGAGTTCTGTGGACTTTTTCCTGACTATTCTGCACTACTTGGTTACTATTTTCAGAATATGTTAGCTTCGATTTATGAAGCCTGGTGATCTAATCCACAAATAATATACCATCAAAAAAGAAAACTCAGAAATTGCAGTTTCAGAACATATTCATTATGGAAAGAAGAGAGAAACTCTAATGTTCTTGGTGTATAAGGTGAGACAAAGCATTGTGGGAGTGGGAGATTTTCAGGGTAAAAACTAGAAAACCATTTTTAGAAATCAAAACAATTGGTCATATTACATTTATCCTTTCATACCTGACGCAGTAATTAAATAAATTAGAGTTTACTAAATGTATATCATTCAGTGAATGGCCTGATGGGGAGAAAAAATGGAATCCATGTGCAGAAAAATGTTAACAGACAAAAAATGAATAAGCATGAAGTTGGGTAGGGTGGAGGATAGATCTGGAAGAAGTTAGAAGTTCAAGGGGCAGAGCGAGTAGAATCAGGATATATTATTTGTTTCAAATTCTTAAATAATTAAAAATCTTAGAAGAGCTCATGAAGTCTCCACTCCTATCACAGAATCTATTAGTTACTGTTGGGAGATAGGAGAGGGTGGTAAGGAGAGGGAGAGTCATTAGTCAGTTTTCTTTAGGAATGCAGTCTTGGAGAGGCTACCTGAGGTCCAGTAAATGTTCCCACACTCATGTACATGTAGGCAGAGATTAATGAACATAGTGATTATTTTCTTTAACAATAGAGAAAATGGAATTTTCGAGCAAAAGAAATAGTGGGGACAGAGGATGATTTGGATGGGGGGATATGAGAGGTGGATTTGATCAAAAACATATTACATGCATATGTAAATATTAAATTTAAAAGCAGCTGAATCTATGGCTTAGGGAACAAGATAGGCTAGAAAAAATTTAAGAGGCAGAATACCAAACCCAATACTATGCAAAGATCTTTCATAGGAATGGCTGCATAAATAAAATCTGAACAATGGCATTGTTGATAGACATGCTAATTAGTAGATGGAAAAGCTCATGGTGTTATACCCGAGGACTAAGAGCTTCAAATAACTAATGGGTGACAAGAGAGGAAAGTTAGCCTTTGCTAAGGATTCCCCAAAACAAAGTGCTTAGCCCCAAACTAAATAGACACAGTAACAAAAATAAATTCAGCAGTTGTATTACTATACATATGTATTAATACATATGTATTCATGTAAACATATGTAACAGTAATGACCAGGGAAGAAAAGGCTTTCAATTTGAAAGTGAGTAATGTATTAGGAGTTGCTACAAAGACACTTTGAGGGACTTAAGACAGGAAAGCAAAATGGGAATATAATTTAATTATATTTTAATTAAAATGTATAAAATAATCTAATTTCTAAGAGATTGATAAAAGAGTATCATAGTAATACTGGGAGTACAGTAGCATCAGATACCTTGTTTGCAGAAACTACTTACTGTGTGATAAGACTCTTATAATTTAAGAGACATTTCACAAAATTGAGAGCAGAATAGTAGGTATTAGACCATTGGAGAAGACAGAATGGACCTGTTATACTATTTTACAGCAGGGTGCTTACAGGTTGCAGAAAATTACTATCAATTTCAAAAGTTAAAAGAAGGATTTTGAAAGTTTGCTGGATATTAAAATAAGTGCATGAAGAGTTATACACGCTTATCTTGATTTGAATGACAGCAATGCAAACAGATATCACAGTACTGCTAATATTGACCAGAGGTCCATAAGATGTGGGCCAGCTAGATTTGCATTACATTTTTCTATTCCTAAACCCTTCATCTATTGCAAATGATGTAGGGGCTCAACTGGGTAGTTTGACAGAGATATCATTTATCTCTAGGGTAGGATGAGGTAATTTATTATCAAATTTTCAGTAGTGAAACAGTGAGAGAATGTGGGAGGCTTAGGTTGCATTCAAGAGAAAGTCTGGGAAAAACTTACTTTACTGTAATAGCTATAGGTAAGAAAATAGTGTCCACAGTATTTTTGTTAAACTGTATTTATCATCTAATGACATATTATTATTACAAACAGAACATACAGGCTAAGATATAACAAAATGGATATATAACATTTAAATATAACACCATTCAAAAGATGTATAAGTATTTCACTCTCTGATTATAACTCAAAGTCTTTGGATATTTGATAAGGTAATTTGTGTGAGAATATTCTTCATTGAATCAATACACTCTTTCCTACTGCCAAAACATTGTATCTTTTAGCATTCATCCTCCTTTTCTGCCTAGTGTTTGAAACTGCTTTTTAAAGATATATATCCTCATTATTAACTATCCTCAGATTATCATGTATATTTCCTGACAGGTTTCATTCACGGTACTGTATTCATAGTTCATCTGATCTGGAGGAGCTGTCAAAGTTTCCTTCTCAGTGTAAAATAAAAGCCCAGTGGAGAAGCACACACACACACACACACACACACACACACACACACACACACACACACACATATTACATTTTGATTTATGTGGACATTTATTTTCATTTTTCTTGATACATATCTAGGTTATAATCTTAGTGGTGCTGTGATTTCCGGGCTCCAACTCGCAGTGCCCAAGGTTCCACATTCACTGTATCCTTGTCAATATCTACTCCTGATTATAACTTATTTTATCCATTCTCATGGAATTGATGAGGCCAGGTTTTGTTCTTTGTTTTTATAATGCCTTGTAATGCTGAACCACATTCTGCGTGCATTAATTATTTCTTGATCAAGACTTTCACATCTGTCTCTACACCTATTTCAATTCTTGTCTTTTTTTAAAAGTTGATTTGTTTGAATTTCTATGCACAATATGCGTTATTCATTTCTCTAGAGAATATTTAGATGATACTGTGCTCCATGTGCTTTATAATCTTTAATACTTTACAGTAATCCATGAAATTATTAACTTTACTGCCACTATTCAGAGCAAGCGAGGTGCAATAATTCATTGAGCAAAGACAGAAAGTGTGAAGTGACCATTAAGATCTTATGTTCAGATAACATAGAAGTCATCAAAACTTAACAGTCCTTCTGGCCTTAGGTGAACACACAGATACACTGTAATACATGAACCTTTCTATTTTTCTTCCATATTTTCAGATTCCCTTTGATGGTTCTCCCCATGGAGAAGAAGATTCTAATTCCCCAGGGAATCACCTGAAGTCCACCATTCTCCACACCCTCATGCATCTTAACCTCACGATGCACTTTACTCCATCTGCTGTCAGAAAGGAAAACCATGGGTTTTATAAGGGAGTGAATTCTTTCATCTCTGTCTACTCATCTCTGACTAAGTGCTGGGAAGTTTTCATCATTTCGTTTTCATCCTGGCCCCTGCAGTCTATTCTTTTCCTGGTCTGAACACATAGCTTTTCTTCACAGTCAATATTCGTGTGTGGCCATAATGTTCATAGTGTACTTAACCAATGAGGACATAATAGAGGAGACAACCCAGTCCCTGGACTTCAAAAGCTTCACGTGTAGGTAACATCTCATCCCACCATTATTCTTTATAGTAATAACTCAGAAATCATATAATCACCTATTATCATCTCACCACTAGAGTTAGAGAGATGACTCGGGTTGAAAGCATGTGTTTCTCTTGCAAAGGATCTGGGTTCAGTTACCAGAAACCACATCAAGGGGACTCCAGGCATCTGTAACTCATGTTATAGATTATCTCATTCCTTCTCCTCGTGTCTGTGGGCACCAGGTATGCACATTGGCAAGCACACATACACATAACTTATTCTTAATTACAAACTAATTGTTTATGAGCCACCTCCAAGAAAAATGCCTAGTAGAAAAAACGTGGGTTATGCAAACAATGACTTTTCACTGGAGTGGTTCATTATTAATCCAATTCTTTTGCTAATGACAATAATGGAACTGGACATCAGCAATATATTACCAAGACCTGCAGTCTAGCACTCTCAAACTATCTGTCTGACATTTTCACTGGAGAGTAAAGCACTGTAACCCAAATTTAGGGTAGGAACATACGAGGAACATACAATGCTCTAAACTAAGGGATGATTTTTGTCTTGTCTGTGCAAGACAGCTATTAAGAGGATCATAATTAAAGGCTCATTTCTTATAGCAACTACATGCTTTTAAAATCGACATTGATAGTATTAGCTCCAATTACCATTACAAAAGATTCTACTTAAAATTGTAGTGAGTGAATGAATTCAAAAGGGTGTTTTTAAAAGGAAACGCTAACAGGACCTTTCCATCTTTTGAGTAGTTTCATAAGTTACGACTAAGGCTGTATCATGGCAGAAAGAACAATGACATACATGAAGGACTTTTTGAAGTTCTCAAACAGCATTTGTACTTTGATGTGAAACAAAATTATCCTTTAGGATTTCTGATAATTAGTCAATCAATTTTTAGCTTACACAGACTAGCAAATTCAAAATAAAGGATGATGAACAAAATTCTTTGAATCTCTTATTATTAACTTAGAGTATTTGCATAAATGTTAACAAAGATGGATGGTTTTAAATGACTGTCACTAATTAAGATCCTGAAGCAAACAAAAGGCTCATAAAACATTATGTACAAAGGCAGGCCCATTAGCATATCTTATCTCATATCTTCCTCACAGTGACATGAATAAAAATATTCCAATTACACCTGAAACAATAATGTAGCAAAAGCAATAAATCACTTGAAGGAATATAGGAGAGGTTGTTTTTAAACAGATACATTTAGGTATTAAGGATTGACATTCCAATATAAATATAAAATGGAATTATATTTGTAGTAATAAAAGATTGCTTAAAGATTTATTCGTTTCTTACAAAAATTGATCAGTAAGTAGACAGGTATGTAAATGAGGTGTACAGAGTTTAGAAGACCATCTGATTGCTTTTAGAAAACTCCTTCAAATCCGTAAGTATTGTTACTTATTCTGAACATGGTACACCACAAGACCAAAACCAAGAACGAAGAGTTTAATATCTGTCTGTCTCTCTGCCTCTCTGTCTCTCTATCTGTCCTTGTCTGCCTCTGTCTCTGTCTGTCTCTGTGTCTTTGTCTGTGTCTGTCTCTGTCTCTCTGACTCTGTCTCTGTCTGTTTCTGTCTCTGTCTCTTTGTCTCTCTGACTCTGGCTTTCTGACTCTGTCTCTCTGACTATGCCTCTCTTTGTCTCTATTTCTGTCTCTCTCTGTGTCTCTCTCTGTGTCTCTCACTCTGTCTCCTCTATCCCTCTCTATCTCTCTGTTTTTCTCTCTCTGTCTCTGTCTCTCTCTGTGTCTCTGTCTCTCTCCTGTTTCTTTCTTTACTTTTGTTTCAAA
Source organism: Rattus norvegicus (assembly GCF_021556685.1). NCBI lineage: Eukaryota > Metazoa > Chordata > Mammalia > Rodentia > Muridae > Rattus > Rattus norvegicus. Next base: position 66,385,490 of record NC_141547.1, on the reverse strand, counting down.
GACCTAGAAGGTAGTTTTTCAACTGGTTGAACTCCATAGTTGTATATTTATTATATGACATGAAATTCATATGGTAGAGTATAGTACAGTAGATGAAAGAAATGCCCAAAGGGACATTACTACACAGAGTCATACCACATTGGGGGGTTTATGCCTAATTTTAGAAAAGCTAATTCAAAGAAATAACTGTCAAAGAAGCTTTTGTCTCCTCTGTTTGCTGAGGCCCTGGATTTCTATGATGCCTGGTGTATGATATTTCAGGCCAGATATCATCTGGCTCAGTGGCACAAAAAAGTGATTCTAGGGGATATACTAGTTTTTGCCTCTGACCTTAGGAATTTTAAGTCATAAAGAACTGATTTTTAAAAATCAAACCCTCACTTTAAACCTTTATACTATTAGATCATTTTGTGAGTTTTTAAAATAATAATTTATACTTTTCCCTCTAATATGATTATAATGTTTCACACTAACATAATTGAAAAGTTTCAATATCCTTCTGCATACATTTTATATTTAGGTAAATTTAAAAATATATTAATAACATTTTGATTATCAGTAGAAGGAATATTTATTTTGTAAAGACCCAGAATCTCTACAATGTATATGTAAAAATTAAGACTTAATATACTAATAAAATATCTATTTATATACCAACTTTTACTTGAACCTCTACTTGTCTATTGCATGAAACTGCCCTTACATAAATGAGCCTGACCCCTTAAAATCACTTTGCCTTTGTTCACCCACTGTTCAATTTATACAACAACAATTATGAACCTGCAGAGTTATTCAGAATTTCTGAATAAACTTGAAAAAACAAATTAAAAACCTTGGTTCAATAATGAAAGATGTCACTTTCTGGACCACAATGATCAGCATGAATGTAATGTCTATTTTACTGGCATAGCCACGGGTTCCAGCAATGACTAGTAATGGTCCTCATATTCTGTTCTCAGTGATTATCATAAACAAATAAGATTTCTGCATTTATGAACCAATGCCACCTAGTCTTCCATGGAATTATAAGCATGGGTTCTATTTTTGCAAGACCCTTTTCATATACTAAAGTTGTGAACTTGAAAATGCTGAGCTATTACGTCCCAAGCCATATCCCAAAGGATAATCACAATGAGGTAGACAGTGTGTGTGTGTGTGTGTGTGTGTGTGTGTGTGTGTGTGTGTGTGTGTGTGTGTTGGCAGGGGGGATAAGTGGCATCCTGTTGCCACCTAGTAGCAATTCTGATCTGTCAGTCCCCATTCCTTAGAACTTGTCTTTTGATTTAAGAAGCAATGATGGGTTTCTTTCTTTCTCTTTCTTTTCTTCACTCTGTCTTTCTTTCTTTCTTTCTTTCTTTCTTTCTTTCTTTCTTTCTTTCTCCTTTTTTGTGTTTTCTGCTTTGTTCCACATCAATACTGATTTAAATTCCAACTCAATTTGACCTCATTAAAATAATAAACAGAGAGCCTGAAAATTCTAAGGACTCTTCTCAATCATTTTTATTTAGAGTCTTGCCTGCAGTACCTCTCCTATAATATTTGATCTATAGATATTCAGTAAATTCTTTAAAAGTATCTGTATAAATATATGATAGCTGGTGTATTACATTAGCAGTTCTGGAAACCTTAAATCTACTTCAGGAGAGTTTTCTTAGTCTTATGTCATTAAAAAGGCAAATGAGACAACAGTAACTCCATTTTGAAAATATCTTGATTTTGTTGTTTTTTCATGAAAGGCTTACTTTTGTGTAGCTCTGTCTCTCTCTGAAGCCCAGACTGGCCTTAAGCTCATAGAGACCCGCCTGCCTCTGCCTCCTCAGTGTTGCGATTAAAGGTGTGCACTACCACCACCTGGTTAAATATTTTGATTCTTGAAAATTTTCAAAGTTTTATTTTTATCATGGAGAATATCAAAGATGTTTATTATTATCTATGTTTAATTTTTTGTTCTGCTTTATGTTAATACTTAGTTGAAGGAAATTGTGAAAACTTTCATCACTTAGTATTTACAATAGAATCCAATCTTCAATTAAATCCAACCCAATACTCCTCAATTGGAAAATTAAAAGAGGGAAAACTGCTTTGGATTGTAATAGGTCGGAACATTTTCATTGTGTTGGGAATCTGTCTTGTTTCTACATTGCCACCTTATTAGTAATTGATGGCTTATCTTGCACATATTATTTATAGGAATATTATGAAAGATAATAAATACCCATTTTAATTCAGTTGTATTTTTCCATCCTATAACTGAAAGTTCTGGTTGACAATTCTCCTCTAAATATTAATAATAATGTTGAACAAGATATATTGAATATTATCATATTTTTATTATATTCACATTTATTGAACATTAATTAGATGATAAAAATTAAAATCTCAGGTAATAAACCACAATCTTCATCCTCATCAAGTTCCCCATCCATGCAAATGATACCTGTTAATATCTTAGAATTGATATGAACTTTGTTTTAAGCTAAAGAAACTTAAGTTGGCTTAGTGATGCAAAAGGAAAACCAAGACGGAAGAGACAAGTAAAGAGCTTCTGGAATAGAGACAGAGACCGTTAGGAAAGCAGGACGGATGCAGGTCTTAAGCTACTGCCTAGAAAAATGAGCTGGGAAACTGTGTCCACCTCTGCCTTTTGACCATAGACATCTGCCAGGACATGAAGGCTTGAATCTGACAATGATCATGATCCTATGTATGTCAAGGGGATGTTTGTAGTGGACAATTTTACTAAGAACCTAAAAGTATATTTTCTTCTTTACTATATCTTTTTGTCTTTTTTTTCCTATTTTTATTATATTGGGTGTTTCTCATTCACATTTCAAATGTTATACCCTCTCCTTGTTTCCTGTCCATCAGCCCCTTAACCCCCCTCTCTCTCCTTCTATATGGGTATTCCCCTTCCCATCTACCCCCCATTCCTGCCTCCCCACCCCCTACATTGGAGGTCCAACCTTGGCAGGACCAAGGACTATATCTTTCATGAATCACATACACACACGTTTTTACTAGTAGTCAATGGCCCATATCAGTATGGACTTACCTTCTCAAATCAATGGTGTAGACTTGTCTGAGTCAGTGTCTCCCAGACTCTGACCACTAAGAATTCCAAAACCCAACATGTGTTTTTCATCCATCATGTACAGTTTCTGAGTTTGAATTGATCAACTCTATCTATCTATCTATCTATCTATCTATCTATCTATCTATCTATCTATCAAATCTCTCTATATATTTCTATCCCTTTGTGCCTCTCTCCTTCCCCTACTCTAACTCTCACTATGAATACCAACATGGTGTGGAACTTACTATGTAGTCAAACAGTAGCCAAACTGTTCTTTGATTTATGATCATCTTGCTTCAGCCCCCAAATGCTGGGATCACAAGTCTGCATTGACATTAGCACTTCCCTCCTCTTTTGTATAACTGAAAGCATGAACTTATGAAGACCCAAGCTGCATTACTCTTCCTCTTCACAAAAGAAAAATCAAGTGTATCCCCACTCTCAGTCTTGTTTAGGGACTTTTCATGGCCAGGAGAAACTGAAAATGCATGCTTGGTTATTCGTTGCCCTTTCCAGGGACCAATTTAAACTTCTTAAAGATATTTTTTCTGTACAAGTCTTTCCCCCTCTGCTTTTTGTAGTATTTTGTAAGTATTGATCTCTAATTCTCAATATTTAACTAGTTTGCTAAGTTGGTCAGTTCACATACACAGGCAAATAAACTATTTTTCCCTTTTAAATATCTCTTTTTAAATCTATTTTGAATTAAATACACATGTCCAAGATAATAAGCATCATAAGTGGGTGGAAAGAAAGGGTCAGCACCTCAACATAAGTGCAGGTTATTGTTCTATGAAAAGATGTTCAGCAGTTCCAGGATTCCTCAGTTTATTGGTCTGTGATAGTTGTCCACACTGAAAGATGATGAGGAGATATTTACATCTGCATTCCTGCCATCAAAATCATCATTAGCGTCTTCCTCAAAGCATTTTCTTGTAAAACTATTTAAAGAAATGCGAGCACACTGGCAGCTCAAGCCATTTTACATTTCACATTGCTTTAAACTATTATTTGAACTGAATGAGATTTTACATTACACATACTTTTACTTAGTCACATCTTAACACAAAGGTCTGAAAATGAATCTATATGCCTTTTGTTTTGTTCACTTTATAAGGAGTAAAGAGAGAATGAGAGAGAGAGAGAGGGAGAGAGAGAGAGAGAGAGAGAGAGAGAGAGAGAGAGAGAGAGATAGTTTTTTTTATGAAAAATTCAAGGAAGGAATTGTGAACCTTAAATTGGTAAACTGTCAAAAAGTAGCATGTGCTGATGGGATAAAGCTTCATTGAAGTCACCAGGGACTCTATGTAGATTATCCAGGTCCAAAATGCCATAAATTCAGACAGAGGGATGCAGAAAATTTAGAGTCAGAGAAGAGCCAGGGCAGTAGGGTGGGAGATGCAGTTTGGAGCAATGGCAGCAAAATAATCAGCTAGGACTGAGCCAGGCAAACTCCTGAAGGAAACCAGACCTGCTGAAGACTTGATTTTAGCCCAGGGACACTAACTCAAACTTCTGACATCCCGAAATATAAAGATTAAATTTGTGTTACATCAAGCTACAGTATTTGTGACAATTTATTACAGATACAATGGGAAACTAATATAGTATCACTCCGTGCTTTCCCAGAAAAGGACATAAAACTTAATATTTATATAACATCTTCCTCAGCAATTGGCAGATTTCTTCTAACTCTAGCTGAGGCAAATATGTGTGTGTGTGTGTGTGTGTGTGTGTGTGTGTGTGTGTGTGTGGAGAGAGAGAGAGAGAGAGAGAGAGAGAGAGAGAGAGAGAGAGATACAGACACAAATTCATTTACTGGAAATCACTAGGGAGTAAACCAGGAATACATGCCATTTAATTTGTGCTCTTAATAAAACCTTTGTCCAAATTGACTACAATTACTGAAATATCTTCCATTTTTCTAACTCCAAAGTATCAATTTCTAATTCTTCCATGATTCTTCAAGAATATAATTGTATTCAGAGATTCCCAGAGTAAGGAAACTGATGAAATTCATATCTTTGTTCATGAATAATGAATAAGGGTAATTCATTCATCTACAGAATACTAAATCACTGAGGTTTACTTTACTCGTCTATTAGATATTACATGGAGTTTACAAGAAGTGCTAATATAAACATTTAAATAATATAATAATGTCTTCCTTGCTCACTGTTCTAGGATTAGTGCATTTTTGATTCTGTTAGTAGCAGAAGGTAACAGTAGCTCTAGGATCAGAACATTCCTTAAACAATGGGGCTGTAAGTCACAGTAGAGGTGGGGCTTCCTGTTTCACTAGTTCTCTACCCTTGAACATGCAATTCTTTTCTATATAAGAGACCTTAGCCTCAAGCCTATAAATTGTGGGGTTCTGAAGGACTACATGATTAAAAAATAAAAAAAAATGACATGGTATTTCAAGATGGCTGGACGTGGAAAGCCCCAAGTTAGCTCTTACTTAAGCTACTTTCTGAAAATTGGCAGTAAACACAATCACACCCACCATGGGGTATCCACCCCACAGTGATGATTTGAGAACTTAGTCTTCAATGACACTGAAAAGTCAGGCCTGACAAGTTTATTACAAGCAGCTGCAATTTTAACGGAGGCTTGAGCCTGTCAAAAATCTTTTTATTTTTCGTCAAGGTTAAGACTTGGCAAAGTCTATACAGTTCTGTTTTCCAAAAACATAAGCCAAAATGATGAAAACTGCCTTTGAACTTTCAGACTCTGTGGTGAGCGAACAAATTAAAAGACATCTAAATGTAGCAAAAAGGGAAATTGACTTTCTTCCCTTGTTTCTAATTACATTTGTTATTATGAAATCTCACTTAATTCCTTTAATCCGAAATTCTCAAAGGACTTTTAAAACCTCACATCTTATCATTAATCCTTATAGCACAGTAGCACAGGGCTGACTTTTGCCATTTTATTGGCACATGTCAATATATATATATATATATATGTATATATATATATATATATATATATAATCACATGTGCTTGATCATTCCTCTAAGGTTTCAGTTTCACTTTTGTCTCTAATAAATCAATTGGTAAGAAAAAGCAACTTGCTATCACTCATTAAATAACAATTTTAACTCTAAAACTTAGACATTTGTATAACGTAAATTTTTAATATCTGCAAAGAATCTATAAAAGCACAAAGAAAAGGCTTCCAAAAAGAATAGATACTATGGATGAAATCCATATTTTAGTATAAATGGTCTAGAACAGTATTCCATTTCCAACTGCGTCTCTATACCCTGACTTTCTCTTGGTCCCTGTATATCTTCGTCCCCCTAATATTCACAGTGCTGAAGAATGTTAACCAAAACTTAACAAAAATCTTTTATTTCCTACCTTGCTTTTCTGCATTTGAAAATCCACGAGTTCATAGCAACTTTCCTGGTTTTAAAGAGTCAAGCGTTAGTTGGCAAAGCCAGGAATAATGGCCAAAGCTTCTCTACTACCATGATTTCAAAATCTTATTTAAATAAATCACGTCGCTTTGGAACAGCTACTATATACTCACTGGTTTTTCATTCCTTTCTTTCTTCCTTTTTCTATTCTTTCCTCCCATCCCCCCTTTTTTGTTTTACTTCCAGTCTCCTTTTTGCTCTCCAATGACAGCACGGTAGTGCATTGTGATAGGATTTGCTCTTTCACAATCATTACTGGCAGGTATCTCCAATAGGGGTCTTGGGTGCAGTGCATAGCTCAGAGGGACATCCGGGAGGAACATGGCCAAGACTGTGCCATACACAATGTACTGAAAGGATGGAAAGGTAGGGAGAGGCTCTAAGGGGTCTCTGCTCAGGAAATGGTTGCTCTCCCTACTGAGGTTTACTACAGCAGGAAGGGAAGCAGGTATTGTCTGCAGTCACCTAGCACCACATGGAGTCTGAAAATAAATCCATTAGTGGGGAAGCCAGAGCTAAGAGATTAAATGGCTTCCTAATGACATGTCAAATTAAGTCCCATATCAAGCATAGAATTACCACCTGGGCTTTGCCACTATCAGAACAAATAAAATTTTGTTCATGCCACTTTAGGCTGAGTTTCAAGCCACTTTAGCACTAACTAATGTTGTGAGATCTAAACTTACAAGACATGATAAATGAATTATCAAGATACGAGTTTCCCATTCAATATACGGAAAAAGCCTAATTATAACTTAGGCATAGGAAAGTATTGTGAGATGTAGAGCAGAATCTGCAGGAAGAGAAAGGAGGGCAAGGAAATAGCATATAAAGGCATCGTAGGATGCAGTAATGAGCTTTATACACTTCCCTTTGAAACAAGTACTAGTTAGTTGTCACAAGATGGCCGAAAATATTAACACACTTAACAAGTTGGTATTCCAAGTATCGTTTTCATTGCTGTGGTTTCATCTCTGCATTAGTGTCACACCCAGAGTTCTGAAACACATTCGCTACAGAAAATCTTGGCACCACTCTCTGGGTTAATCAGACCCTAACTATGTTCAATCTAATTCATTTGATTTCACAAGATATTCACAGACATCGGTGTCTACAGAGGGCAGTGTATGCAAGGATCCTAAGTTCCTCTACTCTGAAAGCCCCTGTTTGTCCAGAGGAATAAGTGAAGCACGTATAACAAGGGGACAGTGAATCCCTGTTGCACTCATGTACACATGGGAATGAGAAGGCTAGTAGCAGAGGATAAGCATCTCAGCAGAGCAGGCCTGTCTGTGGGGATGCTGGAAGGGTCAGAAGGAGGAAACGCCAGCTATCAATGCTGATTGTCTTTCTGTTTCTTCTTCGCTCTTGCCTCCCACCTCTTCCCACCACTTCTTCTCACCTTCCTTCCCAAAATGAAGACTCTAGTTAATCATGTCAACACTGTGTGAAACAAAGCCAGTGTGGGCTTCAGGGAGAGAGAGCAGCACTTCCTTGACAGGACTCATGAACTCTATTTAGATTTAAGGAAAAATACGTAGAATTTAGTATAGAAGGGAATTTTACACAGCCTAGGATTTTCTATGTGAAAGAATGAGTAACAACATGCTTGGTGGTTAATGTGGACTTGAGATTAGAGACGATGTGCAGCCTGTCGGACTCAAACTTTGCTGCCATATGAAACAGGCTTCAGCTGTCGGGGCTTTGCATCCTCAGTGCTTTCTCAGTTATTAGCAGGGGAATATGCACAGCTCGAATTTTACTTTCATGCTCTTCTCTATCAGCTTAGAATGTCACCAGGATCATTCACAAATAAAGCAAACTCAGCTTTCTCTTTAAGGAGTGAAGTATGAGAATTGTCCCATTTTACAAATCTCCCATGCCCATTCTCGGAGGGAAACCCAAGAGGCTCCCTAAGCTTTGCCATTGGTGTTTTCTGGGGCAGACCTTTAAAGGTGTCACTGCTCTGAACATTCGGCAGTCAGAGATCCTGCCTGTGTTGGATGTGGATCTTCCCCCACAAGGTACAAACTAACTCTTCCCTATTTCGTGTGTGAGCATAGCAAGAGAGGGATACATCTTCAACATCTTAAAACATGGGGAATATTTCCGGAGAAAGGCTGGTAACGGAGAATTAAGGAACAGCAGATCTGCCTGCTTTGACTTATGGCACTGAAATGAACAGTGTAAAAATCAGGTTATCAAAGAAAATGAGTGTAATGTGCTAATTCGTAGCTTTTTCTCTAAGCTTGTGTCATGGGTCCCTTACATAATCCAGATTCTGGGGCCTTTCTCCAGGGAGAGTGAGTTCTAGAAAACAGAGGTGCTATGCAGGCAGGAGGGAAGTCCTTTAATGAAGGGAGAATTCAGGTCCATACTTTGCAGATGCCCACGTTGTTTGCATCCCCAGGAGGGGGATTTTTTATAATGAAATTATTTTAATTTTAATAATGTAAGAAGAGTGATGCCTTTTTATTTTCCCTGAAGTACATACTTCCACACACCCTGCCAGAGTCCTTAAACACGTTATGGCTGAGAAAGCAAGCAATGGCCTATTAATTTAAAATGAGTCACTAAAGAGTCTTGTGAAGCAATTCCGTTTTTCAAAAGCATAAACTTTCTATCTGAGGTTACTTAGAGCAGACATTCTTAGCTGCTTTGAAATACAGAGTTAAGGGGAAAATGATCTGTCTTGAAATTCACCAGCTAGATGGGTTCTTTGCAGTTACTTCAAATTTCTCCGCATCTGAGTGTTACACGTGCTTAAGAAAGCGGAGTCATAAAAGGCACAGTTCTCTCATGTGGGAAAATTCAAATGTCTTCAGTGGAAACGTGAATGTCTATTACTCTTTTGAAGAGTGATTCACAGCACGTTTCCACCTTCCCTTTCTTTATCTTAACAAGATCATGGAGATGATGCAGCGCAATTATACAAGGAAGCAAGAACTATTTGTGGAATCAGGCAATACAAGAGACAGACACACTCTTATTAGCTACTATCCTCGGCAGTCTTCAGAGATGCCTCCTTGGGGGTGAGCATGGTTAATTTTTTAAACAAAAGGAGTTGTAGGCTCACACCAATGCCTATTTCCTTTTCTGAATTCTTTGTGTCCATTTCCCAAAGTGTTGAGGACATCTTCAAAGTGGAACATCCAGGAATTCCCATGACCAGTCTCTCAATTGCACCTGTATCTCTAAGCCGCTACCTCTAATGATGTTTTCAGGTGACACACTGATATTAAATGACTTTTTCTCCTCTGATTTTGCTTTTCTACTATAATGTACCTGAGTTCCCTCATGTCATTGTTTTCTCCTTTTACCACATCATAAACATACAAGTATTCCTGATCAATCATACTTTTTTAAAAAATATCACTGTTAAAGTCACTACCTTCTCAACTCTCTACAGATCAAATGGCCTCCAGAGAAGCAGCCTAATTACCATGTTGTGTTACCTGAATTTACCCTGTGACCAGTGCTAGCCTTCAAATATACAAATCAGATATTTCTACTCTCCAATATTAGCATATAATCATTCCTTCATGTCTCATCTAAATTAAAATTTAATATTTTAGCATTTCTACTTCTGCTGTGTTACACATTAGTCTGAATCTCCTCACTCAGCATATTCAATTATTTCCAATGTTGAAACAAGACACTTGTACATGCTAGATAACGTACAAATAATTGAAATGTTGCGGCACCAAAATGCAAGGTCCTGTCTGAAACTGTTCTAGTGAGGGATGCTCCCTGATTCCAAGAAGTTACCAAGTTACTGTGCTCTCTACCAAGGATAAATGCTACCTTCTTACATGGCAATTGAATGCAAAGTGGGAAGGGGGCTGAGAGCATGTGTCTCTCTATATTTTAGTGACTAAGTAATTCTTTCTATTGATGGAGTTTGAACTCTTATGATGTAATCACTCCCTAAAGTGTCATCTCAATAGATTCGCATAGAATTAAGCTCTGACATTGAACATGAGATGGTGGGATGGATTCCATCAAGCTGTAGCTCTCATCAGTTGGCATACTTGAGTTTCTGCTGCTCCTTAAATAAGTCAGTGAAATTTATGCATAGACTTTGTACTCAGATTCCTCTGCTTAGAGAGCTCTCACATCTGTACGATTTGTCTCCACGTGTCTGCATACCACCCAGTGAACTTACATTTCCCCATCTTTATCCTTGCCGAGTCTCCATCAGTTTCTCTGTTTTCTTGTTACTGCAATAAACACCTCTACCTGTGCATTAGTACTTTCCTGTTTTGTAGAATACAAATCTGTAGATAGCAGGGGTTTTTTTTATTAACTTGAGTATTTCTTATATACATTTCGAGTGTTATTCCCTTTCCCGGTTTCCAGGCAAACATCCCCCTAATCCCTCCCCTCCCCTTCTTTATGGGTGTTCCCCTCCCATAGCAGGGTTTTTAATTCTCCTCTTTCAGAGGCTGGCACAGTGCTGGGAACTTAGTAGCTGAGGTGAACATTCATCCATCTTGCCTGCATATCTACACTACTTAGTGTCCAATTACCTGGCATTTTGAATATCTTTATTACTTCTAAGCAACCTATAAATGCACATGTGCAAAAATATTATCTTTAACAAGCACATATGGGCACAAGCATACTGGTATTTAAAATACTCAAAATTTCATATGGACCTAAGGTATAGATAATATGACAAGGAAGTACTTTCAAAGAGTGTAGGTACTGCTAAATAATGTTTAAGAGATTTATGGCCACTATATTTTGAATCAGATAGCAAATTAATTATGTTTTTTAATTTTGGGCATAGACCAAATGTGGTTGTTTTAACATACCCAAGAACTCACAGGTAGCATATGTATGTCACTGACTTCTAAGACATACATTTTCTAATAGCTTCATAACTGACCAAGATGGCTTATTCATAGAGCTTCTAGACATACCTCTATACTAATTTTAGCAAGAATCCTGCTGAGTCAATTTAGAAGAAACCCGCTTTTTGTATTGAACCATATTCAATATCCCATCATGGCAATAATTTTCTATTCATTAGCTTCTCGCAGGCCTGATAACCATGACTTGCATTCAGCAATGGTCTTGTTAGGGCAATTCAGACAGAATGCACATCAGTTCTGGTATTTCCTCCCAGTTTCCAACAGTTGGTACCTTCATCTTTCCTTGAATATAAATTTCCCTTTCCTAGACTGCATTCTGTGTTCAGCCTAGTCTCTTTTCTCCCATTGAAAAAGCCTTGTATCTGTGATGATGTCTTCAAACCCATTTTACCAAACTTTAAAGGAATTCATTGAGTATTTTTATTGTTCAGCATGACAAAACTAAAATCTGATAATATATCCTCTCATGCGAGTCCATGAGTCAAATTTGTCAATAGTGATCTCTTTTTTTCAATGCCAAAAGGAGAGAATTATGCAGGTTCTTTAAAATAGAGAACTCACTCTCTGAAATCTCAGTTAAGACTCTGAGTCTTTTTCTGTCACATTTGAAGATGCTGGAATCAGTTAGAACTCTGTTCATTAAGGTTTTCAAGACTCCCTAATGACAAACTCCCTGTAAATCAGCTATAACTAAAAACATACTAAAGGAAATAATATATATCACCACTCCATGGACTCTGTTTTATGATATCTGTCTTAAGGAAACCACTCCTTCAGTTGTCTGCTTTCTCATCTGAATGAACCTCCTCCATCAGGCCAATATTTTTATTTCAGTGAACAAATGACACAGTACCAGCGCTCAGTCTTTGATACTTGGAAGACATCTTCTAGAAAAATGAACAGAGTAAGCCTGTTCCTTCAAGGAAACAGCTGACACAGTGTGGCTAATGATGAGCTTGGAGGTTTCAAGCAAACATCAGATGTGGAAAACACATCTGCCAGTGTGAGCTTGGCAGCTTTGGAAAGCTTAGAAGTCTTTTCTGAGTTTAGCATTAGTGATTTTAATGAGAGCTGACATTCTATATGAAATGTGCCAACAGTTGGAAGATGGACATAACTTTGCGAACCAAGATTTCCCAAATGACCAAGACCCATGTAGAGGTTAAGGATTCAAAGTTCAAGATAGAATCAAAGGAAGTTCTCTAGATAGTGACAAGCACTTCCTCTCACACATCTGTGCACTGCCTTCTAATGATTATGGACTGCTCCTTTATCCTTTATGCTTTGGTTGATTTTTCTCAACAGATAATGAGCCTTTTTGTCCTCTGTCTCAATAACACCATCCACAATTGCTCCTACTTCACTCAGATCCTCAGAAAGTGCCCCTCCACCAATGTCATCTCCAATAGCCTCAGCCAAATAAATTTCCGTTCATAACCTCAGTTCATATTTTGTTTGTAATTGCTACATATCCACACCTCACCCAAATTCTTGCTTCTAGTATTGCCTAAGGGAACTCAGGCTCTATACAGAAAGGAATTTTCTACCTGCTTTCACTTTTGTTCAATAGAATTTGCCAGAGTATGGAGCAGTTTCTAAAGAGTATTATATACTGCATATGTGATTGTTAAATGAATGAGTCAATATATTAGTCAGCATTTGAAGTAATAGTATAAAAGAAATTGTATACTTTAGCCTTTTTAGCCTGCTAAACTAATACAAGTTCAGGATCAGAACTTGAACTCTTAACTGACACCATATTATATGCATGAACTTTCTAAAAATGTCTAAGTATTTATTCCTCTACTACTGTCCAGGCCACTTAAGAACTGGCAAATGCCACTGCTTTTTCAAATATGAACTTTCCTGGTTTTCACTTTAATTAAGAAGGAAAGAAAAAAGATGTCACAGTCAATTGCTATAAGAAGACTTCAAAGAATTATTACATTCAGACTCTTGCAAGGACCGAGGAGAACATGCCCCACAATGGAAAGAGTTAGCATCTGATCAATACATGCAAAGTGAAGGGGGTATTATTTCTCTACAAAGTCTTCTGTTTCTCAGGATTATTTGAAGAGTTCTGAAAAACCTCATGATTTACAGACACTTTAAAAAAATCAAGAAAACCATGGAAAGCATTTACTCAGTAGTCTTTGGATCCTTTTCATTACGTATAATTTAATAACAAAAATTAAATACAAAGACAACAACAAGAACAAAAGGCATTTCAGAATTCTCTGAATCCATTACAACTCCAGGAGTAGGGAGCATTGGGGGCGTTCTTCTGTGTTGACTATAAACAAATTATTCTTTATTCAATTGTTTCGATAGAATACAATGCCTTAAAATTTTTGTAATAAGTGTTACTAAAGGTAGATTAGTTTATTACAGTGATTGTGTATTAGACTTTCTCTTCTTTGCCACCAAAACATGACGAGAATCATACTAATGGAGGACAGCTTTATTTTGGCTCCCAGTTTGAAGGACTACGAGTCCAACATGGTAAGAAAGTCATTACTCAGGACAAGCTCACCTTGTCAAGCAGAAGCATGTGACTCTTTGCTCACGGCCTGTAGGACTAGGATAGAAAAATGGAGAAATGTCATAACTCAACTGGCTTTCCCATGTTTCTCTTTTTGTCAGTGAGGGACCTCATTCTCACTGTGGAGTATCACCTACATTTAGAGTATATATTACCCCTCAGGTAATATCTTTGAAAATTCCCACAGAAAAATGGTCAAAGATATGGCTCTCTGGTGTGTTTAGCCACCATATCTATATTTTATTTAATAAATTTCTATAACTTTCTACACATTCATATAGTACATTCTGTTTATTCTAGCCACCACTCACTGCTAGCATCTCTCTTCTTCTTCTTCTTCTTCTTCTTCTTCTTCTTCTTCTTCTTCTTCTTCTTCTTCTTCTTCTTCTCCTCCTCCTCCTCCTCCTCCTCCTCCTCCTCCTCCTCTTCCTCCTCCTCCTCCTCCTCCTCCTTCTTCTTCTTCTTCTTCCTCTTCTTCTTCTTCTTCTCATACGTGGTTTCCCCTCATATCCCTAGAGGTACCTTTTTGAGAGTCATGCATTTATTTATTTATTTATTTATTTATTTATTTATTTATTTATTTATTTATTTTGTGACACATCAGTTTTACCCAGAACCATCTGTATGGCCATAGGTTTGGAAGTATCAGAGCCCGGCAGGCTTGGCATTAGCTACACACTGAAAGATAATTACTATTTCTCTCCAAGCATCTAGTTATAACCAATAGCTCAGAATTCAGGTGTGACTTTCCATGAAATCTTCCCAAGTCCATAGGTTACTGACCTATGCAGGTTCAGTGAAGACAGCTTCAAGTCTTGCTAGAACTTTTGTAATGGCTGTGTCATGCCAACAAAATAACACATTGGACCTCCTTATGTTTTCTTGTTCTTACACTCTGTCTGCCTCCTCTGAGGCTTTGAAAATGTGGCATTAATGTTCTGTTTATGGTTTAACAATCAACCGTCATTGCATATCATTGGAGATCTCTGGTTAACTTTGAGTATAAATTCAAACTGTGGGCGACAAACTTTACTAGGGCCTACTCCTGGCCCTGATGTGTTTTTTTTTCTTTTATTGGATATTTTCTTTATTTGCATTTTAAATGTTATCCCCTTTCCCGGTGTCCCCTCCAGAAATCCCCTATCCAATCCCTCCTCCCCTGCTTTTATGAGAGTGATCCACCCATCCACTACCTCCTGCCTCCCTGTCCTGGCATTCCCCTACGCTGGAGCATATAGCCTTCACAGGACCAAGATTTTCTTCTCCCATTGATGCCCAACAAGGCCATCCTCTGTATATATGTGGCTGGAGCCATGGGTCACTGCATTTGTACTCTTTGGTTGGTGCATTAGTCTCTGGGAGTTCTAGGGATTCTGCTTGGTTGATATTGTTGTTCTTCCTATGGGGTTGCAAACTCTTTCTGCTCCTACAGGTTATTTTTCTCTAACTCCTCCATTGGAAACCCCATTCTCAGTCCAATGGCGGCTGTGAGCATCCCCCTCTGTATTTGTCAGGCTTTGGCACAGCCTCTCAGGAGACAGTTACATCAAGCTCCTGTCAGCCTGCACTTCTTGATATCTGCAGTAGTGTCTGGGTTTGGTGACTATATATAGGATGGATCCCCTGGTGGGGCAGTCTCTGGATGGCCTTTCCTTCAGTCTCTGCTCCACTTTGTCTCTGGATTTCCTCCTGTGACTATTTGGTTCCATCTTCTAGGAAGGACTGAAGCATCCACACCTTGCTCTTCCTTCCTCTTGAGTTTCATGTGGTCTATAAATTGTATCTTGGCTAATATCCACTTATCAGTGAGTCCGTACCATGTGTGTTCTTTTGCGATTGGGTTACCGCACTCAGGATATTTTCCAGTTCCATCCATTTGCCCGATGTGGGTTTTTGATGGCTTATGCCAGCTGCATGCATTCTCTCCGTTTAGCCATTTACAATCTATTGGGCATTGGAAACTTTTCTTATGATGTCCTAGCACTTGGAATTCCATGTATTTGAGGTGTAGCAGCCAACTTGTAGGTACTGAGTATAAGCAAACACAAGATTACTTTTCTTGCCATAGTCTGTTGTGGAACTCAACTGAACTTTGTTCCATATAGAAGGGAGCCAGCTCATTTTCCCTCCACTATTCTGACATTATTTATGTCAGCTCATAGTCGGGCACCATAACAAATTTATTTATTTTTAAAAATTTATTTGAGGTTCCTCTATTTTATATTGTATTTATCAGTTAATTATTGCCACTCTGCATTAGAAAGACTGAAAATTGCATTATGATATTAAGCTTAAGTAGACAAATGAATATGTAATTTAGTTTGGTCAACTGTGAAGTATTTCAGAAGTACTGATATCCTTGTGATATGCCTGTGAATCTAATATCCTTCAATGAATTGTAAATTTTGTAAAGTCTGTATTTAGTTACTATAGCCCAAAAGAAAACTAAACACAATTTTCTTTTAAATTAATAGCGTGTAATCTGAGTTGTGTTAAATATATGGCAGACATTAAAACCTTGGCACAAAATGAATAGGAGATATTTTATTATCATTTTTCATTGAGTTGAAATAATGAAACTGAAACATTTACCTAAGTAAAATAGTTTAAACATATTCATTCATCACAAATGAATACTTAAAAAACTGAGACAGGGACAAGTTTTACAGTCCAGGCTGACTCTAAACTCTATGGAAATGAAGGTAGCTCTGAACTAATGATCTTCTTACTGAAGCCTCCCAAGTGCTAAAATTAAGTAAATATACCATCATAACAAGACTTACAAAGTTAAAATTCCACTGAACTAAATACAAGCATGGAGATAAATACATGCCTTCTTGACTGAGGAGTGGGTATGCTACTATTTAACATTGTTTATTCCTTCTGAAATTCCTATTGTTCATCTCCAGCCTTGAGCAATTAAGAAGGAGAAAACATATCCAGAATGCAGTGTTTGGAAGAGGGGTACTTTGGCAGGTGGATAGAATTGGAGAAATCTAGTAAGGGGGGGTGGAGGGTCGCATTCTAGTGACTTACTCACAAAGCCAGTGAAAGCAGAAGGAAATCAGACAATCATATATCCTGTCTACCACTCACCACAGAATGCCTTTCATGGCCTCAGGAGTCTACCAACAAGAAGGTTATCACCAGATGTTGAGTCCTCAACCTTGAATCTACAAAGATCTAAACCCAAGTATACCTACTTTAAATGTAACTAGTGCTGTTAGCAAAAGAAAACTGACTAATACATTGTGCCGAGTAGGAATTTTAATTAACTCTTTGCTGGAAGGGTCAAATGTGACTTTCCCTGTGACTGGAACTGAGTAGTTAGCAAGGCAGAGCTGAACAAGGAGGCTTCTGAGGCGATTTGAATATGCTTGGCCAAGGGAATGTCTGCTCATAGCAGTAAAACCCTAAGACAGAAGTTGGTACCAGGGATTAGTGTATAGCTGTGATAGGCCGGACTGTGCTTTTGCTTGACAGAATGTGGATTTTCACTTTGGATTTGGAAAACATTGGAATGCTTTAAATGGGGTTAATGGGCTATCCTATAGGAATGTGGAAGACTTTGTTGCTTAGGGTGATTTGAACTATTCAGACCTAGCTGAAGACGTTCCTTCAGTGGAAAACAATTGTAATATGTGGCCTACAAACTGTTTTTGCAGTATTTTGGTAAAGAATCTGGCTGCTGTTAGTCTTTGTCCTAAGAGTCTAAGGTAAAGAGATTTATAGTAATTGCCTTGACAGAGAAAGTCTCACCAAAACCCAGAAGAGATTTTGTTCTCTCTTTTAATCTCAAAAAGAACATTCTGATCAACCATAGTAAGCTTAAAAAGAAAAAAAATATAATAAAGGGAACGAGGAGGTGAAATGGAGCTAAATCTTTTATTCAAGAAGATAAACAGAATAAGGGAGCTGTGATCTCGTGGCAAGATCCCACCTAGCTAAGCTTATTGTTTATGTTTTTGAAGTTGAACAAGCAAGTTGGTTATTGTTTTCATTTGGACTTTTAATCTGGAATGAAGTAGAATCCAGAAATTGAGGACATAGGTTTCTGATACCGATCTTTAATAATTGTGGCCATGTAAACTTAGGTCCAGTCAATGTTTGACTCAAGTTTAATTCCAGGAGGCAGAGGCAAGCAGATCTCTGAGTTCAATGTCATCTTGGTACAGAGCAAGTCTAAGGCTTGGTTGACCACATCTTTAATTCAAGCATATAGGAGACAAGCATGCAGATCTCTGAGTTCAAGTTCAATCTTCAGAGCAAATTTCAGCACAGCCAAGCTTAAGCAGTGAAAGGGCCGGAAAATAGAAAGCTGGTGATAATGTTATAGCATAAGTGGCCATGTTCCAGCTCCTGCAAGAAGCAGAATTTGGCAGCCTTGTCCATGTGGCTCTGGTTTTGAGTCGAAAATAAAAAGAACTACTGGAACATTTGATGCTGGTTAGCTGGAGCTAAGAAATTAGCAGTGATTAAAAAGAGACCAGCATCACTGAGGTGAAATCTTTTGAAGTGTTTTCTGAGAGCACAAAAAAGCTGCCTTCCAGAGATAACTAAGGTTGTAACTTGTGCTGCAGGTATACTTGGTGATATGTAAGATTCATCAAGGTGGTACTGGTTTTGAAAGCATAAAGGCATCAAGAGATCATGGAGAACAGCTGAGGCTTGACACTCTGAGAGGCAGGGAAGGCCATTGGTGGAGGTAAAGCCTCAGTTGCATTTGATGCTTTAGGAGGGAAGTAGTCATGCAAAGAATTCGAGGCTTGGCACCATGAAGAGTGTCTAGAAGAGGCTATTGGTGAAGCTAGTTGTAGTGCAAACTCCATCAAATTAGAGATGTGAGTTCTATGGGATAATCGGGAAGAACAACAGTAGCAATGGAGTGGAATCAACCATAACCTAGAGCACTGCACACTGCAGAGCTGAAGAAGGGATCCAAGCCCTTTAGGAGCCCAGAAGATCATGTGTGGATTCCAGACATTGGAATAAGAAGCTGTAAAGTTGGATGCCCCAGGATGTTAGAGATGTCAGAGCTGTGGGATACCTGCCTGAGAAAAGTTGTTAACAGGGAGTAGAACCAGCCTAAGAGAATGAAGTTTGCTGCTGCTGAATGCCAGATCTGCCAACAGCAGTCAACAAGCAGGAAAGGAGTTGGAGATCTGAAGAGCACTTTAACCTTGGACATGGGAACTTGGACTTTGGAGTTTGACCAGCTGTTTTTCTGGTTTGCTTTGGTCTGATATTTTGACTTTGTATGAAATTACAGTTAAGAGGCTGAATTTCAGAAATACTTTGAACTTTGGACTTTCAACATTGTTGAGACTGCTATAGACTATAGGGACTTTTGAAGTTGGATTAAATATATTTTGCATCATGCTATGGTTAGGTATGGCCCCCATAGAGTAGTGTGTTTGAACAAGCCTGTAGGGGCATGGAGTGGAAAGTGGTGGTTTGAATATTCTTGGCCCAGGGAGTGGCACTATTGGGAGGTATGGCCTTGTTGGAGGCAGTGTGTCATTATGGGTCTGGGCTTAAGACCCCAGTCCTAGCAAATCTTCACCTAGCTGCCTTCAGATGAAGTTGTAGAACTCTCAGCTCCTGCTGCACAATGTGCACCAGGCTGCTGCCATGTTCCAGCCTTGAGGATAACAGGCTGATCCTCTGAACCTGTAAGCCATCCCCAATTAAATGTTGCCTTTATAAGAGTTGGCCAAGAATGAGATCAATTCAACTTATCAAGAGCAAAGACTGTGTGTGTGTGTATGTGTGTGAGTGTGTGTGTGTGTGTGTGTATGTGTGTGTGTGTATGTGTGTGTGTGTGTATGTATGCAAATCCTAAGAGTCCAAGAGAAGGAAAAGGATAAGTTTGTAATAATTATAGTTGATGAGACTCCCACAGAAGTACACTAAATACACTGTAGAAGGCAAAGGGCCTGGAAATACTTTTCTTACAACTATTTAATCCACAGCAAGATCTACTGCTTTAAATTTAGAGGAATTTTACCTGAGGAGGTTCTGGGGACTATAGGAAATTACTCTGAGCATATTACTGGAAGTTGTAATTAAGGTGTAGTGGTTTAAAAATAGGCCTGTGAATTCTTTGACAGCCCTCCCTTTCAAAGGTGATGCCGAGTTCTCTTCTCCTGTAATATAGGTTGAACTTAACGATCTTAATGATGGCCTTCTAACCACAGAGTTAGAACGACCTAGGTTGTATGACTTGCAAGGTCATCAAAAGGATAATGCTTCTGCTTGGCTAACTTCCCTGTAAACCAGAGTTTTGGTTGAAGTCAGTTTTCATTTGTGACAATGTTTAGGCAGCCGCACTGCATGAAGAGGAAGGAAAAAGCCAGCCCCAAATGCTCCTCAATGGAGTGAATATTGAATCTGGATCAATCAAGTTAAGACTTCAGGTAACAGGAGTCTGGACTAGTATTTTACGTACAGCCCAACAAATGACACAGCCAGAAGCACCACATGGGCATAGATTACTTCTGGATTCCTTACCTATAGGATACTGTGAATTGTAATTTATATTAATTATATATACCAATACATGCAGCAGAAAATTACAAATGTATTTATTTGTTGTTTAATCCATATATCTTGTGGTAACTAAATGGGAATGTCACCCTGAGGTTGCCATCTTAGCAATAATAGTCTGGCACCATGGACAAAGTTATCAGATGCCTAAGGGACTGAGGACATTGAAAGGTGACTGGGTCTATTTTAGTCTCTCAGAGTAGAAGTGACCTGGAGAAGGGCAAATGCAGGAAAGGTAAGAAAATAAGAGAGATGAAATCTACAAATGTCATGAATTACTCACTAGAGGGTGACAGTATATTTTTGAGCTTCAGCACCATAGGAATTGGTGCTGCCTTTCAGGGGGAGAGGGGGTTAAGAGGGTTCAGATTTAAAATAAAATGGGAAGTAACAATTCTCTTGAGATCTACCAATGCGTTCACTAAGGCTAGAGAAGGTTTAGAATGTATATGTCTCTGAGGAGGACACTTGAATCTTAGTACAGAGATGTTTGGTTTACTGGAATTTACTAAAATAAACTGATGAGCTTTACAGGGATGACTATGATTTATTAATATTTGAGTGATGATTTAATCTCTGTATATCCTGATATCAAGCATAATGGAAACTCTACCTGTGAACCTTTTCTAATTAGTTTCTTGTTTGGAAGGGATTTAATGATTGAAGCAGGGCCTCTTTCGGGCTAGGAAAAGGCTGCTTCACTGACTCATGTCACTAACACCCTGATGGACCATAACAATGTTACAAATAGTAAAGGGATGTCAACAGGGCTGCCAAAACACAGCTGAAGTCAAAGTATTACCTTGCTTGGTGTTTTCTTCTTTTGAACATTTCTGGTGAGTTAAAATGTGACCTTCAATTCAATTTTTTGTTTTGTTTTGTTTTTTTGTTTTGTTTTATGTTTTTTGGTTTTTATTTTTCAGTATGAATATCACCTCTTCTTATCAAGATCATCAAAGAAGCAAAAAGATGGAATATTAATCAGTTACCCGGCATAGAACTACATAGAATGCAACCCTTCATTCCTGATTTGCTTCAGTGTTCACATGTGATGTCACTTCCACTTTCATTCATTCAGAAAAGCGTGTTAGTACAGGTGGTAATAGAGTGTAAGAGAAGCAGTTCAATTATCCAGAAGAGTTATTAAGATGCTAACTGCTTCTCTACTGTACTATTCCCTTACTCATCAGTTTATTACATATCTATATAACTGTAGTCTAGTACAGATTTCTACTTGTAAACAAAACTAGTATCATTTTGTATGCATTTTTAATAGAATTTATATTTTAATAAGTGTATAAAAATTAGATATATTTTGTAATATAGTATAGTATTTCAATATGATTATTCAACTGTTTGATCAAACTTGTAGGATATAGTACATTTCCTATATCTTATGTTGCTTTTCTTTTCTTTTCTGTAGAAATGTCATAACATTTCTACAACCACATTGACCCCCTTCTCCTAGCCAAAACATTTTAAAACTTCTTTATGAGACACATTACAACTAAGATTTGTCAAAACGATTTTGGTACAAATGTCACTTACCATTAATGATGTTGAGTCAGTTTATATATGTGTTGGGCATTTCTGTTATCTTCTTTGGGGAAAATATATTTAAATCACTTACCTACATTTAAAAAATAAGACTGCTTCCCTCCATTGAGCTTCAGATGTTCTGAATATTAACCTCTTTTAAAATACATTTGACAAATACTTTCCCTCTTCTCTAAATTGTGATTTTTCACACTTCTGTAGTTCTTAACTTGATCATGGAAGCTACAATCCTATGTAGAACTTTCTGCCTAAGGTTAGCTCACCCTTTGAAAGCATTTCGTGTTTTCTGATGTTCCAAATAGATTGATTCTTCAAGGTTTCTCCAGATTATTGACTCTTATCTGAAGTTTGCTCAACACAAACATCCTCACAGAGATTTGCCTATGATATATCTTTATTTTTGACACATTGTGTAACAATAGGGAACTTTAGATTTATCAGTACCTTGTCAAACTGACTTGGACATTTGCACATAATTTTGAGAACAGGCATCAAAACTACATGTGTGTGATAACCTCTGCACTATGGGAGTTACTACCAATCACCTGCTTCTTATCTTTCTATTTGATTGAAAAAGATTGCAAGCTTTAAAGCATTCTCAAATGCCCACCAGTTCTTCCCATGACATGATGAATCATTTCAATCTACTACAATCTCATTGTGAGGTTATTTCTAAATAGGATTAATAAATCTTATCTCTAAACGCTTATTTCTTATTTATTTCTAAACACTTCTCTGGGCTTGTTGTTAAGTAAAAATTTCTTTATAGCTGTGTGTGTCAGTTTCCTTTTTTCATGGCGTCCTTTTTCATTTAACCTTTTTTAAAAATCATCTCCTAAAATGTCTTACTCATTTTCAAGACTTGGGGATATGTTATAATGCTAGCCATCAAGTACTCCTTGGCATCTTTCCTATTCTGTAGCTTTTTGACATTGAGCACATACTGAAGGGATCACACATTTCTCCAGATACACAGCTTTACAATTATAAATCAGAAAATATAGTTTCATCTTTTCTCCAAAAGAGCATAGCACTTGGAAAATGACTCATGTCTACATCAAAATTATCTCATGATATTTCCTTTCTTCTCTTATAATAACACACTCACAATTGAGAAGTGATCTAGGCTCATCTAGTCAGATAAAGCAGTGTTTTCACACACTAGTTGGGATGGACTAACTCTTAATATCAATGGTATAAACGCAGGTTGGTCAATGTGAGAAAGGGTGCTGATGGAAGAGGCCATGTTGGATCTGTGAGAGAGCCCAGCCTAAAGAGACAGCTGCCACTATGAAGAGGCAAGGCTTAAGAAAGTCAGAGATGACTATCCAGCTTCTATCTCTAACCTTGACATCTATACCACCTTTGGGTATTTTTAGTTATGTGAGACAATATGTTCTTTTAATTGCTTAAGTCTAATTAAGTTGATTTCCCATTACTTGTAATGGAAGTGTCTTGAATGAAAAACTATGTAAAATTTAATTTCATTTTTGAAACCTTCTCAAATTGCCACAGGAAGGAGAGCTTATTGACCTTTCATTTCTTTCCCAGAATTTTAGTCACACAGAACTCAAACTATGGAATGTGTTACACTGCTATGACTCTATCTTCATTTGCATCTCTCATAAGAACAGAGATCAGATTCTATTCTTTGCTATCTGTCTGGAATCCTATATGCTATTAGTTTTCTTCAAACATCACTACATGATTGAATGAAACTTATGGTTATTTAACCTGTTCTATATTTCAGTCCCTGACAAGACCTACCATGCTTAATAAAGTGGGAAACAAGGAAAGCATCTAGATGAAAATAATGTAGTTTGAAGTGGTTCAGTCTATATATTATAAAGTTATTAGTTCCTAATGCAAGTAACCTTTATACCCATCGTATTATGCTTGAATATCTTTTGAAAACACTTAGATTCTATAGACTAGACCACTTCCATTCTCATTAATTCAAAAAGGAGTTAGTCTGTAGTAAGTGCCTTATATAAGTCACTAGTATAAGGATACCATATATAAAATGACTCTGTACTCTACTTGTCTACTAGAAAAACCCAAACTATAAACAAAACACATGTAATACATATATTGGACAGTAGACGGTCGTAAGTTCTAGAGCAAAAAACAAAAATGTGGGGCAGGTCATAATACAAGGGGCAGGATTAGGTGTTAAGTAGGATAACTAGAACAAACCAAGGGAGTCATGATCAGAGAGGGTATAGACCACACTTGCATGTCTTACAGGAATCACTTGTTCAGAGCAAGCCTAAACAATGGATGAAAAAGAAGATATTTCACTATTCATCAGTAAAATGCAAATCCAAACCACAGTGGCACATTACCTCACATCCATCAGGATGCAGAGTTAAAAGAGTAGGAAGAAAAACAGGGCCTGGAACAGACAAAGCTGAGAAGGTAACCATCCTGACCATGCCTTCCTGACAGCATTATATCAATTCTCAGATGCCAAAGTAGAAGAGAGAACTGATTCTTTGACTGCTGTGCATGTGATGGTGCATGTATGCACATGCACACATACAAAGTAAACTTTTTTGTTCTTATTGCAATAAAACAAACCAGCATATATTGGTAAGGATGGTAGGAAACTGGAAAGTTTGTGCCCTTATCATGGAAATGCACAATGGTCTAGAACCTATAGAAAATAGCCGTTTCCTCTGAAAATAGAACCAGATGCATCATATAACTTGGAAATAATTATTCTATATGTCAACTCAAAGGGACAGAGGTTGGGATATTGAGGGACCTTTTGGTCTTGCATGGTTCCTCACAATAGCCAATACATAGGAATAATCTAAATGCCCATGAACATACGAATGGATAAGGAAATTATAATAAATATTATCAGTGAAATAATACTCAATCTTTAAAAGCAGGGAAAATTATGTTTCATTCCTTAGATGCCCCAGAAGGATCTACTATTGTCCCTATCACTCTATGACATGCTGCGTCCAGGATGAACATAGTGAGGTCTCTGAGTGTCCTATAGCCGGGAGGACATATCCCATAAATGTCTGCAAAAGTGAAACAAAGAAGGTGACTGGGACCTGAATTGAGGTCTCACTTTCAAGCCAGGGTAATTTCAACTAATTCTGTCAATAGAAAGAATCATTCCAGTCTATTGTGACAGTTATTGCAAACCAGTAATCTTACAAAGCTATACTGCTAAGGCCCTTTTGTAAGACCCCACTAGTGATTGTCTCTAGGGCTACCTGAGGCACCCCAAAAGAAGACAGCAGAAGTGTGGAACCCAAGCCAAGCTCAGAATGATGCTTTGGCTATCAAATAGGCAGACCCTTCGGCCAGCCCAACAACAGCTGCTACAATCCATCAGTCCTACATGTTCTTCTTCATGAACTCAGATAAGAATCTGTCAGTCTTTTCTGCATATATTGAGATAGACATTTCATTTTTGACTTTTAAGTTCACTTATGGGATTTATTACAGTCATTGAGTTGGGTATGTTGAACAATTCCTTCATCTCCAAAATGAAGCCATTATCTTCATTGTGGCCAATAATCTCAGAACACAGCAAAATAGTTCCACAAGAGAATTCTATGCAGAATTGAACCCAAGAGTCCATAGCAAAAATTCAGGATGGGTAATAATCAGTATAGAGTACAGCCTAAAGTAGAACTGGTATAATAGAGTGTTGTGCAGGAAGTAGGAAGAGATGCAGGCCAGCAAATTATTCGCTGTCTGCACCCAGAACTTACCCTACAGCAATATATTTCCTGTAGCTGTTTCTTATCTGATAACACACTAGGTTAATGAAGCAGGCCGATTTATCTCCAACCCCTTTTCTCTCTTTCCTCTTTTCTTTTTTTCTTATATACACCCCTTTAGGGCTACTCTTTCAGATCCTACATCCAGGTTTCTGCTTTGAATTCATGTCCTGATTTCTCTGGATGATAGGCTACAATGCTGAACTGCAAGCTGAAATCAACACTTTCTCCACCCATGTTGCTTTCTGTGATAGCGTTTGTATAACAGCAGAGAAACCCTAATACCACTTTCTCTTTTGGTGCAGCCACTGATAAGTGGACCATGCTGTAAATAACTCCCACCCCAGTCCATGCTGCTAACTGTTAGGAACCCTATGCAGGCTCAGAGGATCAGAGGGAGTAAAAAACAGACAAAAGTAGAAAGTGGACTTGTTTGGAAGTAAGTAAATTTAGTTGGGAAAAGAGGGTTAGTGGGACATGGACTTAAAGAAGCAAAGACTAAAATTCATTATACATGGACATGAAATGGTCAAAAAACAAAAGAAAACAAGAAAAACACAATAAACATGGCAATAGTAATGGTTATAACAATACTATTCCTGAGGACATTATACTAAGTAAGTAGCTAGCCACACAGACATAGACACAGACACAGACACAGACACAGACACAGACACAGATACACACACACACACACACACACACACACACACAGAGAGAGAGAGAGAGAGAGAGAGAGAGAGAGAGACAGAGAGACAGAGAGGCAGAGAGACAGAGAGAGACAGAGACAGAGACAGACAAACAGAGAAACACAAAGAGAAACACAGAGACACAGAGACAGAGAGAAAAATACAGAGAGACAGAATGCACAATTGCACTTATATGGGATTCCCAATGAGTCTTATTTATAGAATCAAATGGAATAGTAGTTAGCAGAATTAGAGGAGAGAAAAATGGGAAACTAATAATCACTAGTGTATCATTATGACGAAGTAGGACAAACTCTTTAAATCTAATCTATCATATTATCACCTATAGTCAACCTAATACATTGAAGTACTATATACTTAAAATTTAAGATGCTAGCTTTTGTGTCAAGGATTCTTATAACACATACATACAGAGATCTGCTCTGGGTGGAAGTATGTTTTGTAGAAAATGAAAACCAGGAAAGCAATTCTGGAATGGAGGGAAGAAAGAAAAGGTAAGTGAGAAATATAGAGGGTTACAATAGAAAGAAATGCAGGTCAATAAGCTAGTGAACTCTTCTGCTTCAGGCATTTCCATAAGAACGTTCTGGAAAGATTTAATTGACAACTTGGGATGTCAATGTTACCACAAGAAGGCTGGAAGGCACAGCCATGTACACTGTGCTAAGAAATGAATCTTTTAAGATCTACAAAGGAAAGTTCTATCTAATTAGCATTTGAACTTTATATCAAGTAGCTCTGTTCCCTACTAAAGGGTCCAATGTAATTAATTCTTATTAGATATTTTAGCTGACTTGTCAGTCAACTTCTTTTTAATATAAATGTGCTGTCATATTAGTGGCAATGGAATACACGTTTCAAATTTAGTTGAACATGGTCGAGTGATTAGGAGGCAACATGTAAAGATACTGTGTCTAATGCTTCACTATATTTTTCCTCTGAGAATTTTGTGTAATAGAATCACCTTTTATTGTCTCGTTCTGTCATTCTGCTGGCTGTGAGTGATAGCTTTTAAATTGGGTTTTTCCTCCTCAGTTTGGTCTAGATTGAAGACATTTATAGCACAGCAAGCCACTAAGAGAAAAGGAACAATTGGCAGTTATTTTGTCTATTTAAGTCTTTTCCATAGTTAAGCATCATTTAACATCCAAAGGAAAATGGTTTTAGGACAGAAACAAAAGTAAAATGAGTAAGTATCCTGAGAACACAGTTAAAACTTACAAAATATACAAAATAAGCATGTTTACAAGCATACTTCATAAGAAAACAGACTTCCAATGTAGAGGTAAGAGGAGTTCTATTAAATATGTAAGTTAAATATGTAAATAGATGGTAATTTGTAGTACAGTCCTCTTGCTAACCCTCTCAAGAGAATCATTGTCAGTCATATTTAGAGACAATTTATTTGTGAAGAATTTCACTTGCTCAGCACTCAGACTGAAGGCAGAATCACAGAAACCCTAGACGTGAGGCCAAGGTTGTTACATTGAAAGATTAGGGTCAAAGTCATGGTACGAAAATGAAGAGGTTTACTCTATAAGAAACCGTGATTACTTCAGAGAAAAACAAAAATGATCCCATTTTCTGCAGCACTGGGGGTTGTATTCAGTCATTTTTAAGCTTCTTATGGAAGAGTTGGAGGAAGGACTGAGGGCCCTGAAGGGAATAGGAACACCACAGGAAGACCAACATGACTTTGTTGACTAACTTGGATCTTTGGGAGCGCTCAAAGACTGAACCACCAGCCAAAGATCATAAGCAAGCTGGACTGAGGTCTCTGGCACCTCAGTCTCCATGTGGGTCCCCCAATAACACAGGGCCTGCCCCTAAAGGTGTTTCCTGTCTGTGGATTATGTTGCCCAACTAGGCTGCCTTTTCTGGCTTCGGTGGGAGAAGATGTGTTTAACACTGCAGAGACTTGATGCACCCAGGTTGAAGGATAACCAGGAGAGTTCCAAACTCTCAGAGGAGAAGGGGAGGGGAAGGGGAAAGAGACTCTGTTGGGGGAAGGGCCAGTAGTAGGATCGTCAATCAGGATGTAAAATGAACAAATAAATCAATGGAGGCTAAAAATATAAATGTTGTAGCTTTTGCACTTGGCATGTTTGCACTGGAACCTTAACACTTCTTTTTCTGGTGTCAGGGACTAAGATCTCTAGATCTTCTCTGTACATAGACGCAGAAAGAGGATCCATGTTTGAAGTCTACTTAAATATATGGGGGATATTTGTAAGGCACAGGGAAGAAGAGAGTAGAGGAATGGCTGCTCATCAACTATAGGAATGATTACCTTGAAATTTAGGATTACCATGATAAAGTGTGTGAGTGAGTGTGTGTGTGTGTGTGTGTGTGTGTGTGTGTGTGTGTGTGTGTTCAAAAAGAAATAAAGATCTTCAAAAGATGTATAATGATGAAAGAAGAAATAGAAAAAAAACTAAGGTTTTCAACTCCAGGGATCATCAATTTATGAGATACATGTTGGGAGATATGAAATAAAAGTTAGTTTAATTTATTTAAATGGCAAAAAGTTCACTTCTCTCCCATGTAGTAGTTTGGAAAAGAGAAAAGCGGAAGGGAAGACCACCTGGAAGAATTCACTTGGAGCTTCTCTGTCTGGATTGTTGTGCGGTCCAAAAGAGGTTTCCTTCCAGTGGAAAGGAATGATCCATAGCGGTACCTATCCCAGTAAGATATATTGTGAAGATGTCCCTTAACATGCCAGTATGGGAACAAAATGAGACCTCATTCCCTTTGCTCACAGGTACCAAATATAATGGCCATATAGTTACTAAATTCTACCTTGACATGAAACCTGGCCCATCAATGAGGATTGAAGCCAATAATTTTAAACATGTGTTTCTGGGATCAACTCTTCTTTCGTGATATGGACATTTTAGCATGTCCCACTGATGTAGAATTAAAAAGAGAATGTGAAGAGAAGATAAAACATGAACCAATGCTGTTTAAGGGCAAAACAAGCTATGGCTTTGGAACGTTCATTCAGAAACTCAATGAATGTTTGAAGCAAGCAATAATTCTAGAAAGCATAAAGACTGTTTCTGGTCTGAACTATTTTACATGGAAAACTCATGTATATAAAATTGAAAATGTCTGTGATGTAATTCTGCTTATCTGTATATGTCCTTAGAAGCATACGATACACACACAAATAAATACGTGTGCGCACACACACACACACACACACACACAGAGAGAGAGAGAGAGAGAGAGAGAGAGAGAGATGGTTTTGTATGTGAGCAAACAAGACAGATCTTTTGTCACAGAGCATATTAAATAAAATACTCATTATGTAGGGGTGATACAGTAAAAACCAGATACAGTGGAGTTGAGGTCAAGTAAGAAATACCACTATGTAGAACCTGGAACGTCAAGTTGTGTTGTTCTTGCCTTTAGAGCCAATAAATAAACAAAGAAACAAACAAACAAATGTTGTGTTCAATGGTATTAAAAAGATATATGCTTACAAGAAAGAAGGGGCATTGTACTTCAACAACTTGAGATATAAACATGGTTCTCTAGTGGAGACAGTACAACTCAGACCTCTCTATACTTCTCACTTTTATAGTATTTATAGTTCACTCTCCTTTAACCTGAGTACCAATGTTCTTAGCTTACAAGGTCCCAAGCATGGACATTTTCATGCAGAATTATTTTCTCACAAGGGCAAAGATTGTAAGAGTTATTTCACTCAGAATATAGTTACAAAACACAAAAGTTTTTTTTAGAAATGGACATGAGAAACAAGGGAAACAAAGTCAGGAAAGGCAACAGGTAGAGAAAGTCTGCCATTCCTTCAGCCCCTGTGGTAGGAAGAAGATGCACTGTAGGACTTTTCCTGGGAGGTCTTACTGCATAAGCAGCATTCCTGAAAGACAGCCAGAGTTCGTATAGCATTCTACTGTTGAATTTATTGGATTAGGCCATATTAGATTTACTATTTGTTCTTACTATGACGGGAGAGAAATTGGTCTTTCATGATCATACTCCCCGTGCTAGCACCAAGTGTGTTACATGACAAAAAATACTTTAAAAACACACACAATATCATTACCTTCCTAAAACAGTTTTTCATGTAGTTTATAACAGTGTGTTCCTGATTTGATGCCAACCATAAGAGCATTGCTGGACAAGGTGGAGAGCATTATGTCAGAGAAGTTGAGTTTATTGACATCTTTATGATTAATTAAATGATATAAAGTCTTTCTTTAGCTACCATAATGGAAACAATAGTGATATAAAATGGATATAATAAAATAATGTGCATGCCTATGTATGTATGTATATATGTATGTATGTATACCAATGTACACATATACACAAATATGTTTACACATATACATGCACATATATGTATATACATACACACAAACATACATACACATATATCATATATAAATATGTATATACAGTTACATTTGCATAAAGGTATATGTATACATATGCATATGTATGTATTTAAATGTGCATGTATATATTTATATGACAATGATGACAACAATGACGACGATGATGATCATGAAACTGTTTTACCACAACACAATAAACCACAGTAGGTGTCTATCCCTCCCATAGTTGAAAATAATTAGTTCTGTATTTTCCATGACTAATTTTTCAAAGGTGGTATAGGTTAAGAGAAAAGCAAGGAACAGAATACCAAGAGTTTTGGGTTGATTTATTCCCTGCAAAGTCAATGCTATATGCTCCAAAGAGAAAAGAGATAAATATAAGGTAATTCGGGGAAATTTAAGAAAGCAAAACCTCTAAATTTATCACTATATTTGAAGATATTTTTTGACTATAGCTGTTAGATCTGAGGAGATATGGGTAGGTCATTATGAAGGAGAGAAACTTTGGTTTTCCTTCTTTATTAGCATGGGAGTCATTCCAGCATCAAAAGGAATACACAAGGAGATTTGAATTGCATTTTGGCATTGTGTGAGAGCGAGCTCAGATGTCTGACAAGAGCTGCAGCCTCTCCCTTCTTTATTAGTAGAGACTGTCCTATGAGGCCTCATGGAGTAGATACATATTATGTGCCCAGGTGTCAACTTTGGCAAAGGGCCCTTAATTCCACTGAAATTAGTGCAGAGTAATTAGCATAATTAAGAATGTTTTACAATGTGTATATTGGGATTTCTATTTTTTCTAATACAGCTGTACAATTAAAACAGAAGATAGTTCATGAGATACACTGTATTTTATTCCTTTCTGTCACGACAAAAAAGAGATGTATAAATTCACTTATTGGAGAAATAGCTTAAAAGTTTTCATATTTCTATATAAATGTTTCTATGGGGCATTTAAAACATGAAATGCTGTGCCAAATACAAAGAAGGCTTTTTGTAAACCTTTGTTGAATGACAGATTAAAAGCAACTGCTTTGTTAATTTAGGGGAAAAACACATCCATGATGAGCTTTAAACACTTTGCCTTAACTCTTTGCCATGAGTCCCCTGCTTTGAAACTCTTCCCATCTCTACTCTCGTCAGTTCACAGCTCCTCATTGACTTAGGAGAGTTTTCAGAGCTTCTTTGTTTTTAAAGTCAGTGGTGCTATATTTTCATAAATCCATATTGAAGAAACATGTTGGAAGCATTTACTCTTTGTCTGAATATGTGGCATCCAATATTTGAGTCATGGAATTTTTATGTCACCAGAACTGAAGGATGCACACGAGAGCAGTTGTATGTGTTTTTACATACACCGCCGGTCAATTCAAATTCCTGGAAAGAAGCTGTGTGTGTAACGAGTCTCTCATTAGGACCGCAGCAACGTGGAGAGTGGACTGCTGCAGGTCTTGAGGCTAATTTCCTTATGTGGGTTAGCTTTAGCCTCTTGACTAGCCAGCTAGTCTTTCCTGCCTCAGCTTTGGATATTATATGACTAATAGATAAAAAATGACCTATCCTATTAAGTTAGCAGACTACTAGTCTCCACCAAACTAAAACTTAAGAATGTCACCAATTGCTATCTGAAGCTTATAGAAGGCTCTCGCTGTAATTGTTTTTCTTTTTTTTTTTTTTTTTTTTTTTTTTTTTTTTTTCTCTCTCTTTTTTTTTTTTTTTTTTATTAACTTGAGTATTTCTTATATACATTTCGAGTGTTATTCCCTTTCCCGGTTTCCGGGCAAACATCCCCCTCCCCCCTCCCCTTCCTTATGGGTGTTCCCCTCCCAACCCTCCCCCCATTGCCGCCCTCCCCCCATAGACTAGTTCACTGTGGGTTCAGTCTTAGCAGGACCCAGGGCTTCCCCTTCCACTGGTGCTCTTACTAGGATATTCATTGCTACCTATGGGGTCAGAGTCCAGGGTCAGTCCATGTATAGTCTTTAGGTAGTGGCTTAGTCCCTGGAAGCTCTGGTTGCTTGGCATTGTTGTACTTTTGGGGTCTCGAGCCCCTTCAAGCTCTTCCAGTTCTTTCTCTGATTCCTTCAATAGGGGACCTATTCTCAGTTCAGTGGTTTCCTGCTGGCATTCGCCTCTATATTTGCTGTATTCTGGCTGTGTCTCTCAGGAGCGATCTACATCCGGCTCCTGTCGGTCTGCACTTCTTTGCTTCATCCATCTTGTCTAATTGGGTGGCTGTATATGTATGGGCCACATGTGGGGCAGGCTCTGAATGGGTGTTCCTTCAGTCTCTGTTTTAATCTTTGCCTCTCCCTTCCCTGCCAAGGGTATTCTTTTTCCTCATTTAAAGAAGGAGTGAAGCATTCACATTTTGATCATCCGTCTTGAGTTTCGTTTGTTCTAGGGATCTAGGGTAATTCAAGCATTTGGGCTAATAGCCACTTATCAATGAGTGCATACCATGTATGTCTTTCTGTGATTGGGTTAGCTCACTCAGGATGATATTTTCCAGTTCCAACCATTTGCCTACGAATTTCATAAACTCGTTGTTTTTGATAGCTGAGTAATATTCCATTGTGTAGATGTACCACATTTTCTGTATCCATTCCTCTGTTGAAGGGCATCTGGGTTCTTTCCAGCTTCTGGCTATTATAAATAAGGCTGCGATGAACATAGTGGAGCACGTGTCTCTTTTATATGTTGAGGCATCTTTTGGGTATATGCCCAAGAGAGGTATAGCTGGATCATCAGGCAGTTCAATGTCCAATTTTCTGAGGAACCTCCAGACTGATTTCCAGAATGGTTTTACCAGTCTGCAATCCCACCAACAATGGAGGAGTGTTCCTCTTTCTCCACATCCTCGCCAGCATCTGCTGTCACCTGAGTTTTTGATCTTAGCCAATCGCACTGGTGTGAGGTGAAATCTCAGGGTTGTTTTGATTTGCATTTCCCTTATGACTAAAGATGTTGAACATTTCTTTAGGTGTTTCTCAGCCATTCGGCATTCCTCAGCTGTGAATTCTTTGTTTAGCTCTGAACCCCATTTTTTAATAGGGTTATTTGTTTCCCTGCGGTCTAACTTCTTGAGTTCTTTGTATATTTTGGAAATAAGGCCTCTATCTGTTGTAGGATTGGTAAAGATCTTTTCCCAATCTGTTGGTTGCCGTTTTGTCCTAACCACAGTGTCCTTTGCCTTACAGAAGCTTTGCAGTTTTATGAGATCCCATTTGTCGATTCTTGATCTTAGAGCATAAGCCATTGGTGTTTTGTAATTGTTTTTCAAGTGTACTCAGTACTATGTTTTCAAATTTTTTGATTTATGAGGGTTTTTTTTTTTTTGGTTTAAAAATCTATATACTCCATGACAGCTTCCAGGTAGGAACATGGAATTCAAGTTGTTCCAGACCATAGTTACTCAAATTTGACTCCAGAATAAACTTTTACTCCCTTTGAGGTGAGAGCTATGGAGTTTTTTTGCATTGCAACACTAAATGCACATAGATTGCACAAGTGAATTATCTATTTCAAGTACAGTTATTAAAGTACTGAAGCAAGTTCTTCTGCAAAATAATTGTTTCCTTTATCCCATAAACAGTAAATTATTTACCCGAGGCTTCTGAACTTATGGGAGTTAAGAGACAAACTCAAGGCAGGCAGTGTGATACCCACATGGTTGTGAGTGCTTTCAAAGCGACATCATGTAACAATATGAACACAATTTCCAACACTCATGGCAAAATCAGGAAGCTGTGGTGCTCATCTGTAATCTTAATACTCTTACAGCAATATGAAGGCAGAGACAGGAGAGTCTAAGAGAATCCCATGTGCTGGATAGCTTAGACCATGTATTCAGCACAGCAGTAATAATAGGAGACCATGCCTCAATAAGGTTGGAGGAGAGAATTTCGTTCTTAAAAAAAAAAAAATCTGTCCTCTGACCTTCATATATGCATCATGGCTCACATACCCCTAAGTATTCAGACATGCACAAATATCCTACAGATACCATCACACACACACACACACACACACACACACACACACACACACGCACACACACACACACACACACACACACACACACATACACACACACTGATGATGATGAGGAGGAGGTGGATGAGGAACCAGGAATCTTAGTCACCTCTTTATTTCTGTGAAGAGACACCATAATGGAAACCAACTCTTATAAAAGAGCACTTAATTGGGAGTGTGTTTCCAGTTCCAGAGGTTAGTCTAATATCATTGTGGCACGCAAGGATTGTGGTCTAACACAGACAGATGTGGGGAATTGGATGAGGGAACTATGTCCTGAACTTCAGAGGAGGCAAGAACAGAGAGAGAGAGAGAGACTAGGGCTGGAATGAGGCTTTGAAGTCTCACAGCCCATCCCCAGTGACACACTTCCTCTGGTAAGGCCACACATTCTAATCGTACTAATCTCATCACACAATCCCACTCTTGGTGACTGAAAATTTAAGTATATGACCTTGTTGTTCTTATTCATACTACCACATCAGATAATCGCGAGCACGAGAACAGAGAACCTGAATACAAGAGAAAAAATTCTCCATCTCTCCATTATTTTGTACTTTTACATTGTCAACTGATAGTCACATCCCAGACAAGGTAGGCTAAGATAACATTGTCTGGTGCCATTATTACATGTTGGGGCACACAAGTCCAGAAAAGAGTTACTAACATTTTAATTTATTTTTATTATAAAAGCACAGGGCATAAATTGCCTTTCAAAATGTTTTTGAAATTCTACTTTAGGTAGAATACCAGAGAAGACTTTTTGGTACTACATTAGTGCAGATTCAAAGGAAACATAGAGAAGGGATCTTGGAGAAGAGAAGAATGCTCTCCAGGGAGGAAGGGCCATTTGACCTTACTTGGCACTCTATTTTTGCTTGACCTTTGAAGCACTCTGGCCGTATTTGGCCCTTTTCTCTATCTTCATTCACCTTTCTTAATTATTAATGAAAATAAACAAATGGCCATAACATGCTATATTTGTCTAACAGAAATTTAAGTTCAATGTTGCAGGATTAATAAAGTAACAGTTCTCCCACAAGTAATTCTCTCTCGTACTTTTATTAAAAATTGAGACTTTTCAGGAGGCAATTAAAATTATCTAGAACATCATCATAATATTTATTTCCTTATGAAAAGGTAAATTATGAAAACCTAACTTTTCCTAAAGTCTGTGTATGAAATAAAATATATTACATATATACACAGGCAGTAGCAATAAGGATTTATTTGAGGAAAGTTATTCTTTAAAGAATAGTGAAAAATAAACCAAGCCTTAGGAAGAGAGTTTTATGAAACACAAAGCCGTGCTTAGTTTTCTTCCATTAGTTTCCCACACAGTATATAGTTTGGTTATGTGCTTGCCCTTATCCAACTCCTCCCAGATCCTCCCGACCTTCCTATGCACCCAACTATATATGTCTTTCATGAACAAGACTAAACAAACAAAATCAAGAAATAAAAATGCAAGCAAAAATTCCCATCCAAAAAATCAAACCACACCCCTACAAAATAATAATAAGACCAAAATGCAAAAGCAGGGTAAAACAAAACAAAAAGTCCACAAAAATAACATTGAGTTTGTTTTGTGTTGACCGACTGCTCCTGGGTATGAGATCTGTCCTGGAATTACTACTGCTAGTCATTGATATGCTCAGTGAAACTCCATTGCAGAAAACTGTGTTTCACTTTGCTAGTGAGTAGCAGCTGCAGATAGCTGCTTGGTTAGGGATGGGACCTGTGTCCAGTTGCCTCTCAGTGTTGGAACCCAGTCTTGATGGAACTAATGCCCTTTGGTTTGTGTTGTCACAGGCTCTTTGAGTTCATATTGATATGAGTCCTGTGTATGAAGACACTGGTGTTTTAAGTCATCAAACCTGTCTAGCTCTTAAAAATCTCCCCACCTCCTTTTCTCCATAGTTCATTGAACCATGATGGGAGGGGTTTGATGAAGACATAAAATTTATGACTGAGTGCTCCAGAGCTGTTTCCAAATTGTCTAGATGTGTGAGTTTCTGTTTTAATTCTCTTCTGCTGCAAGGAGAAGCTTTTTAAATATGGGTTGACCAAGGAATTAATCTGCAGGTACAAAAGCACGTCATTGGGAGTCATTTTATTGATATGTCCCTTTAGCAGAATATTATTAGATTTATCTCTAAGTTCATGATCTGTCTTAACTCACATTCTTAGCCCATTTAGCACTGCCTAGCTTTGGATCTATCTTGTGGTTGGGGCCTTAATTAGATGGTTATTCCCATAACATTTATGCTACTATTAAATCAATATATCTGGAGTCAGGTCATTATTGTAGGTCAAGGTGTTTGTAGCTAGGTAATATTGAGGATTTCCTTTCTCTTCCAGTATCATACAGAGGACATTACAGCAACTTGAATGTTAGTCAATACTGGTACAGTTTCTGGTTAGGCACAAGCTCAACTGATCCATGTTTGGCAATATAAGTAAGTGTTATCTTCAATAATAGGGCACTACCATAAGGTTGTGGAGAGCAACCAATAGCCTTGGGAATTGCCTGTCATCACAGGCTATTTGGAGGCATCACATGGAGCTGCTTTGTCAATGACATAATACGGTGTAACTCATTTGCCGTACTGTGAATTTTACTTTGTGGGATAAGTTCAAATTTGGATAACTTCTCCTTGATTGTATAATGATTCCTTTTAGATATCTTGCAAATTCATGTAGATTATAGGAAGCTTCTACAGTTGGGAATTTCCATGTGGTTTTCAAATCCCTTTAGTGCTAATTGTCCTTCCCCATATTTTCTTTCCTTTACCCCTGTCTCCCATTCCCCTTCCCATTTAAGCCTCCTATTTGACGTTCTATTGTAAACCCTACTTTCCCCTTTACCTCTGTAGCACCCAATGTAACAGTTTTGTGGCTATTTGGAACATAACATTATATATATATTCAAAGCTTAGAAACTAACATTCACATATAAGAGAAAATATAATACTTGTCTTTTAGAGTCTGGGTTACCTCATGCAGGATTTTTTTTTCCTAGTTTCTAGCTCTATCCATTTACCTTCAACTTCATAATTTCCTTCTTCTTAAGGGCTGAATAGATTCCTTTGTGTAAATGGCACCTTTTCGTTATTCATTCCTCAGTTGATGGATATCTAGGATGTTCCAATTTTGGCTAATATGAATAGATCAGCAACAAACATGAAAATACTGTTATTTCTATAGGATATAGAGTCCTTTGGGCACATACTGCAAGGTGGTATATCCGGATATTGAGATAAAGTCTCACCTTCCTGGGGAAATGCTACACTTATTTTCAAAGTGGATGGATCATTACTTTTTCCTTCCAACAGCAGTGAATAAGTTTCCCCTTTCCCCACACTCCTCAACATGCTTTGTTTCACTGATTTTGGCCATTCTGACTCAGGTAAGGCAAAATCTCAAAGTTGTTTTAATTTCTCATTCCTGTTGGCAAATGCCAGTAGAATATGCTGAAGAGCCTCCTAAGTTAGAAAGATTTTTATATTCATACGTTACATCCGTCTACATGTATATATGCAAGCTACCAATTCATCCATATATACATTTGTGATTGAGTTTAAATAACCCAGAAGTTATAGAGATGAAAATTATATCTTATAATCATAATAGTAATAAAATTCTGAG
Organism: Rattus norvegicus; assembly: GCF_021556685.1. Classification (NCBI taxonomy): domain Eukaryota; kingdom Metazoa; phylum Chordata; class Mammalia; order Rodentia; family Muridae; genus Rattus; species Rattus norvegicus. The sequence continues at coordinate 66,346,964 of NC_141547.1, read as the reverse complement.
AGCTTCAAAGATGTTTGTTTTTATCGATGTAGTTATTAATAACTTATAAAACAAGTATGGCCTTGGTGTGGCAGCTCATTCCTATAATCCAAATACTTAGACGCTTAAGAGAATTATTAGGTGTCTACATCAAGCTGAAGCTGCATACTAAATTCTGAACTAGCCTGGAGCACAAACTCAGGTCCTATAAATAAGAACAAATAGAGAAAAACAAAAAGCAGTGCATAAAAAATATTCAAAAATAAAAATACACTATCAGTTAAATAAAAGCCATCAGTTAATCTCAAACAGACTAGTCAAATAAAGAGGTAATTTCTGTACATCATATTATTCAGTTTGTATGAGTTTTCTCCAGAAAGGCAAAATTGGAGAGATATAATAGCAGGTAACACTTGTCCAAAGTGATGAAAAGGAACAGCATGGCCACAAGTGTACTCATGGGTCTTCTGGGTATGATGAAGGTACTTTAAAATTGTATTATCATAAATGTTCTGTAAAGGTACTTCAAAAATAACTGAATCACATACTTAAATATATGCTCAAATATGATATATAAATTATACTTCAAATAATGTTTTTTATAAACATCTATACATTTACTTTAGGATAAATTAAGCAAATATTTAAACTATATAAAAAAGGGAAGAAAGTATAGCATGGGTTTAAAAGCCTGGAAATATTTGCTTCTATGTTTCTCAACTTTCTTTACTTGAAGATCCTAGTAGCATTAAGACATGAATGCAATTTGAGTTCTGGAAAATACAAACTACTTTATCAAGACTTTTAAAACCAATATTTTCATTTATTTTGTTGTATCTCCTTAAATTTAGGATATATTATGTAAATCTCAGTTTATTCCATTAGGAGAATCACCACCTATTAAACTCTCATAAGGATACTCAAATTCAGATTATCAATAAAACTCATTTCCTTTGCACAAAGAAACAGTGTTTTCTTAAACTAAGGTTGAAATTTCCAGCCTGTGATTGAACAGCAATGCTTTACTCTAAAGCCTGAAATGTGTTTCAGTGCCAGCCAGTAGACTAGGAAATGATATGTCCATGAGATATGCATAATTGTTTGTGAGAGAAATGGTTAATTTAAGAGTTGTTTATTCAAAATGTTGCCATTAAAAGTATATAGTCAATCAGATAATTTTATGGTGCTGAGAATAAAAGTGTAAAACCCAATAAATATCCAATTTAAGTTTTAAATCTTTCTCTCCTTATTTTCAAACTTTCAGTTAAGCAATGTCTATTTTTTAAATTTATTTATTAGATATATTTCTTCACTTACATTTCAAACGTTATTCCCCTTCCTGGTTTCCTGTCCATAAGCCCCCATCCCCTCGCCCTCCCCCATACGGGTATCCTGCCTATACATCCCCCTTATTGCCCCTCCCATATTCCCCTGCACTGGGGGGTCCAACCTTGGCAGGACCAAGGTCTTCCCCTTCCACTGGTGCCCCAACAAGGTTATTCTCTGCTAGATAGCAGTTGGAGCCCTGGGTCAGTCCATGTATAGTCTTTCAGTAGTGGTTAGTCCCTGAAAAATCTGGTTGGTTGGCATTGTTGTTTTTATAGGGTTGCAAGCTCCTTCAGCTCTTTCAATACTTCTTCTAATTGCCCCCAAGGGGGTTCTATTCTCAGTTCGGTGGTTTGCTGCTAGTATTGATCTCTGTATTGGACATGCTCTGGATGTGTCTCTCAGGAGAGATCTATATCCGGTCCTTTTCAGCATGCATTTTCTAGCTTCATCAATCTTACCTAGTTTTTGTGGCTGTATATATATGGGCCACATGTGGGGCAGGCTCTGAATGATCATTCCTTGAGTCTCTGCTCTAAACTTTGCTTCCATATCCCCTCCTATGGATTTTTTCCCCTTTTAAGGAGTGGGAGCATCTGCATTTTGATCATCCTTCTTCTTGAGCTTCCTGTGGTCTGTTTTTTTTAAGTGGTGAACAGTTTAATCACATAAGAGCCATGTCTAGTGAAACAAAGTGTTTCTTCCTTACAGACCACAAACTGTGTGACCAGCTTCAATTTACAAAAAGATCATTAAATAAACATTGAAAAATCAAGGGGCCTGATCTCTAGTAGAAACAGAATGTACAAATGAGAGGACATTAGAGTTACTTCATTAGGTCAATTCATGATTTTTACATACACAGTTAAAGCCACTCACTGCTCCCTAAGTCTTCTAAACTCAAAAGTTGTTCTAAAAATCTTCCTGATATAATTGGGGAACTTCGCTTCATCATTTCTGAGCAATCAAAGGAAGCAGATATTCTAGAAGGAATGAATAGGCATCAGGTTTTGATGTTGTATATATAAGACTTTTCCAAATAGCACAGAAACACAATAAAGTTTTAAAGGAACAGCCAGGACAAGCGTTAAAAAAAGCACAAAGAAATGAAGACTCCATAGTGGTTATTTTTTGCCTTGGATGAAGTGCATAATGTTATTTGATGTTGGGAGGAATAGAATCTACTGTATTGTTTTAGATAATTTACTATGCATCCCTATAGCAAGGAAAAATTAATTTTACCCACATATTAGGTATAATAGGATATTTGAGGTATAATTTGCTAAGGGAAATGGTAATGTACTTTGATAAAAATAGTTGAAATCACTAAGATACATATTTCCTAATATAATTCTAGGCTCATGTAAACCTCCAAATAAGTATTAGGGACTAGAATAATTTCTAATATACTATTTTATACTTTCAAAAGATGATTCAGTTTTGCTGAGCAAATTCAGTTTACCACATATGAAATGGCAAATGTATAGATTTCCATAGACTCTGCCAAGCCTCTACCAACAAAGTTCCTCATTACGACCCTGCCCCAGATTGGTGCATTTGTTAGAATGTGTGATGTTATATGATCACAATATGACAATTGTTGATTTTAATTGGCAACATAATTGGATCAAGAGAGGCCTATAAAATTAGTGAAACTCAATTCTGTGTGTGTCTGTGATAGAAAATTCAGAGACAATTAGATTTCAATCTATCAATAGATGGCTTAATAAAATGGTATTGAGAGAACATGGCTAGATACAAGAGATTGCATGTACTTAAAGAAAATAGCTTGCCAGGGTCCTCTACTTGAAACCATATATTTTTGTGGCCCCTTCATGTATATCCCTTCCTTTGCTTTCTGTCTCCAAAGATACAGGGAATGGCTCCAGCCATATGTACCAGCTTTCTAAACTCAAAGAGACAAGCGATCATGGGTTGAGCCCTCTGAAGGTGTGACCCAAATAAATCATGCCATTTTATGAAATGGCATATCAAAATTTCAGCACGTGATATGAAAGCCACTTGCATCCATCATAGAACCCAACCCATGTTCTAATTACATTAGCATTCACTCTTGATGTTGGACATCCTGAATATATAAAATGTCATATATTCAGATATTCTGTATTATGCTGTCATTCAGTTACCTTCACTAAAGTCCTTTATGTTCCATAAATTAATCACTGCTTTGTCCTCCCTGTTGATAATTACTTATGATTTCCCCACTCCATACTTTTACCAGAAATTCTACAATTAGAATTATACTGCATGTGCCTGTTTTTTAAAAAAGCACTTGCTCCTTTCACTAAGACTTTAAAGTTTCCTCCAATTATTTTCCTGGCATGGTAGCTCATTTATTTTAGTGCTGAATAATCGCCTATTGTTTGGATGTACTACAATTTATCCATTCTGTCCTGAAAGACATTGTGATTGTCTCCAAGTTTGGGCAATTATGGATAAAGCTGTTTTAACATCCTCCTGTAGGTCTCTGTATGCACAGAAGTTTCCAACTCCTTTGAGTAAATACCATGCAGTTTGAAAGCCAGATTGGATAATGAGCAAGTTTTCACTTTTGTAAATACCTAGCAAAGTCTGCTGAAATAGCTGCATCGTTGTGCATCCCGATGGATGGGGAAAGCAGGAGAGTGATGCTTCATGTCTTACAGCCTGTGGGACTTTTGGGGTTTGGCACTTTGGGATTAAGATGTTTATTAGTATCTAGTTTTGATTTAGTATTTTACTGTCATGATTGATCATTCATAACCTGTATGTTTATTGCTTCTTTACTGTGAGAATGCATTTAAAGCCCATACATTTGCTTATTTGATGACCATCCTTACTTCTCAAATAAATGTCCTGAATGCTTTGACAATCTCCTTAATAGTTTCACTTAGGTCTTGTCCATCATTGTCTTTCAATTCATACAAAGTGAATATCCTTTCAGTTTTTTTTAAAACTGTTTTAGAATTTCATGAGTACTATGAAACATTTCTTCTCCCTGTCCAAATAAATCCTCCTGAAACTATTCAAATTACTGGACTCTCCTTTAAGAATTATTGCTACATGTTATCATTGGCTTCTTCTTTAATTATTATTGTTACATATTTCACATATCCTTAAGCATATATAAATACCACCTGCTGAGATGACTCAGTGTTGTTCAATATAGGTGTGTTCAGGAGTGACCACTGTGGTTGGACAATATATCAGAGAGCTTTTCCCTGAAGGGAAAAATATTCTTCTCTCAGAATCATTAACATTAATTGTTGTTCTCCATTTAGAAGTGGTGCCTTGTTGAGCTTTCTCCACCCCCATACCATTGGCATGCTCGCTGGTGGTGTTATTATGCTGTTCTTCCCTCTTCCTCCTCCTCCTCCTCCTCCTCCTCCTCCTCCTTCTCCTCCTCCTCTTCCTCTTTCTCTCTTCCTCCTCCTTCATTTGCAAAGAAGGCACTCCCTCCTCAATGCAGTTTCTTTATAGAGAAGACAGAGACCACTACAAAAGTCTGCAATGGGTCAAAATGTACAGAAATACAGACGACTGGGGTACACAATCCAGGTGGCTGAATCGACATCATAGTCTCTAAACCTAAGGCGGGCTCAGGTCCTGCCACTAACTTGACAAAGAAGGAGTAACTGTCTATTAAAATGAGAAGAGCAGGATCATCAAACTGAATATGGACACTTAACTCTGTTAAGATTAAACATGTCTACACTGAGTAGAACCAGGAAACCTGAATGTGTTGGCAACAATGTCAGTCATCAGGGAGCATTCTGCATATGTGCAATCTTAAAAGCTATCAGCAAAATCAATAGGCTTCCTTCTCCATACTTCAGTTCGCTGGTGTCCTCTCTAGTAAATTTATGTCCATATCTTCTATCCTCATAAATCAAAATTAAATAGTGATTCATTACAAAGTTTTATTCACCTTGTTTCAAACTTAATAGCATACATCATATTCAAAGGTTGCCAAAGAGACAGAGTTTAAAAGTAAAAATTAAGCAAAATGAGCATCTTTGTGTTCCAGCAAAATTTTATAAGAGAAAAATACATTGATGATACAGTCATAAAAGTTATGTAATCTTAAAAGTAAGATAGGTCTTCCTGTTAGCTTAAGTTTTTAATGATTTGCCCAAAGATTCGAAAGGTCTTTTTTTTTAATAGGAGGTAAATGAGGACAGGTGATTCTTGAGAGTTTATCCAAAACAGCACAGAAACAAAATAAAAGTTGCACAATATGACTCTCATACCTGGGGAAGCATAACAGAAACCTAATTATCAACATCGCATGAAGGTGCTAAAGGACATTGCAAAGCTCCATGTATATCAGCCAATCACACATCAATTTCATGGGTGATTCAAATGTAGCAGCTTCACTATCCCTTAAGTTGACGTCAGCATCACTTAAACATCATTTATAATCGACATACTAGTTAAGGCCTTGATTTATTTATCTTTAGCACCTAAACTAACCCCGAACAGGAGAAAAAGGAAAATCTCAGTCTACTCTCAAGTAGACTTAGAAGATTCAGTAAATAATCTGACGTCACACAGTGGCTGACCTGGGATCCAAAACCCAATGCAATGGAGTAAATCCATCTTCTTTTCACCTTGCTCTACTACTTCTAAATTGGATCATGATATAAGAATGAGGTATCAAAAGTAAAAAATCAGAAACATTATTCTAAAGTAAATCAAAAGAATATTCCAAAGAAATCATTAGCTTAAGATATTATTTTTATTTAATGTATTTATTAAATTTCAGATATTATTTTCAGAAGAAGCCTGAACAGAGAATCAATAAATGAAAATAAAAGAGAAAATGCCTTTGGTGCTCCTTTCTTAGAACAACACTAGACGGTGTAAAAATCTGGGAGCAGGGGTAAGTAAGGCTTTTGTCAAGTTGCTAAAATAACTCATTCAATATAAATATTGTTGCTGGGATTACAAACTGTTAAAACTACTTTGGAAAACAATCTGTGGTTCCTCAGAAAACTGAAAATAGTTCTACCTGAAGACCCAGCTACACCACTACTGGGTATATAACCAAAAGATGTTCCAACATATAACAAGGACACACGCCTCACTATGTTTATATCAGATTTATTTATAATAGCCAGAAGTTGGAAACAACTCAGATGTTCCTCAACAGAAAAAGGGATACAAAATGTGGTACATTTACACAGTGGAGTACTGCTCAGGTACTAAAAACAATGACTTCATGAAATTCACAGGTAAATGGATGAAAGTAGAGAATATCATTCTGAGTGAGGTAACCCAGACACAAAAGAACACACCGATAAGTGGACATTAGCTAATCATTGGACTGAGCCTGAGGAACCCAGTGGAAGAGCTAAGGGAAGGATTGAGGGAGCTGAAGGGGATTGAAACCCCCATAGGAAGAAACACAATACCAATGAACCAGATACCCCAAGAGCTCCCAAGGACTAAACCAACAACCAAAAAGTACACATGCAGGGATCCATGACTCCAGCTACATATGCAGCAGAGGACTGCCTTATTTTGCACCCAGGGGAGGAGAGGCCCTTAGTCCTGTGGAGGCCTGATGCCCCAGCATAGGGGAATGTTTAAAAAGTGAGGCGGGAATGGGTAGGTGGGTGGATGGAGGAGCACCCTGATAGGTGCAAAGGGAAGGGGGGATGGGATGGGTTACAATAGTTGAAATATAAGTAGACAAAATAAATAAATACAAAAGTAAATAAATAAATAAATAAATAAATAAATAAATAAATAAATAAATAAATACCAAACAGCAGGTCTATGGTAGTAATAAATTCAAATAAGGCAAAGATAAGAGTATAGTACTCTCTAAGCAAATGTAGACACTGTCAAAGAAAGCATGCAAATTTCAAGAGAAAGGTAGGAATCTGAAGAAAATGGGTGACTTTTAAGCAAACATAAGAGGGCATTGGTTCAGAATTACATACATTGAACAGGAAGCTAAGGGGAAATAAAAATCAAAAGAAGACATGTTAATTATATTCAAACTACCAATTAAACTAATAGTGGTCTCTTGATTTGCTTTTATTTGGATCATCCTCAGATTGAATATTATCAATGGATACCTATCATAAAATGATAATGAAAGATAATCACAGAAAATGATAGTAAAATGATATTCAGTCATGTATAAAACATATTTCCAAGAACATTTGTCAAAATTATGTTCTTCATATCTTTCTGTTAATATCTGATTAAGAAAGATATATTGTTAGAAGGGCTGGGCCTGTATTAACCTTAAAATTATAGAGAGGTAGCCTAGAAAATATGGAGGGAATGTTTCAAGTTACAATAAATTCTAACACAATAAAACTAACAGTTTTATTCAAGTTACAATAAAAACTAACACATCATATGAATATATGCCTTTTGGTCAAAGGATAAAAGAATAAACTGTGGCTGTCATGAGGTAGTAATTCTTAGATATAATAGGAAACACAAATGCAAGAGTTTTGAGGGAAAAGTTACATGCTCAAAGCAACAGTTACAGTAATATAAGGTATCATTAAATAAAATGATATTAAAAAAGATGCAGAGCTCCCAGGGACTAAACCACCAACCAAAGAGTACACATGGAGGGACCCAAGACTCCGGCCACATATGTAGCAGAGGATGGCATTGTCCAGCATCAACAGGAGGAAAAGCCCTTGGTCCTGTGAAGGCTCATTTCCCCAGTGTAGGGTAATGCCAGGGTGATGAGGTTGGAGTGGGTGGATGGGAGTGGGAGTATCCTCACAGAAGTAGGGGAAGGAGGGCAGGGTTATAAAAGAGGGGGGAACGGGGATAACATTTGAAATGTAAATACATAAAATATAAACAAAAATTTAAAAAGGATGGCAGATGCACTCATGAAAAATGGCCTGTATCTATCATTTTGATCTCATCAAGAAGATTAGGAAAAGATAAAGGTAATGGTATAGATTAATAACTTAAAAATAATAATTTAAAAATTGAAATGAGTATTTGAAATTTTAATGGATAATCCCTAAACTTTTAATACAGTTTTCATTTTTCTTTGAGACTGTCCTACAATTTAATTATATAAACTCTCCTTCTCAAACTCTTCCAACATCCTCCCCCATATTCTTACCCATCCAATTTCATGTTCTACCTGTCTTAAAAAAAATAAGGGGGTCCAGTTTGTATTGGCTATCCCTTTACATGGGGCCATCCTTGGAATGTGTTTGAAATACTGTAACTACATTGATAAAAAAAACTGACTTTCCTTTACTAGCTGCAAGTAAATACCAATAATTTCATGGCTAGGGGAGGGATTTCATGCCCCAGGTTTTCTCCATGTGTGGATTTTATTTGTATCGACCTTATGCAGGCCTTATGCATGTGATCAGTGCTGTTCGTTTCTATGTGCATATGTCTTGCTGTGTCTGGAAATCATGGTTTTCTTAAAGTTACCCACTAACTCTGGTCCTTAGAGTTTTCCACTTCAGTCACAAAAATTTTACTGAACAAAATTGTAGTTTCAAGCAAGTTTTACACCAGATAAGGCTACATATATCTTAAGAAACATTGGGAAGTAGCTATCTAGATTAGGCTCAAATTACTTAATACACAATTACAATTACTTTTTCACAGAACCAGCAAAATTTCTCAACACAGCATAGCTTCAATTACTTCATATTCTTTGACCACAATGTGTCAGTGCATCTGCAAATTACTTAAACGTTGGGATCGATTTCACTTAGATTGATTTGGAGGAGAATTTATATCTCTGATATTTCCATACCATAGTGTTCAACAGTCCTAATGGGTCCAGCAATTGATAAGAGCAAATCAAGGGCATACAATCATATTGAAACTTCATTAGCCCTGTTGTAATGAGTCAGCTGGAGAAAAGGCAAGAGTCAGCAATGAAGCAAAGACATTTTCAGCAGGGTGATTCTAAATGGTACCCAACAGAGAGAAAGTGAAAATTTGGACATGAAGGTCCTAGAAAACTATATAGGAAAGCAAACAGATGTGTAGTCAATAGCTTCAACAATGTAAACTAGAACCTTTGTTTATAAACAAACAAGTAAAATCAACAAACCAAAGCATTTAAAGACTGCACGCGACTAACAGAAGGTATTCAACACCAACTCAGATAACTGAGCCGCCACCAAAAGTAACTAATTCCTTCTTTTACTATTACAGTCATTGCCCACTTGCAATTACAGCTGCCTTGTTATCCTAGATCATGTTATCTTTTAGTATAAATTCTAAATCTAAAGACTACAAATGAGACAGAAGCATTTGTGGATCAAAAGCCTAAAATCTCAGAAATCTCCAAGCAGCCTCTTACACAAACTCTACTATATGTGGTAGCTTATATGACTGATCCCAGTTTTTCTTTCCTTCAATATAAAATAGTACACACATATGATCACTGAAGGTGAGGGAGAATAACTCCTATTGTTATTATCTAACCGATAGTGTTTTAGAGGAAATGTTGCACACTGATGTTTCACTGCACAAATGTAATCACGCTCTTCTTAGGATTGAATGTCGTCTGCCACAGAATGGCTGTGTCCTGAAATAAATGACACTAACAGAAGTGAACCACATTGCTAACATTTATCTATACATAGCTGGCCAATTACAGAAAGTGGGCAATAATTGTACCCATCGTAGATCAGATACCCTGAGTACAAAAATAAAGACTCTAAAGACTTGCAAGATATATCCATGGGTAATGTGAGTTCTACTGAAGATGAAATGCAGATTCTAGGGTCTAAATAATAAGCCAGGTGTGGTGGTGCATGACTGTAAAACCAGGACTGGAAAGTAGAGACAGCAAGGTTACAGCAACTAAATGACTAGTCAGACTAGCTGAAGGTAAGCCTTAGGTTCTGTGAGAGATCGTGTATCAGAAAATAAGGTAGAGAGTAAAAGAGAAAGACAATAAATATTGACTGCTGGCTTGCTCTCTCTCTCTCTCTCTCTCTCTCTCTCTCTCTCTCTCACAGAAACACACACACACACACACACACACACACACACACAATCCTACCTCTGAATGCTGACAACTTTTATCTTATTTTTATCTTATTGACTTTGCTCTTGTCTGTCATAACCAATTCTTCTCTTCTGCCTCTAGTGTCCAAGTTAATATTCAACTATTTCTAGTCCCCATCCTTATCTGAGGACTTCTATTTAGATATTTTTTATTATCTATTACACCCTCATAATATTCTTCTGAATTAAAACTGTTTACCCATGACCATAAACTCACATATGTGATACAATCTAAAATCACAAGCACAGTTAACATTACTGTTGCATGTGTGTACCGGGGACGTGCCAGGCTTATTTAAAATTTTGAGTTATTTTCACAATATTACTGAAATAAAAGTTTTCAAATTGCTATTTTCATTTCATTTCACTTTGTTTCTGTTATTGTCGGAATGCTGGGTCCTCAACATACAAAACTAGAATAACCCGGCCAGGATATGGCGGGTATTTGTGGCAGCATCATTATTCAAACGCAGGTGCTGTCCTTTGTGATCCATGTCAAATTGTTAACAGGGAGTGTGAAGTTTCCAAGGAATGAGATAGATGTGCAGGGCACACTCGAGCAGTGTCTAGGGAACCAAATTTGTTCACCGCGTGGACCTAGGAATACTGATCAGATTGCTTGGCTAACTTGAAAGACAGAAAGAGCTACACATTCTGGCAAGTATGTTAACGAAATGACGATGGGTTTGTTAAGGCAATATAATTCTCATTTCCAGAGAAATATTATCCATTAGAGGAAGATTAGTAATGATGCTTAAATATTTCCATATCTTCCTACCTGGGACAGGAGTCTAATTTTCTTTCTAAGCAAAAGGGAAACATCACATACAAGTTCAATGTTGGGATTCTGGGACTTTATAGAACTGAGTTTTAATCCTATGTCTAACTTTTTCAGGATGATCTAGTGAAGTTAGTAACATTGCTATTAGCTTTATCTTTTAAATGTGTATCATGATATTAACTGCCTTAGGAATTTGTTGGAGGAACTAAATGAAAAATGTCTAACAGATCAATCTTGGAAGCATGTGTCTTTAAAACTACTTACTCAGAAGGCTGAGACAACACTGGCTTTGCAAGGGTAACAGAATGAAACCCTGTCTCCAACTACAATATGAGAAGGTTCAAGATGCAACCCAGTGGGAGAGCGCTTGCTAAGTATGCACAAGGTGGTGTTCGGTGCCTAGTACACTTCCCCCAAAATGTTTCATAATTTTACACCACTTTAAAGCTAGTGACACCATTATCACAAGTCGATGAAGAGGATGTCTACGATACTGAGAAGGAAAACTGTTCATTCCCAATGGAGACATATTTTTAAAGGGCAGAAAAAAAGGGAAAAAACACATAAAAGGAACTAAGGAAAATGTAAGGTTTGAAGATGTTTTGGTAGCCGATAGGGAAAGGACAATGAGCGTGTGATGATGGAGCCCAAGCGGACATGTGTGACTAGGTCCAGGGTCTGAAGACTTTCTGAAAGGCATCACTCTGACGTGCAGATTACACAGTCTGCCAGATGCTATTTCAGACCCTATACTTGGAATGCCTTTGTGTAAAGGTGAACGGAAGCAATTTAAATGCAGCTACTTCTATTTCGTACCAGAGAGATTAATCCATGTTTTGAGCCACCGTTTTCACCCTTTCATTGTTTACCTGGCTTGAGCATAATTGAGCTTGATTGGAATCATGGGAAATCACTAATTAAAATGATTAACAATATCAGTAACAGCAAAGGGAATAGAAAAGGAAGCCTCTTATTTTTAATGGACCGAACACAGACTCTCACTGCCGGAATGAATAGAAGTTAATTGAGGAATGACACCGGGTGACGGATTTCTGAAATGTCTATTTTCATGTTCTTAACAAAGGGCGCAGTTTCTAAAGAAAAGGAGCTATACCCAAATTATAAATCTTGACAAGGTGTTTTGTCCCCCCAAATCCCACTCTCTCTTTCTTTGACTGAATTAAAAGCCATTCCTAACCTCAGAATATTGTGAAGTCCTTGGTTATTGAGGCTGGCTTCTACAGGATACTGTTTTTAACTCTGCTTATATTTCAGCTCTGCCAATGACCTTTAGATTGCTCTACTCTGCTCTTATTTACAAATTTGATTTCCACAAATAGGCTTTGAATCGAACAGATTCTAGACACAGTGGAAGGACACACTGCAATCTCAAGGAGGAAAGGACAGGGCATACACTAAGCTCCTTCTCACTGTTTATGGGGAGGAGACTGAGTGGTTTATTTCTGGAATAAAAGTGAAGTCATGTAAATGATGTTTTTCTTTACTTCCAGTGTCTGTTCTTTGTCTCAAAGTGGGCTTACCTCTTTACTTCTAGTAGCCAATACAAGTTCTCCCTGGAGTGAACAAGATCAGTGGTGTGAAGCTCACAGGTTCTACATTTGGTTTTCTTGCTAGGGTTGGTTCTAACACATGGCTTTATCTCTCCTTCCTGTTAAGAGTGAATAGACTGGACTTTTCAGTCCGAGCACATCAACTTCATAAATTTGTGTTTGGGAAACCCGAGGAAGCCATGGGTTCTAGAATTCTGCTTTTGCTTACATCTTTATAATCTAGGAAATGTTTATTTCTAACTGTGATTAATCTTCCTAATCCTTTTTTATCCCTGATGGGCAGATACCTAACATTTACACAGAATGTCCCTCAAGTGCATTCACAAAACCACGAGAGATCGTCCTCCACTACACGTGGTCTTAGGGTGACTATTGCCTTAATAAGCATGATTGTTCAAAGTACAGATTCTGCAATTCTGAAAATAGAGTTAGTTCTGAGACTGTACTTTCTGTATCACATGTAGGACATCTTGTGCAACCATGTTGTGATCCCCTTACTTTAAAAGAAAACTTTAAGGTGTCATTTATTTTGTGTGTATAATCGTTTCAACTTTATGTATGTTTGTGTACAACCTGGGTACATGGTGCCAACACTGAGGCCATTTTTGGAAACTGTATCATAAATAGTTATAAGAAATCAGGTTGATGCTGGAAATCAAACGTTGGTCCTCTATATGAGCAACATGTTTTTAAAACAACTGAGCTATCTTTTCTACCCTCTTCATGGCTTACTTTAAAGATCAAAACTTAACATATCATATATCCAATAGAACTACTAAGTAGACTTTTAAAAACATCTCATTTGGTTGAGGATTTAGCTCAGTGGTAGAGCACTTGCCTAGAAAGCGCAAGGTCCTGGGTTCGGTCCTCAGCTCTGAAAAAAAAATCTCATAAATGCATTCAGATATTTATCTCATTTTGAACTTGATAAATTTCAGTTGGTTTACTACTAAGGCTGCTGAAGGGTTATATTTATTTTCAGATCCCCGGGGCTTAATACAGTGCTTGGCATGGATTAGACATAGGAGCAACTGTGTTCCTGTTTGTACCTTGAAAGTTAAAATTGGCTTTGTCTTTCAATCTTTTCTTTGGGTGGTCTTGGGAAAGCAAAACGAATTTTCTGAAAGTGCCATGTTCTTCCCACCACAGATCTTCCCACTCCACTCCCACACACCTAGTTCTAACAAGTTATTTATTGCTTCATGGTCTGAACATATAAAGTGTTTGGACCTGGGAAGGCTCAGTCAATACTTGATGGATTGAATTTCTCTGTCTTGCTGCCTTCTATTAGGTCAAATAAAGTGGAGGATAAGAGGCCATTTTGCTGAACCTCACTTTCTGCATTGTTTCTTAGTCCTCTCCTTTATTACTTTCTGCCAAAAATATTAGTAACCCCTTACAACAGTATTTTAACAACAATCGAAAATAAAAACATAGTGTTTTGCAAACAAATATTGTACAGAAGCCAAGCTATATAACAAATAAAAAAGATTTACGGGATATCTCCAGGAATGTCAAAAACAGGAACTCTGGACTATTGGGTTAATGCAAAGCTTCTCCTCACCATCTCTCTCTCTTCCTAACCACTAAGGCATCTTTCTTAACCTGTAGGATTTCAGGAAGGGCCATTCTAAATCTACTACAGGACTCATTATGATGCATGCCAATTCCACAGTCCTAAATTCCTTGGTTCCTGTTCTCAAAAATGGGCAAAGAAGTATAGGAGAGGGAGAAGTATAAATTCTGTAGTTACTCAGGCATGAATGAAAAATGTAATATAAATGAATAAATGCCTCAAAAGAATGTTTATTAATTATATTATATTATATTATATATAATTTCTTTTGAAATATTTTTGAAAATAAATACCTTGCAGGGTAAGAAGAGCATCTTCTAGAAGTCATAGGTTACAACAAAATCACACAGTTCCAAGTGAGAGTCTATCTTACCTTGTTGGTCAGAGAGCTTACAGAATATCTCAAAATAATACAGGTTTTTAAAGTTCCTTTTGGCCACCTATCAGAACTAGATCAGACCTATAGCTGAAGACACGACATAGTTTATTTTATTTTATATAGTAGAATCAAACTGCAAATTCTTATAAGTTTTCTCTCTGTCTACTAATTTTCATAGTCCCCCAAAGGTGTTGTTCAAGTATCTGAAGAAGAAGAGGCACCAACAGTCTTGCCCAGATGTGAATCCTATAAACTATGAAAGATCAAATGATACATTTGATCAGTAGTGGTACTATTTGTATGGGAGTAACCAACTCTCCTTTGACTGGACTAGAGGTACACTCCACAGGAAGAAATTCATTCCTGGTACTGGAAACTTGGTCAAAAAGTAACTTTTTAAAAAATCTGCATTCAAAATGTGTTTATATACAAAACCAAAGCCAACCTCAGCCTTAATTAGATAAACCTTTTTTCCCCCAGTGAATTGTGGAAATTCAGAGACTCATGACTTCTAAAGGTGCTGAGAAAAATTGACGTAAGTGACAAGATGTTGATTTCATTTCCTGTTGTGCAGAGAACATTGTAGAGTGAGGGTGTAGACTATAACAGACAGAAGGGAAGCAAAAAGGGCAACAAAATGCCATTCTCTGCTCAAGATACAATCGCTGCGACCATAAACTCATGACAGCTGAAGCGATCCGTCAGCTCTATGTCTGCAGAGAAAAAAATGGGTCTTTCAAAAGTCATATATGAATAGATAAGGGTATCAAAGTGTCTAAATTTTTATTGCTGAAATGTTTGTTAAAATAGATTCAGGGAGAGAAGTGTTGCTTTGAGTAAAGCATCCTCTGGTGACTCAATGGATCCAAGGAACAGTTTCAGTCCAATATTCCAAGGGGCACACATACACACACACTTACACACACACACACATCACACACACACACACACACACAAAACAAGAGTTCTGGTTGCTACAAATTCTGGTTGCTAAGAATAGGAGAAAGAGAAATTTGAAGAAGGTAGCTGAATTCAAAACATCTGCGTTTGTGTGTCTGTGAGTCAATACATATATGTGTATATGTGTGTGTGTATGTATAGGTAGTTAGATAGATAGATATAGATATAGATAGATAGAGATAGATAGATAGATAGATAGATAGATAGATAGATAGATAGATAGATACTATAGGCCACTGTAGAATGAGTGAAACCAGTATTTATTCTCTGAAGATATTTTCTAAAGATAATGAGCCAATTTAAGTAGAATGTCTTGGTAAAATATGAGATAATTTTCAAATTTAAATCAAAACACTGTATTTTGTCATTTCGACAAAGCACTTAAGATAAGAAATGACTATTACTGTAATTTTCCCCTGTTTTATAAATGCAATCAATATGTCTTATATTTTTATTTGACTAGTTTCTTTTCTTGAATGACTAGCTGTGATAAATGGGAGAAATCTGGCCTATGTATCTTACCAATAAGAAATAGAAAAATACAAGGACATTCTCATGAATAAACTATATGGTGATATGTAAAAATGTTAGCAACAGTAAAGTATTAGTGATATATCAGAAATCAGATGTTCAGTCTGATGCAATCATGTAAATAAAATTAATTCAGATTGAAGTTCTTGTATATAGGAGGTTCATTTTGTTTATCTATTTTATAATATTGTGCTAATTTACATTTACATTTAAGACTATGTTAGTGATACTGCCAATTAAAAAAAAATAGGACATGGTTTTAGGAGGAGCCCAGGGATACAACCAGGTTCTATTAGTAAATAATCAAAAAGTACAAATGAAAACAAAAAATAGCAGTGAGAATGAATTCTCCACCTACTCGTGTCCTTCACCTCCCCTTTCCTTTGAGTCTTTTGAAAATGCATGTGCCTACATCAAGTGTACGTTGAAATCATCAATATATTTCATTTTGGATAAACCCTCCCCTACTTTCCATTGGAATCTTATAGTAAATATGGCTAAATGAATAACATACAAGACTGAAATGAAGGTAAACCCAGTTGTACATTTTAGGTATGGGGGACTCTCCACGCTGTAGAAAGAATATCTTATGGATTACATGAATGCATCACCTGTCAATTTAAAACCTATGGCTTATGGCTTAGGCAGGAAATAAAAGGTGGGATGTCTGGGAGTCAAAAAGAATTCTGGGACAGTGCCAGTTGTGGGAGATTCACCCAGAGAGATGTGAGGAGACCAATACATGGTACCTGTGCTCATGTCAGAATGCACTTTAAAAATGGGATATTTAAGTTATGATCTAGTCAGAGAAAAGCCTGCCTATATGGCCAATGTATTTATAAATATATTTTGAGTCTTGTTTCTGGAAGCATGGGGCTGAGAGGAAAAACTGTACTATAACTTCTATACCACACTGAAGAGACTATAAAAATGACACACTTTCTCCCACTATCTTACAGATAAAGGTGTTCATGTGATACAGTCTTTCCCAATACAATATGAAGAGGAATTATCTGGGTCTTTGACAATTTAATTAGTATTGTAATTAATGGGGGAATATGGTCAGGATTGATACTACCAATTTCCCTTCTTTTTGTCCCAAGTTTATTTGTTGTTGATTTGTGGAATTTGGGCAGCTAGATTATGAGCATGATTGAAGGATGGTTACAAATGATGTTACCCTTGGCTTTATTGTGGTTGGTAAACAAAATCAAAGTGTTGTTATTTGTTTAGGAAGAAAGCAATTGATTTTCTGTTTCAGAGAAAGTAGCTATCTGCTTATCTCTGTGGGCAGAGCATCTTTCACAGTAATTTACTTTAGTCTATGAGTGGGCATCTGTGAGTAGTTCTCTCTCCTACGTGACCTTAGAATGCACGAGTGAGCTCAGGTTTCTCAATAGCTCAAGCCTGAGAATTCATCAGACCAATTACAGGGAAAAAAACAGTTATTTTAGAATCCTCATCACAGCAAGAAATGGGACAAATTAAATCTTCTAGATCAAATAATGTCCAAGATTGCTATACTGCTAATAGCATAAGCAACACATTAACAGATAATCTCTGCAGTCCCTGAATTGATTGTCCATATGTATGTGTACATATATGTCTAAGTGTGCACATACAACATACAAGTGTGTTGGTGACCACAGATTTTCATATTCACTCTAATCGTCCACATTCACTCTAATGAGAAGATCTTTCTCTCTGATAAGCTTGGTGAAGATGCAGATCAATATGGGCAATGCAGAAACCATTTCAGGGTATATCAGAAGACATCAATTGTCAAGTAATTAGAAGATTGCTTCTGTAAGTGAACAGCTATATAATCCTGACTGCCCAAATCACTGTAATCATTTTATTTGTCCTATTCTCTAGAGGAATCTTAAACAAAGCCTGCTGTGATTGTTTTGTTATTTCAAATTTGCCTAGTAATTTTCCAGTGCATTAGAAGATATTCAGTGTTGACAGTGTTCAGAGGGGGATTGGGCTTCTGCCTGATGAAACTGTTCATTTTCAGTCAACATAATTACTCTGCATCCACACATCTGCTATTTAAACAGCACAACACTCTCACTTTTTTTCTTTGCTAATAATTAACTTAATGGGATGATGCATCTTTATTCAACCTGAAAAAAATATCAGCTTTATCTCTACATTGTGAAAACCGTGCTTAGTCAAATGAAATGATTTGACTTCAGCTGATGCCATTCATGAAACTCAATTGCATAACCTTCCAAAACAAGGCAAAATAAATCAAAACCAAGAGCCTGGTTCCTAAAATATGTAATAGTGTGTATAATGTCAGAAGCATACTACCAGGCTCATACCAAAAAGACTCGTTGTCTAAGTTCTCAAACACCGTTTTAGTTTATGACATGTCCATATATTATCAAGACTATCAAAAACAGTTTCCCTTGCCCACTTGTTTTCCCTCCACATATGTGCTTGTATAAAATCTTCGGAACTGCCATAATCTGTAACTACTTTTGTACCTTTTACAGCATCCCTACTATGTAACAGCCACCCTTCTGCTCTTGCTTACTGAGATTCTGATTGGTTGATTAGTTAGTTTTGCCTTTTCAGTGGCCAGGTCTCAGGTAGTTCAGACTTAAGTGGCCAAGAACTTAATTAGATAATGATGTCCTTGAACTCCTAATCTACCTGCCTCTATATTCGAAAGGCTTGGATTGCACAATGCCTTTCCTACTCTTCCTTTCTCTGTCATCCACTCATGAGAATCCTTAAATTTCACCCTTTGTTTTATACTGCAATTGAATATATTTGCTTTTAAAATAAAAACCACACATCCTACACATTCTAGAATATCTGATGTTGAATTCCTTCTCCTTTCTTAGTATGTTGTACCAGATAATTTCTGGCTTTGTCTTCACCCTATGCCTCAGTATAGAAGACCTACTATGTGCTTGACAACATGAAAGGAGAATCTGTAAACTGTAGCTTTGATATTTCCTTCAGGATAATTTTGATCAAATTATTAAATTTAGAGTATAGTTTCATCTTTTTACTTAATTGTGCACTAAATTATCTAGGGTGCAAAAAGTACTCTATTTCAGAGATTTAGTATTGGGAAATAGTTTTCCTGGACAGAAAGTCAATGGGGAGGCTGAACAAATATCAGCTGGTTCTTTGGGGTTCACATCTGTGACTCACAGGTGTGCTCCTCTCTAAGTGAGTCAGGAATTGTCAAGGGGCTAGTCAGGAAAGATCTGTCGGAAAAACTCATGCAGGTGTTTAAATCCCCATGACAAAGTACAGAACTTTATAAAGGTTGTGAAAATATTAAAGTGCCAGGAATATTTCTTGCCTAGACTGAAAGGATCATAGGCAAGGCCCAACGATAAACCTCACATACCCCAGCTGGCTCAAGGGTGATAGGATGACTCAAATGTAAACATATACAGCCCCTCAGGTAGAAGATGTGAAACCTTCTACAGCATTTAGCCTAGGCGTTAGAGGCTGAATGTAGACAGCAGACATATTTGACTAAAGGTCACAAGTAAGGGTGAAAAGAGTGTAGTCTTGAGACACAGTGGACTTGTGCACTGCTAGAGATTTAACTTTTCAATGCTAAAGTTGCTTTGACCACTTTCTACCTTTCGTTCTCCTTTGGTTCCAATGTGACTCTATCACTTTACACCTGGCTGTTATAATTCGTATATAAATAAATACCTTCTTTCTAGTCTCAATGGCCAGACTGATACACATATTGATTTAGATAGTTTTAGATATGGGGTTTGAGATGCTGCAGTTGATAATATCTTAGAAAATTGTTATAGAACCTAGGAAACTTATGAAGTCAGTGCTATCCTGCCTAAATTGCAGGGCTCTCCCATAGAATAATTTTTTTCTCCTCCTTCATATGATTTTCTATGCGTCACTGCAAACATTGTGTAAATTATCCTTAAGTCAGACACAGGTATGCATTTGTTTTTTTCTTATTACCTAAGTATCTCTTTACTTCTATGATTCCTCCATAAGAATGACATTTTTTCTAATATTTAGATTTATGTATCTGATGGGGGTATGGTAGATAGCAAGTGATCAAACTCTTGAATAGATAAACCATTATCTGATTTTTCTATGTCCTTTGCTGCTCGGTATTGGTAGATTTTTATTCTCTCTCTCTCTCTCTCTCTCTCTCTCTCTCTCTCTCTCTCTCTCTGTGTGTGTGTGTGTGTGTGTGTGTGTGTGTTGTGCACCACACATGAAATAATCTACAGAGGTAAGAAGATACCATTAAATACCCTAGAACTGGAATAAGAGGAGGTTATGAGCTGCAGTGTGCATGCTAGTACCCAATCTAGCATCTGCCATAACTACAGTACACATTGTTTATTTTATTTTTTATTCTTCTCTCATATATTATATCCTGATGACAGTTTCCTCTCCCTCTTCTCAGTGCAGTCTCTTCCTTTCCACTGCTGAAAATAAACTCCCCTTCTGTCTTCCCTAAGAAAAGAGAAGGCTTCCCAGGGATATCAACCAAGCACAACATAACAAGCTACAATAAGACCTCAGATGTACCATCACATCAAAGCTGGATGAGTTAATCCAGTAGGAGGAAAAGGGACTCACATGTAGGCAAAAGGGTCAATGACAGCTCCCACTTCCACTGTTAGGATTCTCACAAGACCATCAGTATCAGAAGATGGAAAGATACCCCATGCTCATTGATTGGTAGGATTAACCTAGTTAAAAGGACTATCCTCCCAAAAGCAATCAACAGACTCGATGCAATCCCCAAGAAACTTCTAGCACAGTTCTTCTTTATAAACTTTATAGAACACTCTTATTCATATAGAAAATCCAATCACCCAGGATAGCTAAAGACAATCCTATATAATGAAAGAACTTCAGAAGGTACTGTCATTCCCGATTTCAAACTGCACTGTTGACTTGTCACAATAAAAACCACATGGTGTTGGCATAAAAATCAATATACATGCTTAAGTCCTGAATCATCTTTTTCAGTCCCTATCAGCGATATGTTTGAAAAACTTTTTTTACCCATCCATTCCATGTTGAATCCAGATATGTATCATACAGTGTCCCTGTTCACGAGTCCATCTAATCCTTATGTAACTGTTCTTTTTAATTAGTATCAGGATTTCTGTGTTAGGTTGCTTAAGTAAGGCTGTAAAAAGACATAGATCAAAATCATGTTTCTGAGGGAAAGACAGGGGAACTTGAATGCTGTATCAGGTTCCGAGTACTAACAACACAACAGACTCAAATAAATTGGAGAAAAATCCCAATCTATGAGAAGTCTGCTGAGGATATTTTCTCATTATATAAAGTTTCCTCTTTCCTTATACCCCATGGATAATGGGAATCTTACATAGAGTTCTCACATGAGCTTGTGATTCTATCAGTGTGATGAATGAGCATTTGCCAGCAAGTGAACACGGGCTTTGAAGTTCATTTCCACATAAAGCATACTAAACTTTCTATAAGTAGTGGGAAGTAAGTTTGGTTATCTTTAAATATTCAGCTTGTCCTCCAGAATAAATTTCCAGTCCAAAGCATGATATTAAAGGTAAAACAGATATTTTTTCCTTATAGTTGACAAATATCCTGGGAGAAAAATATGTGTCTTTCCTTGGTGTGCAAATTTTTGCTATACAAACTAAAATATAATGAAAGGTGAGAGAATGATGAGAAAAAAGACAAGACAAGGACAAGGAAAATGGGGAGGAGGAAGAGAAGTACAAGGAACATGAGGAAAAAACAAGACAAGGAGGAGAAAAACAAAACAGTGAGGAGGGGAATGAGAAGGAGGATGATGATAATGAGGGAGAAGCAGGAGGACAGGGTGAAACCAGAAAAAAGAAATGGAAGTGTTTTTGAATATTTAGTTTATTTTCTGTGTATGAATATTCTGCCTGTATAGGTGTTTGTGTACCAAGTACATGTCTGGTGCCAACAGAAGTCAGAAGAGGGTATTAGAACCCTTAAAACTGGAGTTAAGAATGGTTACAGATAGTTAAGAGCTATTGTATGGGTGCTGGGAACCAGCATCTTGTCCTCTACAAAAACCAACATCTTCTTTTAGCTCTTAAGCTCTCTCTCTAAGTAGTATCTCCTTGAGTAGTAGAAGAACTTTATAAGGCAGACATATTATTGTATATTTGACTTCAGAATTTATAGCTTGGTATTTAAATCTGAAATAAGATGTCAGAGGATTTGAAAAAGTCATAACAGAAGTCTGGACATCAGTTTATCTTCTGCAAAATGAACCTAATATCTTGCCTTCCCATCGGAGTCAAAAGCACAGAGATTTAATGCTTGAAATAGTTTAAATTTACTCACAATATTCAAGATGACACTTTATTGATTACCAGTCACATGCCAGTAAATATTTATGGTCACTTCAAAATCTCAGAATTGTCTGCAACGATAAACTGAGCCACTAAACGGTATTCTTCCTAAGATGTAAGATGTTTCAAACACCAGGCAACAAACATCCTGAAAGTGAGACTGCAATAGTATAAGACACAGTTCATACAATGCACAGAATTGTTAAGATTTCTGTTTGATAATGGAAATTCAATGTCCTAGCCACTGGCAGTGAGGAGACTTTTCTCAGATGTGTAATAGCATCAAGTGGTTCTTCCTAACCTGAAGCTAGTTTTCATCTTGTTCTCATTGTCATTCCTGACTAATGAGTAACAAGTTCATGTTCCCATCTGGCCTTCTGTAGCTAAGAATAGAAGTAGCATAAGGTGAAATGTCAGTGGAAAGAAACAGTGTTCATGCCATTTGTAAAATCTAATCACAGAACCCTACAACCACAGGAGTCTAATACACCGCAAAATATTCTCAAGCATGAGTAGCCCATTCCATAAAGTAGTTCAAAGAGATTAAAGAGAGGAAAGTAGTTACAAATCTTAAATCTAATAAAGAACTGTCACCATAAATTAACCTCTGCCTTCTTGAGTATATCTACAAGTAAAAATCAAACTCTACTTTGTAAGTTAATGATACGGAGAATGAAGAGCATGTTCATCCTGCTATTCAGAAGTTGGTGGCTACATCTGCAACAAAAAACAACTGAATAATCCTTTGATTACCACAGTGACAAATGAAATTGGTAATGAAGTCACATCACACAGCCAGAAGCATCACTGTACATATTGGTGATATGGTAACAGTAACCAAAAACACAAAAAGGTGATCTCAAATATTTGACCCAAGATGTAAAAGGAAGTCTTTGTGAAAATATTTTTGTCGATAGCAATGTATCTGTGTGTGCCCTGTGTGTGTGTCAAGTAAAGACATAAGGAAAAGGGAAGAACTGAAGCACAATTCTTATGACATCTGAATGGTGGTTATTATAGACTCTTACTCATGTAAGCAATAGAAAATACTTTGATCAGAAACTGATAATTAAAGTAATAGTTTTATATTATGACAACTAAATTTTAGAGTATATATATATATATATATATATATATATATATATATATATATATACATATACACACACACAAAGGAAACCAGGTTCTACTTCATTTAACCTTCATTTAACCTTTTGGGGAAAAGCTGGCAAGAAATCGCGTCCCTAACTATTTGACTTAAAGCACGTGGTGTTTATATCCTAAAGGTATCTCAAAGACCTAGAGATCAAAATTGAGATTCCAAATTAGACATCTTAAGAGAAAATTAAAAGTCAGAGTTCTATAGTTCCATAGGAAGACCAGCAGTCTCAGTTTCCACTCCCTTAAGTCCTCCAAGCTCAGCACACCTATACTTTGACCCACTCTACCTCCATTTGGCTTCAGAAAAGAGCTGGCCTCCAAGAGTCAATAATCAAGCCTGACAAAAAGGATACAATGACACAAAGCAAAGTCCTGCATAACAGGACTGAATAAGGCAACCAAGTAGGAGAAAAAGAGTTCTAGGAGCAACAAAAGAGTCAGAGACACACCTGTTCCTACTGTTAGTCCCACAAACATTTTCAAGCTAACAACCATAGCATATATCCAGGGGACATGGTGCTTCAGTAATCCATGAGCCCTTATGAGCTCTGCTTAGTTGATTGTGTGGGTTTGATTCTCCTGGTATCTTCCATCCTCTCTGACTCCTACAAGTCCCTATTTCTGTGGGGTTCTATGACTTCAAGGGAAGTAACCCAATGGAGACCTCCAATTCTCACCCCCCCCTTCTCTGTACAATATGTGATTGTGGGTCTTTGAACCAGGTCCCATCTGCTGCCAGAGGATGCTCCTCTGATGACGACTAGACAAGGCATTGATCTACAACTAATGCAGAATATCAATAGAAATACTGTTTGAATATTTTGACCAGCCTGTTTTGATTTACCTTGGGTATATACACTCTCTATCTCCAGCTTGACAATCCAAGCAGTGTGGAGCTTTTGTAAGATGACCTTCAAGTTAAAACATACATTGTCTAGCTACGCCCACAGGTTCTACACCGCCATTGTTCCAGGACATCTTGCAGGCAGGACAGTTTTAAATCGCAATGTTTGTGGCTGGGGTGCTGTCCCGGTTTCTTTTTCTATAGCCTGCAGAATAAACTTTCCATGCCAAAGAAACCAGAACAGGGATGAAGGCAATATGCAGGCACCAGCTTGACTTTTCTATGTTAAATCAGCTATATGTAAAGTGTTCTCAACACTGGGGCAAACACTGTCAATTTTCAGAGAGCAATCTTCTGTCCTAGCATCAGCCTGGGTTGTTTAGAGAACTTCATGAGACTCCTTTGGCCAACAACTCAACTTAATGCAATTTAGTCCCAGCACTGGAAGCCTTGTCTAACTAGAAAACATGACCAATTGAGAATCCATATCCTTCATAATCAGAAGTCCTCACTAGTGTCACCCTCATACATTCCAGGAAGTTTTCACAGCACTAGGATTCTACACTATGCTCCAAATGCTCCCTTAATCCCAGATGTCTCTCTCACCACATTCTCCCTCAATCTCAACCCTTATCCCTTCAGCTCCTGTCTTTATATGTCCTCAATCCACTGGCAATTTTTTCTATTTCCCCTTCCCAGGGAATCAATTCACTCCCCACAAAGCCCTACCCTTCATCTACAGATTGTAACCTGTTTATCATTTATTTAAGTAGCTTATACTTAATGCATACCCTATAGTCATTCTGGAACAGGATTACTTAATTCAGGCTATAGTTTTTTTCTGTATTTTTTTTTGAAAAATTTTATTAGTTCTTTGAGGACTTTTCTTCCATTTTTATTAAATATGGTATTTCTTATTTACATTTCAAATGTTATTCCCTTTCCTGGTTTCGTAGGAAATGTTTTAGTATCATCCATTTGTCTAAAAATTTCGTGATGTCACTTCTAAAACACTGTGTAAATGTACCACATTTTGTTTATCTTTTCCTCTGTTGAGGGGCATCTAGGTAGCTTCCAGTTTCTGGCTCTTATGAATAAAGTTGCGATGCACATAACTGAGCAAGTGTCCTTATGATAGAATGAATCATCTTTTGGGTATATTTCTATGTGTGGCACAAATGGATATTGAGGTAGATTGATTTCCAATTTACTGTAGGATCATGATACTGATTTCCAAAGTGGCTGTATTGTCATTTATACTAGCAATGGAGTTACCCAACATAAGCTGTCACTTGTGTTACTGATTTTATCTATTCTGACACATGTAAGGTGGAATCTCAAAATAGTTTTAATTTGCTTTTCTCTGATGGATAAAACTCTTGAACATTTATTTAACTTCTTAGATATTCGAGTTCCTGCTATTGATCTGTACGTCCATTTTAACTCATATTTTGATATCTAGCTTCTGAGTTTTTAAAATATTTTGAATATTAGTAGTATATAGAATGTAGAGTGGGTAAAAATCCTTGCCCATTCTGTAGGCTGCTGCTTTGTCTGATAGACAGTATCTTTTGCCTTGTAGATGCTTTTCCGTTTCAAGAGGTCCTATTTATTAACGATCTATCTTTGGCTTGTGCTATTGGTCAGTGTTCTGCTAAGGAAATTGTCTATTGTGCCAATAACTTTGTGGCATTTCTCCATTTTCTATCAGGTTCAGTGTGTCTGGTTCTCTGTTGCTGTCTTTGACCCACTTGGAATTGAGTTGTGTACAGGCTGATACATATGAACCAATTTGAAATCTTCTACATGCAGACATCCAGACTGATCAGCAACATTTGTTGAAGATGCTGTCCTTTTTCTTACTGGTGTGCATTTCTTGACTATTTATCAAAAATCAGTGTGAGAATTTATGCCTGTTTGTTCAGTTCAGTTCCATTGGTCAACCTTTTTATGCTAATGCCATGCTATTTTTATTACTATAGCTCTGAGTACCATTTGAATACAGGTATAATGATACCTCAAAGAGCTCTGTTATAATGCCAACCAACCAGAGCTTCCAGGGACTAAGCCACTACCCAAAGACTATACACGGACTGACCCTGGGCTCCAACTGCATACGTAGCAATGAATAGCCTAGTAAGAGCACCAGTGGAAGAGGAAGCCCTTCGTCCTGCCAAGACTGAACCCCCAGTGAACGTGATTGTTGGGGGGAGGGCGGTAATGGGGGGAGGATGGGGAGGGGAACACCAGTAGAGAAGGGGAGGGGTTAGGGGGATGTTGGCCTGAAAACCAGGAAGGGGAATAACAATCAAAATGTAAATAAGAAATACTCAAGTTAATAAAGATGAAAAAAAAAAAACCAGAGCTCTGTTATACAATTTGAAATTGGGTATAGTGATAACTTGAACTGCTCTGTTATTCTTTATCTGAATACAATTTTCTCTGAGGGTTATTACATCATATTTAAATTCTAGAATAGCACTTGAGACATAATAAGCTCTTAAAATAATTGGCTAGTATGGCTGTCATTGCCACAAAAGATCCTAGAAGATACTTTCTCAATGGGACCTTAAACTCCTGCTGCAGAATGTCCTAAGATGGTTGCTTTAAACTACAATGCTCATTCTGAAGCAGTAGGTCTATAGTGGGGCCTGAAATCACAAGTTGCTCACAGCCTTCTAGATAAGGCAAGTGCAACTTTTCTAGGTTTTGAGTTGAAAGGATTGGGGGCTTTCTTGCTGCTGATTTCAGAACATCTTCTTTAGAATTGAGACCAGGGCTGGGCAGGTGACACTGGGGACTTACTGTGTAATTAATTTTCAAAGATATTCAAAGGCATACTGAAGGCACAGAAAAATGTGGCTTCATCCAGTTTCATTAACATTCTTTGACAGTGCAGTTCACTAGAGACAGGCTTATCGAATTCCTGATTCATCGTCATGACTTCAGGGTAAAATGATTCTGATATTTAAGCACTCTCATCCCCATTCTGTAACATAGGCAAATGAGTCAATTTTCCAAACCCGGTAAGTAGACAATCCTTCTCAATTTACCAACATAATTCATCCAATTTTAAGAAGCCTTAGACAGGCCTTCATTTTGCAAGTTCAAGTTGGCATTTTTCTAACACAAATATTAGGGACAATAAGGTATTTTATTCAAGGTTGACAGTTTGAGTTAAGACATCCCTTTATAATATGTTGATATCCCTATCCATGTTTTCTTGAGGATTTTAAGGATACAGCAGCATTAAAATCTTTACGAAGTTCAATTCTGTATATTTTAAACTTAGCACATATTTTCATAATAAAGGATATAAAGGTTAAATGCCAAGGACAGTGGAACAGTCAGCTCTGAGTCAGGTAATGATCAGATGAACCTACAGTGTCACTGATACCTTTATTTACTATGTCTCTTAGCATTGGAAGTCTCAAGTTTGGAAAACAATCATAGTTAGTTACCCTAGAACCTCGTCCAGGATGTATTTATATATTGTTGAAATCTGTACCATTTCCACCATATCATTCTGTTGGAACTGTGAATGAATCATTATCTATTCATTAATTTAGAGAGAAGTAAAGTGACCCATTTATAGCAGGAATAATAATAAGTTTATTCCATACCTCCCCTCAGCAAAGTACCTATCAAGCACTTTACTTGTTATTGTCTTCAAACAGAGAAAATTACACAGAAATTAAATAGGTTTTCCAAAGCCCTGTAGCACAAAGGGGCCAAGCCAAGTTTTAAATCAAAACCAACATGCCTTTGAAATATTGTCTTTTCAGGTTTTCAAACACCACCAATGTAGTCTGACAAGAATTTATTCACACATCTTATTTGCCCAGAAATTCTGAATGATGGTGTACCATCTCATGCTATGAAGAAATTGTCTATTCTATTATTCATATTCAGCCCAGTTATCATATCAGTCATATATTTTCTCATTCACTAATTTCAGTTTTATTGTTCTCAAAGTTCAATAATTTTTAAAGCTTGCTATCATTCCAGTAATAGTATATATGAGATCACAGACATCAACACAGAATCATAAAACAGTAAAGTAATTATGTTAATATTTAATTCATTTGCTACCCATACTAAAGTTCAGACAACCAAATATTGCATAGAACAGTAATTATTTTCTCATTGAATTGTCTTTGTCAATTATAAAGGAAAAGGTTATGTGATTTTTGTTTCCCATTTATAATGCCCTTTTGTAAATTTTGTTAATTTTAAATGGGAGATCAGTAGACTTTTGGTCTCAGACAAATCTACGTTTATCACTTTCAATTTTGACTTGGCCCTTGAGCATGTATGAAATAATTTTCAGGAAAATAGATTTTGCCCAACAAATCCCCTGTTTTTGAGGTTAGCTCGCCTTAGCAACCCTCTGAAGATGCATGTACCATCGCTTCCCTTAATTTGTGCTGGGTAGTTCTCACTGAGTCCACGCAGCCGGAGTACTTGTTACACTAAGAAATTTCACTTGTGATTTGAGTTATGGACTTTTCTCATGAATTCGCAAATACTCAAAGTTCTCAAGATGTATTGGTTAGGAATTTCCAGGATCTCTTCAGACCCTAAATTCCCCCCACCCAGCACTCGAGGCTGACAAGCTTTTCTACAACTCAAGTAAAGCAAGTTCTAGAACATGACACTCCTCTTTCATGGGTTTTGCACATATCTTTTGTTATGATTTTATAATATGTAAATCTGTATTATATAAAATATGTATTTATATTATTTACAATATACTATGTAATTATATTATAGTCTATCTGATACAATATATTACAAAATAAACTATATTAAATATTTATATAATAAAGCTTTCCTTACTCTCCTTATAGTTGACTATATAACTTGGAAATTAATCCATTCATTTAGTGGACTCTTAGTTTCTCCATTTGATCCCTTGTTCATCACCCACTGAATGAATCAGACCCCATCATGTGGTCATGTGTCCTCTGATTTTCTCCTGGACTACTCTCAGTGGAGGACAAAGTACTGGGCTGAATGCCATACCCTCTTTCAATTCCTTGTTGGCAATTTGCTGGCCATTTCTCTTTATCTCAGGGCCAGATTTAATGCCTTTAAACATGCCAGCATGCCAGTTCTTAGAATCCATCATTAGTTGGAAAATTGAATCCCTATTGAATCCCAATTGAATCCAATTGACAGTAAACAAAACTGTCAGACAATCCCTCCTCATCACTCACTCTATCAAATCTTGAACTCCCGAACTTCTCTCTGCATTCAAAGAATCCCAAAACAATCAGAAGTGACGTCATCTCACAGGCACGTCTTTCCTGATAAGGACAATGATCAGGGCTAATAAACAGAAGTGTAAGCCATGTGATATGAGCTCCGTGCTGGAAGCAGAAACCATACTGCCTGGCCAAGAGCCCTTACTCCTGTACACCTGTCCCTTTTTGCGAGTACCAGCAGATGGAAAGCACTAGGATATGAAGGGGTGACATATGGCAGTCCCCAAACAGTTTGCTCTCAAAAGCAAATGCCAAAACTTTGTGATGTAGAGGACCATTGGGACCATTATTGCTGTCCAAATGAATGCCTTCACTTTCTCTGAAATCAATGTAGACATACAGAAAAATGTGAGAATCTCTAATTCTTCCTTATTCATCTTTACCTGACTGTGACAGTGTAGAATCTTAACATGCCCTCTCTCCTCAAGCTCACATGAGGATACTTTCATGTGTCCTGCCCAGAATCTTCTATCCTGACATAGGTAAGTACTTCGAAAGCATTTTCGTGTCTCATAAAAATAATATGGGGAAAGAATAGAGTATGTTTAATACTGGTATGCAGATACATCTCACACTAAATTCAAGAGAACAAGTTTAAGAGAGGTCTAAATTCTGCATGACCAGTAGACAACATTATTGCCGAGTACACCATTCATTCACTCAGTCAATATCACAAATAGGAGATTCATGCTGTCATTTGCCCAAGATCATTTTACACATACGTGCCATCATTCTCAGTTTAAAATCAGAAATAACAGAAGTCCCAGGAACAGCAATAACTGTAGTTTCTAATGTATCATATCTTCATCTACGCTCATCTACTTTGCTTCTTTCTATTGATAAAGCCGGCTACAACCTATCATAGGTAAAACCAAGTTTTCTTACCTGCATACAGAAGAGCATTTGCTACCACTTATACTTAAGCAGAATTCTCCTGTCATCTATGCTTGAGACCAGCTTTCGTCTTGTGATTTCTGATTCATTGATATATTTCTTTAATTTCATATTATTTTGAATGTATAATTTTGTATATTAGTTGCATATAACTTTTAAAACCATAACTATAAGACACATTTTGCCTTATTTTATTGATTCTAATTGCAATATCATAGATCTGATTTTTGTGACTTAGCACATTGTTTATTATGAAAGAATTGTCATGTATACTTGAGAAGGATATTTACTTACTCTACTATTTATAACATGGACTATCTTAAAGATGGTTACTTGCTTTATAACAATTTTGACCAATTGTTCAGACAATGTTTAATATTAAAATATGTTTTAAAACATCTGTCTCATTCATTCATTTCTTTTAAATTAGTGTTGTGATACTCTTGAATCTTCAAAAAAAATAAAACTGGCTATATTAAGAAGCCTGGTGCTTTAATATTTTGCTGTAGAGTATGAACTAGTCAAATACCTTTGCTTAAAGGCTCTCAGAAGATTCAGTTTGGCAGTGTGGTTGAGAGATTAATGACACAGGGGCAGATGGCCAGATTTTCTTCTTTGCTTTGATAATAGCCACATTTGAGTACACATAGAAGAAACACATCGCCTCTTTCTGCTATTTGAGGACAAAAATATATCCAATTATTTATTCACTCAAGAGTTTGAACTGAATACTTATGGTTCACCTAGCATGAATATTTCAAAATTTTATTGTATTATTTAAAAAATATGATGGCCAATTCCACCAATGACAGCTCGGAGCAATAGTAGGCAGATACATGAATATGGATTTGAGCATGGATTTTATTCTTCCCCAGCATGCCCACTGCAATATTCTTATTCTTGTTTTTAATCATAAGTTATGGTCTTGTGTATTAAGAATCATTTAATGTCAATTTATGAACTCAACTGAGTCACTGTGTATAGGGCAACGTCCAGTGCACAGGGAGTCATACACTGCCTTCTACTCTCCTCCAATAATACTGGTAGAAATGTCTCTTGATACAAATATGACGTTAATATCCAATTCTGAAAGTTACTATATATCTATGTGTCTTTGTGCTACTTTCCTAACTCCCAGGTGCCTCCCCGTCTTCTACTTTGGAAGCCAGGCATATACCACCTTTCCCCATACATTATAATAAGATATAAATACAATCCAATGTCAAGGATTTATCAGCCACCTTTAAAAACTGAAATTTCAAATAAATAACAATTCTTATCTCATCACTTTATGTCCTGGCCTTGCACTCAAGTTCTTAGCTAGTTGTTGAGTCTCATTCTGAAACTCAACCTTCTGACTTGGCTCATGATCGTGTTCAGTCCTTTTAATGACTTACATTCTCTTGGGGACAGAATGGACAGAGTGCAGTGTTCCACATTTCCTGACCTTCTGGATGGTAGTTGGGATTTTGCTGTAAAGGTATTGACCTCCTGGCACCAGTGTTATCAGGTCATTATCATCATTTCCCTACAATAGTCAGGTCTCGTGAACTCCTAAGTATGTTCTCAAGTACTTTTTCATGCCAAGATCACAGTCCTGGAAAGCTATCCTGACTATTTTTGTTGTTACCTTCTTTCCCCATCTGTTCAACTCACTAAACTCTCTGAATCCCTCAAGCACCGACCAAAGCCAAGTTTTGAACAGTAAACACTGAAAACCATGGTTTTATTGACAATAATACTAGGTTTCAATGACTGCATCTAATTTGTATGTACCAAGAGAGTTCATGGAAATTTCAATGACTCAATACTGACCCAGGAGGCCCCCTGATCAAGGCCAGATAGCAATCTGATCATTAACCTCTTTCCAATGAATTTGTTTTTCCCCAAAATGTGCTATCATAATTAATGAACTGTTATTTGGCATTTTATCAACAAATGTCATCCATTAACTGACATTCTCACTGCTAGATCAATGATAATTAATTATCACAAAGATGACCAGTGGCATTGAAATATTCTGGAAATAGTCTGGAATGCAGAATGAGAGGAAAAGGCAAAGGCAGAGAGAAAATGAAAACCAGAGAGGCCAATGTATGTTATGTAAAAGGTTATCACTTAAGGGTGCAGATTACTGTGACCACGGTATCCTGAAAACTTCTAACAGGGCTTTTGTTTCATGTCTTGAAAATCAACAGAACTTAGAGCTAGAGGAAATTTCATGATCCGTGTCCCTATTATCATCCTCTACTGAGTGTCCCTCACCCTAGCCAATGCTCAGTAATCGTGCAGGAAATCTTTTTAACCCTGGCAAGGATAAGGTACTTGCTGCTACCTTTATATTGATTACGCTTCATTTCAACTTTGCCAGCATTTAGTTGATAAATTGAATATTATGAACCTCAGTACTAGATTAATTTTAGGACTGAGGCTGACTTTTTGTTTTTATCAATAATGTATTGACAGTGTGAAATAAATGCATTGAAAATATGATAAATTTTAAATCTGAGGATCACGGAGGGTCTAGGTGTATATTTTGGTCTTCATGTGGGTCCACTAACAACTAGAGCAGGGGCTTACTCTAACTCTGTTGCCTGCCGATGGATCCTGTTTCCCTAACTGGGCATCCTTGCCTGGCCTCAGTGGGAGAGGATGCATCTAGTCCTATAATGACTTGAGGTGTCAGGGTGGGTTGATACCCAGGGTGGAGATCTCTATTTTTAGAGGCAAAGGGTTGAGGTATGGGGTGGGGGGTTATATGAGGAGGTCACTGGGAGGAGGTGGGACTTCTATATGGATGTAAAATGAATAAATAAATTAATTAATGAAAAATGTCTACATCAACAGCCTACTTTCTGTGCACCTACAAATAACATTTATACTTTCTAAACACTGGTGCTTTTCAATGAGAAACTGCACAAATACTGTCCCTCTTTGCTTTGTAGCATGTTGTGAAATCCTGTTGAGACACTGACAGTTCAACACTTTAAAATGTAGACAAAAATACAGCAGCATTGTGTGTAGTTGTTGCTAAGATATAAAGGTTATGAAGTCTTCAGAAGCCAGTTCTTTCCTTCTATCACACACTTTCCAGAATCAAACTTAGGTTCTCAGGATTCTCATCAGGTACCTTTATTTAGTAAGCCATTGTGCTGGCTTGTACTGAACTATTGTTTGATAACTAAAAATTAGTGTGCAGGAGATCACCAATTGATAAAATACCTTACAGCTGGATCTCATGGAGGCATTTACAGAAGAGAGGCTCCTTTCTCTGTGATAACTCCAGCTTGTATCAAGCTGACACACAAAACCAACCAGTACAATTGACCCCTTGCCAGCTTGACACACAAACATCACTATTAGGCCTGAATTCTTACTTTCTTATTCATCCCTGAGATCTAAATAACTTTAAATGTCCCCAGGTTTTACAAATTCTTACATATTAAATTTTCAATCTGTTTAAAATATTCAATGTCTTTTAAAATTCAAAGTCTCTTAACTGTGGGCTCCACTAAAATATTTGCTTCCTTCAAGAGGGAAAATGAAATATCAAGCACAGTTACAATCAAAAGCAAAATCAAACTCTAACTGTCCAATGTCCGGGATCTACTCATGATCTCCGTGGCTCCTCCAAGGGCTTGGATCACTTTTCCTGCTCTGCCCTTTGTAGCACACACCTTGTTTTCTAGGCTCCAGCTGCCTGTACTCCCCTGCTGCTGCTGTTCTTTGTGGTCATCTCATGGTACTGTCATCTCCAAAACACTGCTGACTTTGGCTGCAATTAGTCTTCACTAATAGTCTCCCAAAGGCTCTCTTCATGGTGCCAAGCCTCAACTCTTTTCAATGGCCCTTTCAGTCCTGGGTCATCAATTGCAACAGAAGCTGCACCTTCACCAACAGCCTTCCATGGCCTCTCAAAATGCTGAACCTCGACTGTTCTTCATGGTCCCTTTATGCCTTCAAAACCAGTACCACCTGGTGGCTCTTACATATTACCAAGACTAGCTGCAGCATAAGGTACAATGTGTGAAGGCTTTACCTGCAACACAGCCTCTTTGTGCTCTCAGAAAACACTGCCCTGAAGATTTCACCTCAGTGATGCTGGTCTTTTCTTAATTACCACCAATTTCTTAGCTCCTGCTAACTAGCATCAATAGTCAGCGTAGTACAACGATTTTACTTTAGTAGTCCTGGTATCTTGTTAATCACAGCTGATTCTACTATCCCCCCACCCCCAAACCCCCAGCCCCCACTAACCAAAACCACAGAATCTTCACAATCAAAACAACAAAGGCCCAGATAAGATATTTTCAGATAATATGATAGTATACATTATTGACCCAAAAAATTCTACCAGGAACTTCACCAGCTGATCTGGAACTTCAGCAAAGTGGCCAGGTATAAAATTAACACAAATAAATCAGTAGACTTCCTTTATACAAATGAGAAACAGGCTGAGAAAGAATAGCTACAGACAATATAAAACATCTTGGGGTAACTCGAACCAAATTAGGGAAATATCTTTATGATAATAACTTCACTTATCTCACAAAAGAAATTGAAGAAAATCTCAGAAAATGGAGAGATCTCCCATTCTCATGGATTGGCAGAATTAACATCATAAAAATGGACATCCTACCAAAGCAATCTACAGATTTAGTGCAATCCCCATCAAAATCCCAACACAATTCTTCAAAGACATAGAAAGAGCAATTCTAAAATTCATCTGGAAAGGTAAAAAAAACAAGAATAGCGAAAACAATTCTTTTTTTTTCCCAGAAGTTTAAATGGATCAAGGACCTAAACATAAAGCCAGATACATTGAATCTAATAGAAGAGAAAGGGGGAAAGAGCCTTGAATTCATTGGCACAGGAAGAAATTTCCTAAACAGAATTCTAATGGCTCATGCTTTAAGATCAAAAATTGGTAAATGGGACCCCATGAAACTGGAAAGTTTCTGTAAGGCAAAGGACATAGTTAATAAGACAAATCAGCATCCTACAAATTGGGAAAAAAATCTTCTCTAATCCTACATCCGATAGAGATATATCCAAAATATATAAAGAATTCAAGAAGCTAACCGCAAAAAAAGAAAAAACAACAAAAAAAAACAAAAAAACAAACAAAGAAACAACTCAATCAAAAAATGGGGTATAGAACTGAACTGAGAATTTACAATAAAGGAATCCTGAATGGCTGAGAAGCACCTAAAGAAATCTTCAAAGTCCTTTTGATGAGAGAAATGCAAATCAAAACATCTGTGAGATTCCACCTTACACCAGTCAGAATGGCTAAGATCAAAACCTTCCGTGACAACACAGGTTGGCAAGGAGGTGGAGAAAGAGGAACACTCCTCCGCTGCTGGTGAAATTGCAAACTGGTACAACCATTCTGGAAATCAATTTGGAGGTTCCTTGGAAAATTGGAAATAGACCCACCTAAAGACCCAGAAATACCACTCTGTGGAATATTCCGCAAAGATGCCCCAGCATGCCACAGGGGCACATGTTCCACTGTGTTCATAGTGCACTTATTTGTGATAGCCAGAAGGTGGAAAAAACCCAGATGTCCCAGGAAAGAAGAACGAATACAGAAAATGTGGTTCATTTACACAATGGAATACTAAGCTATTAAAAACGAGGACATCCTGAGTTTTGCAGGCAAATGGATGGGACTAGAAAATGCCATCCTGAGTGAGGTAACTGAGACCCAAAAGACACGCACTGTATGTTCTCACTAATAACTGGATATTAGCCCAAAAAAGTACAAAATACCCAAGATACAGTCCACAGAGCTCAAAAAAGTCAACAAGCTGAAGGGATCAAGTGAGGATGCCTCAGTTCCACTTGGGAGGGAGGAGAAAGTAACCCCAAGGAGAGAAAGGCAAGAACAGGGGAGGAAAAGGGGATGGGGTGTGGGGGGGGAGAGGGCAACATGATCTGGTATTGGGTGGGGGAATAGGACTGAAGCCCTGAGGGCCAGCAGAAAGAATTGAAACAGGTGACCTGGGGAGGGAGGAGGTTGGGAGGACCCTCTAGAATGTACCAGAGATCTGGGAAGTGAGAGACTCTCAGGATTCAAAGGGGGAAAATCTAGATGAAATGCCCTACAGTGGGGAGAGGGAACTTATTGAATCCACCTGCAGCAGAAACACAGGACATCAAGTGAGGGATGGGGTTGCTATCCCACAGCCAAAGCTCTGAACCATAATTCTTCCTGTCTGAAAGAAATACAGGGATGGAAAAGGAGAAGAGCCTGAGGAAAAGAAGGTCCAACAACAGGCCCAAAGTGGGCTCTACCTCAAGGGGAGGCCTGAAGACCTGACACCATTACTGAAGCTATGGGGCATTCACAAAAAGGGAACTACCATAACTGCTCTCCAAAAGACCCAACAAGCAGCTGAAAGAGTAAGATGCAGATATGTGCACCCAACCAACAAACAGAAGCTGCTGACTGCTCTGGTTGAATTAGGGAAAAGCTGGAGGAAGCTAAGGAGGAGGGCAACCCTGTAGGAGGACGAGCAGTCTCAATTAACTTGGACCCCTGAGATATCTTAGACACTCGTTCACTAACTAGACAGCGTACACCAGCTGATATGAGGACTCCAACACATATACAGCACAGGACTCCCAGGTCTGGGTTCAGTCAGAGAAGATGCACCTAACCCTCAAGAGACTGGAGGCCCCAGGAAGTTTAGAGGTCTGGTGGGGTGGGTGGGGTGGAGACATCCTTTTGGAGATTGGGGGGTGAGTACAGTGGTCAGAGAGGACGTATGGGGTGTGAAACTCTTGGGGGAGTGCCAGGAGGGGAATAAAATCTGGAGTGTAAAAAAACAAAAGAGTCTTTAATCTTCTCTCTGAAATTTCACAAGCCAGGCCTCCATCATTTGCAGTGTTCTCCAACTGCATTATCCATTGCATTATCTCCCAAGTTCTGACAGAACATCTCACAGGAGCTCTTAACATCCAACTGCTCTTCTAGCCCAAAGTTCCAAAGTCCTTCCACAGTCCTCCCCAAAACACAGTCAAGTTGTCACAGGAATACCACACTATGCTGGTATCACTTTGTTTTAGTCAGGTTTCTATTCCTGCACAAAACATCTTGACCAAGAAGCAAGTTGAAGAGGAAAGGGTTTATTTAGCTTACACTTCCACATTGCAGGAGTGGATGCAGAATCCATAGAGGAATGCTTACTGGCTTCATTCCCTTAGCTTGCTCATCTTGCTTTCTTGTAGTACCCAAGACTACCACCCACAATTGGCATCCTACCCCTGATCACTAATTGAGAAAATGCCTTACAGCTGGATCCTATGGACGCATTTCATCAAGGGAGTCTCCTTTCTCTTTGATAACTCCAGCTTTCATCCAGTTGACACACAAAGCCCGTCATACAGACTTGACGTACTAGGGTAGGAGTTACCCTGAGCTACCCCACCTCCTCAGAGGAGGAGGTAATGGGGTTAGGGGAAGACTCTGTGAGGGAGGGACATGGAGGGGATAGCAGTGTTTAGTAAATTAATTAATTAATAAAAATATCTGCATCTACGTACAAATAGAACAAACTATTCTCTGAAGAAAATCCTTCTAATCATAAAAGGTTAGAGCTAGTAATGGAAAATTAGAATAAGGCAGAAGGTTCTTAATGACAGTGAAAGTAGAATGCAACCAAGAGTAGTCTTCTCAGGCTTCCCCTTTCCTATCCTCAGAAACCCCCTCTGTGACTTTTCCATGTTTCTTGATGTAGGCCTGAAACTCTTTATCAAGCTCACAAACCTTTAGAACTCAGTTGCCTTCCTCTCCTTGGTGTTATTCAAATTATGATTGATAAATATTCTACGTTTTAGGTATTGACTCCAACTTCAACTTTTGAGTGGTGGAGTGAGTTTGTTTTTCTTGTTGTACCTGATGATACAACTTTGACCATCACTATGGAAAAATGGATATCCAGAAAGTAAGAAAATCTAATTTCCTTAGAGATATTCATATTGATTTTTCTGGTCTATCCCCAAAACACTAGATGAGTTCAAGTGTCTCAGAGAGATGCCTGAGAGGAGACAAGAAAATGAGGAGAGAGTACCACTTTCTAGGGTATGGGACCTTGCAAGAAGGGGTGAATAATTTCCTAGATTTGGATCCACTCCTAGCATGACCTGCTTAGCTATCTGAAGTTCAACATTGCAATGTGTCCACTGACCCTGAGAACAGTGAAATAAGATCTAAGATCAGGTGACAGTCATTGGTTAAACAATGTGACTTTAATGTCAGGACAATATTTTTATTAAAAAGTGTAAAAGCCAATAAACAACAAAATATGGTTATTATCCTGGATATATAATACTCAGACCAACAGATTGTTGACTTTACCAGAGACATGCCAAAGCCCGATAAGATTCTCGATGGTGGGATTTTGATAATCCTAGGGTCTCTGTGACTTGATGTCCTGTCATTCTGACTCTGACTTTTCAATAAAGGAATATGTTGTTTCCTGATAGTCTGAAAACCAGAAGCACTCATTTCTGAAACCTAAGAAGTTACAGCAAGGCCTCAAATAAGCACGATGCTTTGACTACTTCTAATGCTTCATGCCTGGGCTGTTTGAGTAGTGGAAATCCTCATAGCAATGGATGCTGCTCAAGTAAAACCACAAAATAACTTTAGGTCTTTTTGATACCTCTTTAATGTAAGCAGTAAGCCCTGGGCTAGTGCTGGTAGTTCTTAGAAGATCCTGCACGCAAGGGAAACAAGTGTTGCTCCTGCACTCAAGCTCCTCTCTAGCAGTGGAACTCCAATCCAGCTACAAGCAATGCCCAGTTACCAGAACAGGCACAGGAGAGATGTTTTTGGACAAGGAGAAAACCGAGAAGGTAGCTCTGCTTTGTCACTAAACTTGTGCAGTATCCCTGAGATTCACAATGATTTATAATAAAATGGCTCAGGTTAGAGAGGGGGCTTACTAGACCTACAAGGGTTCGACACTCTGAGAGAATAGAATCACACTAATTCCTACTAATATATGCTAATGCATACCTTGTAACGTTGCACTGAGAAAAGGAAATGCATGAAGAGAAGAAATCCCTGTTTTTACTTTTTATGAGCACTTGAAAGCTACGTTTTGAATTATTGTTTAAAGCAAATGATTTCTTTTTATAGTTAACATCCGCTGACAGAATGCTATCCCCATTTGGATGTTGAATATTCTAATTGTTGAAAAGGTTCTGGCAGTGTATTCCAGCTCCCTGTAAAAACAGCTTCTGTTTCCTGTTCCAGTTGGTGTCTTTCTAGGTTCTTAAGTAACTGTTGATTTTTATCTCTATGCACACATCAGTTGGCCTCACATTGCCTGACCTCTTAACTCCATTCCCAGTCCTCTAAAATGATTCCTGTTTTCTCAATATATACTGTACAGTATATATTTTCTGTACAGAGATTTTACAGAAAATCTAAATTATTTTATTAAAGTCAATAACACCTTTTTAAAATTCTGCTTGAATTTCTTCACAAGTTAATAATCAGTTCGGGGTACATTTTTGTCATAGGGGAATATGTCTTCTAAACAGCCAATGACCTACAACACTGTTCTCAAACTTTCTAATGTTGTGTCTCTTTGATTCAGTTCCTCATATTGTAGTGACTTCCCAACAATAAATTATTTTTTTTTGCTATAGCATAACTGTAATTTTGTTACTGTTGCGAATCATAAGGTAAATACATGACATCCAGGATATCTGTTATGTGACCTGCAAAGAGTTCACAACCACAGGTGGGGAACTGCTGCCCTAGGAGGGGACATCTTCACTTCTTTACAGAATAACTTGTGAAGGAACTTTTCTCCCCATCTAGTGGATATTTTTCAAACAACTCCTCTACTGCCCTCTAAAGCTCAGGAATAGAATAACAGTCCCAGCTCCACCTCATAGGTAGCATTTCATTCTATGCAAAGCCAGGACTAATTTAAAGATGGGACTCATGCTGCATCGTATGTCCATAGTTAATCACAGGAAGCATGCTATCAACTTCAGTGGCAAGCAGCATTATTTGCTGAGCCATCTCTTTGTGATATAACACCATAATTATACAAATGGAGTTGTGTGCTGTCCTCAGTTTGGATGTTTGCTCAGAAATCATGTTCTTATAACAGTGTTTGCTTATTCTAGTTCCTATGGGTTATTGAAGCTAGAAAACACAGTACTTAACATCTTTATCCTTTTTATGGGAGTCTAATTACTCTAGGACTATTTAGTTACTTGTGTACTGTTGTGATAAGACACTAGGACAAAGATGACATATAAATGAAAGTCTTTAATTTGAGGGTGGGAGTGTGTGATAGCAGACGGCGACAGGAACAGCTGAGTTTGCCTCTTGGTTTACAAATAGGAAGCAGAGAGAGCTAAATGGGAAGAACACAAGTCCTTTGAACCCCAAAAGCCTGCCTCCCAGTAACACACTCCAGCAAGACCATACCTCCTAATATTTCAAACAGTTCCACCAACTGGGAAACAAGAACTCAGAGATGGGACGCATTCTCATTCAAGCCACCATACACAGGGACTTTAATCCCACCTCAATATTGTACAGCAGGTATTGTTTTTATTCCAATTTCACAGATGAGAAGGCCTGGATTTCCAGAAACTTATGTAACTATGACACACTATTAAATAGACTCCCTTAGACCTTGGGGTTTATTTCGAATGTGATAAGACAATGGTATCCCTTTGATGGAAGAAAATTCCTCATGCTTACTTTTATGTTTCTTATAGTAATAATTAATGAAACCTCTGGCAAGCCATGTAATAGGTTCCTTACCAAAACAAAATCCCATTATAATGAGTTTTAGTACTAATAGTTAAATCAGGAGAAAGGAAACAAAAACAAAACACAGACTCAAGCACAGAAATGCACCTGCATCTATCCTATTCCTCTTCTACGTTCATTCTGAGTCTCAGTAACATTGACAGTGTAACATACGGCAGATATGCCTTGATGCTCACCCAAATGTGATGAACCTTCTTGTATACAATAGATTTCTTGCCAGCAGTGAGTATCTAGTCCAGGATCACATTTCAGACAAATGAGAAGTAACATGAACAAGTCTAAGGTAATTATGTACAAGGAACACATAAAGATTTGTTTCCTCTCCTAGCAATGAGGACTATGAAGCCTCAACTGACCACTGTAGCCAGGTAAGACCTCCAGTGGCGGGGTTCAAATGCCGACTGAGCCACAACACCTTGGACCCAAAATTTGTCTTGACTATAAGATGTACAGGGGTAAAAAATGGAACAGAATTTGAGGGTATGGCCAATCAATTCCTGGCCCAGAATGAGATCTACGAGAGAGAGCTCACCCCTGCAACTATTAATGATATTCTGATATATTTGAAGACAGGAGCCGAGCATAAGTGTCATCAGTGAGGTTTCACCCAGCAACTGCGGGAAAATGTTGCAGAGACCCATAACCAAATCCTGTGGAATCCCTTTGGCGATTCTGTGGAAGAGGGGAGTTGAGGACTGAAGATGGTAGAAGGGTCAAGGACAACACAAGGAAAACTAAAATATCAACTAATCTGGGCTCATAGGGGCTTATAGAGATTGAACTGCCAATCAGAAAGCAGTTGGACACTGTGGTAGACACATGTTCTCTGCATATATGTAGCAGATGTATAGCCTGGTCTTCATGTAGTTCTCCTAAAGCAGAGGCAGGAGCTACCTCTGACTGTATTGCCTGCCTTTGGATCACTTTCCCCTAAATGGGCTGTCTTGTCTAGTCTTAGAAGAAGAAGATGTGCCTAGTCCTACTGGAACTTCAATGCCAAGGCTGATTAATATCCATGGGAAGTCTCCCCTTCTCTGAGGAGAGAGGGGAGAAGGGTTTGATAGGGAGTGGGTCCAAGGGAGGAATTGGGAGGAAGGGATGGAGAGGAAGCTGTAAAGTAGATAAATACTGAAAGAGCTGAAGGAGCTTGAAACCACAGAACAACAACAATACCAACCAACCAGAGCTCCCAGGGACTAACCACTACCCAAAGGCACACATGGAGCAACCCAAGGCTCCAGCTGCATATGTAGAAGATGATGGCCTTGTTGGGTACTAATGGAAGGAGAAGCCCTTTGTCCTGCCAATGCTGGACCCCTAGTGTAGGGGAATATCAGGGCAGGGAGGTGGGAAGAAAGGATGGTTGGGGAGGGGGAGCAGTCTTATAGAAGAAGGGGAAAGGGAAGGGATGGGGGCTTATGGACAGGAAACCAGGAAAGGGAATAACATTTGAAATGTAAATTAAAAATACCCAATTAAAAAAAAATGTTCCTACGGTTTAGGGAACCTTGTGAAACCCTCCTCAACTTTTCGTACCCCTTCAAGAAGAAAACTGAGAGGTTAGACAAGTCATTTGAGACAAAATTGCTATGATTGGCCCAAAACAGAAAAAAACAGGTAAGTTGCTCTGTCTCTGTCTATTTCTCTGTCTCTGTCTGTCTGTCTGTCT
Organism: Rattus norvegicus; assembly: GCF_021556685.1. Lineage (NCBI taxonomy): Eukaryota > Metazoa > Chordata > Mammalia > Rodentia > Muridae > Rattus > Rattus norvegicus. The sequence goes on along the minus strand of NC_141547.1, from coordinate 66,303,842 downwards.
GTCTGTCTATATCATTGCTCAAATGAAACGAATTAGCATATGCTACTTCTGATCTTTTATCCTTTTCTGCAAAACGAAGAATAAAATTTCACCGTTCTCAAAGCTTATTAAAAGAATTAGAATTAACTTTTGTAAATTCCTCCTGTAGTTCATGTCTCCAAGACAACATTAGCTAGTAGTAGTTGAAGTTCAAAAACATGTCTTGCTACTTCAACAGGAAAACATTAGACTTTGCTTTTCAATGCCATCTTGATTTTCCAGTGATTGTCTTAGGCTAATGAAATGCACAACAAAGGAGACTTGGCATTTTTAAGTTGAAGCCTACTTTCTTTCTGACACAATGGCAGCATTTTAGCTGTTTTGAATGCTAAATTGAAGACGATTTAGATGGGAGACATATTTACCAAATGGAACCATTATAAACGATATAGATTTACCAAACATTTAATACTACCAAACAATTCAGTTTCTTGACAAATGGATCAAAACCATACTTTAATCAGAGCATGTGGAGAAACCCTTTTACATCGTTTTGCCTGCTCTGAGTGTACCTTCAAAGGTTCATATTCATGCTCGCAAGCAAAACATTATAGGCAGTCTTTGTTCCCCTTTATGAACAAACTATGAAACTCTGGAAACGTATTTTCTGAAGACAATTGAAACAATATTAAGGAAAAAAAACATGATTTCCAACAGATGCTTTGGATGTTCAGATTCACAAAACAGAAAATGGGGTTTTATATAAATTGAAGTCATAGCATTTGTTAGAAATTATGACACCAGTGAGCAGAAGATGACAGCTACATAAGAATCTTACAGAAGATGGCATGTTGAAGAGGGCTTCCATATAATGACTTAGCAAAGAGAACTGACTCTGAGTGGATAGTTTTAATTTATGAGACAAGTGAAAGTTGCCAGGGTCAACGCACTGGCTTTGCTTTCTTTAATGAGTTATATTAATGGAAATATTTAGCTGAAGTTCTATGCAAGAGAAGACATGATAGGACTGTGTGTTGCTTTGAGAACTTTCTCAATTACTTTCTCACGTTGTCCCCCCATTATGATATGTGGATAAACCACGGCATAGGTGGCATTCTTTGGAGAGAGAGAGAGAGAGAGAGAGAGAGAGAAGAAAGAAAAGCTTTGAAATGTCAGATGAAAATCCCCTTTCACCCTCACAAGGTAGCTAAGATTCCTTAAAAGAAATGCATGTTCCTGTAACCTCATGTATACAGCAGCCCTGTTATGTCTGAAAAATGCTATTTTCTTGGAATGATCTACCACCTCTCGCTCTTAGAATATTTCCACTTCCTCTTCCACATGGGTCCCAGAGCCTTGAGTGTGCGATGTAGTCCCACTTAGAGTTCTGGGTCTTTGTGATAATTACCTTCTACCTCAAGGAGCCTCTCTGATAAAGACTTAGCAATGTACTGATCTATTAGTAGAGCAAAACCTTATTAAGAATCATTTTATATTCCAAGCAGATGGAGGAACAAAAGCTTTGTCCAGCGTTGTCCTCTCATGCTTTTCAAAGTGTGCCTTTCATGTTCTTTCTCCTATCACTTTATGAAAGTTTTGAAGATAACAATGAAGATAAGATTAAAGGGACAATAGTGCTCAGGCCACCACATACAAGCCACATAATTTATGAAACATGGCCCATCCACCTGTGAAACTGACAATGGTTTGCAACATTGTAGTCACCAACATCTCCTAACCAGAGCAAAAATGTGGGTTAAAATTGCATGATTTCATTTTTAAATTAAAAAAAATCTATAAAACTAATTTCCCCATGATAAAAGAAGTACATAGAGCAAATGCTTAACATTCCTAGTCCTAGGTTAGCTATATAAAGATGCTTTATAGAGGTTAGCCATATAAAGGTTAGATAGAAAACTGAGCTCTCAGTCCCAGGCTTTTAAAACTATACTGCAGGATTCTCCTTGAAATGCAAATGTATCAGGATTGCAGCTTCCCTGATGAAAGCTTTCTGAGACTCTAATATCTAACTGAAGAGCTATTCATCTCCATTTCAATGACTAATTTTTGATTTTGACACATGAAAATCATGTTCATACTTTTTACCCATTCTAGAAGATTAAATGGCTAGGTGGTATATGCTTATTACTTAATTTTTACTTTCCTCAAGCCTCCCTTTTAAATGCACAAACCGTTTCATCATGAATAACACCTTTCTCTTCTATGCTAGGTTATTAAATCTGCATTCCTGCCATGCCTTCTTGGAGAGAACAGAAAAGGAAAGAAAAAAAAATATTAGTTAACTCCTTACTTGGCACGTGAAATCTTAGGATCATGCCTTTTATATTAATGGAGTTTGATTAAAGTCTGGTGGCTTACGTATATTTATAAAGATACACTTTTATCCTAGAAGTAAACTTTTTTGTTAAAGAAACTCATTCTTGTAGTTTGTTTTGTTTTTCTTTGTTTGCAGGATTTGGTCAGGGTTTCATGTGGCCTACACTGGTCACAAACTGAATCCTGCGTCTCTTGCTTTAACCTTCAAAGGACTAAAATTGCAGGTGTCTCCTCTCTCTCTCTCTCTCTCTCTCTCTCTCTCTCTCTCTCTCTCTCTCTCTCTCTCTCTGCCCCCCGCCCCACTCTGTGTCCCAACAATACTGTCTCAAAGTCTCGCTCCATACTATGGGACAACATAATGAGAACAGAGCCAAATCTCTCTTTAAGCCAGATTGAGCCTCCATCAGGAAGACACTCTCTGGCTTCTAGAGCTGCGAGTAAATGAATTGTGTCATTTGATCCAATCAAACTGTGGTTCTTTATCATGACAGCCCAGATCACCTACAATTTCAGTTTAAAAATTCAGAATTTTTCCTATAGCGGTGTACTATCCCAGCCCCTCGTAGTAATGATATTCATAGGTTTTCGTTAGAATCCAGTGTCCTTTCCTTTTTAAACTAAAATAACTCTGAAGTCTGTTTGTCTCCTTGGGACAAGACCCTCATTTGTAGGGTACTGTCTCCATCCTGCTTCACAGTTTTGTTTTGTTTGTTTGTTTGTTTGTTTCTGCCCTCTCTTGTTCCTCTTTGCTGTATTTCTTCAAAAATCTATACAGAAATATGAACAGGTTCCTGGAAATAATGACAACAGTTCCTGATATCACATGTCCCAGCATGGTATTTGATACTAGCATTGTTCAGCCTCAAACATGTTTATTAAATAAATTTTAAAGCTAAGAGTTAGAACTTTGATCCCTGGTTTGGTCATTATGAATTAGAATCCTGCTATTTATTTTGTCCATTTCCTTAAGCTAATTACATTTTAGTTGGTCTATTCAGGTTTTCTTTCTTTTCCCAAATAACTATCTTTGCTAAAGTTTTGGGGCACCTCAGGGCAACACTGCATGGCCAAGCCATCTCTCAAAGACTGTGTCTGATGCTTTCAGCTTAGTGTTGGAGGTAAACTTAATGAGACCATTTTATAGCCTTGTCTAAGTCTTGACAGAAATATTAAATCCAGGGACCAAGAAAGAATTTCTTTGTCCATCACATATATTGTGAAATGTAAAAACCAACCACAATAGAGTATTTACTAACCTATAGTCTATGGAGTCACCATTGCATAGAAAACTGGTAAATATGTCTTAGCATTAGAAACACCAATCTTGCTCCTTGCTAAAATAAATACCCATATGTCTTTCTGGGGCTATACTGTTCCTAAAATAAACATATGGTTCTCACGCATTTCTATTAAGAGTAGTAGGGAATTTTTCTTACAATTAATGTCTCATGAGGACACCATGCAAAGAAGTTGTATAATTCTCTCTATGAACAAGTTCCACTGGAGGCTCATTCACAGAGTTAAAATCTATCTGATCCATCCCCAGCTGTCAAAGTAAGAATATTTATGCCTGGGGGATATGAGATGAGGCGTTTTCCTGTGTGATTCACTGTAGCCTTCACTCGTCTTCAGTCCCCTTGTTTCCCTACTTTGCAATGTTGTAATAAAACAAATCCATTAGCCAAATGGCTCTTGTCTTCTGATGTGTCTTCAGTGTCTAGCCTGTTAGTGGCAGCCTGTCAACATACCCACTGCTATTTGACAAATGTCCTGCTCCTCATTAGAAAACCTTATTCTTCCTTGTGTGAGTGACATTTAAGTGTCTGTTTTTCTTTTCTCACTCTTTAACCTTTACTTCAATTTGATGCCCTTTGGTGTTTTCCTTTCTTAACTTGGTTTAATTTCTAGTTCTGAAACATCTTAAAATTACAACGAAAGGACTTCAGGCCAATGATTTATTTCTCCCCTCCTTCCTTTCCTTTCCTGTCTCCTTCCCTGCTTTCCTCTTCCTGTGCCTCCTCTCCCCATCCCTGCTTTCCTCTCTCTGTCCCTCCTCTTCTCATCCCTGCTTTCCTCTGCCTATCTGTCCCTCCTTTTCCCCATCCTTCCTCCCACCCTTTCTCATATTTATAATTTGTCATCTGTCTCCATGAATATTCAGTGCACATGTTCTGCTAAGGTACTCTTTTACGTCGATCACATCTGGTGCTTGTGGTATATTATGCTGTCATAATTGGGACACATGTAGCAAACCTCCTTTTTCAATAGTTTGAGGAACATCACCAAAGTGAGGGCAGAAAGATTTTAAGATCCACAGGACCTTGTCAAAACATGATAGGACTGCTGCACTCATGAGCTCACGTAGTGGTTGCCTGCATAAGGTCGGCACCAAAGCAAGCCAATCAACATTTCAGTGTGGAATAGGAGGGTCATCAATACCACCTTTATCTACAGAACGATTGACTGTTAGTTGTGGTTGTTTCTAGGAGAAGAGTCAGGTGTGGCACTTGGAGGATCAACCATACTCTACATAGCCCACAAGCTTGAATATGTGAATATCATAAATTGAAATGCCTGTTATGAAAAAAGAGGGCATGAAGTTGAGAGGATACGGCAAGAGTGTAGGGAGTCTGAGCAGCATTAGGGAGAGATCTAAGGATGCATGTGCTCAAAATACATAGTATCCATGTATGAAGCTCTCCAAGAATTAGTTTAAAAGACTTAAATGAATTTTCTTCCTGTTATTAAATCATACACACATACATAAGATATATGCATACATAAGATGATAACTCCAGCTTTTGTAATACCTAAGGGGAAGGATTTCATTGTTGCCTGCTGTAACTGAATAACTAGGACCTATGTATTGGGGGAAAGGATCTATGTAGTGAAAATTAACAGCAAAATAAACAAGCATCAAAACAAACAAATTAAAAGATGAATTTTTTTAGCTGTTGAAGGAGAGTGACAGGTAGGACCATATAGAGTTATCTTTTAGCCCTAATGCTATTGCCATGCTGGTTCTACCAACCATAGGTACCACTTTCCTCCTGAAGACCCAGACAACTATCTATGCTTTTAGGTTTTGCTAGGCTGATTAGAAGCCAGGTAGATTTACTTTGAATCTCCTACAGATGCCTGTGCTTAGTACTTTAGTTAGGGTCTTATTGCTGTAAACAGACATCATGAGCAATGTAAGTTTTATAAAGGACAACATTTAATTGGGGTGGGCTTCCAGGTTCAGAGGTTAAGTCCATTAACATGAAGACAGGGTCATGGCAGCATCCAGGCAGGCATGGTACAGGAGGAGCTGAGAGTTCTACATCTTCATCGGAAGGGAGACAGGAACAGACTAAGCATCCTCAGGCACTAGGTGGAGGGTCTCTAAGCCCACCCCCACAGTGACACACTTCCTCTTTCTAATAGTGAGACTCCCTGGGCCAAGCATATGCAAACCATCACAGACTAACTTCCTGCCACAAGGCCACACTTTCTAATACTGTCACTTCCTGGGCCAAGCATATGCAAACCACATACTTAGTATGATCATAATGATGGTGTCATACAGAAAAAAGGAGACTTGCATGTCAAAGACTGGTAACAGATTCAAACTGAGCTTTTTCTACTCATAAGTTTCATTTCTTAGTTTTTTCCTAGTTATGTGTATTTTTATATATATTTTTATTGGATATTTTTATTTACATTTCAAATGTTATTCCCTTTCCTGGTTTCCAGTCCATAAGCCCCCTATCCCATCCCCCTCCCTTTCTTCTATAAGGCTGTTCCCCCTCCACCACCACCCCTCTTTCCAGCCTACAAGCAAGGTTCATTTGTACTTTATGTTTGTACACATACATGCAAACTATTTACAATATTCCAGTTATTTTTCAGGAGTGGGAGACAATTTTCAAGGAATTTCACTCTAGAGACAGGCTAGATATCTGAGGACCACTTACCTTTCCTTGGTTTAAAAATGAGCAGTTCAACATCTTCAGGGTGTGGACTCAACCGGAAATCATATCCTCATCGAAAACTTGTGCTTTACATTATCCACTTTTATTGCCGAGATGCCCCAAAGTAGTCAAAGATAAGCTAAAAAAGGAGGTACCTACTGATGACGAAATGTGATAAGGGATAATAAATAGTGGCACTAGATCCGAAACGTGTTCTTTAGGCCTGGCCATGTTCAAGACTCTGAATAAGGCAAGTGTGTGTTCCATGCTTCTTGTTCTCCATGAACAGGCCATGAGTTCCACAGATTCATCTGTACAGTTGTGTATGAATGGTGGTAGGGAGGAGAGTCATGACAGCCTTGGCTGTGAGCTACTGTGGTATATACTGCATTTCTGACAGTTCCTCATTTTAGCCATGTAGGGGACTGTGGTGGTGGTAGTCTCCAAATACTTCTAATCCTCCTTCTTCTATTTCTCCTTTTTCTGTGGTTAATGTGCTTGCATATCTGTAGGGGTGTGCTCACATGTGTATACACTAGCCGTTGCAAACCTGTGTATCCATGTGCGGAAGCCAGAGTTTTCAATGTCATGTGTTTTCCTTGATAGTCTTTCGCTCTATTTTTTTTTTTGAAACAATGTCACCCAAAGACATGGCAAGGTGCTTACCATTTCGGGTAGACTGTCTGGCTAGAAAATCTCTAGAACCTTCCATCAGTGCCAATGTTACAGATTTCTATTGACACAGCTGCCTTTTAAATGCAAGTTGGTGTTCCAAGCTTAGATCCTCAGGCTTTACAAATGCCTGAACTCAATGAGCCATTTCCTCAGCTCTTAGCCAAATCTTTACAGTTTGCATACATAATACGCTACAGTACTTAAAAGAAATGGATGCACCTTTTCCTTTAATGCATGGAGGTTTGCATTCAAGGCACTTAAACTTTATTTTTGGGTCAACCTGGCATCTCAAAGAAGGCCAAAGTTACATTTTCTTCTCCAAGCTTCCAATGCTCCTCCCTTTCTTATTAAAACGTAAATACTTTCCCATTCATCTTATGCATTTACTCATCCCATTCTGAATTTGCATAATTTCTCTCTGGCCTTGGTCTTAAAATTGTATTTAATATGTATTTACTGAAATATCAATGTCTGAAGAGACTGTATACTGGATGAAAATCTGTATGGTATTGATTTTTTTTTTTTTGCTCCCATTTTGTGGTAATAAAAAACATTTATTGGAAGGCATTAAAGAAGAACATGCCTTTATTAGTTGTGTCATCAGACATTCATTAGCAGGGAGGCAGCTCTTAGTTACTGTGCCACAACAGCCTCATCAGCCCATGCCATTAGGCATTATAGATAAATTCTGCAACATTAACTTTTGTGGCAGAGCAAATAAGTGTCAGCAAGTAAGACAATTGTTCCTCTGTAGGTTTTTTTCATATGCTAGTGTTTACTCCATTTATAACCATTCAATTACTTCTCAATGACTAGTCTCCAAACTCCTTAGCATGGCCTAGGGGCTAGGCCCTCCAGCTCTAAAGCTGTTTCCTGATGGCTTCCTGAGTCTCCTTACCACCAGCAGAATCCCACAAGTGTTCTCTAGTTTCAGGTAACACTTTGCAACTCAAATTCGGTGAGGCAATGTTTTCTTTCAGTCCAATCTCAATTCTTCTAAGTTACCTCTGGTCCGTCTGCATTGATACACTTGGTCACCTCTGTCTACATTGGTATACTTTGTCACCTAGGTACAAATTGCCTTCCATACTTTTGTAAACCTTCAAGATCTTATTCATCACGCATGTTTCAGGTTAAATCGTTCTTAGTAAAGCTTTCTTTAGTCCCTTTAGGATCACAGGCTCCTTTGTTAACATCATTAATGCCTTAAATATTTAAATCATTCCAAGAGTGCTTAGCACAACATCTGGATTATTAGTCACATTTCCTCTCTACTTCTTGATTCTTTGGAGGTTTTTTATTATCCCCTGAACCTACTGTCCTGGTCATGAAGATGGTTGTCAAAGAATAGTTTAACCAAAACTGATAAAGGAAATAAATAAGAAATTACTTTGCAGTCCTGTCTCCAGTTACAGTAGCATTTCTATGCAAACTTGCCCAAGTAATGAGTTCACTACTTTCTTCTAGAGCTGAGTAAGACCTGATATTGTGCTTTTCACCCTATTATTTTTTCTTTGAAAATGGGAAAGAAGTTCATGAGAAAAATATCCAGAAAATCAGTTTTGATTTCGTTCATAGCTTTGCAAGTTGACTATTTTCAGGCTAGCTTCCTGGAAACAGAGCAGAGGAAAAAAAATATATATACTCTGTCTATTTACTTTTTTCTTCCTCTTGAATGCTCTTTGATCATCCCAAACAATCTTTTTACACTGAATTATTCAGTTTCTTTTACCACAGTGGCCAGAAGCCATAGACAGTGCACTCTTAGAAGACCCTGGGCTTAGATTTGGACAGAGATTTATTAATTCCACAACTGCAAAGCAACTTCCAAGATAAAAGCTGAATTTATAAGTAGGAGGGATACTCTGAACATGGAGATAAGGCACAAATGGGATGTTGTAGATGCTTTCAGAGTTTTATCTCCCTGTCTCTCATGATCAAAGGATACCGAAGGGTTCATTTTGTTTATATTCATGATACTGGCAGTTTATGTAATTCTATCATTACCTAATCTATTGGCTGAACACAGGAAAATGTTAAGAAAAATAGGAGGTTTTTGCCCTTAAGTGTCTGCTTTGCTTTGGAATATACTCATCAACCAAAACTAAGTTCTAATTAATCTCTCCAAATTTTATTTTCCCTAAAATAAAATGTTTATGAGGAAGCATGCATTTATTTATATAGATATGTTATTAATTTTAGCAGAGTTATATATTTTTATTTAAAACAATCCCAAAAGAAAGCACGAAGAGTACTTAGAGGTGCCATTTGCAGATTCTCTTATTAATGATCTCACATTGGATGTTGTACTGATTTAGTATTGATGTAAAATCTACTTGAAATTTAACGGCAGACTTTATTCACAGGTATTAACTATTCTTGGAGTACTTCCTTATTTGAGGAGCAGTCTCAGGATACTACATGACATTCATACCTCTTTGTACTTCTCTTCATTTTGACAGTCCTCAGACTGTCCTTATTTCTCACATACATGCTTTCCACTTGACAAATAATTTCCTGTATTATGTACAATGTCCCTTAGTTGGAACCTGTCTTGCATTCCTTTGCAATGATTAGAGAAGGCCCATGTTTTAAGAAGGAGATTGCTGAGGTAAGAATAATTTTAATGCACTATACCAAGAGGCAGACTATATCTGCTAACTCAGCTGCGTTAGTTTTTGGAAAGATTTGCTTACATTGTAAGTTATTCCTTATTTTTTATTTTTCTCTCTTTGAAAGATTATTTTGTACAGCCAACAACCTAAGGAATACCAATTTATGCTCTATGTCTGTGAGAACAGAAAGTCAACCCAGAGAAAAGAAAGAAAAATCTTTAAAGTCTTTACACATACATTGTCCTTTGTATATTGATTAGTTTCAGTTTCCCTCATGAATATTCTTACCTATCTTATTGTCTTGCAATCCCAACACGTTTATTTCGTTGCTTATAATTCTTCAGCTTTGGTCACTTGCAGCACATTTAGTTCTTATGTCCCTTTTGCATACCTAGTGTCCTTGTGTCTATTTATCTCATATATGTCATTATTCCCTTATTTCTTGGTTCTATAAAATGGGCTAGGCTTGTTTTATCTATGTTGTGCCTCATCCTAAAATCAAGTCTTGGTCCCTTATATAAAGCATGATATTAGAGACCAGATTCTGGAACCTACATTTTGCTCATTTCTGCTAGGTAACCATGTTTCTAGTTCTACTTAGGTGGTACTGCAAGAGAATGCACAGCAGTATAAAACCTCGACCTCAGAACTATACCAACATCTATTTGTTTTGTTATTTCTTGATCACCAGCCATGTTTAGTTAAACACATTCCATGTTGATATAGGTGGCTCTAATCCGTTACCACATCCATCATTATAACTTCTTCCCTTTGCACATATTTGCACATCTTGCACAGCAAGAATTGTGGCTTTCCTGTCCAACATCAACTCATTTGTGTCTCTAATCTAGTGATATCAGTATCTTTGTCTATCTTCCATGCACAACAACGTGTTTTTCAAAAATATGTCTCTTTCCTAATGTGATTCTCTTGTGTCCATATGCACTTTTGTGGAGATAATAGAGAGACATGCCAATACATTTTGGAAGAGCCAAAACCAAATGGTAATAATATGATGCAAGAGTGCTATCAAAGAATTAAATCCAGGAAAACTGATATAGAACATGTATCTAGCTACTTCCATTAAGCTAATCATGTGAAGTAAACTATAATAGTAAAAGAAAACCAATACATCAGTCATATAAGACATAGAAAAATAAAATAAAATATGTACCAAGAATATGAATGTTGGTGGGGAGCAAATATATCTTTACCAGGAAAATAGACTCCAGAATGCAGAGAAAAGAAAGTCTTAATAAGCAGTTAAAGAGTCAGAGGACAGAACTTCCAAGATTAAGACCAAACCAGAATGAAAACAGGCGCCACACATATGGAAAATGGTGCTCTGGAGTTAGAGAAAGGACTGACGTATCTAAGGGGGTTTGCAACCACATAGGAAGAACAACAATATTAACCAACCAGACACCCCAGAGCTTCAGGAACTAAACCACCAACCAAAGAGTACACGTGGGGCGACCCATGGCTTCAGCTGCATATAGAGCAGAGGATGGGCCTAGTTGGGCATCAAGGGGAAGAGAGGCCATAGGTCCTGTGAACTCTTGATGATCCAGTGCAGGGAGAATTTTCAGTGGAGGGAAAGAATGGGTGGGTAGTTGGGAGAGTACCCTCATGGAGGCAGTTTATGGGAGGCTGGGATAGTGGAATTTCAGGAGAGGAAACTGGAAAAACGGGAAAAGGGATAACATTTGAAATGTAAATAAAGAAAATATCCAATAAAAAAATTTTTAAAGGAAAAAAGAAATAGAAAGAAACCAGGGCTCTTAAAGTTCCCCACACAACAAGAACAGATTTAATGACATACACAGGTTCTTGTCAGTCCTTACCATAGAGATATATGGTCCCTATGAGAAAACCTCTAAGTCTAAATAAACAAAAACTTATAAGCAAAGACATGAAGACTATTGGCAATTTTTCATTGAAGAATGGCTGTCAGGACCTAGCAGTGAGTTTCTTCTCAATGTGGCCTTCCGACATAGCACTGCTTTGCCCACGGTAGGCTTCTTAGCTTATCTCACCAAATAGTCACATCATAGATTCCATCAAATACTATAATTATTCACTTTATGCATTTGTGAGCAAAAGTGATGTCAAGGGGCACAAGGCTGTAACTTAATTATTTTAGTCATCAACACTTTGCTTTGTGCTCAGTGTTATGGAACAATTCCATACATACATTAAATAAAGAGTGAAGGAAGAAAAAAAATGCATCCTAAGCACTGAGCGTATATCAATAAAGTATTTAAATCCCAAATTAACAAACAAAATCCCCTCAAGCAAGAAGTGAATGCCCTCTCAGGTGATTAAAAAGCAGGGTCCTTGGTATACTGATTTTTAGCAATGACTCTTAAAAAGTTCATTGCTTTAGTCATAGAAAAATTAGTAGTGTAACTACTACAATAGCTATGATGAAAATAAATTATATCGAACATTTCATTAATTCTATTTTTTTGCAGTCCCATTAATGCCTAACTCACTGGTGTTTTACATTTTAATTTTTTCAGCATTGAAGTTGAGGAATTATTTTATTAACTTCTCGGACTCTAATTTCTCTATGATGTATCAAAAATATATTTAGTTAAGGTTGAGGTGATGGCTTAGGGTAAAATTACTTTTCCAAAGCTCAAGAAGCTGAGTGTAGATTCCCAGAACCCATGTAAAAACCTAGAAACCAGCATAATTATCTCCATATAATCCCAGAATGCCCCTACAAAGACACTGGAGTCACAGATAGGTGAATTACCTCACCTGAGATTTCAGTCAAGCTAACCTGGTGGTTTATAGCAGTGGACAACAAGGGAGAACCTGCAATAAACAATAGGTGTTGTCTTGGTCTCTGTCCCTTGCTATTAGAATCCTTACCCACTAGTTGGTCTGCTGAGATGGACTTGAGTTGGAAAGGATGTGCCTAGATCTGCTAAGACTAGATGCCCCAGGGTAGAGTTATGCCCAAGGGGGATCTCCCCTTTTCTCAGGAGAAGGGGTGCGGGCAATGCAAAAATGGACTTGTAAGGGTAGGTCTGGGGAGAGAAGAGGGAATGGGCTGTGATTGGGATGTAAAGTGAATAAATTTTTTTTTAATGAAAAACAAAATAGAAGTGAGAACTACAAAGCAAGTTGTTCTAGAAAGCTTCTATTGCTAGGATAACAGATCTTGGTGGGTCAGGGAAGCAGCCTGGAATCTGGGATCATGGAGCAATGCTGTTTCCTGACTCCCTTTCTGGTTCATGGGCTGCTAACTTTATTCTAAAGCTAGACCTACTTGCCTAGAAATAATATTGTCTACCCTGCACTGCCCTCCCACATCAACCATCCATCTATAAAATTTCAGATCAATCCGATCCAGTCAGTTCTTCAACTAAGGATCACTTTTCCCAGGTAATTTCAGGTTATGAAACCTGGATAATAAAAACTGAATAGCAGAAGACCACACACAAGAGACTGAACTTTGAATATGTATTTAAATACATTATTATTTTCTTCTGACAGTTCCACTTAATTTGATGATGGAAAGAACTGAAGGACAGGTATTCTGAATTTCTCTTCTAACCAAAAGGTATCACTACTTAGTTTTCCAAACAATCAGAACACATGCCATGTTTTAATCATTGGCTGTCTATTTTCAAACCGTTGATAGAATGAGGTGAACACTGAATGAAATGAGAATTTTGACACATCCTTTCAGACAGGAGGAAAAAATAAAGCATCACAAAGTTCTTTCATTTGGAGAAAGAATGGTTTTGATTCAATCACTTAAGCTGTCAGTTCTTGCAAGTTGAATGCAGTGTGTTTTATAACAGTTAATTTAACTTTTATATAATATAATGGAAAGTTAATGACAGAATATATAAAAATCTTTTTATTTCTCTCTTTTTCTTTCCTTCCTTCCTTCTTCCTACCCTATATTACCCACCTCCAGCCTTAATCTCTTTTTGTTCCTGACTCTGTGTATTGAAATATCCTCTTAATTTTATGTAGTCAGATTATATACTTAAAAGGGAGCTTTTAAAGTATATCCACTCTCATAAACTTATAAATTCATAACTCTGAAAAGTATGTTATTTAACTTTGAGAGCTTTTGCTATGGTATCGGTTAAAATAGTTCACATTAAGAGGAATAAAATCCACAGTTGAAAGAATATAAATTTGAATAATGTTGAAATACCTTCTCACTCTTTAATTTGAAATTTGTATGTAACATTTACTTGCGAAGTACAGAAAGTTCTATTTCTTACCTTCTCAAACATTATTTCATCCCATCCAACCTTATATGGAGACATTTTTTCTCAATAAAAAATGCAAAAATATCTCTAAGGATAAAGGGAAGAAATAACACACAGATTCTAACATGGGATTAGAACCACTAAACAGAAGAATCAGCCAATATTTCCTTTATACATGTCAGTTAAGAAACAGGATTGCTGAAGGAGGAGATTGTTAGACCATAGGTATAAAGAGGGTAGACGAGTGGACTATTGGCAGAAGAAAGGCATAATCAGGGAGAGGCATGGTAGGCATGGCAGAAAGCAGGAGTGAATGGTTGATGAAAGAATGGGGTATGAAGTCCTTGTGGAAGCCTATGACCACATACCCCAACTAAAAACATGTATAACTGGAGACAGCAGAGAACATGTGAAATGTAAATAAAAGAAGGAATACTCAGGGTTAAATTAATGATGTACGAAAAAATCTTATGAGAAGCCCCTAGTTAAGAATTATATTTCAAAATACATCTTGAAAAGATAAAGAAAACTAAGCTTTTGTGAGTGGGTAATGTCAATCCATGACGACATGGACTATTAAATGAAAATTGCTAAATAAGGAATGTCATAACTACTTATGAGTGACTGGACTAGAAATCCCTGAGAACTTCCCAACCACAGCTTTATCGCACAGAACAACTATGTGTTGTAGAGACCACTTACTGTGGCTTAAAACATGGACAACGACATTTCAAAATGACCCAGAAACTTCCTGATTGCTAGTCTTCATATCAGAAGGTGCGATGCAAGGTCCTAGATAAAGAAAGTCAGTAATGGTCTTGTCCAGCACTGGAGAATGCATGCTGCATACCTACTCGCCAGTCAAGATGTGACCTGCTGCGATAGTGGTACAACTGTCAAGGAGTCACTAATCGATTTCTGTTTGGAATTGAAGTCCTCTTTATAAAAGAGAACTTCCTGTCTGGTATCATAAACCTGGGTAAAAGTCTGCAGCTAGAAAGAATATACACTGTAGAATATAAACTATGGAGAATATAAATAGAATAACTGTTAGTGTTATTTATAAATATTTATGTTTGTACCATCAAAATTGAAAAGCTTTTGGCAATCAAAAGAGAGATGAATAACTAGACAAGGTACTAAATATAAAGACTAAATGTTTGTACTTAAATGAGACATATTTGCAGTGATCAAATTCCCCAACATTCGCAAAATATGGAAAATGAATCAAAAAGAATGCAAAGGAAGAGGGACAGGGAGAAAATGAGATCTTCTCTTCTGGACATAGCATGACTATCACACTCAAGAGCTCACAGCACCTGTCTACAAATACTTGCAAAATACTTCCACAAGAGCAACCCAGCCAACATATATAGCAGATGAACTTTGGGTCCCATTCTTGCTGATGAGCTATTGGCAACGGATAGTAACCAGAGGAAACCAAATCATTCTTTTTTGAGGATGCCACAAGCACAGGAAAGTTTCATCATCTCTGCATAGTTGTGGGAACATACTGGGCTATGCACATATTGGACTTCATGGGATATCAAACAAAAATACATAAGTAAATAAAAGAAAGAAATAAATATTCCCTCATCATCATATCCCAGTCTACAACTCTTGTCAGAACTCCAGCTCTCCCAGAGATCATGCTTGTATTGAGAAGCCCAGGTCAGATTCTTCCAGCCATGGTCCATAGAGCTCTTATAAAATTCTCTCATTACCTGTGCTTTTCAAGAAAAGAAAAGTGCATTAGCTCCCTGAAAAGCAATACATTTTAATGGTCAAAACCTGTAAACTCCATGCCAATAAGCAAGTAATTTACTACAGTATACCTATTATTTTTCACCTAATTAAAGTGAACTAACAGCTGGCGACCTAGGGCAGACTCTCTTCTCTTTGACAGGTGTCACTTGCCTACTGGCCACTAGCCTTGGCTCTTTCCCTATTTGTTCACCCGGGCCTTCCAGAAAGCTCCTAAGTATTGGGTCTATGATCCTAGTGGAACCATTTAAAGTCATTTTAGTTTGGTTGTGACTGTATTCCAAGACATCCATGTATACTTAATGTACATATGTAACAAATGCAGTAACTTGACCAAACTTTCTTTTTCTATGCTCTGTGTCAAGGACTTCTAGACAGCTCCCTACATTCAAACTTATCCAGAGAGAACAAGGGACCAGATTGTGTGTAAGAAATATTCTTAAATTCCATTCTAGTATCCCTTGAGTTTCTGCTACCTATAAATTTCACTCTAAGCAACAGAGTCCTCTATGCCCACATAGTAAACAACTCAAGATCATTGAGATACCTTTTTAGAAAATGTGTATTTTATTGAAATGGGTTATCTTCTTCCAAAATACAAAAGTTAGGAGAAAAACCAAGAGTTGAAATACACAGACCTAAGATTGATTATCATAATATCAAATTCTCTTGCCTGTTGCTTAATAGAGTGAATGAGAGTATAATCAGTTAGAAAACTTCTAAACAAGTTACAGAGAAGTTCTTTGTCTGCTCTAATATTTCACTCCAGAACTAGAGTCCAAACAGAAAAAGAGAAAAGATTTTATTTTCTATCCCATTAGATATCTGAAGATACTATTTATTGTGATCTCTGTGTGAAGATTTTTGTAATCATCATCTCCTTTAATCCTATGATAAACAATGGGTGGTGGCAGGAAAATCCAGGATTCCTACTGACTACTGCAAGTTAATACTCATCTCATTATTTTCTGACATAAACTGGGTCTATATACAACCAAGAGAGCAAAGCATCCTATTACATGCTGAGCATAGCTTCATTTCTATAGACCTGATTACTGTTAAAGTACTTCTAATTTATTCCCTATTTTTTCCACAGGATGAAGTTTGAATTACACAGAGTATAAAGAAAGACAGTTAATGGTCCCATTAGAATATCATTTCAGTACATGGAGATTTGAAATTGGTTTTCTCAAAGTGGGGTCCATCATTAACATACAGAAATAAAATAAGGGTGTATTAATATAGCTAAGCATCATAGATTCTTGTGATAGAAGTCTATGGGTAGACTATAATATATATATATATATATATATTTATTACACATAAGCTTTATCTGATCTCAATTTTGATGCTCCAAGAGCTTCCATTTATTTATAAAATATACACTACAATATACATAAAATATAATTTAAATATGAAAGTACAATAACATATTGCAGAAAAAGGTCATCTAAACACAATTAATAGAAACAAGATTTAAAATTTGCAGTGGTTACCCAAGGAAAGGCAACATGAACGGAGACTTCAGATATTAGAGATTTGATTGTCATCCTGCCACTATTCTTTTTGGATATTAAAAATATGAATATATATTTATTTGATATATATACATACATGTATATATATATATATATATATATCCCAAAGTTTAAAGCCAGACTCTGACTTTTAAATTTTTCTTTTCTCACATTTTGGCTATGCTTGATTGTCTTCTTTTAATGAATTATGTATCATTTATAATGAACTAGAACTACAACTGGCTCAATTTAATTAAATAAAGAATCAAATGGATGGGTGCATGAAAAAAAATGTTAATGAATAACCAAGGATATGAACAGTCTTAATATACTAATACTTTTGACCTTTTCTGATTTGAGAGTAGACTCTTGAATAGCAATAAAACTTAGTATATATACATGTAAAGAATCTGCTAGAGGATGGTGTATTGGTCACTTCTTAGTCTGTTTTTCTATTGGTTTGCAGACAGCCTCAGTGAATCAAAAGAAATTCAGTTTAACAACCTAGGGGTTAGATTGCCGAAATGGCAACTGGGCAGAAAAGAGCCCAGAGAGGAACTGTGAATGAGCTAGCAAAGTGAGTCATGACACTTTTGCAAGGCAATGCCAGGCACAGTAAATAACACATAAAGAAATGGTTCAAAATCAGATAGTCAAGCCAAACTGGCAAACCACAGGCAGCAAAGAAACCATTAATTCCCTTTGCTGCTTAGACAACAAAATCACAGTTCCCAGGGGACAATTTTAAGGCTACTGCATATCAGGGTCTTCCCCAAACATCTCATTGAACTGCCTTAACAAAGATTGGCATCCGAATTGTTAACAGTGCAAATTTAGTGCAACTATGTGACATTCTATGGCACAGATTTTAAATATCAAATCACTGGGAAAGAAACTAAAATAAAAGACATGTTTCTCCTACAGAAATTAAATAATACTACTATTTGTAAACCAATTCAGTCTAAGTTTGTATAAGGCAAGAGGTAATTTGGGTATCATGTAAGAAGCACTCTATCTTGAGGTCACAGAGGACTTCTCTGGATATCCACATAGTGATGAAAATATTTCATCTTCAGAAAGTTTATTAAAACTGACATTTATGCAGTCATTTTTGAAATGAAACACTATAATGTATGCACAGATCCTTTGATTTCAGAATTAATAAATATAATCATTACTTCAAAAGGCTGTTTTATCTTTCAAGTAATACATTGAGGTGGTTTTTGACAATTATTTTTACCATCATATGCATCTGTGTTCACACACATACACACAAGAAGTTGAGGGCTCACAAAGTAGGTTAATTCACCAAAACATTAGAAAATGAAATTCCCAGGAATTCAAAAAAGATCAAACAGAATTTGTACTTACAGGTTTATATGCCAGCTCAGTAAACATTGATATTCTTTTAAAAATAGCAACATTAAGAAGCAAATTAAAATAATTGCAACTGTAAGAACTAAAAGTTGGTCTCCAGGATTTCAATATTTCCAAAGTACTTTTTAAGACTGTAGCACCCAAGAAAGCAGCATGGATTTCCTTGATTTGTAAATTTCATCACCTTCCATTGTGATAGGCATAGGAAAAGTCCTAATTTGGGAATCAAAAAACCAATATTTTGTGTTTGGAAACTTATTATTCAGTAAAGTCATGAATTTCATCACAATGAAGTGCTTAGAGCCTTAGTTACTTTCCATGATACTTTCAATTTGTTATCTATAATAATATTATCTATAATATTAATTCATCTATCGTTATATATTAATAGATTATTATCTATGATTATTACTGATTCTGTTTTAAAAGTACAGGAACAGACTTCAATCTGCAGATTGTGATTGTTAAAGACCAAATAAAATTCACATTAGCATGGGGGACTTAGTTTTGTCACAGCAGAAAGTCTCATTTTAATATCTGAAAACCAAATATGGAAAAGAAAATGTTCATGCTCCTGTAAAAGTGCCAACATCAGAGGTAAAATTACTATTATATTTACTATGTAAAATTGCTTGAGTCTTCTTCTGAGCTAATTACTAAGGCATAAAACATAATTTTTGATCTTGTCAAGCTGAAACTTCTCTTAGTTCTTGGAAATCAGTTTAAAACTCTTGACTAGGGGCTAAGGAAATGGCTCACCAGTAAATTCCTAGAACCTGGCACCATATTCTTCCTGTAATGGCTCCCTAAACACATGTTTGCACGCACACAAATGCATATAAATAAAATTGAAGCGTACTTTTAAAATAAATATTTTTGCTGTGCAATAATAGAAAGTCTGTTATGATTTCAAACTAAGAACACATGTCAAATGTGCTCAGGATTCTCTCTTCTTTGCACGACATCACACATAGCTTTACCTCTTCATGTGTGTCTTTCAAGCACAGAAAAATGCAAGGAAAACTTTGAAGACAAAACCACAGGAATGATCATGTAGTTATTAGTTACTTATCTTGTTGCTAGGACAAATTACCCAATGAAACCAACTTAAGGGATAAAGGGCTTATTATAGCTCACAGTTCCAAGGTATCACAGTCCCATCATGGTAGCAGGAGCTTATTGCATGGGGTAGCATTGCATCCATCATCATTAAGCAGAGATAGAGGGATGTTCTACCAACTCATCTTTGCTTTTTGTCCAAGAACAGAGCCAATACAACAGCCCATGTTTAAAATGAGTATTTGTGAATTAACCCCTAACTGGGATAATCACTCACAAGTGAGTCTTGAGATTCATTTCTACAGGAGTTCTAACTGCATCAAGTTGGTAGTCAAGATTAACCAACAACAGCAGTGCTTTTAATCTCTAACACTGCATTTCTGATGTTGCAAGTTTTTTCATTCTTTACATTCTTTCCAAACCTCCATATGATTGGCCCTTCCTTCTCAAGGTGTTAAAAAGTGTATGGTTAACTGTGATGTTACTGTCTAAGTCACTGATGGTATATGAGTATAAAAGTGTTTACTTTTATCACAGCTGGACTATTGCCTTATATCAGTACCAGTGGAATTCAGAGAAAATTATTCATACGTGCATTGTTTTTCTGTTCTCCTGTTCTCTCTCTCTCTCTCTCTCTCTCTCTCTCTCTCTCTCTCCCTCTCCCCCTCCCCCTCCCCCTCTCCCTCTCCCTCTCCCTGTGTGACATATATCCTTCACCTTGATTGATCAGTTTGAATAATTAATGATAGCATGTTATGACTGTACATGTAAGAAAAGAGTTATATAACTTTCATTATTTTGAGTCCTGAACTTGGAAATCAGGTAAATCCCATCTTTTGATCAATGTCTAAGGTGTTTGAAAGTTTGCTGTAAATTTGGTCCTTTCTTCCCTTTCCTCTTTCCTTCTCTTTCTTTCTTTCTTTCTTTCTTTCTTTCTTTCTTTCTTTCTTTCTTTCTTTCTTCCTTCCTTCCTTCCTTCCTTCCTTCCTTCCTTTCTTTTCCTCCTTTCTTTCTATTTTACAAATGTTATAAGGTTAAAAAAAACATTTGGCAAAAGAACTTTGAGGTTTCTCTCTTCAGAGTCTTCTGAAGTCCTCCCTGGACTGGTTAGTCTTCCCACCTTACTGCTGCTTTGCTTCTCAGCATTTCCCTCTTGCAAACACATTTCTGTGAGGGGCCCTTTGTTTAACGATACATCCGGTCTGTGAATACGGTGAATATAAATATTTGATGATGTGAATGATCAGTGCTGTCCCATCATTAATAGCTTTATAGGATATCGTGTGTGTGTGTGTGTGTGTGTGTGTGTGTGTGTGTGTGTGTGTGTGTGTGTAAGAGAGGAGGAGGAGTTACGGATATTCAAATATAGTTTTTAACCTTAATCTGATTCTGAACTTCTCAAAATATTTTAAAGTATTTGTTAAAACTATGAATCTGCATAGAGAGTTTTCCCAGTGGGTAAAGCCTTTGCCTCAAAAAATATAAGTATTTAATTTGGGTCTTTAAAATCCATGTAAAGCCAGACATGGTACTGCCTGAAGCATCTAATTCCAGTGTTCCTGAGGCAATCGGAGAGAGAGGGACAAGAGAACCCTGAGAACCTCATGGGCCAGCTAGGCTGGCACATGCCACTACAAACAATAATGAATTCCTGTCTCAAACAATGTGGATGGGGAAGGCTCATACACATTGATAAAAGGACAGGGTGGTAAGAAACTGAGTACAGTTTGAGTCGTAAAGAGCTTCATGATGGCTTCATTAAACTCCTATCTTCCTTCTCTTCTGCTAACTTTAACTCCAGTGATGCTGAACTGTCTTAGCCATGTCACCATATTTCTTAATTACAAAACGTTGTACACTGTCTCTTCTATCGATCACTGTGAATTATCACTTTTCTCTGTGATAAGTTCCAATTTTCTCTCCAAGATTATCCTTACATCTCACCCTGTCATGTGAGGATAGATAGCTGTCTTCTCTACACTTCATCTATATCATTTATTTATTTATTTATTTATTGATAATAAATATGAAATTCAACTATGAATACCAAAAGAAAAAACTCATGCGTGTCACACACACAAGCATCTCCATGGTACTTCTCAATCGAAATGGATGTTAAATGAGCAGTGGGTAGCAAGACACATGGTACATGAAGGGAGAAATGGGACAAAAGAGGTGAAGGGTTCAGTTGAGGAGGAGGAGAGAGGACAGTACAAAAGAGGAATGGGGGAAGGATGAACTAAAGGCACTGTGGACGTTCAAAGTAACCACAGGAATTATATTACTTTATATGTATCTAAGTTTTCCTTTAGTGATAGAGTGTGCATATGTATGTATAAGTGAATAAACCTAAATACACCATTGGGGCTACAGTGATCCCCTCAAGAGCCAAAGACTTTTAGCAACATTCCTGGCCTAGGCTTTAGCAACTTCCTTCTGAGTTATGATTCAGGAGTCTCTAGGGCACTCTCAGAACAAAGTAAGTTATCTCAGTTTCCCTTAGTTGTATCCCACAGGCTGAAGAGGAGTTTCTATTGCTAAACACTAGACACGGCACTAAGAGGACTTAAGCTGGATCTTACCTCAAAGTCTCCTCCCTGAGGATTATCTGTGGTACTATCAGAATTCAATATGCAAGCTGACTAGATAGGAAAGTAGTCAATATTGCTACCCAGATATGGTGCCTATGAACCACAGCATGATCACCATAGCTGAATTTCTCTGTGGATACTATAGTAGCACTTTGTATTTTGCTGTTGACTGACAACTCTCTAATTGGACCTAAGACCCAGCAGGAGAGAAATCACGCTTAGTACAGTAAACCACCAAATACCTGTTGCTAGTGAGGACATGGACTTAGAAGAGAACCTACTACTGACATTTGCCAAAAGACATTAAAATTATTTACATTATAAATACTTGTGCTCATACCCATAGATATATGTAACTCTCACCCCTCATCAAAGAAGTTTCTTTTTTGCCACACAAAATGGTAGAGACCATTCCAGAAAGCCGCATAAGTAATCAGAATACAAAGAACAAATAAGCAAGGTGGACCCAGCACATTTGCTGCAACTACAGCACAGGCAGTGCTTCTGTGGTTCAGAGAATATCACAGAAGGAAGTGTGGAAAGATTCTAAGAACCAAATGACCATGGATTCGTCTACACATTGTTATCTTACAGATATGACGATGCAGCTATGCTCATGAAATTTCAGCAACGTGGTACCTTAAACAAGACCTGGACAACGAAAATGTCAGTTGACCTGCCAACATAGACAGTGGAAAGCCTGCATCCCCATCCCTAGATGAAGAGCTCCAGCCAATTAAAAACTACTGAGATGGAGAATTACTATTCTCCAGGGATGAGCTCTTTCATAGTTATTCAATGCTAAGTGGTCAACCCTAGCAGTATACACATAACAGCAATATTAAATAGATTAATCATCAGATTGCACTTATATTTGTATTCACATATGCATATATAGTTAATAATAAAAATTATGAAGCCATAAATTTGAGAGGGAACAGATGAGAAGGACGTGGGAGGAGTTGGAGGGATAAGAAGGAAGTGGGTGAATGACATAATTATATTTTAATTAAATGAACACATCTTAAAGACCATTGCTCGCTATAAACATTATATACACATTTGAATTATGTTAATAAGAATGCAATCACCAAATACTAAATACTAAACAGCAGTTTGTGCTGTGTAACTTAGTGTAGACCTATAAGGTATTGATCTATAGGTTTTTGTTTTCAGTAAAGAGCAAAATATTGAATCCCACCAGTGAGAATTACCCTGCCCAAAGAGGAAGAAGTTCTCACATAAAACTATAAACGTTCTACTACCTACAGTAAATAATAAGAACAAAATGTGAATTAAATTTCAATGGCATATTTGACTACTTGTCCAAATATTTTCATAGTATCCTAAAATCCTATGATTTAATCATCAACGATAAAAGTACACATTTACATAGACAGCAATTTTCAGTTAGTTCCAGCAATCTATCAGACACTCGTTGGCTTCGAATAGAACTTCAATTGGTGCATTAAAAATACAAGGCTAAGACACCATCCCAGGGAACAGGGTGCAGTTTAAAAATATGTCACTGGGTGGCGCTAGAGGCAAATGTTATTTCTTGAACAGAGCAGTTCCTAAGTGGTGAATGCAGACTTGCAGGCAATGTGTCTTAGTTATGTTGAAGCGAAATTTTACAACGATAATTACAATCAGCTAGCACGAACAAAACATCATCTTTGCATCAGTGTCTGACAAGTAGAAATATACATAACAGGAAACCTGTGCATATTCATTTCTCTCCGGTCTCCTTAGAATTCAGCAAGGCTTTTTTTTTTTTTTTTTTTTTTTTTTTTTTGGACAGAATCAGATGCTCAGCAATAGGAAATTATCGAGAAAATTTCATGTATCCACTATCACTATCAAATATTCCAGGCCAATCGGGTTTTAGAATTTCTGAAAGAAAACACCTGCTCTAATGTATGTAATTTCCCAGATGGGCATCTGAAGGACATATTTTTTTCCTTCCATTTTTACTTAGAACAATGTGGTTCCTTTCAATACATTGCTGTCCTTAGTCCTCAAGAAGAGTTAACAGTTAACAGAATATCTGAACACTGGGACATGGGACATACATTAGGAGCAACAGGCTCTTTTCACCGGTCCACAGCTCCGGAAAGCCACTTCCCATCACTTGTAGCTGAAGTGGCTCTCCAGGCAGCCCTTAGCTAGGAGTAATTTCTGACTCCATTATTTTAGTCGATCTTCATTGCTGTCATTCTCCATCTACTCTGCCCTTTAGGAGCTCCTTACTTCCTACACAAGAACGTGTGCACACATGCACGTATGCACCAAGGTTAGGGCGTCAAACCCGCTTTCTCTGATCACAATGAATCTGCATACCTGTTCCTGCCAGGACTAATCTGAGTTTTTCATCATATCCATAGCTTACCATAGCTAGAAAGTACATTCTAGATCATGTCATACCAGAAACCATAAACATCTTTTAAAAAATAGCTTCTATGGCAACAAGGGAGGAGAAGAAACGCATTAAACAGCATTTGAGAAGCCCCCGTGGCTTTCACAACCGACTTCTGTTTTGTTCACCAGGGTAGACATTATGTTAGAAATATTATCTTCCTCCCCACTACCACACATTTATTATGTCCAGCAATTACTCTTGGTGTCTCAATAAGACAATATGAACCGTCTTTCCTTATTCTCTTCCTTCTTAGGATAGCAATAACTAGCAAGTGGGTACTTTGTGCTCCAAGCATTCACCAGTTACAGTGTTATGCACACCCCTTCATTTACTCTCTCAAATTTCCTATGGCCTGCTACCAGTACTGAACCCAAGAAGATGGGGTTGAACCAAGCTCCATGGACAATGCAGTATCTCCATTATCTTAAAAGATTATTATTATTATTATTATTATTATTTTAATACTCGCCACATATTTAAACATTTTTACCCTCATCTTTGTGCTCAAACCAGGCTTTTAGACTGTAATTCTGCCACCTTCTCTTGTTTGCTTTTATTGTACTGGACTGTGGATTTAAGAATGTCAAAGATCTGTTTCTTATCATGAAAGGTTGAATATTAAGCTATTTTATTTTATTAACATCACAGAATTGATGTTAATTAATTTGGCTCTGGAAATGTGTTTTTCACAAGGACCCAGTGGATGACTAAACCTCCAATTACCTTACTGTTTTCTTTTCCTTTCTAGACAAGAAAAAAATAGCTTAATTTTAAATGCACTCAATAAAAATATGTGCACTTCAAGATAAGCAAATATTTTTACAGAATTTAGAGTAAGGTCTTTATACTTACTCCACTGACACTATTAATTATTATTTTATTCTTGAAAATCAACTTGTGTGTGTGTGTGCATGTGTGTGTATGTGTGTGCGCGTGTGTGTGTGTGTGTGTGTGTGTGTGTGTGTGTGTAAAACACTACCTCTATTAGTGAGATAATACGAGATGTGGTTTTTATATAAGTATCACTATTGATTGAGTCAGTAATACATACTAAGTTTCACCTTTCCAACCTATAAAATGGAGATCATATCCAGAGCTCCTGTTATCTTCCACAGTGTTCAATTAATAACAGATATAGTCTTGCATTTACTTACTTGTGAGTAGAAATTTTCAGCACATTAATTCTCTCGTTTATTCTCTCAAACCAACTTGTATACACTAATTCTTCTCCCAAATTTGGATAAGGTTTTTCAAATCACTCCATTATAGGAGACAGTATATTAAAGAGAGGTTATGGTGTAGCCATCAGGTTAATGACCTAAAATCTAGTGTAGTTGAACTTTATAATTTCAATTTATATACTCTTTTACTCAAGAACTTTGAATAAACATTCTATTTTGTTTATCTTGATTGGTATTCTCATTACTGAGTATTATGTTTTGTAAAGGCTGAAAAATAGATAAATAATAATTTTTCATTATAGAGTTAAGAAAACATACATGAAATACATTTGCAAAGAAGATAGGAAAGATCAATACCTTTCTATCAAAAGCACTTGCAATTTTCTGAAATATGTTTTAAAGTATAAAGAAATTCTCTATTTGATAGTGACTTTTCTTTAATCCCTATAAATTTCAATAGCATTTAACCATAAACAGGAATCACTGTCCCTATTTGGTGCCTAATAGAATGCCTGGCATCTGTTGCTATGGCCACCAGCCACTGGAAGATGGTATTTTTGAAGCTCAAAAAACAATGTGTTGAACTGACTGTAAATAGCTAGAATAGCGGCTTTGGAAGCTATCCCTCGAGATCTCATGGCATCTTATAAACCACTCTTTGAAGCCTGCTTCCTAGTCTGACATTCTTTGTCCCTACCACTCCTTATCATAAAAAAGAAATTAAAAAAATAAAATAAAGAGGCGAAATGAATTTGATTCTATAGTAGTCACAGTTATCATAATAGCTTGCACAAAGAAAGAGAGCTCCATAACTTTTCTTAATGAAACCAGGAAAAATGGAAGGAAGAAAATAATAAAAGCCTGTGAAGCAAGAAGAAACGGAAGGAAGAGTGTTGAGAATATAGGGCAGGGCAGAAGGGTGTAGGGAAGCCTGAGGTTTATCTACACATCAGGGCAAGTTCCTTTATCTCATTGCTTTGTCAACCTTATTGAGATGAACACATTTTGAGTTGAGGTCATTACCCAAATAATCGAGTATTTATAATGCTATCACTTTCCTTGCCAACTCTAACGACTTTACTTAATACCACCCTCTGTCTGAGGATTTATTTTAATAGTAGTTATCTGCAGTAAATGAACTTGATACTAGACAGATAATTTCTTGCTTTTTTTAAATGACAAAAGGTACTTCTGAAGCTGATGATCTACTCGATATTTCCCCACACTGTGGCAGCAGAGTCTGAATGAGCTGGAGGATTCATTGGTGAAAAGAAATTCATTTAGCCTGTGATTCAGAGAGCCAGGGCCCAGAGCTGCTCCCAGCAGGGGTGCACATGAGATCAAATGGCAGTAGACTAATCTCGTCTTGAAATCTGTCAGGCAAACACATACTGGGGAATGACCTTTTTTTATTTCCTGAAGGTTTCTATTGACATCACTGAAGGTTAAAGTTACTTCAGGGCTTTTAGTTGGAAAATTCCGTTGGATATGTTATCATATCTGTTGGAATGAATAATAGTAGCCTAGTGGATTGATTTTCAAACTCTATTGAAAGGTCATTCACTTGATCATAACAAGGAAAAGGCTAGTAAAAAATGAAAACCACCTCTAGGGAGAGTTATGAAGTGAAAACAAAAGCCATGCTACATATCTGTGATGTAACAGAGACAATGCTTCATCAAGTACATTGGCACATGGGGAATGAGTAGGTTAATGTTGTCCCATTAGTAATTGTTCTTCCCCCCCTGGTACTAATAAACCACCTACCCTACTGTGATTTCCCAAATGGAAAACACAAACCATATCAGGTCAAGCTAAAGACAACCCTGCTATAGAGCTCATACTCCAACAAACTTGTGTGATGAAAATGTTTGCCCAGTAACTGTGTCACCATAGAATCGCAAGCAAGTATTTCAACCACCTCATTCAGCTTCACATGGAGGAGTGAAGCTATTTATCTTCTTCCTCCAGCATCTGACCTCTAACAACGTCAGTTTTCTGTCGTCTTCAATGACTTTGCTTCCACTTTTCTGGGAGCATCTTGCTCAGGTAGCTGACTTGACAGAGTATTTCAGAAGCTTCCTGAGTGTTCTGCCAGTTCTTAGGCATGAAGCGTTCATAAGTATCAAGAACCTCTTTGGTCAGTTAGTAGACTGTGTTTGTGATACCTAAGGAGCAGGCATAAGCAGACAAGTACTCTGCCTGTGCAAATATATCACTGGCAGGGGATGTTGAATTTTTCAATGAACATCTCCATAGTTATAGATATTTTTACATTTTGTGTCATTTTCATAAATGTAGGTATTGTTAACATGTTAACATTCCACCTAGGATCTGCCCAAAAGTTACCTAGCAACAACCAAGTAGACATGGCTTGTTGTATAAAGAACTGCTTGGCCTCTCTTGGCTCTCTCTGCCCCTTTTCTCTCTCTGCCCATTTTGCTCTCTGACCCCGTTTTTCCCTCTCACTCATTTCCCTCCCCCTCTCTCCCATGTTCCCACCCCTTCTCTCTCTCTGCCTCTACACCGTTCCCAACCCCCTTCCCATGCCTCCAATTCTCTACTAGACCCATTGCCAGGCTGGTAACTCAGGGGGAGATACCCCTCCCATCACACTATACCATGCTCTACGAAGCTTTACGAAACATATTATTGGTGTGATAACACCTATTTTCAAACTTGCAGGTTCACACTTCCTGCTACCACATGGACTTTTCCAGCCATGGATCACTAGACCTCTCCATCTAAACACTGTCAAATTGATAAGCTACTGCACTCGTCAGTGTAAATGGCCCGGGTCTCAAGGGAGGGCTGGCCACCCTCTAGTGTCCCCCAGGCATAGTGGTAGCTACAGTCTTCATGACTGTCCGTTTTTGCGACTCTTCATCTTAGGATCTCTTCCCATGGGTGAGATCTCTGTCTCTGTCCTCTTGAGATGGTTGCTCGCTTGCTGCTGGATAATCCCAGATCTAGGTAACCCACTATCCCTCAGCTCTGGCCCACAGCCTAGCCCCTAGTTTGCCACACGATGGCCTGGCAATCTAGCCTGTCTACTTGTTTGCCTGGTTATTATATTTATTCTCAGGACAGTGCTAGTGATAAAATAGTAACTACTTTCACTCAATGAATATGACCGCTTAATGGCACTTCGAAAATACTTTTAAAACTCCTGCCAATGATCCAGAAAATAGGTTTCCTATTTGCAAGTTTTTCCTACCTTTTCTTCAAAACACTTTATTCTTTGATCCAGCTAGCTAGCACTCCACTCCTTCAAGTCCCTGCTCCCTACTCTTTCAACTCCAAAAACACTCCAGATTTTCTTTCAGACTTAACTCATTCTGCTGTCCCACCCCTGCGAGCCATTTGTGCAGCAGCCAGTCTTAAACTTCTACTTCCTGGGAAATTTTTATCTCTGATTTCTTTCCATTCTGGTCTGTTTCAGCTCTAAGCCAGATGTGTCAGGAGAAGGCTGTTTGAGGTGACACAGAGAGATCTCCTCATATGTGCACAATGCCCTGCCCACCAGGCAAATGTGTCAATTCGTATTTCTCTATGTTTATTTGTCTTTCTGCTGATACATAGCCACCCACGGTTCTATAGCTAAGTGTGGTTTCATTTTCAGGTATAACAAATGTCTGACTTCCCACCATAGGCAAAACTATAGCTTCAGCACCATCTTAACTAAGGGTGATCACATGGCTGGCTCTAGCTTCAGCATCATTTTGGATGAAGGTAGTCACATGACTGTCCACCATCTTTGTTATGGGCAGTTTTCACTTCACTGCCTTCTTACTTTCAAGCAACCTGACTTAAGAAAAGGTATCTGAGGACACTCCTTGTTTAAGATAAGGTTTTCATATAATTTCTATCCTACCTTGTTAGATAGTAATTTTAATATTAGCTTAAAGATTTACAACATTAAAAATGTTAAAGATCACTGCCTTAAAATATATATTTAGTCTCGTTTTGCTACTGCCATTACTTTCATTAAGTTATAATATACTCTTTGCTTGCTGGTTGCAATCTAGAGCAAATAATTGAAAATAGGCACAAATTGTCTAACTCAGATATGCTTAATAGATACAAGCTCTCAATCTTGTCACAAACCTGATAAATATAAGGATAAATCTTTAAGTTTATTATGACAGACAGAGACTCCCAATCCTAACAGTCTCCCTCCAAAGTCTTCAAGGTGATATGACCATGGCGGTCAGACTCTACCAGGGATGTGGTATGAACCACCGAGAAAGACTACTCCATTGCCTTGCCCATTGCCAGGGCTCAGACTAGACTGGACAAACAGAAGACACTTAGAGAATTAAATGTCTCATATTTCCTAAGACAAGGTGAGTCATTTTTCCCATGTTGTGCCTCCACAGGGAAAAACCCTCTCATCTTCTGGGCCTAATAGCCAGATTGCCTCTGCCCAAGTTGTGATGGAAACAACAGGGACCTGAGAGAACTGTGTAAATGGTGGACTACAGACAAACCTCTGTCACTTTTATTAAAACATGATGTCTAGATTATAATTTATACTTCCCAGATTGCTGATTACGTTGATATCTAAGCTAACTACTGCTTGACCATTAGAAAACAGACAACTAGCTCCTTACATCAAGGTAATCCACCACATATTAACTCATTGTTCAATTTGTTAACTTTTTAAGACCACTAGATCTCTTATCAAAAAAGAGACGGGTTTTGCCCTGCTCACTGGTTTTATAATAAAGAATATACAAATTCATATGTAACCTTTTGCAGACATAACCTTCTGCTACTTCTTTAACCCAAATAAACTCAAGTCTCCAGTGAGTAAATGCTTTTTTATTTGCTATTCCACTGTTTTGCTAAGTCTTCAAGACTTTAAAGTCCTAACATTAACCAATAGGATTCTTATAAATTAGACTAGCCCTAATAAAACATTCTACTTATAAGATCCACTTGATTGTCTTTTAGATACAGACTTAAAATGTTTTTCATGTGAAATCTATACTGTCATCTATCATACATACAATTTTAAGTTTCCTTTGGTTGGTTTTTAACTATTGACTTAAAATGTTTCTCATGGAAAATCTATATGATCAACTATCATAGTTACCATCATACTCATAAGGTCAAATTTTTGAGTTTCCTTTAATTGTATCTCAACTTCAAAGTTAAAAATGTTTTTTATCATGCTAAATTTCTTTATATTCAGTCCACTAGAAAGAACGAAAAAGCCTCTCTTGCCTCTTCTGCTCCACAAAAGGTTTTTGTCTTCCCTAAGCTCCATGCTGTTAACAAATATCTCTCTTTTGTAAGTGCATAAGCCCCAGGAAACCCACTTAGATCCACCTCTCATGGACCAAACAGATTCCATCTAGATAAATACACTTGCTAACCAACAGCTAAGTTTCTACATGATACCTGTTCCAGAGAGTGGATTCCTTCTTGCTCTCTGGTTTTGGGACTCCCCTCACACCAACCACCAAGATATAGGGGTTTCAAATGTACATATAAGAAAAAGTTTTTTTCTCCCAAACCTACTTAACTTTATATGTCTTTTAGCATCTTGCATAGTCCAGGTGTTTACTCAAGCTCTACATCCTGGACAGCTCCAGAGAAGCAACCCACACGTGCCCCAATCTATACTCACAGAAGTGTCTATTGAACCTGCATCTTCCTCCCCACAGATGGCTCCATAGACCCTGGACTTCAAGGAAACCTCCAACTCCTAAGACTTGACCAGTATCCCACCCCCCTCTTCATGGGTTTCCCAGAGACACATTGCTCTAAAGTCAGCAGGAAGCAGCTGAAGATGATGACAACCGTATCCTTGTTTACTGTCACCTATCTCTAGTCTCAATTTTTGATGAAAACCAAAATGGAGAGATGTTGGGATATTAGCATTCCTCCTAGTCTCTGCCCAGCAGTTACCCAGCAACAGCCAGGTAGGCTCGGGTTGCTACAAAAAGGGATGGTTTGTCCTCTCTTTGTTCTCTCTGCCCCTTTTCTCTCTCTGACCCTCTATACTCTCTCTGACCACTTTCTCCCTCTCTCCCCTCCCATCCCTCTCTCTCCCCATCTATTTCTCTGCCACTACTCTTTTTCCAAGCCCCCTTCCCATGTCCCCAAATAAACTATTCTATACTGGACCTGTTGCATGGTTGGTATCTCATGGGGAACAATGCCTCAGCATGGGCCCACTGAGGTACTCCTCCCACTACACCATTCTGGGCTCTACAAAGGCTAACATTGGCTTTATGAAACATATTAAACATTATCCTTAAAAACCATGATAATGTAAAGAACATAACCTTAAGGTCATCGCAACAAAAATTCTCATATATGTGCTAATTACTTTGTGATTATGAAAGAGTAATCTTCCTCCTACCAATAGATCAGACTGTTGTACAAATATGCTTATTAGTGAATGGAGCTGTTTTTACAAGGGTTATTTTTTAAAGGGAACATTTAAAAAATGAGATGAGAAAATGAGCCCCAGAGAGTGTATTTACTGTATGGAATACATACTGCCAATAGGAAAAAGACAAGTGAACAATTGTGTTTGGTAGGAAGCAGCATGGTCCAATCATTATGTTAGTCAGTCAGCCAGTTAGTTCTCAAATTTAAGTGACAAGAGGAACTATTTTAAGTAAGAAAAAATAGGTGCCCGTATTATATAATTTTGAATACTTTATCTATTGCATAATAGAATAAGAAAAAATATGACTTTGAAATCTAGATCTGTCTCTTGATACCTGCAAGTTATTAAATAGCTCTAAAGGTATTTATTCTCCTGATAGCCTTTTCTTTTGTGTTCTAAGAGGTGGAAGAACAGGCAAACCACAGAGTCTTCACACGCTGCACACTAAGGGCACACAAGGAAGCAAAACAAGCCAGCTATTTGGCTTAAAAATGGCATAGAAAACTTGATTCTGCTGAGTCCCTGGGTCCCTCAGACCCAGACATAGGAAGTTTAACAAAAATGTAAGTGTGCTGACCTCCCTACATGTAACAGGTAACAGGCATAAATAGACTTTAACCCAGTTCCTTTAAAAAAAAAAAGGAGCTCGATAAAGTCTATCAGAAGACAAAGACCTTGTGCAAAGTGATGTTGCCAACATCACTGTTGTTACCCAGTTTTTAGTGTGCGACTGTCGGATCTAAGAAACCAGAGAAACCATGACATAACATGCACCCTGCCCTTTGAGGACAATACGGTTTCCCTGAGGGAACCTTCAAAACAAACCATTTGGCTTATTTGCATATGGTGTTATTGTTTCTAAGTGGTATTTATGCCTTCAAAACATGACAGCAACATGTCATCTTCAGTGATATTTCCCAAGGTATAAAACTGTTTTCAGTTCAGCAGAGAAAAGTATGTTGTCACTAACTCTAGGCAATTGAATCACTGCAAGTTTAATGTCCTGTACATAGCACACAGAGGACAAAGACAGATAGTTTAGGAGAGACATCATCAGATTATTGATATCTACACAATAAAGTATAACCACTTCAAGCACAGCCTATGTTTCCACAGAGAATTCAAAGTCTACAAGGAGGGCCTTAATGGGAAAAACAGTAAGTAAATAATTATGGCCCTACTTTCCTCCCAAGAATTAAAATTACCTTTGTGGATAAGCCAACTCAATCACCTAAGGTCTCTGGGGGGATTCAGAGGGACACGGCAGTAAGTGAGTAAGAAATACTGAAGGAGATAGGAATGTGGGTAGATTCAGGAAGGAACTATGAAAACAAACTAAAACAAAGAAGCAAAGAAAGCAGTCTTTTTGTTGACTTATTCTTCAATATCCACCTTAACTTTTCAGAAAAGTGGAAACGGTGTAGTACCAAAGCTGAACTGTCTTTCAAAGACGACTGTGGTTATCTAATCCACCTTGTACCAGTATCTACTTAGGGTGGGCTATCCATTACTAAAGAAGGATTTCACCCACTTGTTACACATTTCAGTAAATCAGTCTCTCATTCAGTCCTATCTTGCCCATGACTTATGCTATCTGTTTAATTTACCACTATTTTCTAATGTCACCTAGCACACCTAGATCTTCAAATAGAATTTGAACACTTCATGCTCTCACCTAGAAACATGTGTGTTTTCCCCTGTAAAGAGAGTTTTTGCACATGATTTCTCTAATTAAAGATTCCCCTAAACTCTCTTACATTCCTTTCACATAGAGTAGAGGATAGAATCCCTGTGTTAGAAGAGATCTCCACTTCTCTAACACCATATGCATTGTATTTGCAAGAGTTTCTCTCAGTGGATGTTATTATTTCAGTGAACATTCTCCTAAAGAGGTTGAAATAACCATCCTCAGTAGAGTGATAACAAGAGAGCTATAAGAGCACGAGAGGACTGATGGCATATTGGGAGTGAGTTTATTATTTTGGAAGCTGTTTTTCTATGAGAGGATGTGGTTGGCATCTCATTGATCTTAACTTCTCTCAACTTTGTACTTTCCCCATAGGCTGATGCTAGAATATGGCCCTTGCTAAATGCAAGCCTGTTGATTGTGGACTGAGTGTCTGCCAGAGCTACTAAGTCAAGTACATTTCTGTTCGTTATAAATTATGTGCTCTATATTATTCTCATCTATCAGCACAAAGAAGACCAAGTCAAGAGTATGGGTAATATGTATACTATGTGTCCAGCTCCACTGTCTTCTTTAAAAATGATTGGACAGCACAGTATTTCAGCTCATGACTATGAGTGTGAAAATTCACATGCATATTCAGAGACTTGCTGATTAATGAAAACCATATAGCCACAAAAAACCTACAGTGAGATCTAATAAGAAAAAAATCTTTATATGAAGCATGGGGTAAGCAAAGAGAGGGATAGAAGAAAGCTCCATTATCTATTCAGACAATATAGTCCTGTCTGCCCTTTAGGACTAAGTGATTATATTCATATATCCTACACACTGAAAGATTTCATTTTGCTCGAAGCAGAGTCAACCTACCTAGTAAGACAACTCTAGTTTGTAGCCTATAACTAAGGTCAGAAACAGTCCTTTGTACATGGAAAATGTATGGAATGGGTTCTAGGGCAGGAGAGATCGCTCAGTGATTAAGAACACTGCTAGTCTTCCAGAGGACCTGGGTTTAGTTCCCAGCACCTAAATTGTAGGTCACAACTGTCTGTAACTCCAGTTCCAGAGGATCTGACACCCTCACACAGACTTATATGCAGGCAAAACACCAACATATATAAAACAAAAATAAAATCCTATTTAAAAAAATAAAGAGAGCACCTTCATTATTGTTCAGTGAGTGGACAGGCCACCACAGCTGCCATGAATTAATATGTACAACTGCCCTTTCACGAACAAGTTTAGAAACAAGAATATTAAGAGGACAGTTTTTAAGCAGTAATAAACCAACCAAATTTCCAGCACTGGAAAGAGCATAAGACCCTAATACTAGCTGAGGAAGTATTTGCAGTTAATGGCCTCTGGGGATCAAGATTTACTTTTCAAAAGAGAATTTCCCTGTTATGATGTCCATGTTCCAGTGGATGGCTTTGTACCCATATGTGCATAAGCAACACTGCTTTAAAGACAACACTATTTCAATGTGGTATATGATTTTTCCAAAAGGGGACATTATTTGGAGGGATCCTAGATAGCTGTAGATGGTATCTGTATATATGATCAAAATACATGATATATATATATATATATATATATATATATATAAATTTAAAAAAAACTACATATTACAAAAGAATATGATTGTTCCTTTGACCACTGGAAATTTAATACTTTGAGAGCAAAATGGTGAGTATTTTGGGAGAAAGAGAGAGAAGGAGAGAGAAAGGGTACTAGAAATTCTTTCCTCTTCTACTTTGTATTACTCAAAAGAAAGTGACATCTTCCAGAGGGACTTCTTCGGTTATTGGCTGATTGACGGAATAACAATCAGATACAAACTAGTGTATAGTCAAAGCATAAAAGCAGGGTTCTTGGGAATTGTCACTAAAAATAGTGTAATTTAATAACATAACTGATTATAGACAGGTTTCTGCATGTCTGGAGAACTGAAGGGCAAAGAACTGGGAGGTCTCCTGGGTGTGGGGAGCGGGGGTGGGGTGGGTAGGAAGAGTTGCTGTGAAATGGATGTAGTTCATTCTAGGTTGATGGACTATTTAGGGGACAGTAGGGGGACTTGTGACATTTTGTGAAGGGCCATGGAGATTCTGGGCATTCCTGGATCCTAGTGCAGTGGAATCTCAGGTAAATCATAAGCACAACATACTCAGAAGTAAATGTATTGGAGTAAACCATGGACTCTCTCTGTAAATATCAGCAAGCACAGATGGCAAGCATTTCTCAGCTTTCCTAACTAAAGTTAAGTACAAGGGAAGCTAGGTCATAAAATATACAGGAAAGCAACAGATATCTTTGAAATTGAATGTGAGTAGGGATTCAAAAAGTTCAAATATCACATTTTAAAATACATTATCTGAAATAGAACAAAAATTCTGAATGAGTCCCAAAATCTTAAAGGAGAAAAAGACAGAAGGGCAGGCATAGTAAAACAGGCTATTATTTTACAGAACACTATCCTTTTTTTTTAATGTTATGATGAATGGAGGGTTTCTAAGAAACTGGTGACATTTACATACAGTACCAA
Source organism: Rattus norvegicus (assembly GCF_021556685.1). Taxonomy (NCBI): domain Eukaryota; kingdom Metazoa; phylum Chordata; class Mammalia; order Rodentia; family Muridae; genus Rattus; species Rattus norvegicus. The sequence continues at coordinate 66,267,499 of NC_141547.1, read as the reverse complement.
CATAAATTTTTCTCAATGTTAACTTTGCATACTTTCACTCAAAATAGTCCTCCTCCAGCCTGCTGTTTTATTCAGACTCCTGTTGCTCATATAAGTAATATAAATAGTTAGCTTAGAAGAAGTGCATTTGTGGGGACCATCCTGTTGCTTCATAACATGGTAGAAGGTACATTTGTGTGGGAACTATACGAGAGGAAGTAAGGAGCTGAAGTTTTCTTTTTATAGTGATCTGTTCATCTGATACAGCCTTACTTCATAAATGAGAGTGATAGTTTTGGGACTTAGCCACCCCTTAAAAGGACAATACTTCATGTAATATTATTGCTAACACTTGAAATTTAGTGACAGAGTCAACCCAAAGTAATGACACTATACGGCACTGAAGTATAATTACAATTTTGATAAGAAATGAAGCTGAATAAGGCTTGTCTTATATCATAGGATCCATTCCAAATTATCCATCCATGTAGACTACATGAGAAGGGGTCTATCAGGAAATATTGGCAAAGTTTACCTAGATGCTTAATAACTGCAAGATTTGTCAAGCATCCGTGGAGGGACAATTGGGCACTGTCCCAAATCATGTTTAGATTTAATAGCTACTAATAGTTATTGGGATCTCTTATGGACCATGCCCTTTTCTGATCTTTCTGTTAATCATTCTAGTTTTCCTATACAAGCTCGGGGGTGGAGAGACATTATTATTGCATACCTTCAATCAACTGAGAAAGTTGAAGAACAAGAAGGCTCATTAACTTGTGCAAAGCCATTATAGTCTACCTTTCTGCCTCCTCTGGATTCACTTTGACATCCTCAATGTGCTGGTATTAGGGAGACCATAGGGTGAATGTCATGAAGGAGATTAGTGCCCTTATCAATGGAACACAGAAGCTATATTAGGTCCTAGGACCTAGGAGCAGAAACATGAGGTTCTATAGGCAAAGTGTGTCAGTGTATGGGATTTGGTTTTAACACTGCAGAGTATCAGCTGGTCAACTGGGAGTTACTGCAGAGGCCAAACTCAAGCTCTGAGTTCCAGCCACTCTTGTCCATCGGGGAGTTCCCCTTTTTTATGTCTCTAATTGCCACCTTCAACTGTACTGCGTTGAAGTCATATCAGACTGGATACTATTTATGGTTTTTCCAAACCATAAATAATATATAATTTTAAAATTATATAAACATTGCCTTCTGTGGGGTTAGCTATTAAAAATATGACCTCAGTGACTACTGCATGCCTTAACACTGTGCTTGGCACTCAGTAAAGCCCGTGCTAAGAAATTGACAGAGTAAAATTTGCTGAGAACTTTATTTCTCTTTCTACCTGTAACTTGCACAGTTAGTTTCAAAAGAAAAAAAAAGACCTATCTGCCCACCTGAGAGAACGATTTAAGCAAACATTTCTACCAGTCGTGTTTAAATATACTTTGCCCTAAATGTGTGATATTTATAGACTGTTTCAATTTGAGTAAAAAGATTCCTGGGTTGACTTTTATGAGGTGAAAATGTATGCTCTTGAGGCACATGAAGATACTGGAGCATCCTTAATTTATTCCATTATCTTTTAATTAAATTGCCCTCTATTATCATTTTGTGAAGTGGGATGGTGAACTTGCTGGAGCATAGAATTTGGCATCCAGTGCTTTTGTCCTAATCATCGCATCATCTTTAACTCATTTGTCCTTGGGGCTTTACCTCTTTTATGCCTCTAATTGGCACTTTCAACTGTACCCAGTGCTTTTTTAACTACAGCATCCAACCAGAGCATCCACTGTCATCTCAGATAACATCCACACGAATAGTGCATAAAAAGTTTACTATACACTTTTCTTAGTATTATCTTAATTCTAAGCAATGGACCCCATTTTACATACTTTAAATACATTGTTTTTGATTATATGGGTTGCTAAATCAATGTGAAAGACATGAATAAGAGTAGTCTCTCTGAATATCACACATTTTAGTGGAGATGACAAACATAACTCATGGTGTAGTCATTTAGAATAGACTTAGAACACTTTAGGATAAGCCTAGTCCAGGATTGCTAAAGGTCTAAAAGAATAGCAAGAGCAATAAAGGTAAAGTTGAACTTATCCTGTTCCTGGATTACTTATATGACCATGTTATAATTAGGATTTCAGTTGTTGTGATAAAACCCCATGATCCAACTTGGAATAGAAGCCTTTATTTCATATTACACTTTACCATCATAGTCCATTATCAAGTATGTCAGGGCATGAAATAAGGGAGGGACCTGAAGGCAGAAACTGAATCAGAAGCTGCTTGTTGACATCATCTCCATGGCTTGCTCTGCTTGCTGTTCTAGAAGCCCTGGTACCACTCGCCAAGGTATGGCACTATCTAAAGTGAGTGGCCTGGGCTGACTCTTTTTAGTTACTAATTAAGAAATATACACACACATACAACTTACTCACAAGCTTGCATTTTGGAAACCTTTTCTCAATCATTGGTCACTCCTCTCAAATAAGTCTATTTTGATCCACTTGTGGGGCAAAAGTAACCCCACAGCTCGCACATTCTGTTCATTCTTTATGGATGAATAGCATTATCATTATCATTTCCCATATATAAATATGCACACAGGATGTCAATTAATTCTTTCTCTATCTTGTCGCCTAATCTATTTCCTAAACATGATGTCCACATCATAAAATGAGGAAGTAAATTACAATATTTGTTTAACACTTTAATCACTTTCTGAAACATAGTCAAAGCATGTGTTTGTATTCTCACTTCTCTTACTTAATTCTCAGTGTCCATCTCCACAACATGGTTGAACTCGACTTACTATCTTAGTCCAAAAGCTCATCATGTCCTATCTGAAAGAACACTGTGACTATCTGACTCACTTTCCTTCTCAACTACTTTTTTGCCTTTCTCTGTAGGAAGCCAAAGGAATGAGTAATGAAAGTTGTTTCGGTGATCTATCATTTTCGGAGGACCTAACAGAATCTTGAAAGAGTATATGAATTACAAAACAAAATAAATTTGTATTCTCTTATAGAAAACAGAGTACTGATCATAGTTGCAGGCCATTTAAATAGCTCTTGGAAGGCTGATGACTTTTGAGACACTGTTTAAATACATCCCTTTGGAGGTTGAATGTGAATATAGCACTTTTGAGAAACACTATAAGCACTAATTACTTCAACCTGTGTCAGTCACCGTCACACCACATGAATAGAGGTAATGAGTTGACAGGTGGTTCCAAAATAAGAGACTCAATATAATATGCATTAGGACACTTCACTTCAGTCTACACATTTGCATGCCCTGAGCCTATCAACAAAGGCGATGTGATTAACCCCTCAGAGACTCCAGGAAAGAAATAACTGCCCATTACAATTTTACATCTCTGAATGAATGCTTTTCAATGAGTAATATCATTGTATTGGGTTTTTTATTAATTGCATAAAGCAAAATGCATTTTCACCTGTCATAGTATAAGATGTGTTTTGAATTATTCATTGTCTCCAAAGGAATGAAATAAAACATAGATTAACAAATAATATAATGAAAAATGCCAACTAGACATCAATTCTTCTATCCCATGCCATCTATTATTAGCAATAATTTCAAACATGCATTTTGGAGCCTTCCTAAAGGAACCATAGAGTACTAAGCAACTCCATCACTAACAAAAAAGCTGACTCCCTCCACACACCAATTCTATATTTATTTTGAATATGGTAGCTTCCATCACTGTGAGGAATATATTGTATTTTCTGTTTATAAACTAGCTTATGGAATTTTACTATATAAAGTTCAGAATCCAGAATGGACAAAAATATCCATGTTCTTTGCTTTTACTGTTATTGTCTTCTCCCTATACATATTAAGACTATAGGACTTCTTTTTGTTTGTTGACTACTGTCGAATACAGCATTAAGTATGTTCATGTATACATGGTATTGTTTTGACAGTATTTAATCCTAAATTACTCATGAATGTCAGATTTAAATAAAAACATGCATGGTTATTGTTGATTTAAAGTTAACCATCCAAAATGGTCACTGATCTTTCTTTTTGATACCCTTATATTGACTCGATGGAGATCTTTTTAATATGTAATGGAAGATGTGTTTTTTCCTTAACATGGGTTATATAACACCTTCAAACTTTGACAACATCATTCCCATGCTCTTTTGACAGTAAGATGTCTTTTACCTAGGCATGGATCAGGGCCCATGTAGATGATATTCTGCCCTTTTTTCTACCATCTAAGAGAAGGTAGGGACATACCACCATAACTCAGTGGTGATGTGGGAAGAACATGTTGCCATAAGTGTTTGTGTTAGTCTTTTATTTTATGTTACGTTATTTTGGTTTAGTGCTCTAGCCTCAGGAGAGCTGCTTTAGGAGGGGTGGTAGTTGTCACTCTTGCATCAGGGGTGTTGAGTGTCTGGCTCATATAATGAGCAAGCGTTTATCCTTGTGGTTCCCCTACGTCTATGGTCAGGTAGGTTTGAACTGCTATTTATTGGGCAAGCCCCTGAGACCCAGAAACATTCACACAGAAATCTTATATCTGATTTTTATATAAACTTCCTTTTGTGTTGCTTTATGATCTACTGTAGAATAAATTAGCCTCTCATTGTTCTCCGCACACATTGATTTCTTTTATTTTTGTATGTATAGTTACTATTTCTTTACCCTCTTGATCTTCATATATATTTACGTTATTATGTATATTTTATTTTAAGTATTATTTCATCACAAAAACTTTGTGAATTATTATTACATTTCTGTCATAGACTCTAAAGTATTTGTCCTTGCACTTCTTTTCAGACTGGTTTTCAATGATGTTCATCACGATACTCTAAGCACAATGAAAACAATCAATGTTGACTGTTTGTAATATTGCCTTGTAGCACTATACATAATGTTACACATATGACAGGATGTCGATAAGTATAGATTGAATTCATGAGTTAAGTTACTTTTGTCCTTAGTGAATCAAATCACGATAGATTCAACAGTGCTGTGTATAGAGAGTATAGTTTGCTAAGTGAGTAATGGGCATTTCCCCTCTGAAAGGCTGCCGTCCTAACCTCTTAGGAAGCTGAGGAAAGAAGATCAGAAGTTCTATACTGGCTTAGTTTACATAGTGAGTTCAAATCCCACCAGAGCCACTTAACAAAGTTGGTTCTAAAATTAATGATGATGATGATGATGTTCAATAAAGGAAAATGAGGAGATTGATCTTTGACATATCACACTCACTTAGGATACATAAGACCCTAAATTTAAAAAAAATATAAACACAAGCTAAAAAAAAAGAAACAATTGACTTCAACAAACTCATCAACTTTAATTTGTCTTAACATGATTTTCTAATATCACAGGAAGATTCTTAGAGGCAGAAATTCTGATTCACATCTCTGGATTTATAAAAGCTCATATTCCTATTATGACAGTTTTTAGTTAGACCATAGTTACATTTTAAGTTGTTTGATGGATACTGTGAAGTAAACATGTTTTCTACTACCTAGAAACTTAAAGGTCTTGAGAAACTCACATATCAAATAGCAAGAAAATAATGATTTCTGAATCCCCCATAAAAATGGAAAAGTGAAAGTTGAGTCATAAAGATCCAGTGTCATATAAGGGACAGACTAAGAGACATCAGATTTTTCAAAGCACAAAAGAATGTTTGCTTTGAACTGAGACAATGAAAACATGGTGTTCATATTATCACTGGGATAATAATTATTTGTAAAAAGTAACTCTATACTTCTGCTACCCATGCTGGCTAGATTTATGTCAATTTCACAACAACTTCAGTCATCCAAGAGGAAGAAACCTCTATTGAGATAATGTATCAAAAGATTGGGCTGTGGACCACCCTGCAGAACATATTTTAATGAGTGATAGAGAAGGGAGGCTCAACCCATTGGAAGTGGTGCCATCCTTGGGCTGGTGGTCCTAGCTTTATAAAAGGGCAGAGTGAGAAAGCAACTTAAAGAAAGCAAGTCATCCGCACACCTCTATGATCTCTGCATCAGCTCCTGCATCCATGATCCTGCACTGTTTGAGTTCCTCTCCTGACTTCCTCTGACGATTAATATTGTTGTGGAGATTGTATAAGCCAAATACCTGTTTCTTCCCCAACTTACTTTGGCCATGGTTTTCCATTACAGCAACAGTAAAATTACTAAGATACTACCTTAATAGAAATAGAAACAACAACTCTTAACTACTTAAGTAACAGAAGTTCTATATAATCAAAATGATTATTAGCAATAAATATATTGGGACATGTTTTAGCAATTAACAATAATCATTTTGCTTTCTAATTCTTACAATACTTAATACCTAGGGAATAATTATTTTTGTCTGGAAATGAAATTTTATGAAGCTTATAAACCACATTACCACAAGGAAAAGTCAAGCAACTTTAGTATTGTTAAATTAAGACTAACTGACGGTCTATCACCTTAATCACTCGGCCACCTTGTCCTAGTAGAATAATTCTGCTATAAATGAATAAAAAATGAATGTATGAAATAATAGAATGTACAAAAGATGATTGTATAAAAGAGTTGAACTAAAAACTCCACATAGCACATCAATATGAGATAAAAATAAAGTCACATGCTTTTCTTGATTTGGATATATAATTTATTTCATTAGTCATGTGTCACTTATAACTCTAGATAACAGCATCTTTATACAATATGAATAACTCCTTTTTTTAATTCTCAGGCTTATTTTCTAAACAAATGGAGGTCTCTTCACAGATACCGAGTTGGCAGCCTATTGCATAGCATTTTCACAAATGTTAACAATTTTCAAAGAACCTTGTTTTATTTATGTACATTTCAAATGTGCCTCTTCTCAGTTAAACTCCATCACTTTCCTTGTCCCCCTTGCTTCTATGCAGGTGCTTCAGCACCTATCTCCTCCCACCTCAGTACCCTAACATTCCCCTATGCTGGGTCATTGAACCTTCACAGGACCAAGAGACTCCCCTCCCACTGGTGCCAGCTAAGGCAATATTCTGCTACATATGCAGGTAGAGCCCTGGGTTCCTTCATATGTACTCTTTGGTTGGTGGTTTAATCCCTGGGAGCTTGGGTTGGGGGGTCTGGTTTGTTGAGATTGTTGTTTTTCCTGTGGGGTTGTGAACCTCTTCAGCTCCTTCAGTTAAAGGGAAGACTGACAGAGGAAGACAACTGTACCTACTCATGGACCTGTACACACACACTCTCTCTGTGTCTGTCTCTGTCTCTGTCTCTCTGTCTGTCTGTCCGTCTCTGTCTCTCTCTGTCTCTCTGTCTCTGTCTCTCTGTCTCTCTCTCTCCCTTTCTCTCTCACTCTCTCTCTCTCTCTCTCTCTCTCTCACACACACACACACACACACACACACTCATTAAAGTATTTCAACATAATATCAATCATGGGAAAAAATTTAAAGGACAAATGTCATCCATAGGTGTTTTCAAAATTTTAACCATGTCAGCTTCAATAGCCAAATTTGTATAATCAAATATAATCAAAAATACAAAAATAGAACAAACACACTAAATATTGTATAATCACAGTTCTATAATTCATTCTGCATCTTCTCTCTGATTATGTGATTCGGTGAGATGCATCTCGTAACCACTATACTACTCAGGACAGTTAACACCTGTCTTAAGTTTCCTTTCATAAATCCCATCAGCAAGTACTGAAATGCGTGTGTGTGTGTGTGTGTGTGTGTGTGTGTGTGTGTGTGTGTGTGTCTGTTTGTCTTTCTTTCTCTCTGACACATACACACACACAGACACACACAGACACACACACACACACACACACACACACACACACACACACACACACACACGACTTCCAAAAATTAGATATACTTTTATTCCTACAGAACTTGTCACAGGCAACTCTAATCAGCACTTCATTTTAAAACATGATAATCAACGTCTAAGGAGTAATTTCATGAATGAATAATGAAAGTACTTAATTGAATGGAGCTCTCATGCCTCCGGTTATTACTGGTCATTGCTCTCACTGACTCAAAAATCAATGGCTCTTTAGATTGCCAAGTCAGCCTTGCACTTCTGTAACACATGTCTACACTTAGAAAATCATCTGTAACTCTAATCTGTTCCTTTGGGGAAGAGGGTGTGATTTTAGAGTAACTGACAACAGGAGAACATATTTCTTTTCTTCTGTTGATATGAAAGTATAATTTTGTAGTTTAAAAATAATATATCTCCTACATAAGCTCACAGTACACCATCTTAACTAATAAAATTAAAAACCTACTGACAAGTCTGCCAAGTTATGAAGTTCCTTTATCAATTCATGGCAGTTGTGTGTTCCTGAATAAGATCAAGCCCTCATAATTCCTTCATAGATAAGGAGGAACCTCTGAGACACATCCCTTCTGCAGGAGCTGTTGACAGGTAATGGAGGCTGAGAGGGAAAGTAACTCTCTTTTGAGGGTGTTGTTGCTACTAGGATGCCTATCTACCTGCCAATGGCCATGCATACATTCATGTGGGAAATCATAATTGTATTTATAAAGTTCTTGATAATATTTTATTTGAAAAAGAACCTGTAGTTGGAAGGAAGTTGGAATGAGTCAAACTAGGGGCCATTGGAGAAAAGCAGTAATGGACAGACATGATGAATATACGTTTTATAAAAATGTGTCCTTTGCCTTACAGAAGCTTTGCAATTTTATGAAGTCCCATTTGGTGATTCTTGATCTTAGAACATAAGCCATTGGTGTTCTGTTCAGGAATTTTTCCCCAGTGCCCATGTGTTCAAGGCTCTTCCCTACTTTTTCTTCTATTAGTTTGAGTGTATCTGGTTTTATGTGGAGGTCCTTTGATCCACTTGGTTTTGTACAGGGTGATAAGAATGGGTGAATTTGCATTCTTTTACATGCTGACCTGCAGTTGAACCAGCACCATTTGTTGAAAATTCGTCTTTTTTCGACGGGATGGTTTTAACTCCTTTGCCAAAGGTCAAATAACCATAGGTGTGTGGGTTCATTTCTGGGTCTTCAATTCTAATCTACCTGCCTGTCTCTGTACCAATGTCATACAGTTTTTTTTTAATCACTATTGCCGTGTAATAGAGCTTGAGGTCAGGTATGGTGATTTCCCCGGAAGTTCTGTTATTGTTCAGGATAGTTTTCAATATCCTGGTTTTTTTTGTTATTCCACATGAATTTGCAAATTGCTATTTTTAACCATGAAGAATTGCGTTAGACTTTTGATGGAGATTGCGGTGAATCTGTAGATTACTTTGGGCAAGATGGCCATTTTTCCAATATTAATCCTGCCAATCCCTGAGCGTAGGAGATCTTTCCATCTTCTGAGGTCTTCAATTTCTTTCTTCAGAAACTTGAAGTTCTTGTCATACAGATTTTCAGTTGTTTGTTTAGATAGAGTCACACCAAGGTATTGTATATTATTTGTTACTATTATGAAGGGTGTTGGTTCCCTAATTTCTTTCTCAGCCTGTTTATCCTTTGAGTAGAGAAAAGGTACTGATTCGTTTGAGTTATTTCTAAATCCAGCCACTTTGTTGAAGTTGTTTATGAGGTTTAGGAGTTCTATGGTGGAACTTTTGGAGTCACTTAAATGTACTATATCATCTGCAAATAGTGATATTTTAATTTCTTCCTTTCCAATTTGTATCCCTTTGACTTTCTTTTGTTGTCTGAGTGCTCTGGCTAGAACTTTGAGTACTATATTGAATAGACAGGGAGTGAGTGGGCAGCCTTGTCTAGTCTCTGATTTTAATGTGATTGCTTTAAGTTTCTCTCCATTTAGTTTGATGTTGGGTACAAGTTTGCTGTATATTGCTTTTATTATGTTTAGGTATGGGCTTTGAATTTTTGATCTTTCCGAGACTTTTATGAAGATCCGATAGAATTCTGCACCAAACCCATCTGGTCATGGGCTTTTTTGGTCAGGAGACTTTTAATAACTGTTCCTATTTCTTTGGGAGTTATGGAACTGTTTAGATAGTTTGTCTGATCCTGATTTAACTTTGGCACCTGGTATCTATCTAGAAGACTGTCCATTTCATGCAGATTTTCCAGTTTTGTTGAACATAGGCTTTTATACTAGGATTTGATTTTTTTTAATTTCCTCATTTCTATTAATATGACTCCCTTTTCATTTCTGATTTTGTTAATTTGGATACTCTCTCTGTGCCCTCTGGTTAGTCTGGTTAAGGGTTTATCTATCTTGTTGATTTTCTCAAAGAACCAGCTCCTGGTTTGTTGATTCTCTGTATAGTACTTTTTGTTTCTACTTGGTTGACTTCAGATTAGAGTTTGATTATTTCCTGCTGTCTACTCCTCTTGGGTGTATTTGCTTCTTTTTGTTTTAGAGCTTTTAGGTGTGGTGTCAAGTTGCTACTGTATGCTCTCTCCTGTTTTTTTAGGAGGCACTCAGAGATATGAATTTTCCTCTTATCACTGCTTTCATTGTGTCACATAAGTTTGGGTATGTTGTGCCTTCATTGTCAAGCTCTGTCAGAGCAGGACAAATACAAAGACAGATGCTCACAGCCAACAATTGTACTGAAACAGTGTCCCTTTTGGAGGAGTTAGCGAAATGACTAAAGGCGCTGAAAGGTTTACAACCCTATAAGAACAACAATACCAACCAACCAGAGCTCCCAGGGACTAAACCACCGTCTAAAGAGTACACATGGACAGACCCATGGCTCCAGCTGCATATGTAGCAGAGGATGACCTTGTAGAGCACCAATGGGAGGAAAAGCCCTTGGTCCGGCCAAGGCTTGATCCCCCAGTATAAGGGAATGTCAGGGCGGGAATGCAGGAAGGGGTGGGCGGATGGGTGGGGGAACACCCTCACAGAAGAAGGGGGAGTAGAGATGGAATAGGGGGGTTATGGCTGGGAAACCGGGAAAGGAAATAACAGTTGAAATGTTAAAAAACAAACATTCAATAACCCCCCCCAAAAAAAAGAAAGAAAATATCTTCAATAAATGGTGTTGGTGTACCTGGCTGTCTGTAGACAGAAAAATAATAGACCCGTATTTGTCACCAAGCACAAAGCTCAAGTCCAAGTGGATCAAGGAACTCAACATAAAAGCACATGCACTGAATCTAATAGAAGGGAAACTGGGAAAGAGCCTTGAACTCATTGGCACAGGGGGGAATTTCCTAAACAGAATTTAAATGGCTCACGCTCTAAGATCAAGAATTGATAAATGGAACCCCATGAAGCTGGAAACCTTCTGTAAGGCAAAAGATATAGTCAATAAGACAAATCGGCATCCTACATATTGGGAAAAAATCTTCACTAACCCCACATTCGATAGAGGGCTAATATCCAAAATATATAAATAACTCAAAAAGCTAACCTTCAAAAGTCAAAGAACCCAATCAAAAATGGGGTATAGAACTAATCTTAGAATTCACAACAGAGGCATTTCAAATGGCTGAGAAGCACCTAAAGAAATTTTCAAAGACCTTAGTGATCAGAGAAATGAAAATCAAAGCAACCCTAAGATTCTACCTAGCACCAATTAGAATGGCTAAGATCAAAACCTTAGGTGACAACACATGTTGGTAAGGATGTGCAGAAAGAGGAATACTTTCCTCTATTGCTCGTGAGATTGCCAACTGGTATAACCACTCTGAAAGTCAATATGGAGGTTCCTCAAAAAATTGGAAATAGACCTACCTAAAGACCCAACAGTATCACTCTTGGGAATATACCCCAAAGATGACCCACCATGCCACAGGGGCACATGTTCCACTATGTTCATAGTGGCCTTATTTGTGACAGTCAAAGCTGGAACAACCCAGATGGCCCACGACAAAAGAATCGATACAGAAATTGGGGTTCACTTGCACAATGAAATACTACTCAGCTGTTAAGAATCAGGAATATCCTGAGTTTTGTAGGGAATGGATGGAACTGGAAAATATCATCCTGAGTGAGCTAACTCAGATCCAAAAGGACATGCATGGTATGTTCTCACTACTAAGTAGATATATGCCAAATAAAGGTCCAGAATTCCCAAGACACAGTCCACAGAACTCAGAAAGATCAACAAGCTGAAGGGGCCAAGTGAGGACATCTCATTCCCACTTGGCATGGAGAAGAAAGGGTGAGGGAGGAACAGGGGAGAGAAAGGGATGGGAGTGGGAGGAGAGGGAACATGATCTGGGGTGGGTGGGGGAAAAGGACTGAAGCCCTGAGGGCCATCAGAATGAATTAAAATAGGCAACCTGTGGAGGAAGGAGGCTGGGAGAACCCTCTAGAATTTACCAGAGACCTGGGAAATGAGAGAGCTTCAGTTCTCAAAGGGGGGACCCTAGATGAAATGCCCTACAGTGGGTAGAGAGACTATATTGAACCCATCTCCAGCAGAAAGACAGGGCATCAAGTGAGGGATGGGGTTGCTATTCAACAGTCAAAGCTCTGACCCATAATTCTACCTGTCTCAAAGAAATGTAGGGATGGAAATGGAGAGGAGCCTAAGGAAAAGAGGGTCCAGCAATAGACCCAAAGTGGGATTCAGATAAAGTGGTGGCCCCAAGACCTGACACCATTACTGAGGCTATGCGGCACTCAGAAAAAGGGACCTATCATGAAAGCCCTCCCAAAGACCCAACAAGCAGCTGAAAGAGTCAGATGTAGATATGTGCACTCAACCAATGAACAGAAGCTTCTGACCTCTCTGGTTAAATTAGGGGAAAGCTGGAGGAAATTGAGGAGGAGGATGACCCTGCAGGAGGACCAGCAGTCTCAATTAACTTGGACCCCAGAGGAGATCTCTCAGGCACTGACTGGATCACCAACAAGGCAGCATACACTAGCTGTGATGAGGTGTCCAACACTTCCATAGCGTAGGACTCCTGGGTCTGTGTTCAGTCAGAGAAAATACACCTAAGCCTCAAGGGAATGGAGGCCACAGGAAGTTTAGAGGTCTGGTGGGGTGGATGGGATGGGGACATCCTTGTAGAGACTAGAGGGGGTACAGGGTGGAAGTGTGGTATATGGAACAGTTGGGAGGTGGATGGGGAGGGGAATAAAATCTTTAGTTTAAAAATAAAAGAAATTTTAAAAAATCTCAAAACAAAACAGAAAGTTACACTGTTCTTTCTTTCATAAATTGGGGCCCTTTATTTGTATTTTTTGCTCACTTTTTCCTGTTGAAAACACAGAAACAAGTTGTTGTTCAGCCACTAATTTGTTGATGTTGAAATTTCAGCAGACAAGCTTTGATGCTCAGTCATTGATATGGTGTACAATTATTAGACTCTGGGCCTTTCATTAGATTAGGTTCATAATCTCTAGCATTGTCTGTGCCGATAGATTTAATGCACTGTCATTTGATTTGACCCTTGTCATTGGATTTTGCATGTATGTGTTGGCTTTCTGTCAGTCATGAACTAGGATAAGAAACAATCACATGAAACCTTCTAGGGTTTCAAGAGGAGCTCAGTGCTAGAGGGAATGCTTTGCCTATATAGGAATGTGGCTTCCATCAACAGAAACAGCCCCAATTACAAATGTAGAAGAGTAAAATAATGCAAAATATCTTAAGAACACTGATGTTAACAGTTCATCCAATGACAGGATAAAGAACAGTAAGTAAAAGACAGCTCTTAAAATGTATTTCCTTAGTGCGAATTTAGTTCAGGAGCTACAAAAATCCAAACCAGAACTGAGAGAACTCAATTTTGAAATGCTAGGATGAGTCAAACCAAGACTAAAGCAGAGAGCTATATAATTTTATGGGAATAAATCTTTCAAGTCGTTTTATCTCCTCATTTTCCCTCAAAGAGACTTTATTACAGTGAAATATTCTCAGACCTTTTCTCAAGCTTGTTATAGTTTTTAATGCTACCTTGGGTAGTAATAAATCCTTGCATTCCTTTGTGGGGTGCTAAGTGGAAATATGTTGAGAAGAATTGTCAAGAGAGATATTAACATCAACATTATAGGTTCTCATTCATGATCTTGGGTATTATTGGATGAAATACAACAGTAATATTGCCTCGTGAATCTTAGGATGCTGGTTTCTGAATACTAAATGTATCATAGCTTGTTCTGGAAACTTAAACTCTGATTTGCTCACTGAATAGCAGATGGGCCTAATCAGCTGAAATCCTTAACTTCTTTTCATTTATTTATCATGCTGACATATAATTATTAATAATTATCACAAATTGACTCTTTTTGCCAAGAATCAGGTCCACAATTTGCACTTAATCCTTCCAACTCCAAGACAAGGTATCGTGCTCATGTTTTAGACACTTGTAGGTGATAAAGGATAATTTTCTTAACCTCCATAAGACTATTGTATATGAAACACTAAAGTATTTTATTAAATATTCTCGAGCCAGTACTTTGATTTTAATTTTTTGGTGAATAAAAATATGCTACAGCAAATTGTCTATTTCTTGACTAAATATCTCTAACCTGAATAAAGCTAAAGTTAGTAGTAAACAATAAAAAATGTCACAAATAGGATTGCATTGGGTTTTAACAATTTACACAACATAGTCAACAAACAATATTTAATATATATCCTATCCCTTAAAGATTAGCACACTCTCTGCATATAATGATGCATCCCTACTAAGTGCTTGGTAGCTACAATCTGAACATGTAAAATGTAATTTCTCATATTGAATTCTAAGAAAACAGCAATCACTTGGTTAATATTTTGGTGACAGGCTGTTAATGTTAGAGCAAATTAATACCCAGAGGATAGATTCTCAGCTCTTGGGATAAACAGATAAATACTCTAAAAAGAAAAGCAGCTTTTCACCATGTGAACTTTTCTTGGGCACTAGAGGGAAGACTTAGTTCTTAAGAGCATTTACTTCTCCAGCAGAGAATCTAAGTTCAGCCCTCAGCTACCTCCTCACTCACCTTACAAACCTCCTGTAACTATAATTTTAGGAGATATGACATCTGCACTCTATAGTCAACACATTCACATGTGTACCTACCACACGAACACATACCTGTACACATACATTAAAAGATTAAAGATAAACCAATGTAAATACAGTATTTGTACATGATATTTTAAAAAAAACAGCAGAAAGATAATAGATAAATAAATATCCAAAAGCATATCCTTAGCATGATTCTAAGGATAACAATTAGCACATAGGATTAATGATGAAATTGTATTTTTTTATTCAGTGCTCCATATGGGTTTTAAAACAAGTATATTACACAAAACAATTGAATGGGTGAAAACACCTCTAGAAAGGAGGCTCACATTATGTGCGTTTGACATTCCGAAGAAAACACATACCTCTAAGAAAATTAAATACCTTTTCTAAAAAATGATCCCTAACGCTTCAAAGTGCTTTGGAGGAGAATTTTGTTGATGGCTGCATTTGCTGAAAGAGAGCAGAAAGCACCCGTGCAGAGGGACATCTTACAAAGAAAGATAGCACAAATGCCATGGGGCTATGAGTCCATGAATTCCCCACTGAAACGTAGTCTGTTTTGTAAATCTACAAAGGTAAAAATCTGTTTGCATCTTTGAATCATATAACAAACTCAATGCTGTAAGGTATTTTTTTACTTTATATTTTTCCTAGACACTAAATGGCAATCAATGACATTAATCCTGATGAATAATTGAAACTCTTCTAAAATATATGGCCTTATGCATAAAAGGCTTGGTACTTAACCTTCATCCCTTGTTTTAAATTGTATGAATCTATTCACGTTTATTGCATTATGCAAGTTTTAAAAATCAGGTTTAGTTTCTTTTTTAAAATTGAATTTTAGTGTTTGTTAGTTTTTTTCCAGTGCATTAAGAAGAACAGAACAGCATTCTCTACACGTATCAGCCAGAAGCAACAATGATATTAATTCTAGATCAATATCGTCTTCCTCCAAAGACACTTAAAATCTCTTTTAGATAAATAATCATTAATTTTTAAAGTGTCTATAGATATGGAAAGTGACAAGACTTTTAAGCAGCAAAACAGAAGCTAGGAATAGTGTCATACAATAAAAATGAATCTGCACTTAAACTGAGTGCTAGCATTATTCTTAAGAATGATCATGGGGAAGAGGGAGATGGCTCTGTGGGTAAAATGTTTGCTTCTTAATCATGATGACACAAGGTCACATTCCTAGAAATAAAAGAAAGCACGTATACAGTAGCAGTTTCATTGCTGTTATAGGGAGATGGGAGTCAAGGAAAGGAGAAACCATGGAAGCTTATAAGCCAACAAGCTTGGTGTAAGCAGCTGGGAACAGAGACCTTGTATGGGACCAAGAGAGGTGAGGACTGAAGCCCAGTGCAGTAGTCCTTTGACCACTACACGAGCACCATGGAATGTCCACTTACATATATGAATGCATACACACACGAATTGTATACATACGCATATACAATACAAATGCATACAGGCACACACACATGCACGCACACACGCACACACACACGCTCGCACACAAACACAATGAACTCATGCTCACAGCTTCCTAAACACTATGAATGGCTGCCTCTGATGTGTTCTACCTAGGCCTTATATATTGGGTAGGGATCCTGCACTTTTGTGATACAATAAAAGGGGTATTCTTCACAGTTTTTTATTTTCTTTCTGGAAATGCCTATTGATTAGAAATTCTCTACCAGCTCTCTTGATTTCTAAATGCCAAGTCCTTGTCCCAGGGTAGAACAAGTGTACAGCCATGCTCTCCATATTTACCACCGAGTCAAAGGGAGTGATCAAACTGCTGCACTGCCCTCTGCCACACCTGTCCCTTTCCTTTCCTCCCATCCATGTGTGATCATCTGATAACGCTCATAATAACAAACTGTCACAAGAGTCTATGTTTCAGGCCAAGCTATATGGTACCTGCATATGGCATTGGCTCTCCGTGTATATCTAACTGTCAATCAAAAGTTCTGGCATATTTCTTGAAAACGTTTGAGAATCTGACTTTGAGGCACTTCCCCTTGGCATCTCATTAAGTACTTTACAGACCTATGTGTTCCAATACCTAAGTAACCGACCATCCTGGGACTGAGGAGTTCCTACATGAAAATTCCAAAACTAAACTTAAGAAAAACCAGTGTCAGTGCAGCCAATTAGTCACCTTCTTTCTGCCTCTTGACTGCCAGCACTCTTTGATGAATGGACTAAAATCAGTATTTGTAAAAAATTGCTAAACAGTGTGGGAGAATCTCAGGATAGAATTATGAGTGTGTTTGACTCCAAAGTATGTACTTAATTCAACACACCATCTGTGAGAACTGCCTGACTTTTGCACAATTCTTTCCTGTCTTGTGTACAGTTCATTTTTTTTTAGTTAGGGCTAGTTGACCTAAAAGAAAAGTGGTGTGTGCTTCATGGATTGACTGATTTCCAAAGGAGTAAAGGGGTCAAAGTCCAAATAAAATAAAATTGAGGCCCAGGACCAATTGCTCATCTATCATGCTAACTGTATTCATCCCCCTAAGCTGATTTAGCCCATTTTCATCTGCAAAAGATTAATTTCTCATGGGAAAACATCATGATCAATAGTGACTGCAAACTTTTTTAATGATAAAAATAAAATAATGATTTCAAACTTTTTGAAATTTATCTGGAGCTTTTTTATGGCCAAGTAACAGCAGGAAAACTTAAAACATCTTAATAAATGCTTTATGTATTATAGGCAACTGTTGCATCTGGGTTCATCATTTACCACTTCTCAGTAAAAATGGTAAAAACCATTTACCAAGGAACTGAAGCTATATAGACAAAAGTCATAAAAGAGACATAAACTCAAACAGTTTCTACAAATCGTGTGAACAAGTTCCTAGGGAGGACAAACACTACAGTAAAGTAGCTGTCCTGATGTCCACTGAGAATTGGAAGCCACAGAATCAAATACATTAGGCTTGGTGTGGGCAATTCCTAG
This sequence comes from Rattus norvegicus, assembly GCF_021556685.1. Taxonomy (NCBI): domain Eukaryota; kingdom Metazoa; phylum Chordata; class Mammalia; order Rodentia; family Muridae; genus Rattus; species Rattus norvegicus. The sequence goes on along the minus strand of NC_141547.1, from coordinate 66,249,587 downwards.
GGAAAATTGCACAGAAACGGAAAGCCCAAATCGTTTCAGCTGATGAGAACAGTGTCATAGTCCCTGCGGAGTACGCTTTTAAGACATAGGCTTCTGAGTTTCTGTTACTAGTCTGCACACATAAACCATGAAACTGAGATCAAGCCATTTACCATTTCTCTGCCTCAGTTTCATGAACTCTTAAATGTAAATAAGATCTCTTGCATGCACTTTGTATTTCAATGTTAACAGCATATAAAAGTATATATCAATCATAGTACATATTTTATAGTGGGGTTATTTGTTATAGTTCTGACTATTTTTGTGAAGGCAAATAGGTTGTCTATGAGTTAGTGATGCAATCACTGGGGTATTCTCACTTTTCTTCAGATATAACAAAGTTCATTAGCATATTAAGTGAATTTTATAATATTCATTTCCTGTCAGATACAACAGATTTTTTAAATGGTGGAATTTAACAATGAGATCACCTCTATTACACCTCAATAAGATTCCAACATCACTTATTAGCTTCCTTTCACATCACTGACCTTTTCCATGATGGAGGCCGTATTAGAATTTAGATCATCTGGCAGGAAGAATCTAATTGCAATACTTTTTAGGAGCTAATATGAGAACTGAATAAACAGGAATCATAACAGCCACTTGTCATCCCTGTTACTCACAGTGCTTCATTAAATGCCCACATGGACAATGATTATTAAATGGACATCTACAGGGTACCTTTCCCAGAAGCAGCCCAGGATAACACAGGGTGACCTAGCAGTTCCTCATCTGAAACCTCAGAGATTCCAGGCCCTGTTAAGGACCATGTTTCAGCTATATGCAGGATCTATGTAAAGGAAGGTGTTAAACAGAGTAACAAGTAAGGTCATGTTCTCCTCTTTATGGCTTCATATTCAAAATATGATGTCTGTAATTCATTCAGAGTTGATCAAGGTCAATGTATTTAGGCATCCAGTGCTATGCTACCCCCTTCCCCCAATCCATTAATTAAAGTCCAGTTAGCTCATTCCATTCTAATATCCCTTCTACCCCACTCGATTCTCCCTCAGTTCATTCAGAAGCACAAGTTCTATTTCTGACAATTTTATTAACCTTATTACCGACTTGTGCCAGACTTACCTCTCAGTAGTAAGTAGCTGATCTACCAAAGCCATAACTTTGCTCAGAAGGGACTCTTGAGCTGACCAAGTTTCACTCAACAGATAGGTTTATGGTGTGTAAATCTGACTCAATTATTTCCAACAAATGCCACTAATTGGAGCACCATGTATTATAGAATAATTGAATCCTATTGGTTGTATAGAGCACTTGGCTGCTGGCTACTTCTAGTTTTAACTGACAAGTTACTCACAAGCCTATATTCTTTAGTACTTAGTGTAGAGTAAGTTTTCAATGTACATATCTAGTGAACCATGACAACTAGAACATTTGATTAACCATGAAAAGATACTGTTCAGTTAATCTAGGTGACCAAATTAGAGTATCACTTGCCACAGAAAGTGCAAGGTACAGTTCCTGAACATTTCTCTGTCATTTTCTTACAGTGTTTCCTAAAGAAAAAATGTCATGAACTCAGCTAGCTAGAACAAATATGGCAAAAATAGTATGATGCCTCTGGACATCTGAAATTCAACTTTTTTTTGGTCAGTAGAGAATTATCTTGGAATTGAAGACCCAGAAATAAAACCACACACTTATGCACACTTGATCTTTGACAAACAAGCCAAAAATATACAATGGGAAAAGATAAAGTGTCTTCAATAAATGGTCTAACTGACTGCCTGTCAGTAGAAAAATGAAAATAGACCCGTACTTTTCACCATGCAAAAAGTTCAAGTACAAGTGGATCAAGGACCTCAACATAAAACCAGATACACTGAATCTAATAAAAAAGAAAGTGGGAAAGAGCCTTGAACTCTTTGGCACAAGGGCAAATTTCCTAAACAGAACTTCAATGGCTCATGCTCTAAGATCAAGAATTGATAAATGAGACCTCATGAAACTGGAAAGCTTCTGTAAGGCAAAGGCCATAGTCAGTAAGACAAATCGGCATCCTACAAACTGGGAAAAAAAATCTTCATTAACCCACATTTGATAGAGGGATAATATCTGAAATATATAAAGAACTCAAGAAGTTAACAACCAAAAAAAAAATAAAAATAAAAAAATGTGGTATAGCACTAAACTGAGAATTTAAACAGAGGAATCACAAATGGGCTGAGAAGCACCTAACGAAATGTTTAAAGTCCTTAGTGATCAGAGAAATGCAAATCAAAGCAACCCTAAGATACTATCTAGCACAAGTTAGAATGGCTAAAATCAAAACCTCAGATAATAACACATGTTGGCAAGGATCTGGAGAAAAAGGAATACTCCTCCACTGCTGGTGGGATTGTAAGCTGCTACAACAACTCTGGAAATCAATTTGGAGGTTCCTCAGAAAATTGGAAATAGACCTACCTAAAGACCCAGAAATGCCATTCTTGGGAATACACTCCAAAGATACCCCATCATGCCACAGGGACACATGTTCCACTATGTTCATAGAGGCCTTATATGTGATAGCCAGAAGCTGGAAACAACGCAGATGTCCTATGACTGAAGAACGGATACAGAAATTGGGGTTCATTTACACAATGGAATACTACTCAGCTATTAAGAATGAGGACATCATAATTTTTGCAGGCAAATGGATGGAACTAGAAAATGTCATCCTGAGTGAGGCAACTCAGACCCAAAAGGACTTGTATGGTGTGTTTTCACTAATAACTGGATATTAGGCAAAATAAATAAAAGTACAGAATACCCAAGATACAGTCCACAGAACTCAAAAAACTCAACAAGCTGAAGGGCCCAAGTGAGGACACCTCAGTCCCACTTGAGAGAGAGAAGAAAGAAACCACAAGGGATAAGGGAGTGACAAGGAATAAAAAGGCGATTGGGGTGGAGGGAGAAGAGAACATGATTTGGTGTTGGGTGGGGGAAAAGGACTGAGGCCCTGAGGGCCAACAGACAGAATGGGCAGGCGACCTCTGGAGGAAAGAGTTTGGAAGGACCCTCTAGAATTCACCAGAGACCTGGAAAGTGAGAGACCCTCAGGAATCAAACTGAGAGGAGGGCTGGATGAAATGTCCTACAGTGGAGAGAAGGAACTTACTGAACCTACCTCTAGCAGAAAAACAGGACATTAAGTGATAGATGGGGTTGCTATTCCACAGTCAAAGTGCTGACCCATAATTCTTCCTGTCTGAAAGAAAGGCAGGGATGGAAATGAAGAGGAACCTGAGGATAAAAAGGTCCTCTGACAGGCCCAAAGTGGGATCCAGCTCAAGGGGAGGCCCCAACCCTTAACACCATTACTGAGGTTATGGGGCACTCACAGAATTACCTACCATAACTGTTCTCCAAAAGACCCAACAAGCGGCTGAAAGAGTCAGATGTAGATTTGTGCACCCAATTAATGAACAGAAAGTGCTGACCCCTCTGGTTGAGTTAGGGAAAAGCTGGAGGGAGCTAAAGAGGAGAGTAACCCTGTAGGAGGACCAGCAGTCACAATTAACCTGGACCCCTGAGATCTCTCAGACACTGGATCACCAACCAAGCAGCATGCATCAGCTAAGATGAGACCCACAACATATAAACAGTAGAGGACTCCCGGGTCTGGATTCAGTCAGAGACAATGTACCTAACCCTGGAGTCTGGAGTCCCAGGAAGTTTAGAGGGCTAGTGGGATGGATAGGATGGGGACATCCTTGTGAATATAAGGTGGGAGATGGGGAGACAGGGAGGAAGTATGGGATGTGCACTGTGAGGGGAATAAAATCTGGAGTGTAAAAGTAAATTAATGTATTTAATTTGTATAATTTATGTATTTATATATACACTTCTATACAAATTAAATAAAAATATATACTTAACAATTAATGTTGCTGTTTACCTAGGGGAAGCATCGTATTTTCCTGCTCCCCATTGCTGTGAATACAAAATTAATTTGCTTCTGTTTTGGAATTTTTCAAAGGCAAGTTGGTAGGAGAGCTAAATCAGTAATCTCCAGAGTATTTATTTCCTTGGTGTAGATATGTGACTCTTACCTGCTTAGAAAGATAAAAGAGATATTGTCACTGAAGTCTCCAGATATCTCCCTACAGAATTTTCTCCTCTATCCTCTCTCGGCACTGAAGACATAGCAAGAGTCACGAATGTATGGCCGACTATCTTTCATCATCCTGGCAGTAAATTCTGGCTACTGTTACCTAAACAAGCTCTTATATAAATCAAGGATGTCAATGAAGTTCCCCTGGGAAAAGCTTATTGTCTTAAGAATGATTCATATAACATCTTCAGTACAGAGAGAGCTTGGCACTCTGAGGATTGATATTTACAGACCTGTTGGGGTAGAGAGTAAAGTGAGTTGAAGGAGATAATCACTATGACTCTATGAACAAAACAACTAGGAACAAACCTTTGCGTGTAGGAAATACATCTCAAATATTTGCTTTCTTTAAGCCCTGCACCCAGTCTTGGTTTTCTTCTACTATGCTCTGAAGTTTTCATGAAGTCTCAATATTAGCACTTCCTGTAAAATACTTACTACTTAAAAAAAGATCACATTGAAGCTAGGTGTGAGAAGGGAGTGAGTGCTGATTAGAGTAACCAATATTGTTCACAGTTTCAGGCCACTGACCAGTTAGCCCCATGTGTGTCGTTTGTGGAGGTTTATGTGACACAGCCTCCTGGGAAGAAGTGTGTCACAAGGGGAGGGGTTTGATAACCCAAAGCCTTGCCTTTTTTCACTTTCTTCCCTCTGATTTCTGTTTCCAGTTGAAGATGTGACATCTCACATTCTTCCTCTTTCTGCTATGCCTAGTATATTAATCCCAAATAAATTCTTATTTCATGAGAACCCCTATTGAAGAGTTAGGGGAAGAACTGAAGGAGCTGAAGGGAGTTGCAACCCCATGGGAAGAAGAACAATATCAAATACTTGGAATGCCCAGAGCTCCCAGGGACTAAACCACCAACCAAAGAATACACATGGAGCGACCCATGGCTCCAGATGCATATGTAGCAGAGGATGGCCTTATCTGGCATCAATGGGGGGAGGCCCTTGGTCCCGTGGAAACTTTTTGCCTGTAGTGGCTATTCCTGGTTGTCAACGTGACTATATCTGAAATGAACTGAATTCCAGAATTGGAAGGCTCACCTGTGATCCTAATCTTGAAGCTGGGAGATACAAATTTCTGATCTGGATCTTGGCATGGAGATCTTGAGGCATAGTGGTATGAATACCAGAAGAGTAAGGCAAGGAGATTTCAGAGTTCAAGATCATCTGGGACAAAGCAAGTCCCAGATCCAATCATGGTAGTACACACTAATATGGGACACACCGTCACTAGAGACCTATATAAGGACATCGGAAGAAGGAAGACCCTCTCTCTTCTTTGCCTGCCTGCCTTGGAGGACCAAGCCACTGCCAGATCTTCGTACTTCCATTCACAGCTGCTGCAGATTATTGTTGGGGAGTGGGACTTCAGACTGTAAGTCATCAACAGATTCCCGTACCCATAATTTCTGTGACTCTAGGGAAACCTGACTAATACCGTGCTCTATCATAGTGTGATGCTAGGGCAGTGTGGCAGGAGTGGGTGGGGCATGGGGAGTACCCCCCTAGAGGCAGGGGCAGGGGGATAGGATGGGAGGTTTGCAGAGGGGAAACCAGGAAGGGGGACAATACTTGAAGTATAAATAAATAAAATAACCAATAAAAATTCTTATTGTAATAAGTTGTGCTATCCATGACACTTTATCATAACAACAGAAAGGCAACTATTGTGAGGTATTTCAGAAAAGCTACACAATTGTCTCATTTCCTGACCTTCACAGTGGATGCTATTACAGTGAAGAATCAGGGTCTGTATTGCACAGGACTCATTGTGAATTCAACTGGCAGAGTGACTTCAAGAAGTCCATGATTTGCTAAAATCTATATTAAATCAAGCTTCTAGAAAACGAGAAGATGACTCGGAGGTTTTCTTGTTATGTTCAATATTTTGTGATATTTTATGAAATATTGTGGACTGGTATCTGTAGTTTTGATAAGGCTGTAAATCTGGTATGTAAGAGTAGCTGATGGAAGATAAGAACTAGAATGAGGGCCACACCTCATCATTGCATGTGTGCTGCACAGTATTTTACGTGTTAATACATGGTGTCACATGATGAAAAATAATTTGAAATCCATATATTATAAAGTACAGAGGCTTTCCCACTGAGTGTATATGTAGAGATAGAAATAGATATCAATATCGAGATAGAATAGATAGAGAGATGAGATAGAGAAAGAGATGATATAGGTGTGTGTGTGTGTGTGCGTGTGTGTGTGTGTGTGTGTGTGTGTGTTCTTGTTGTTGTTGTTGTTCTATTAGGGAGATTGTAGAATTTCTTTCTCCCCGCCCCAAGTCACTATTTGAATCTATACTGCATAAATAGAAATTCTTCTAAATCTGTGTCTCCCTAAATATGTATATAGATTATTATTTCGAAGATCTTCAGAAAAATTGATCACAAATAGACTCAAGAGAAAGTGATAGTGTGTTAAAGTGGGGTCAAGATATTAGGTGACCCATGTTTTCACTATAGATTAAACATGGATGCAAAACTGCAAAAAGAACATAGAAAGGCAGAAGCCATCAGAAGAAGCAAGCAGAGCTTGGGTTGATGCATTTGTAACCTAGTAAAGTTGTCAAGGTGAGGAGCAATCAGGAGAAGCTGAAACAGGCAAGAGAGATTCTCTAGTCCCACCTAATACCTACCAGTGTCCTAGAACCTTGACCCTGCCAATACTTTGATCCCACACTGCTGTTCTCTCTAATGTGAACATAAGCAACGCTTGTTGAAAGCAAAAAAAAGTCCACCCAGGTTGTCATTCTTTGTTGTGGGAATCCTCAGAAATTACCAGAGCAAACTTACTATCCACCACAATGTTCAGTGAATTATATTCTGGGCTGAAATTGTTTGAAAGCAAAGAGTCAAATTTGGTACCTATGGTCCACTTCTGTGCTTGCAGATAGAAAGGAGGAAGGCAAAAAAGCATTCACCTTTAAAGTCTTGTTTCTCACTTTTCTCTTAAAGAGCCACTGACCACTCTTTTCTTTTTGTTTCTTCTTTCCTATTTCTTGGGGTACAAACTAAGGCATTGTGTACAACATGGCCCTTACTACTCCCTTTTACATTCCATTTTTGACACCTCACAGTTTTGCTTCTAGTGACTGATAACACAATTGCTTATAGTCTAAGTCCATGATTTCCATGAATGTCACACCTTTCCTTGACTGAGCCCCAGCATCATAGCAATGAGAACTTGACATTCTATCCTTCTCATAGCTTGGCTATAAAAAGGGATAGAACTAAGACTACCCAACTCAAAACAGAAAACAGTCATTGATATCATAAAACGAATGCCTATCGAAGTCCATGCAATTCATCCAATGCAGGCATGAAAGGACCTTTGAACAGCCACAAATGAACCAAGGCCCTTCCTGTCTTCTAGTTTCTTCCTCTCTTACATCATCAACTATATATTTCTTGCAGTCTCTAGAGAAAAGGAGGAGAAATAGGATGAATGAACACAGGGATAGTAAGGGCAGAATAATTAAGGAAAGTGAATTTGTGAGTGTCAGATTCATCTAATGCTTAATATAATTTTCTTGGTTTTAGAAATTAAGGACAGCTCCTATTTCTCACAATCTACATTGATCCTGTTTATATATTTTCTTTAGAGCTTGAAAGTATAGGAAGAAAACAAACAGGTACAAGACCTTTCCAGTTCAGACTGCTTACTAAAATCTGTTCTATTTGTTCTATGAGTCTTGCCACTTTGTTATGTTTACATATAAAAAAGTTAAGGTGCATAAAGGTTTCAAAATGTGTATGCAGCCAGACACTAACTAGGATTTTAGACTTGAAGATCCAAACGTTCCTTCCACTAAGCCATGTGACTTTCCCAAATATATTTTTAGACAAACTCTGGGCACATGATATCACAAGAGAAATTTCTTTTTTTAATAGGCATATGACCAAATAATTAAAAGTCTTAGATTTTATTGCCTAAAGTCACAAATGCAACAATGACCACATTTTAGGGCAAAAAATAGATGCCCTTACAAGTTCATGGAACATTAGCAAGAAATTTCTTACAATGAGCTAAACTTGTGAGCATGGGTACTTTAAATATCAAAGCACATGTCAGGGTAGAATATGCAGGAATACAGCTCTCATTACAGACAATCAGAAATAAGAAGTGATGGGAAAGAAAGCTGTAGAATCTTTCAAAGGCTCCCACTAAAAATCAACAGCTCTCTTATGTAAATTTGAGATGAACTAAAATACCAAGTAGCAAGAGAAACCTGGAATATGCAACAATAAAGCCTCCAGGCACTGGAGAGAGCATACTCAGAGGAAATCTGGACCTTCTTGGGGAGGGTTACTAATAAGGTAACTGACATAAACCTGTCGACTAGAAGGAATATTTTAAAGCAACTTGGGGCCACCTAAGCCTTAAAGAGCTAGCTTCAAATTACTAGGTTCAAATAAATTTTAGAAACAGCACTCACTGTTCCTATGAAATTCATGTTACGCTCTGTCATATTAAAGGCTCCTGAACATAATTCTGTATTAAAGCATCGTCTTATACTCAACATTTCCAAAAATAACAGCCATAAAAGTGTGCTATGTATGATTTTACTTCTCATTAACATCTTAGGTGGAAAAGGGATACACTGAGGTAACACGTTTCTAATATAAAACCAGCTAGTAATGAAAAAGATCGGATGGCTCTTCCAATATCTGCTAGGGTCGCTTAATGGAATGAAGCTTTTTCAATCTACCAAGGAAGTGTCTACACATTATAGAAGGATCTAACACATGTTTGAAATGTACTTTGTTATAGCACCAAGGGAGAATTTCAAATAACATTGCCTCAAAAGTGCAATAAATTATGGACTTCATGCAGACAAGAATTAAGCCTCTTTTTCAACCCCTGAGTTCCAGGGCTTAGACAAACCAGATGTCTGCAAAGAATATTCAACTGGTTGAATGAATAAGTGAATAAGCGAATAAGTGAATATAAAAAATTTGCAGCCAAATGATACTGTTGATTCTCAATGTTTACAAAGTTGGCACTTGTGAGTCTACCTGTGTGCTAAACACTTTATTTTATTAACTTAACATTAGTATTCACTAATTTGGAAGTAAGAGTACACAAGAGGAATACAAAATTGAGACATACTCATTTCTGGCATAGGCCTCTCAAGGTGACATTCAACCCGCTTGTTTCAATTTTTATTAAACAAGCCTATTTTCACATTGTATTCAATGTCCTGTTATAATTTTCATGATTTTGTACTTTTAAATACTTTGACACCAGTATAGCATTCTCAGAGATATAAAGGCTTTGATGTTTCACCATGAAAAAAAATGTCTATTGGATAAGCCTTATTTAGGCAAGAGTTACAGTGCTCTGTAGCCTCTATTAAGCTTGTTTTGCCTTCATGTACAGCATTTAGTATTTGCTAAGTTAGTGTGTAAAATCCATTTTTACAGCATAAATATTAGAAATAATGAAAACCAGCAGTATCTCTGCCTTTTTTAGGATTTTTATATTTTAGTAGCCCACAAAATGTTGAATACGGTGCCTGAAGAAAGAGATGATGTCATATCCTGGTTTAATATGTTATTTCTCAATATATGGTTATTGATTTCACTTCATCTAATAAAATAAAGCATTAATCCCACATGGCACCAATACAAGGCAGATGATGCTTGAAATCCCTGCTATAGTCCTTAGGTAACACTTGGACTGCTCTGTTAAGAAAATGTGACCAGCATGTGGTATATTCATTATTTAAATGTTCTTACATGTATAGATTGTATGCTGAGCAAACCCCTCCTTCACTTCCTTCTGTTCCCTCTTACCTTTCCCCACTAATACCTCTCTCTCTAACTAACCTCCATTCCTCTTTATGACTCAAAATTTCCATTGTGCTATGTGTTGGCTAGTTTATGAGAAATTGAAACAAGGTAGGTTAGGAATACGTTCCTCCCACAGACATCTCTATTATCCATTGTGATTACTTACCTGCTACTATGCTTTGAGATCTGAAATATCCCCTAAAGGCTCATGTGTTAAAGGCTTGGTTCCAATTCAATTGATGGGAGTTTTTGAAAGAGATCAGATTATTAGAGCTCTGATCCCATGAACAGGTTAGTGTGTTGTCTTACAGGATCATAAAATTTACTAGATTATTGGGAAGTTGCAGAAACCTGGGAAGTGGAACCCTGATGACAACACCAAGTGTTGCTTTGGAGACTGTCATGTCCTTTATCACACCCCTTCTCCTTTTTTCCTAGCTTCTACAAACTAAGGACTTTTGTTTTCTAGTTCTCTGCTCACAATAGCCCTTGAAAGAATAAAACTAGCCAACCATGGACTGAAGTCTTAGAAATCATGAGCAAAACTAAATTTTAAATGTGGTTTTAGATATTTTGTCACAGTAAAAGAAAGCTAATATGCCGGATACAATGACTCAAGGATGAATCAAAGGTGTGAGAAAGATCGCTGGCAGGAATCCACTCTGAAAGAGGAAAGATCTTGGATAGGGACTACATTTGTAAGCCACTAAGTCTTACAATTTGTAGTGTAAGGCTAAAGATACGGTAAGACCTTAAATATATTTCTGGGCACTTGGTGAAAGAACTTTAATGAAAACAAGCTTGCAGTATAATTTAAATTTGAGAGAGCCAAAATAAAACATTTTAATTATAATTTGGAAACATAATAGGGCAACTCAATAAGACTTAAAGATTTTAGATTCTAGATTAGAATGTATATGAAACTACTTTTGTCCCATGTCACTAAAATATGTCAACCCTTATAACCTTGAACACTTAGAGAGAGTCTTAGAAGAGGAGGTAGGGAGGGTATAAGACTAAGGGAATGAGAAGAGAGGTTCTGAAATACTTTCCTCCTCTGGACCAGACATGAGCAATGCACGTATGAACACACGACAGCTGTGTTCACCTACGAATGATTTGTACAAGACCCAGCCAGTTAAAAAGTCTAACAGGGTAAAAAGTACCCCAAATCCAACCATTAGCTTAGGAACTATTGCTAATTAACTTCAGAGTGATTCACTTTCCTTTGGGATTGCGGCCATTGGTAGGTACCACATTCTCATGCATCTATGTACAGCACTAATTGAATTTGTTGGGTATAAATAATATAATATAATTTAATATAATAATATATGATATAATATAATAATACATAATATAATATATAATGTAATATAATAATACATAATATAATATAATATAATATAATATAATATAATATAATATAATATAATATAATATATAATGGTGCGAATATGGGAGGGAGAACTCTGGGTCCTGGGAGTAGTTGGAGGTATGAGAGTGAGAGGAAGATAAGACCACATAATATATATCTTAATATACATTCATGAAAATGTGAAGAATAAATACACACACAGAGACACAAACACACCAGGACAGAGGGAAGAATGTTGTCCATGGCAGATCCCTTGACAAAGGGCTCCAGATTCAATCCCAACACCAATAAAAATAGCAAAAATGTCATGTATAACAAAAGCTTTTCTATATCCATTATAATCAATTTGTGTACTTTAAAGGAGTCATAGGATTGTATTAGACCAATCCAGGTTATCTACCTCATTGTAAGGTGTGACACATGTGTAATACAACTAGAGCGATGATACACCATTACTTGGAGGGTTCTGCTTACACTTATCATGAGAGAGTGATAGGCTGTGGGGGCATAAATCTTCAGACCGCAAACATTTCACTAGAGCTGTATGGCTTTTATCTTAAGTGTAGAGGCTTTTATATAAAGGAAATACAAATTCACAAATGAAGGTGAAACCTAGTTCATATGAACCTAAAAAATAAACTAGGAGAAAAAGCAGGCAAAACCAGGCAGAGCAGGAAAAAGAGAAATGAAACAGTTTAGCCATCACAGTGGAGACAAGGGATATTTGTTTCATGCTCTGATTTTCCAGGGGTCTCTTCTTTGGAAGATAATATAATACATTTTCTAAAATATTTGTTTTGCTTAAGTTATTTGCATGTCTCAATGTGTTGTTTCATAATTATAGTCTGGCTTCATATCTGAAGATTTGAGCCATTCTCGTCTCCCTACCTTGTTAACTTGTTTATACTATGAAACTTCTGAGTCTATAATTAAATTATTGTCCCAAACAAATTTACCATACCCATGCATACATTAGCATTTCATTATACCAGTAGGAAAAACAAAAGCATAAATGTTTACCATAGCATGTCAAGCTGAGTGAGCTGTATGCACCTAGGTTCCTACGTCTAGTATGTGGCCCGGTCCTCACAAATAAAAAAGACAGAAGTGATAACTCCAGATTCTCTCACTGAAAATTATGGCAAAGTATGATGGCTGAAAGCAATCCAGCAAATACTTATTTCAATCCTCCATTTGAAATAAGCTCTATTGATATTGAGCTCACCAGGAAATTGCCTTGACTGATGGGAAATGAACATGAATTTGATGAGAAAAGGGAGTTTACATGTATCATGATTTCTGTAGTCTGAGCACTCTGGTGATTCATTCTGACAAAACCTTTCCCATTCTCATTAGACACTAAGAAGGATACATGCTGAACAGGAAGAAAGGGCTGCTTCTTGACACAGACTCCTAACCAAACCTACTCTCAATAGTAGAAATAGAATCTCAATTAGAACAAATACTTGCTATTGAAAGTGTCTTATATTTGGAGGAAATTTGTTTCAGAAGATGCATTAGTAGTAAAGACAAAAGAAATAGACAACAAAGTTTGGAGCAGAGAAGGAAGGAAAGGCCATTCAGAGACTGCACCACCTGGGAATGCAGCCCATACATGTACAGCCACCAAACCCAGACAATATTGCAGATGCCAAGTTCATGCTGACAAGAGCCTGATATTGCTGTCTCCTGAGAGGCTCTGCAAGATCACAACAAATACAGAGGCAAGTACTAGCAGCCAACTATTGAACTGAGAACAGGATCCCCATTGGAGGACTTAGAGAAAGGATTGAAAGAGCTGAACCCTCATAAGAACAACAATACTAACCAACCAGAGCTCCCAGGGACTAAACCATCATCCAAAGAGTACATGGACAGAACCATGGAACCAGCTACATATGTAGCAGATTGTTGGGCACCAATGGGAGAAGTCCTTGGTCCTGCCAAGGTTTGATCCCCCAAGTACAGAGGAATGCCATGGCGGGGAGGTGGAAGGGGGTGGGTGGAGGGTGGGGGAACACTCTCATAGAAGAAGGGGGAGGGGGATGGAATGGGGGTTTATGGCTGGGAAACCAGGAAAAGGGATAACATTTGAAATGTAAATTAACAAAATCCAATTTAAAATAAAGAGGGAAAAAACAAATAGACAACAAACTGGCTGGCAGTAGTGCATGCCTTTATTTCCAGCACGCTGTAGGGAGAGGCAGATGGAGTTGAGGCCAGCCTGTTCTACAGAGAGTTTAGGACAGACATGGCTAAACTGAGAAACTCTGTCTCAAAAACAAAACAAAACAAAACAAAACAAAACAAAACACAAAACAAAACAAAAAGCAAAAAAACCAACCAACCAAAAAAAAAAAAAAAAAAACCAAGATAGACAATGAGAGGAGAGAGAGAGAGGGAAGGAACTGGAGGGAGGAGGAGGGAGATAAGTAGGTAAGGGGGGGGAGAGAGAGAGAGAGAGAGAGAGAGAGAGAGAGAGACTGTTTAGTGATGGGGATGTGATCCAAAGAATACATTGGTACATTAAAATGTCATTTTGTGTGTGCCACAGAATATATTTACAAAAACCCAGATTGTAATGTTCTATACCTTGCCATGTCACCATGATGAAATGGGATCTAGATGAATGAGCTCTCTGCTAATATTACATAGCATCCCTCTTTACAGTGTAGTCGTATTTAAAAACAGATGGAAAACATTCAAAACCAAGCCTTCTGGGTGGTGCAAATATAACAAATGACCTTGGGATGAAAAGAATGTTCATCACTTATCTCTTGTAGGGAACCTGGGTTTGATTCCCAGTACGCAAATAGTGGTGACAACCACCTATAACTCTGTATCCATGGCACTGGATGACCTTTCCTGGGTCTACATGTATCTTTCATATTTGTGGTGCAAAACACCCATACCCTTGAAATAATAAAAAAAAAATTCAAAGGTAGGTAAGCTACCAACATGGAAATTTACTAACTCCTTGTATGTTTTATTATGTATTTTTATTATTATAATTTGCCATTGGCCATTGACCTCATATAAATTTGTTTGGAGTCACACCAATATCATGATTAACACACGTCATTACACGTATTGTCTTTGCACTATGAAGACTAGCATGCGACTCAGGAACGTGATATTTATTTTAGCCTGGAATCTCCATTATAGAGCCTGTACATCACTGATCAAAGCATCGCTCTATATGGTTTGACTGCGTGTATTTGGTGTGTTGATACCATCTTCTCAAGAGTAGAGTATGTTTCGAAAGTTGCTCCTTCTGGCATGTAAGAACTAGTTTAAAGGCCTTATTTGGTGAATTTGCTTGCAACAAAATACAGTAGCAATGCATCTGGAAGGACTATTTCTTCAACCAAGCTACCAGATGCTCTATTTCCCCAGCTACTTAGACTTTTAGAAGTCTCATACGATTTTATGAACTGCAGCATATGCAAGGGAATGCTTCACAGGAAGTTTGTAACCTTGAAAAGGATCCAAAGTATCGAATATTTTGATTTCTGTGCTTTTTCTCCTTTTCATCAATATAAGAAAAACCTTACTGATTATACCACTGTCACATTGCATGGATGCACTGTCAAAAAGGAAAAGAATATTTTTAGGATGAGAAGATCACTTCAAACATACTATTGAATAAGTCTATATGGCTTGAAAACTTGAAAGTAAATCTTTTATTCTAGTTTTCACTCATAGAACCACATCACAATCAAAAGAGTCTCACAACATTACAACAAGAAGATTTTTTTATCCTACTCATGACCAAAATTAGTAACTCTTAATAGAATTGAATTATGTACTTAACACATACAGTGTTAAAGCTTCTTCCATCTTCCTTGTTAAAAATAAATGGATGATTCAAGGTCTTGAGGTTACAGTATGCAGTGACTGAAGGAAATATATCAACGCATCTATAGGCCGCAGCATGAGTATGATCAAGATTAGGAATTCTCATCTGTGTTTAAAATTATGGCTTAAGTTTCATTGTTACTGCTTTAAACCCAGCTTCAGTTAGTATCGTACATTCTAATGACTACTTTTTCAACCAAAAGCAAAGTACCTCAGTTTCCACCTTACATGCATTGTTCTGTGAATGCTTGGCTTGTACATGATTAAATGCTTAGAAGAATTCTTGCTCAGTACAGCATAGATGCCAAATGTGATCCCTTAATTTTAAATCATAATAACTAAATACATGCCCAAATATAGCTCCATCTCCTTCCAAAACAAACAAAAATCTAAGGTTCCCCTAGTGAGACCCAATGAGCTAGAGTGCCATCTAATGTACCCTCCCAATTCTAGTTAATTATAATCACAAAATAGCCATAAGAAAATGCTAGTATATCATCCTAATCATTTTAACCTTGAAAGAAGTTAAAAGAGCCATCTGATCACTTCTCTATGGTGTTGATGAAATTGAATCAAAGCAAGTTAAGTCAGAGCACCGATTTGAATAAATAGAAACAGAGACACCTAGGACGTGGGTTTGCAATCAGCAGGACTGCAGACCGATATTCAAAACCCGAACAGTGACCCTTAAGGCCTTTTCCTGCTCACCAGCTAAACTGGGATCTATGCTAAATGACCTCAGAGGTCTCTTCCATTTTGGGTCTCTAAATTTTAGATGAATCTATTTGGTCAGATTTGTTTCCATAAAGGCCAGAGGAGTACATATTAGATATTGTGCAGCTGTAGAAGCCTAGTTGCTAATGTCAGCCATCCATCTTTACTGATTGAAATTCATGCTGTTTAATGCCTGTGTCCTCTTAGAGCTGTCTGCAAGGACAACACTTGACAGGAAAGACAAAGACTGTTTCCAATACATTCCTTGCAAATGTCTCCATGTTCTTCGTGCAAAGTTTTCAATGTCTTCAAGGTTATATAGGATCACAGGCATTTCCAAAGAATGGGCCTAACTCTGCATTCCTTACCATCTGTCAGCATACAGGACATGAATACTGGCCAGATGTGCACAAATATTAACACTGGAACTCTGGGAATGGTATTGGAAAATGTACTTGCAGATTATATGGTAGATTAAAGAAAAACTCTTAAACGAAGCAGTTCCCTAGCCTGAAGTGACTAAAGTGATCCATGCTTAGGGCAAATCAAAGTACAGTGCACGAAGACTAGGGATATGGTTCAGTCACCATGAGCAAAGCTCTGGCATGGCCTGACCTCGGCACGTGAGGCAGAACAATGCAATAGATGTGGCAAACTGAAAGTGTTTCCTGTCCCCATTGAAAACTTCTCTACAATAGTTTTTGTTCTCTACCCTCCCTGTGTAAATCTAATCAGACGGTGCTGCTGAGCCCGCATTCTCTCGCGATTACTGATAATTTCCCACCGCACTGTAAAGCCCGTTCAGCATCATGTGTTCATGAGTGTGTAATGTGGGAATGTTTTATGTCCTGACCAACTGGCATGACCCCAGATTTGTTCTCTTATACATCCACAATAAGTAAATATATTGTTTCATATGTGGACTCATTGTTTCATATTTGCTAATTATGACTTTGCCCAACCAGAAACAGCACAATGCTGGGTCGAATCTCAAACGGTCTCATCCCTGCTTCGGTGCCCAAATGCATCTGCAGCTGTCACGTGTGCTCCCAGTCTACATAATCAGATGGTCATTCTCAATACATCCGAGGAGATGGCTCAGGCGGTGATTTAAGTCTCTGAAAACCACGTGGTGGAAGGAGAGAGCCAACTCCCTGTTTTCTGTCATCCACATGTGAGGTATAGTTCTCCCAACACACAAAATAAAAATATATATTTAAAAATGTAAAAGAAGACATAATAAGGGATAGAAAGAACCACCATTCAAGGAGGTGCCACGGTTCCTGGTTGTACATGCACACATTTACAGAGGAACACGCATGTTTGTGAGAGCAATAAGTCCACTGCTTTATATTTAGATGTCACTGTTACCTGGCACACAAAACTAAAAATACCTTCTCACTACATTTTGTACTCCCAGCCTTCTTTTTTCCCCTTACATGGGCACGATTATGTGTACAAAACATTTAAATGCACTTAGATTATTCAAAAGGAATACAATACTGTGAAGAACAATGTTCACAGAGGAAAACAAATTGGAATTCTTTTGTCTGAATTAAAAAACATAAACATTGTAATTTTTGCCTATGCCCTACCCACTGCCAGGCCCACTCTTCTTGCCATTGTGTTCTGAGGAACTTTCCGTATTGAATTATTAAATGATCCCTGAAGTTGGCTCCAGTTCATAGAACTTTGACAGCCTGATGGGTCTCAGTGCTGTGAACCGTTACCAAGAGACTAAACATCCTTGACAGCCTGATAAAAAATTAATTACTCTCCTTCCAATGGCAGGGGTGAACTCCTGCCCGAGTCTGTTAAACGCAGAGCTTTCCGAGTTCTCAATTTCGTCTCTCTTGCAAAGGGCACCCTAGAAGTTTTTCAAGAGGATTAAATAGCACATACGAGATTTCTAGATATTTCTGGCAAACACTTTATAGCTCAGTTCCTGTCACTGGCTTAATATTTTGTTCCCTTTCCCTCCTAAATGTCAGTTCCCCTTTAAAGAACAGAAGTTACCATGCAGTATAGAGAGCTGATGAGATGCTAACCTATGAAGGACACCACTTATTCACGCAGGATTTGGATCCAATATGGCAATAAGTTCCTTTCCCAGATAAATCTTTGTCTCTTCAAACATAAAAGTGAATCAATCTTAGGGAGATCTGCCTAACTCATAGGGCTAAAAACCACTGAAAAATAAAAGAAAGAAAATGTATGTTCTTAAGCATTTAAACTAATAGGTATGCAATTATGAATTAAGCTTTTACTTACAATGTTGATTAGGAAAACCCAGTTTACTGTATGATTCCTTAAATTCCATTATCTTTTCTCAGAGCAGCAGATCTCTAAACAGAACTGAGGTAGGCTAACCCACCAACTCACAAAACCATAACCCACAAACCCACAACTCACAAGCACATAATCAGGAGTAAAATTGTTCACTAATTAATTCAGGAAAATACAGCTGAATACACTAGAAAAATAGGCAATAAATAAACCTAGACTATTCTGTACACACACACACAGAGAGAGAGAGAGAGAGAGAGAGAGAGAGAGAGAGAGACAGAGACAGAGACAGAGAGAGACAGAGACAGAGAGAGAGACAGAGAGAGACAGAGAGAGAGAGATTTGAATTAACGTAGTACGTTGAGGTAATTTATCCACCATGCACAAGAAAAACAGTTTTCAGCATGTAAAACTTAATTTTATGGAGACAGACTGAAGAGACTTCCCAGAATACATTGCCTTTTCCTTCTTTCCTTCAAAAGCAAAATAAATCCCCAGCCATGCAACGTTTTGCCCACATCGTCATCAAATATATTTATATCTTTAAACAAATCTCTAGAATTAAGAATACTCTTACTTATAAAGAAAAGTTCTGGAGGGAGGTTATGGAAGGCAACCATTATCCATACTTGCCACAGGAAATGATTTTTTTAAATATCTACTTCTCTACGGTTGTCTTGGCAGGTTGACCTTTGGTTGGTCATTTATCTTACAGGGTGCACTATTCGTAGGCAGCCTGGGAATCTCAGAGCTGTGAGAGAATCGCAAAGGAAGAGAGAAAGAGGGACAAGGAATAAAAGCCTGTAGGTAAAACACATTTTCCCCAAAGTAACATCAAAGAGCAATCAAAGGACAACAGAAATGCCAAAGGGAGTTTTATAAGTTCTCGCACACCCTATTCTGCTTCCTGGAAAAGAGAAATAGGAAGTCTCTTGGGAGGCACAGAATGGAATCTATGAAAGGGTAGAGTAGGTAAGGTCAAACGTGATGCTGTTCCTACCAGTTTATGTTGTGTGGCTGTGGAATTGCAGACAATAAGAGTTGAAAGGTCTGCTCGGGTTGAGAGAAGTTGGAATCACCCACAATGAACGTGAGTTTAAACAGTCTTACTTATAGAGCCCTTCAATATCACCTACAGCAGATTTCGGACAGACTGCCAAACATCTTCTGCCAGTCTTGTGTTTTACATGCTGAGAAAGGAATCCAACAGTAACACCCTCTAGTTTCCAGAGACTTGAATGAGGAAATAGGTATGGAACTTCCTGTTTGGTGTTTTTTGTAGGAGTCCTTGTTCTTTTGTCCTGCTGCTAATGCCAATGCTAAACTTCATCTGTAAGCAAGCAACACACAGTGTGGGTTGGCCTTCATCAGTCTGGAGCCTTTAAAGATATGCAGACCCCTCCTCAGATGGATCTCCATTCTGATTTCTGTGGTATCTTATTGGCAAGACAATCTCACGACACTGAGTGAATTGTACACAAAATCAAAGATATTCAGCATCCCATCTGTTTGGTAGAATTATTAATAGAGAAAATGAAAAGTAAAGATGTGTTTCAGGGTTTGCTATCATTATCAATGTCCTAATAATAGCATTGGATATAAGGATCAGGAACTCTTATAAACACAATTATCACTGGGTTCAGGTGTTATTCTAAGTTCATGCTGATTTTTATTCTAATCGTTTTAGACTGTTTTTCCAAAGTAATATTGAGTTCATAGGTTTCTCAGAGTTAGGATACGGATTTAACTCTAGGGGATCCAGGACAATCCTATATGAAAATAAGAAATTCAATACACACAATGTGTTTTGTATATGCCAATTGAGATGAGCATTTTGAAGAGCAATAGCAGGCATGTGAGGGGATCAGGAGGAATGGAGAGTGCTTGTGGAAAAGAAGAGGAAATAAAGACCTCCTACTGAGATGGCCTTCTAAACCAAGAAAAGAATGATACCAGGTAAGAATGAGATATGCAGAGATAAAGGATATGTGTGTCAGCCAGGAAAAACACCAAAGGCAAAATTAGAGACAGGTAAGTGGAAGAACAGGGTGGCTGGAGGCACAGAACATGCGCAGACCAGGAGTTAGGAAAGGAAGAGTAAAAAGTCACAGGGTAATTTTTTTAGATCAAATTGATAAGCTATAATTGCCTACTTAAACATACAAAGCCCGGTACCAACCATCCCTTAGGAACATTGATAACAACCTGTAAATACACAAGGCGAGATCTTTACATCAGCTTCCGTTGTCCTGCCACAGCTTCTCCCCTTCCCTCTCCCTCCTGTCTCTTCCTTTTTGTTCTAGTCTCCTCCTCTTCCTTTAAACTGCTCTCCCGCCCATCCTTCCTTCTCCTCCAGTGACAGGCCTCCTTCTACCCTGTACCTGCCCCTCACCTGTACTTTACAAATTCAATGGGGAGAAGGTTCTGATGAAGTCACCGGATTCCTGAGTAGTGACTAGGCAGCTGTCCTTGGGGCAGTGGAATTAGCATCAAAATACAGATAACTTCAGGGCAAACCACAACATTTCCCCCTTTTTGTCTAGTTAAAAAGCCTTTTCACTTATATATAAATTGAGTACAATTATTACCATTCTACAATTTATAAAGCATATGATATACTCAATACCCATTCCATCACTATATCAGTTAAACAGAACATTTAGTTATCCATTCCAGCTTAAGAAAGGCTTAAAATCTATATTATATCTTGGCTAGCTTGTATACTATCTGATAACTATCTAATAAAATATGTATATTTAGAGCTAAACAGCCTGATAGGCTATGAGACTATAATCAGTCTTCGACCCCATCAGAAATCTGAGAATGACCAAATATCTATACACCTAGGCTATCCTGTGTCTGGCTAGCCAGGACAGCAAAGAGGAGGAGAACAATATTAAACTTAAGGCATACTAAACTCTAAGGAAGACATTTCTATTGAAAAAAAACCCAGACAAGGATTTGAATGTTAGTATATTATCTTCAAGTAATTGGCTCTAATAATGAGACTAAATTCCAAGCCCAATTCTTTGCCAGTCTCACAATTTGGTGCAGCTTACCATTCTTTGCCATTATCTTGTGCTTCACGAACATGCCAAGACTGTACTTAAAAGATTCCTTCTGCATGCGTGCTCTTCTCTACTCTGACTTTTCTCTCAGCTGTGAATTATCTCTGGTTTGTGCCATCTCCCTGGACAAGGTCACACACCCTTTTCAAGGGCCCTTATTCTCTACTTCATACTCAACTGTGCCATTCCCATCTTTTACAAACATTAATTAGTTAGACAATTAACCAATTACATCAAAAATGCTTCTCCCCTTCCCAATTCCTCCCTCACCTAGTTCCTCCCCTCATCCCTACTCCCCATCTCCTCTGAGAAAACTGTATAGTTTATTATGATCATGTCTATTCCTAGCATGCCACTGTAGTATCAGAGATTATCAAATTATATTCTAGGCATGGGATGCCGCTTAAATGAATGAGTGAATCTCATTCTTAGTCAACTTGATTGTATTTTTCTCTGTGTACCATCATTGTGTGTGTGTGTGTGTGTGTGTGTGTGTGTGTGTGTGTGTGTGTATGTGATATGTCTATATGTCTGCTATATACTTAAGGATAGACTCCCTTTTATAACTTGATGAGGGCTCTATATAACATTACCATAGGACGTGCCATCTACTTAAATATTTTGTAACAGTTTTTGAGATATACAATTATAGACAGAAATTATCTTTTCCTTCTTAGTTTATCATGTTTCAAAACATAGATGAGTGGTAGGCATTTTTACTTTGTTACATCTGGAACTAGTGGGACAAAGGAATCTGCTCTGATCTCTTGAAACCAGCCGCCCCAGTTGGTGTAACATTGTGGCTAAGTCTATGGTGCAGGGAGTAGATTACGTCCACTCCTGGAGTGTACTCACTTTAGAAAGCTATGTTATACTTGTCATGTTCATGAGTTTTGAAAAATCAATAAACCTTGTTGATCACACCACTAAACCCAGCAAAGGGACAAGGAACAAACACTAAAGTCTTCCTTTAGAACCCTTGCTACTTCAGCATGAAGGGACCAACAGCTGTTATGGTTGTGATGCATCCAGAGCCATGGAATCTTTGGAAAAAGTTGCTGTAAATTTTGACCCATCAAGTTCTCCTGGTTTGGACAGTTTTTAAGATAAATCCCTGTTGAGTAATTGTAGCTGTATTAAAGCATGATGATCCTGTCAATAAAACATCATTGGAAGTAGAAATGGGAAAATTTACTTCATTCATCTTAAACTGTACATACTATCATGTATAGGTAGGCATAGAAACATTGAAGATAAATCTTACACAGTTGAAAGATATTTTTCTTCAAATAAATACTGTGTACATCACTGTCTGTAGCTGCTAAACAGCTCTTGTAATAAATCAATATGTGAATAAATTCAATTTGACCAGAAATTCCAGTTACTTCCTAAGGTTGTCAGAGCTCATATCTCAATTCCATATGTAGGTCCAGTTAGCTCTCTCTAGAGGATATTACAGTACACCAGGTGTGTTATAGACACAGCTGAGGCCATTAAAAATGTATGTCCTGGAAGGATTTTAGAACTCAGACAGTGCAAGGGGAAGAATATCCTATGGCAGGTTCTGTCTTGATATACTACTGAATTGAATTTTGTTGGGTAAATTAATAACATCCTAGGCATTAAGTTTTAAGGGGAAGAACCACATATGTTCTCTATTATAGAGGGAAAATGACACGTGAGAGTAAAAGCTATGTCATCTTTTTGGTGGCTATAATAGAATTGAGATATTCATAAAAATGAAGTTGACTTTGATTCAAAGTATACTATATTTATTTATTGTACATTTACATATGTGTGTGCACATGCACATGTGTATCTGTATATGTACATGTATACATATGGGTGTATGAATGTGTTTTCATGTCCCTGAACATTCACGGGTGACAATGTGGCACTCAAAGGATAACTTTTGGGATGAGTTCTTTCCTTGTACCATACAGTTACTGAGAATTGAACACAGGTTGGCGGCCTTTCTCACTAAGCCACATCTCCAGCCGATAATGTTTCTTTTGACTCACAGTCCTGGAACTCTAACAATACAAAACCAGCATTTGCACAGCTTCCCCTGAGAGGGTGTGCTTTAAGTTCAACTCACACTGAAAGGCAGAGAGTGTGTAGGTACATTTAGAAGTATTAAAATACATTAAAATCAAGAGTCATAACTCTATATCTTACTGCTACCTTAAATATGAATATATACATTACATGTACATGTTAAATTAATGTACATAATGTGGGAATATACTACCTAGATAGAACCTTTTAAACATATTTCAGATATTTCATTTTCTCCAGATAATCAATTTGGAGTGTTTTCTGATAAATGATTTCAATTCCATGGAGATAAACATTGCTAGATTCTATATCAACCCCTTGCAAATAGCACTGTGCTAGCACTGATACAATAATCTTGCCTGAGTTATATCATGATTCTTGTTGTTTCATATTCTCTCTCTCTCTCTCTCTCTCTCTCTCTCTCTACACACACACACACACACACACACACACACACACACATATATACATATCTTCAGAGAGATAAAAAATGAAAAACAGTATTGGAAAAAATAAAGCTGCCCTTTTGTAGACTTGATCTTCAGTATAGCTGTGGGAAAATGTGACATTTCAGTGATGATTTCACACACACACACACACACACAACATTCTACTATGCTTACTAAAGAATCAGTATTTTACATATTAATATCTGGATATTAAAGAATGGAGAATAGAAAATTTGTGTCTCATACACTCAGTGCTTCATTTGGGTTCTATTTGCATATGTACTTGCTGCCACCCCCCCCCAGCACTGATTCTCACTAGTATGATAACATCCTCTGTAGGGAGCATAGTATCTCACCTATTTTATTTCGTCTACTCCTCTCCAATGTTTCTGGAAAGGTTTATATTGACACACATAGCACCTTTGGGCTTTCAGTTTACTTTCTTCATTTTAAACAATAAACACACACACATACACACACAAAAAAATCAAAAGGATGGAAGGTTTTTAAATATTAGTTGTCATGTGTTAAAGCAGTCATGGGAAAGTTTTCATGCAACGTTTGGGTGACAGAAGATGTGGGAATAGAATATTGATGGTCTGAAAGGAAGTCACTCTTAACAATTTGGATGCCATAGTTGATTTCATTGTAAAAAATAGACAAAGTGTGGCACAGCCTTCCCATAATGCAAAAGCATAGCGTGCATTGAGGCAGACTATGGACATTTATAAACATTGTACCTGCTACCTGAAATGCAAATCAGCAAGCATTTCTCAGAAAAATTTCTCAGATAATACCTGCAATGCCTTACTACTTTCACTGAAGGATCTTGCCTAATCAACTGACATCAGTAAGGAGAAATAAGTAGCGATGAGGCTTTAGAATATCAGGCTGTGAAGATGTTATAATCAAATGGGATGGAGGATGGAAACCATTAATTCCTGCCTGATTGCAGTCATGCTATTATAAAAATTTATAATTGGGGCACAAAGCAAAGACTATATGGAGTTCAACGCGATCAAAAAGCAGCATGAAGGTTGTGTTATTAACACCTCATCTTTGGAAACGTATTCTCTAATAATGTAACTTTGCAAACCCTTTGTATTCTGTTCACTAATTTCACTGAATCACTAAAGGTAGATGAAACATTCAATGTATAAACACTTTAATCTACACCTTTTTAGTTTCTGTGTATGATCAAAGGGTTGGAGTCAGGAGGTCGCAGTGCACCTCAGAACTTAATCATCTACTTTAATAAAATTAGGTCCAGTAGGATGACACAGTGGGGTAAAATGTTTACCCATAAGCCTAAAGGTTTGAGTTCAATCCCAGAAGTCACATGGTGGAAGGAAAGAACTAATGTCCAGAAGTGTTTCTCTGACTACCACATATGCACAATGAAACATATGCTGATGTATGTAACCTCGTACAGTTACAGAACTAAGACTGTAATGATAGTTTATAAGCTTTTTTATCAACTGTAAAACTGGGGTAGTAACAGCTCAGTAAATAGGTCTATTTTTGACAAGATGGAAAGAATACAAGGCTCTAGGAAAGACTAGAGCTCATGATTATTACGAAAAAATGATAAAATAATCCCAATAACAGCAATTGCTTATACTTTTTAGTTTTTAAGTTGAGAGCCGAACTAGAGCCTAGAGGTTTAAAAACGGCCAAATTGCACCCCATTGCTAATGAGAAGGCCAAAGTGCTGAGCCTGAGCAACTGAAATTAACCTTAGTTCATTTCTTGTATCCGAGTCTCTTTGTGATACCTGCCTTCTCCATGAATACATGAACACATGCATGCTTTTATACTACATATTTATTAGTAAGATTATAAACAAAGTTCACATCAACCCCTTGCAAAGTTCAGAGAATTCAGAACAGAATCTTAACTGCTTTAAGTAGAGCTCAAGAGAATGCCTTGTTAATAAAGGACATTCCACAAGGCTCTCTAAGAGCGTCACCTCACCAAAATGTGGACATAAAAGGAAATGAAGAAAGAAAAGGAGTAATGTTATACATAGTCACAAAATGAACAGAGTAACAATCTTATTCTTCTAATGAGAAATAACAAACCTGAAACATCTCTCTCTCTCTCTCTCTCTCTCTCTCTGTGTGTGTGTGTGTGTGTGTGTGTGTGTGTAGTGCATTATCCATTATTCTATGATATTACAGAGTAAAGTTAAACCAAACCCCAACTCCTATACACATCTATATCTCTTCCTCCCTCCCTCTCATACTCTGTTTGCATTCAAACAACATCCAAGTTTGCAGAAACCCTTTAAGTTCAACAATTCAATTTCACCTGGAATTCATTTTAAGTTTTTTCATTTTTATGAAATTGTCTCCTCTCATTTAATCTGTTATTGTGTCTATTTCATCTTACCTGACTTTCCCTCCCTAATCAGATTCTGTTCTTTGGGAATATTTTCCTGTGTTATTTCACATATAACAAGTTATCATTTGTCTCTAGGGAGGAGATTGATGCTTGTTTCCAAAAATCAGCAAATAACATAAGCGCAAATAGGCTTCCCAGAATCCCTTCATAGATAATAAGCTGAACTTTGTCTCACTTGATGCTTTGATATGCACTGTGCTGACCACAAGCCAATGGGTCATTCCATTTACAAAATAAGTTCTGCATCTGATTTTCAGATTACTTCATGTGCACAATTTCCATAGTGTCTATGAAAGGACCTTAGATCAAATGAACCATGGCTGGTTTTGCAACTGAACCTTATTAAAATTTAAAGGATGCCCATAAATACATAAGTGCCTGTTATATATCAAAGCTCACAAAATAAGTATTCACAAACACAGATCATTTTACCGAATCACAGACACAGAGTTATCTAAGCAAAATAAGCCTGGCACTTAGTACCACATAAGTTTACTTATTTCTGCAAAGGGAAGGTTGTAGTGATGTTAAACAACACTTTTTTTAACATAAAGGGCACTTAATTGGGTCTGACTTACAGATTCAGAGGTTCAGTCCATCATCATCAAGGTGGGAATGGGGCAACATCTAGGCAGGCATGGTACAGGCAGAGCTGAGAGTTCTACATCTTCCTTCTACATCTTTCTTCTTCATCTGAAAACTGCTAGTGGAAGACTAACTAACTTCCAGGCAGTGAGGAGTAGGGTCTTAGAGCCCATGCTCACAGTGACACACCTACTCCAACAAGGCCACACCTTGAAATAGTGTCACTCCCTGAGCCAATCATATACAAACCATTATACATGTATGGGTATTTTGCCTGCATGTATGTCTGTGCACCATGTATGTACAACTGCTGGGGAGACCAGAAAAACACATTGTATCCCCTGGCTGAAGTTACAGTTACAGCTTTAAGCTGTCATGTGGGTGCTAATATGTACTGTACCACTGAGCTGCACCTGGGTCCTCTGGAAGAGCAGTCAGTGCTCTAAACTGCAGAGCCATCTTGCTCACCTGTAAGTTTGTCTTTTTTATAGAGGCAAGCCAGTAAGGGGATAGTGAATAGGTTTCAGTGAGGAGAAGAGATTCAATCTCTCTGAGACCTGAGAATTTGCTTGGCACATTCCTCACAATGGTCCCTGAGAGCCCTGCACCCATGGCCAGCCACTGGGCGGGGTCACTTCTGGTACAACCTTTTCAAGGAACAGAGCATATGCTCAAACAGGAGCAGAAAGAGGTTGGTACCCAGGAACAGCAGACATGTGACTTTGGAGAGGGGGGAATCCCCATCTGATAACTACAATCACCTCACTCCACATACACACCCTTCTCGGAAACATTTGCCCAGCAGCCCAGTTGTTTGTCCTGGATCTAAACAACACTATTGTTTTTATTTTGTTTTAAGATCAGAAAATCCTAGAGGAGAGTGACAGCAAATACTGCTCTTATTCTCAGTACAACACTGTAGTGTTAATGTCTGCAGTAACTTTAACATGATAAGTTATGGTATTTAATGTACAAGCAAGGATATGATTGGAGTCTTCTTATTTTATTGACTTGGTTCATATTCATCAAACAGGTTAATAAGCTCATACTTAATCCTGATTATTCAAAGAGAACAACAAACTTTAATTTCTGTACCTCTTCAAGAAGATTTCTTTAATAAAATATAATTCTGCATATGTGGCGGAGCAGTTACATTGTATTTTGATCATAATATATCATATTACAAGATTAATGGGGGTACAAATATTGGGAAAACCAGTAATATAATTAAAATTACATTTCGATTTGTCTTATAAACATTTCTTTATTAAAGTTAGTGGGCTATTAAATTGAGCAGGGAAAAATAATAGAATTCATTACATGGAGTGTTCTACTTTGACACAGCTGGAGTCTGCGCTGCGCACTTATTAGGTACAAGCACTGGAGCAAAGTTGAAAAAATGCATATTATTAGTAAGGAAATCACTTTTCCCATTAGGGGATCTTCAATATCCTTGGGAGGTGTAAAGAGTATCAGTGAGGATAAAGAGTGGTGAGTTGTCTCTGTGCTGCTCTTTATCCCACAGGAACCATACCTTCAAAGAAAAACTAGTTTTGTTTCAACACACTTTCCTGATATGAAGAGGAAATGGACAAATAGGAAAATGAATGGGTGATTTATTTATGTCTAAATATAGAAGGGATAGATCCACAGTTTTCTGAGGTATACTGGGACCAAAAAAATAACAATCTATTTGCTTTCACTACCAAGACCAAAGGTGAAATAGGCATTCCAAAGAACTAGTATGGTTCCTCCATGCCTCAAAAATTATTTCAGTCTCTGCTCATAGAATTGGATTTTTGGAATGTTGTTCATTTAGACAACAATCAGAGACATCTGTTTACTGCATATGTATATTTTGGGAACTGGGTCAATTTGATGAACACTATCTTGTACTGAAAAAAAAATGGACAGAACTGAAAAGTTACAGTATCAAATGTTGATGTTTTATTATTTAAAGATTAAAGAAAAAAGCTAGTCATCATTAGTTGAGCCCTCACTATTTCCTAGAAATAATGTGAAGTGGGACACACATCTTCAACATTTTATTTCAGCTTTCTTTAGGGCATTTGAGGAGAAGAGTTGCTGATTGAAATGCTACAATCCCTTCATATCATTTACTTATGAGAAAAAATTCTTGTGACAATTAAAACCCTGAGCTTGTTTAATGAAATTTCTATGACAAAGACTAGGTCTGGATATGACTAAGCCTGGCAATTGTCACAGAATACTAGATTTCTTCCTCTAATTATCTTTATTTTGAAAAACAAACAAACAATGAGTAAACCATCTGGACTTCAATTCTAAGACTCTGAAAAGCAAAACCTCCCCCATTTTCCTTTCTCTATGAATGTCCTTACTGCTTTGTCTTTGATCTAGCCACCATCTTATAATGAACAACAACAAAACAGTACTGAATACTCATTTTTATGCAAAAGAAAGAAAATGAAGGATTGAACACATAGTATTCACTCACTGATAATTGGATATTAACCCAAAAGCTTGGATTACCCAAGATACAGTACACAGACCACATGAAGCTCAAGAAGGACGACCAGAGTATGGATGCTTCAGTCCTTCTTAGAAGAGAGAACAAAAATATTGTAGGAGGAGATATGGAGACAAAGTTTGGAGCAGAGACTCAAGGGATGGCTGTTCAGAGTCTGCCCTACCTGGGAATCCAGCTCATATATATATATATATATATATATATATATATATATATATATATATATATATAAGACCACCAAACCCAGATAATATTGCCAATGTTAAGAAGTGCATGCTGACAGGAGCCTGATATAGCTATCTCCTGAGAGGCTCTGCCAAAGCATAACAAATACAGCGGTGAGTTCCACCAGCCAACCATTGAACTGAGAGCAGGGTCCCCATTGGAGGAGTTAGAGAAAGGATTGAAGGAGTTGAAGGGGCTTGCCAACCCCTCAGAACAATATCAACCAACCAGAGCTCCT
This sequence comes from Rattus norvegicus, assembly GCF_021556685.1. Classification (NCBI taxonomy): domain Eukaryota; kingdom Metazoa; phylum Chordata; class Mammalia; order Rodentia; family Muridae; genus Rattus; species Rattus norvegicus. Next base: position 66,219,841 of record NC_141547.1, on the reverse strand, counting down.
AGGAACTAAACCACCATCCAAAGAGTACACATGAACAGATCCATGGCTCCAGCTGCATATGTAGCAGAGGATGGTCTTGTTGGGTAGCAGTGGGAGGAGAAGCCCTTGGTCCTGCCAAGGCTAAATCCTCCAGTGTAGGGGAATGTCAGGATGGGGAGGAGGGAAGGGGTGGGTGGTTGGTTGGGGGAACACCCTCATACAAGAAGGGGGAGGGGGGATGTGATGGAGGTATATGGACAGGAAACCAGGAAAGGGGATAACATTTGAAATGTAAATTTAAGAAATAATCCAAGAAAAAAGAAAAAGAAAATGGTTTGTTACCTTAACTTTTCTAGAAGCTAACAACTTCTGGGACACACAAGAATGATGTCTAGTGAAGCTCATCAGAAATTCTAAGCACTCAAAATGAAGGATTGCAATGTAAGTAGTTGTCACTAACATTTAATTTATAGAAGTTGATAGGGTGCTTAACCTGATGTTAAAGACCCATTAGGAATTCATCTGTGTTCCCTAAAGTCTAAACAGCTTCTTATCAGCCCCCTTTTATTAGTGTAGGGTGTCTATGGACAGTTTCATTCTTTTTGTTTTGATTAATTTGATTATTTATTTACATTTCACATGTCTCCCCTCTGCAACTCCCCCCATCCCATCCACCCTCCCTTTTGCCTCTAAGAGGGTGCTCTTTCATGTATCCACCCATGGATTTTGTAAACAATTGGATGCAACTAGAAAATAGCAACCTGAGTGAGGTAACCCAGACCCAAAAGGAAACACATGGTATGTCCTCAACCCTTTTTAAAGCCTGTAAAAGACTCATTCCTCACTAGTTGTGTTTATTATTTTCCTCCAAACATGCTTAGCTGTTTCCAGTAAAATGACATGTAATGTTTGGGGAATTCATAATAGTTTAATGGTTTTAAATATCAGGATGACTTCATAATCAAATCAAATGACTACCATTTTTATTGTGCATCAAACATTTTCAAGCCTACACTATAAGAATGTTTGTTTTTTTTCCAAATAAGACATAGCAATAGAAACAAGAAAGCCCTTTTAATGAATATTTCATGTCATAGAATTGGGAATTATGTGTATATATAAAAAGATAAGATTGTATCCACAAGTTTCATATTTTAACACAGTATAAAAAATATTGTGGTCTAAAATTGATTTCCAGCTCAATATATCAAAGTGAATAAAAATACTTTCACATTTACATTCTACCTCTTAACACGCGCAAATACACAGAACCCAAAATATCTTTTGCAATTATCTTAATTACTGTTACCTTTGATTTATCTTACAAGGGCAATGCATTTGAAATTGTAATTTCTCATTAACATCAGTGAGATTTCACTGGATTTTAAAAAACATTACCTCTTTGTTGGTGGGTCTGATATTTTTAATGCATTTTGAGTCAGTGAATAGAAATGTCTTAATGGCTTGTTTTCATCTCAAAGCTCAGTTTTTAAAGGGCTATGCTTTTGCAGTGGCAGGAAAATTTAAAATCTCCCAGAGAAAGATACATCTTTCCAACAAACATATTTGAATGTATTAGTAGACAAAACTGCTATGTTAAAAACGGATCTAAATCCAAAATTGCTTTTCTCAGTTGAATGCCTATAACTTGTTCTATGAATAAAGCATTTCTCCAAAACTTGCCTACTAAAATGTGCCCTGCAAAGAGAATATGAAAAATAGAATTTTAACCTCCTACCTTTCTGGGTGAGTTTTTTCATAGTGATTAACCTCAGTGTGTTGCCATCGAATAATTTTACAAAATATTATTTTCATTACAGATCTCCCCATGATCACTTTGAGAAACAAATGGATAAATCTGAAATGCCATGAAAATTATGAAGTATAAATTTGTGAATGATGGGTGATTATGCCCATTCCTCACACATCAAGTTATAATTAGTCAATATATAAATAGAGTGAATAAGAAAAGATACCCGAGTTTGACACTAGGAAAGATGCATGAAGCATTCTGTATAACAAGACAGAGTAGTTCAAATACTGTGAGAATTCAGAGGAATGGGAATAATTATTTTGATCAAGAAAATGGGGTAGCTAGAGAAGGCAAATATGATGCTGTGCAGGCTTGAACCTGAACTTCATGTTATAAAAATATGAGATAGGTATGGGAGGTTGTCATAGATTTGAAGAGAACAGATCATCTCTGCTAGCTTTGATTATCTGACATACAATAAAATAAATAATTACTGTATACTTTTAGTGATCAATATTTTTCAAAAGATTCATTTAACCATATCAAAAGTTACCTGATTTTCAAGGTCACAATTTTCACTGTATTTTATTACATTCCTATGCTTCCAAAGATGCTGTTTTTTTCTAATTTTTTGTTGCTGCCTGTTGTTGTTCTAACTTCTGTGATTTGACTCTGAGCATTGGGGGAAAATGGAGGCTGAAGGGGCCACCTTCTGTTGCCAGATAGACCTCCCAGTAGATGCTAGGAACAGCAACTTCAACCCAACACATGTCCTTCCTACAAGTGTGCAGGGACCACGATGGAGCAGAGACAGAGGAAATGGCCAACCAATGATTGACCCAAATTGAAACCTATCCCTTGTGCAAGAACCAATCCCTGGCATCATTAATAATATTGTTATGCTTACAGATAGGAACCTAGCATAATTGTCCTCTGTGAGGCTGTGTCAAGCAGCCAGTGGAATGGCATGCAAAGAACTACAGCTAAACATGAGCGGTAGTTTGAGGAGTCTTGTGGATGGATGGATGAGGATTGAGGGATGCGGAGACAACAGGCACTCCCCAGGAAGACTAACATAGTCAGCTAATGTGAACCTTTGGGGGTTCCCAGAGGCTGAACCACCAATCAAAGAGCAAGCATGGGCTCGACCTAGGCCCCACCACATATGTAGCAGATATACGACTTGGTCTTCATGCAGCTTCTCCAAAAACGACAATGGAGGCCTTCACTGAATCTGTTTCCTGCCTGTGGATATCCTTCCCCTCCCTAATGGGGCCACCTTTTCTGGCCTCAGTAGGAGAGGAACCCTCCAGTCCTGAAGTGACTTGGGCCAAGGTGTGATGATAACAAGCAGGGGGCTGCCCTTCTTAGAAGAGAAGGGGAGAGGTAAGTGGGGGTTGGGGTGAGGAGGGGCCTGGAAGCGGGGGTGATATTGGGATGTAAAGTGAATCGATAAGTAACTTAATGAAAAAATATTCTAGACCTATGATTTCTCCTTTCAAGTACAAAATGAGTGCACAGATTGGTGCTTGTTCTGAACATGCCAACATTTTAACGTATGGCAAGAATGAAGGCAGCAAATAGAGAGCAAATGGACAATTAATTTGAGCACCAAGTGTTCCTTAATGAAAGGTGACAAACAAAATAAAAATTTTAAGACAAAACCCTAGAATTAGGCTCTGAGCAACTTTAGAACTAAAATAAAAAGAAGACACATGCATGCCACTCAGTTCTGATTAATTGCCAGGAGTTTCTGAAAATAGGTTAGTGCACTGAATGAATTAATCACAACAAACATAAGCAAAATAATTGCTTGACCATTATCACAACCGCCATTGTCATCCTTAACACCACTAACACTGGACTACTTTGTGAGCATTCTGTTTGTGGTAGGAATTCAGAATATTCTTCTATCATTGGATTGTTGCCTCCCTATTTTATATAGGAAGAAACTGGAGAGCAGAGATGTTAAATTCCTGGATACTGGCCATAACAGTTATGCATCCCCGAGTGTGTATTAAAAAATTCCTTTGTTAATTGCCATATTTTACTCTGAGAAAATTCATCTATATCATTTTTTTTTCAAGATAGTAAGGTCACTTCAAGCCTCAAGTTCCACCTGACAACTTATATTATCTGTCTAAATTCTTGGCTTGGTTTATTTATAATCCCCTCTGTGTGTTCCCTTTTTTCTCCTCTTTCTTATTCTACATTTGTGACAGGCTTCAGAGGTGAGAAGCTTAATGCTGGTGATGAGAAATTGAAAATATGTAGCTTCTAACCAGGAGGGGATGCCAGAAATGAACAAAAAAAAATTCACAGAGGATTCATCAGGGTAAGAAAAGACCCAACTGTATTACTATAGAGGGAAAAATAACCCTCTACTCAATCAACGAGACCTGGCTGTAGTTGCTCAGAAAGGGGGCCATTTACCTCAGAGTTATAAACATAGAGGCTGTAACTGCTCATCTTCCTAAGTGTTCCTATTTGGCCCCTCACTCTTACATACATAATACAGTAGACAATAATTTGTGTATAAATGAGCAGCAGGTGCATTCATATTCTCTTGCCAAGAAGCTATGCCAGTGTTAAGCAGGACTGATAAGCCAAAGCTAACATCAATGGGTTTCACTGCTAAGTGTGAAGGGGGATGATAGTGGAACAGACAAGGTCAAGTAAAAGCCCATCTGGCTTGCCAAAGGGCCAATTATTACCCAGGATTTGGAATGTGTTTAGGGCATAGGAGACAAAGTTACACAGAAGGAAAATCCACAGCTTTGGAACTCTGGTATGTTTCACATTTGATGGAGAATATTCACAAGAACATTAACTGATTTTAAAAGTCTATACAATTCTAAAAATATTAATAACCACCCAGGAGTCCTAAAGGCTTTGATTGTATCTGTTAGCCATTATCTCATCAAGCACAAACAACGTTTTGGTGGAAAAACAGAAATTGGTTCATAGACACATAACTTTTGTATAAATATATGGTTACATAAAATATAAAACAGAAAGAGGATCTGAATCTAGAATTGCCTATCACTAATAAATAAAATACTGTTAAATGTATAGTACCTTAATATCTCAATATTTTATACCTGATAGAATTATAACACATAAAAACCCTACAATACACATATTTCTGATAAAACCAGATAGTCAAGAAAGGCTCAGCAAAATACATGTTTTTTTGTCCGTCCAACATGACATGATCAGTTTAATTCTTTTATTTCCCAAAATTTGATGCCTGTCTTAGTTTAATTATTATATACATCAGTAAATTCTTAGTACTTTTGTATAAATATTTATATTTACCAGGTCTGAAATGCATTAAAATTCTAGAGATAAAAGCTTATATACATAAACTCATAGTAGAGCATTTCAGAGTTTCACATAGTAGATAATAAAACCATACATGTATACAAATGCAAAAACGGGGTGACTATCTTGAAAAGCTCTTGCCAACACTTGGATATGTGAGGCACTTTTTCAAAATCTCTGTGTCAGTTAACATCTATCCTGGTTAAACTATACATTATTCAAAGTCTTTGCATCTTAAAGAAAACTGGTTAAATTCTTCTTAACATTTTAGTACAACAGCTCCTGCATTTACCAAGATAGCTCCCTAATAAAAGACCATCATAATTTGAAGATATCAGACATCAAAAACCACTTCCAAAGTTCTAACCTCCAGAGCACATTTAAGAGACATAGTATACTATGAAAATACTGGCTTGTAAGAAGAACAAACTTCCCCATTGAAACAATAGTTCCCACATTGTTACACGCTCCTGTACCCTCATGAAATAGAAAATCATTTTAGCATGGTTAGGAACCATCTGGATGTGTACCCTGAGTCACATGAACATTTGATGTCTTGCCATCTTCCTTTAGTGCCACATGCAATGCATATTTTATATAACCATTCCACCGAAAACTATGCAAAACCACCAGCCTCCTATCCTTCTGTGACTTTTGATGTGCTTTGTTCTCTCATTGCTTTTATGTCAGTTCCTAGTTGTTGACTAAGACTAAATTTGGACCTTAGTTATTCAGTAAACTGACTCTTATTTCAGATGCATTATCCCTACCTATCACTATTCCAAGGACATCCTCAGCATGTTATTACAAACAGCAATATTTAGCAAGGACAACGACAGCAGATCGGCTACAGTGTCAGTAGTACATATCCTTATTAGTACTACTGTCTAAATTTCCATACTGAGTGCTGCCCCATGTACCATACACAGTACCCAGGGCTTCCTCACTGTTAAGGCCCTATCAGTGAGAATTGTTATCATTCCTGCTTTCCAGCTGAGCTATGCTGACTTGATTTTAATTTCTCCTATATCCTCATCTACCTCTCTCTCAAAATTTCTTATTTCCTGATTTTTTGCCACCCCATTTCTCTCTTAATTGGTTTAGTTCTATATTTATTTATTTCCCCAAAGAATTTTCTTTCCTGTGGATGCTACTTCTGTATTTCAGACTTCCAAATCTGCCTCCACTTTCCTCCGTACTGAATTCATCCTTTTTCAGATTGTCTCATTTCTTTTCTAACAAGTTTGAGCCTAGATGTTCAGTTCATTTGACTTTTTTTGCGCGCTGTAGTAACATAAATATTTAAGCTTACAGATTTCCCTTGAGCAATGCCTTTAGCTTTGGGTCATATTACCTGAGTGAAATCCATGTTTCCATTATGAAACACTATAAATAAAGTCATTCCCACATGTAACAAATCATAGCAGCAAGAGACTTCTTTCCTGGAGAGTGAAGCATAATACTTTTTATCAGAACACCTAGCTCTTTGGTGATTACTATGTCAGTGTTCTCTGCACACATGGGCCTACATAAATTCTTGGTCAATGTTGTCTGTGCTGGTATCACTTCAGTTCATTATGCATATTATTATTGCTAAAAATTAAGACAAGTGGATCTTTCAATACCTTCCTTATATTGATCCAAAATTTTGTGTGGATACTTTTTTTAAGATTCCAAAAATGCCAGCCCTCATCATTTTCATAAGAGCATCCTCAACCTGGAAAGACAATTCTGAGGATAACAGGAATAAGCTTTTTGAATTAATTTTAGCATCACTAGTGCACTAGGTACATTAGAAAGGAAACTGATGGAAAACAGAGAGTTGAGGCCTGGTTACAGATATAAGCGTGCTTCACCACGAGCATAACATATTAGGCATCTTAGAACTCATGGCATCTTGTGGCATTATTAGAATACTAGAATACTAAAGATGTAAAGGAAAATTTTACCATTGTTTCAAGGAATAACCTAAATAAGTTTAGGAGATATGATCTTGAGTGACTTTTATTTAATTTGAGCCATGAATAAAATAAACATCTGCAAATCTAGTAATATTCGAAAATGAGAGAAAAAATTTCAAAGTTCAGAAGACACTGTTTTGGGTAAGGCAAACATTCAATATAAGACTTTAAGGTAAAAGTGCCATCTTCATAAAGGACTACATTTAAGCTCCCCATACCAATCTAAGTTTAAGTCACTGGGTTACCTTGTAGCTGTTTGTCCTAGACCTCACTTTGTAGACCAGGTTGATCTTGAATTCCTGCTTCTAAATCCTGGGATTATAGGCATATGCCAACATGTGAAACAAGAAGCACAATATATAATATAATTCTCCTGTGACAACTTATAATGTGCCATGTTTCTTTTAGTAGTTAGTCATGGAAAGACAATAGAGAACTACAGCTTTGATTTTATGACAAATATCAGAAAGTGTATGTCTTTTTAAAACTTTATTTGATCAATTTTTACAGTGCAGATTTTATCCCCCTCCTGGTCTACCCTCTGACTGTTCCACATTCCATACCTCCTCCCCCATCTCCACGAGGATGTTCCCTCCCCATCACCTCCAAGCCCACTGAGAGAACTATAAGGCACACAAGCATTTAAAAGCCTTGTGAAATGTTTGCCCGGAAACTGGGAAAGGGAATAACATTCGAAATGTAAATAAGAAATGCTCAAGTTAATAAAAAAATAAATTACTTGCAAAAAAAAAAAAATAAAAGCCTTGTGAAACCTACACATGATTTTCAATGAGGAAAACTTTTAAGTAGTCTTCTCTGACTAAGAGTGGTCTGGTTGTTTAATGTTGTTCTTCCTATGGGGTTGCAAACCTCTTCAGCTCCTTCAGTCCTTTCTCTAACTCCTCACTGGGGACCCTGTGCTCAGTTCAATGGTTGACTGTGAGCATCTATCTCTGTATTTGTCAGGCTCTGGCAAGAGCCTCTCAGGAGACAGCTATATGTCAGCAAGCACTTCTTGATATCTGCAATAGTGTCTGAGTTTGGTGAGTATATGTGATGGATCCCCATGTGGCACTCTTTGGATGGACTTTTATTCAATCTCTGCTCTTGACAATCATTTACTGAATACGATATAGCTACAAAAGGAAATGGTCCTGGACCCGTGTGTCAATCATGTGATAGCTATTTAAATGCATATTTCTTTTGTCTTAAAAATAAGCAAAATGAAAACCAGTAAGTTTCTGTTTGGTTAATAAACTTACAATTTAGGTAGTTACTTAGTGGACTTATATTATTTATTAAGTTATAGCTATTCTGTAACTGAACAAGTCCACTCTAAGAATTTTGGGGAGATGGAGAGATGGCTCGGTAGTTAAGAACTCTTGTTCTTTCAGAGGACTTGAGCTCAAGTTCCAGCATCCACATGGATATTCCCACTGTCCATAATTTCACTTACTGGATGCACATGATTACAGGCATACATTTGAGCAAGACATGCACATATAATAAATTAATCTTAATAGTTTTTTAAAAAAGAAATATTTGGTATGCAAATAGGAACCTTAGATATGACTTGTACTCCAAAAACTCAAATCTTAACATCTCTTAATACACTCAGACATAATTGCAATTCTGCTCAAATCAATACCTGAAAATCTATTCCAGAGATGATTTTTATATGTCTGGTAAGGAATTTATCAAAAATATAAAATAATAAGTTTTAAAATTTAGTTGTTTATTTTCATTATTCATTTTACTGAATTCCTATTTTCTTTAATAACACATTTTTCTCTAAACATTGATCTCATTTGAGATACTATGATTATAATTATCTCACATTAATATGCTAATTTCTTTTAAAAAATATACCCAATTAAAACACATAAGGGTTTAACCACTATAGACTTAATTAGGTTAATTAAAATACTATCTCATTTTACTTCTACTATACAATTACTCCATTATCATTAATAGTTTTCATAATAATCATAATAATATTACAATATACTATCTATTGAGTATTTCTGTTCTAAAACATTAGTTTTATGGTTCAGTTCATTACAAATCTCAGTCAGCTGCACTCCCACTGAGGATTGGCCTGTTTTTCTTTAGCTGTATAAAATCTACTCTATGAACTACTACCAAATTATCATTGCAGTCATAAAAATTTTACCAACTAATTTCACTAGCTGATAGGGACTTTGTAGACTTGCTTTGAATGTACTGTGTGGATATGATACTGAGATATCATCAGAGTAATTGAAAATGATTGGAAGAGCATTGACTCTAGTAAGAGGACAGCACACATCTCTTTGTCAACTGCTGAAGAATATAAGGGTTGCATGACCATGTGTGACCTTGGTTTTGCTCATTGCTGCAGTGTCCCTTTATGTTAAAAGTTGTGATGTAAGGGATGCACCACATTTCTGAAGCTGATATGTTTTTTGTATGTATTCCTCTTTTTCCATAGCCTGAAGGCTTTTCCTGAAATGTCTGGTTAGCTCTGTTCCACCTTTCAGAACTCTACAAAGATATAGCTCACAGAAGTATCTATTATCTTCTCCTCAGTAGTATTAGTTGTATGCATATCTGCATCTAATATATTGTACTGGAATGGGTACCATTTACTAGTGTCTATGCAATGCAAGACAACTAACGGATATCTACCCTTGATAATTTCTCCAACCCTTCCTAGAAGCTTAACATTGTTGTACATACATTAGCTGCAGAGAGAACAAGAGCTTTTTTTCTGGCTTGTATGCAGCTTCTTAGAATGCATGATGACTAAACATGACTTTCTTCTGGATTCCACCCAAGGTCATTCTGCTTCTAGAGTGTAGAATCTTTACATGCTCAATTGAACAAATAAGCAAACAGAGCTGTATTCTTCTGAGTCTCTCTCTCTCTCTCTCTCTCTCTCTCTCTCTCTCTCTCTCTCTCTCTCTGTGTGTGTGTGTGTGTGTGTGTGTATTCATAAACACACAAAGTGACAGAGAGTCACAAAATCCATACATCATACAAGTAACAGGTCAGGGAAGTAAAAGCAAAAGAAAAAGAAAATGAGAGAAGATAAGAGATTGTAAGACAAGCAAACAAACTAACAATCTGTGCTAAAGTAGTTTTCAGCCACCATTTTGTTCAGCAGAGAAAACACTAGAGTAGACTGAATCTTCTACTTGCCTCCTGCACTCCCCTCTTTTTTATTGTCTTAAATGCTGTAGCATTTGTTAATGCTCCTGTGCTCTAGCTTTTGGCATCCAAGGGCAAGAGGAGGAATGACTACTTTCTTGCTCTCACCACCTGAAATATCATACTCTTAAAAGTATATTTGCCTTGAGCAGTGACTTTTAAATACAACTCATTTGTAGACTTAACCAATGTCTATAGATTGAAGTGTTTAATTGAAACATAAGTATATTTCTTACACCATTCATTTTTGCTTATAAAATTGCTATTTATTTATTTAGTATCCTTTTAAACTTACATAGTTCTATACCTAGTTTCTTTGAAATAAACTGTTCTAATTCTGGATCATACTAAACATTTTCATGATCAAAAAGCCAGGGACGGGATGATGAGGCCCACTGTTCTGATTTTTAGTTTGAGATGGCTTCAATAGGCAGACCCTAAGCTAAGTCACAAAGAGATAAGCTAATACCGATGGCTCAGTGTTTCTTTATAATGTGAAAAACTACAGTTAATGCCACAGTACCACTTAATTACAACATGTATTAAACTGCCATTGTACTTCTAGATCCCAATCAGGTTTTCTAGTGTCATAAGGAGCATTGCTTTATTTCAATTTATTTATATCTTCGTTGTAAACCACCAACTATGCAACTTACTAATTTCTATTTCAATTAGGTTACATATAGTCTTTGTGCTTATTTATGCTCCTAGGGCTTTAGAAAACAATGAATCCACATCCATAATATAAAAGTTACATTACCTTAGTTGTCATGTAAGATAAACCACCTTCAATCACTTTGATTTTTATTTTAGAAACCTGCTGTATTATGCACAAGGCAAAAATCTATTGAAATTCTGTATTTCACAATTTACGGATAATTCAACACATGTTGAATACAATGACAACTGGGTTGCTATTCTCCACAAGCCATCTCTCAGGATACAAATGAAATCTTAATTTAACAAAATGTTTCCACCTAACTTTGACTCATGTAGCACTACAAGAATGTGAAACACAAGAAAAATTACTTTTGAAAAGAAATATTTTAGCGACCTTGGCTTCTATCCAACAAAGCTACTTGTCTGACATGGGTGCTTCACATGTAAAGAGCAGGAGGGAAAGGCATGTTGATAACTCCTGCTTTTGTAAGGATATGAGATCTATCACTGTGCTTTGCAACAAGAATGGTCAATTAAAGTCAATGACAAATAAGAGTATCATTTCCAACATCGATATCCAGCATCCAAAACTGCATTTCCAAGTAAAAGGAACTATATTATTATTCATCACTGACTTTTATCTGCAATAGCCATAGATTGCTGAAATTTAACTATAAAATATAGGAGCACTCAACATATGAGTGCAAATAAATAAATGAGACAAATTCTTTTTAGTGATGACCTTGATATAGGTTATTTTAGGATATATTTATTTCGATTATTGCCCACAGCAATGCTTTTAAATATTTGTGACTTATCTATCTTGTACATAGAGAAAGTTCTACTGAGATAGTGTGAATGCCTTATGAAGGTTGAGTTAGTGGACTACAGAAATGACCTATAACTCATATGTGTCTTTTTCTATAAACCAGCTTTGATTGTGTAAGGAATGTTCATCAAGATATTGAATAGTTCTAATGAAGCTAATAACTCCTTAAGACTTAAAACAAACTACTCAGCATCACTGTATTCAGTGATATATCTAACTTTATATGGTATTGAATCAACACACCCTTCTATGTAACTCTTTAAGATACTTTATGAAAATTAAATGTGTTCCAAGCAACTGTTCTTTATATTCACCCAAGCTTCTCGCTGAAAGATGTCACATTTAAATCATCCTAACAATGACAAAACAAGATAATACACACCTATATTCCCAAATACATGAGAATCTGAGGCTTGAAAAACTGAAAGAAGAAGCTTACATGTTTGAAGCCTGTCTAAGCAACCCCGGAAGAGAATGCTCTGAAGTGAAAGTCTTAAAGGTACTGGGTGAGAACTCAGCATTACAATGCTTCCCAAGCCTTGTAGGTCCATGGAATAAAAATCCCAAAGAGACCAAATATGCTAATGGTCAAATGAATAGAAGAATGAATGAGTGATTGAATGATACCATTATATAAAAATGGCAGTTTTTCAACTGTCCCTTTCCTCTAGAAAGCTACTGGGTCCACTGTTTCAGAAAACAAACAAACAAACAAACAAACAAACAAACAAAACTACCCACACATCATCAGGAAGAGCAGTCAAGTCTTATCTGGGATGCAAAAATTAAACTTGCTTTCCTCAACTTAACAGTAAAGAGCAGGAGGGAAAGGCACATTGATAACTCCTGCTTTTGTAAGGGTATGTCAGCTTGTTCAGAGAACAAATGACCCAGTGGAATGAGTACGTGGAGAGTTTATCTAGGAGGGGAGACACTCAGCTTGAGCTAAATTTATAAACCGAAATGTATGTTCAGTTTATTTTTTCTCCTGTAGTTCTCTTTGTCATCTTGCACATTGACATTAAATATAGGCCTGCAGAGAAAATAATATCCATTCTCTACTGTTTATGAGAAACACTTACCCAAATGAAAGTAAACACATTAGTAGAAAAACAGCACAATATCAGAGCTTCAGGGGACCCACTAATTTCAAGGAATTAATAACTTGAGGAACTCACAATTCTACATTTAAAATGCCATTTGTGTTATAGCAATTCCATAGGCTTTTCTTCTAAGAAATCTGGAAGAGGCTACAAACATTCCCGTAGTTTCGAATCATTGGTCTCTAACAAAATACGTCATTGTTCAAAAGAAAAAAGTGTGTGTGTGTGTGTGTGTGTGTGTGTGTGTGTGTGTGTGTGTGTGTTGTCTGTGTTTCTGTTCAAATCCTACTATTCCAGTTACAATTTATCCAAGTATGAAAAAAGTGTCTTTCCCTCAAATTTGGTGTTTAATTTATATTATATTACAGATAAAATACAAATAGAATTAATAAACAAAACAGGCAATTTAAGAAATAGTGACACAGACCTATAGAATAACATCTGAGGAATATCAAAACACTGGTCAGATTGAGAAATGTATTTTGCATATTCTATCTATGGACTCATAAACTGATTGTCTACTTCTTAAATATAAATAATAGAACCACTGTCTGAGACTAGAATAATAAATTTGAAGCATAGAATTTTTAAACAGATGAAAGAAGTCTGCTGATTAATGAACAAGGCAGTGACTATCACGTAGCCAGCAACAACAATAAGTAAAGACTTGGTTGGTGTTAATTAGATGAGTTACTTCAGATTTGACTGAATATCTGTGATAGATAATCCAAAAGTTTAGATTCTAGATTATTGAAAGAATAAAGAACACGTAAAAGCTGATGAAATAATATTCAGGTACTAACAAGTAAAGCACAACTTCTCATTTGCAATGAGCAAGTGTTTTGGAAGATCTCAGTCGGGCTGAAAGAATAGTTGCTTCAACTGATGCTTCTTCAACATTAAAGATCCTGTTAGAGATGCTGTGTTCTAAACCTAGCTTTATAGCAACAGTGATAAGGCCAGAAATATCTAGCATGAGCTTTTGAAAAGTCAAAGCCTGACATGAGTGACCTTCTTCCTTCAAGATGATATACTTCCTTCAATAAGGCCAGAACTACTCCAACAAAGCCACGCCTCCCTGATTCTTCTCATACAGTTCCACTAACTGAACTCTAACATTCAAATCTATTAGCCAATAAGGGCCATTCATATTCAAACCACCACAATAAGCATCTACCAGAAGAAGAAAAATTCATCTGAAAAACCTTCAAAAGTATCCAGGTCTTGCCAATATCTCGACCTCAGACTTCAATATGTGTAACAAACAAGTGTTTTTAAAATGTTTCAACTCCACTGGAAAATGAGGTAGTAAGTAGTACTTATTATGTGTATGAGAGCATTTAAAATGCTTAATACTGTAAACCGGATCGCAAAGAAAGCTTTACATAAGTTCTTTTTTTTTTTTTTTTTTTTTTTGTTCGGAGCTGGGGACCGAACCTAGGGCCTTGCACTTCCTAGGCAAGCCCTCTACCACTGAGCTAAATCCCCAGCCCCAGAAAGCTTTACATAAGACAGTATCAGTAAGCACTGACTACGGTTATGATGCATCTTAAACCACTCCATCATCACTCTGTGGAAGAGCTATCTGCTTTGGCCTGCACATTCCAAACCAAATCGCCTTTCGATGGGTCTTTTAAAAATCAAAGAATGAAATGTAACATAGATTGATTGTAATCCCCAATGGTGTGGGTGTTAGAAATTAAATTGCTAAATTTTTGTCTTGGTATTTGGAGTGGAATTATTTTTAGACAATTTAGAATTCATGAGAGTAGAGTCCCCAGGATGACATTAATGATATTAGGAATAGCATAAGAAGAGTCAAAGTGGCCAATGGCCACATGCTTATTCTGTGACTCCATGTTATAACTTTGCCACATATTACACAAAAGGAAGGCCTTCACTAAGTACTAAAGGCCTGTTTTTGGAAATGCTAGTATCCATGATGATGATCACAGATATCTCTATTCTTTATAAAGTACTAAATACTTGTAGATAAAGTAGCAAAAATCAGAATAAGGATCTAGGAAGATGTCTCAGTGGACAGAGGTTCTTGCTGAGGAAGCAAGAAGTTCTAAAGTGAAGCTCAAACATCCATAGAAATATTTGTAGCATGGGCATGTAAGGCTGTAAAGCCAGTTTTTTTGTGGAGCCAAGACAGTGATGCCTAATTTGTATTGACTGCTAGCTTAAGTCTAGGGTCAGTTACAGACCTTGTCTCAAGAGAGGATAGACAATGACAGATAGGGACACTTGTTACACTTGCCTGGCCTCTGTATGGCTATGCAAATCTCCCATGAGTGCACATTTTTTTCCTTTTCTTTTCTTTTTTTTTTTTTTTTTTTTTTTTTTTTGGAGCTGGGGACCGAACCCAGGGCCTTGAGCTTGCTAGGCAAGTGCTCTACCACTGAGCTAAATCCCCAACCCCATGAGTGCACATTTAACACACAAATAAAAAAAGGAATGGATGAAGATTGATAAAGGGAAAAGAAATGAAATAGGTATTGTAACAGACTATTAAGTCTACTAAAGAGTAATGATTAGCTTTGAAACCCTGAATAGTTTTTGTGTGCATATAAGAAACATGACTGATAAAATGTATTTTATTCCTAGGTAATATACAAAATATCTAAAAAGCTCTAGGCAGAATGATGTCAACATCTTTTGGGACCTGACAAGATACTGATCTTATTCATCAATCAGTGACTAGAGAATGAGTACTTGCTTTGTGTCTACCTTTCGTTTGCTGGTGGAGTAAGGTGTTTAGTAGGCAGAAATTTGGAATATGATGGAGCGCTGATTAATAACTTGGTGACTTTACTACCTGGATATTCTGGCCCACTGTAGAAAATATATTTAGTTTATACTTTATAAAGCAATAGTATCCTGGCATTTCCCATCAACTCAACTCCCACAGCAAATTAAAGTTATTTATTCCTTGTTGGGGATTGGTTCTAAGGCTTTGAATTAATCTGGCCCCCAAAATTGGGAATCTGCACGTCTAAATGTTGAAGGTCCTTGTCCCAAACTCGTTTTTCATTGATCAATGAAAAACCAAAAGTAGTGACTGGGCAGATAGACTGAGTCTGGACCTTTACATTTGAAAGGGCTAGGGACTGGGAGAGAGAAAGGAAGAAAATCACCATGATTTGGAGGAAGATGAATCAGATTTAGATCAGCAGAAGGAAAAACACCTGAAATGCAGGTGAGAAAGAATGTGGCCCCTTGAAGGACTGTCCAGAAGTGTCTTGGGCAGCAAAGACTGGGGATCTGCCTAGAAGGAATCAGGACACAGAGACAAAATAAGTGGGACTTAAGCCAGGAGTATTGGAGAGAAATGTATGGTAGCTGAGGGGAGGATTAGAACTGCCTGGCCTCCTTTGAGCTAGTCAAGCCATATTTTAAATTAACTGGTGTGTGTGTGTGTGTGTGTGTGTGTGTGTGTGTGTGTGTGTGTGTGTGTGTGTGTGTGTGTATGTGTGTGCTTCATTCACGAATCCAGATAGCTCTAGGGCAGGTATGCTGGTATGCATGTGACCTATTGGGGGCACAGAATGATTAGCCAAACAACTGCTTCAGTTAATCAATATGCAATGCAGAAATAAATATTTAAAATTATGTGCCTAAAACTTTTGGGTAAATATTGCAATGTTTTTCCTTTTATTAGATGAAAATATTTCTCTACAACAAAAACATTTTTCAAAGAAAGCATATTGAATAAAAATGCATGCATATGCCTTATAAATAAACCATGAACACTCAGTACATGTAAGCAAAATTTTGGTATAAAACTATAACTCCCCGAGATACCTGGTTGATTCCACTTTATAGTTTGGTATTCATAAAAATTAGTTAATTCTTAGGGGAAGTATAGGAAAGAAGGAAGCCAGATATGCTAAAACAAATTTTATTTCCCCCAGAAAAGAATGCATGCTTGAATGATTTTTCTGACTTCTTTATAACATCAGAGGAATTACGTAAGGTAACTTTAAGGATTCTTACTGTACTAGGCACACTATTGAAACAATTTCTTATTCAAAATCTGTAACTGCCATGATAATCACTTGCAAGAAGACACATGCTGACTCAGACTCAAGAATACAACTGTGGAATTTTCTATTCTCTTCTAAAACTACACCCCTTTGAAAATAAAAATGTCTGTGGACAAGACAAAATTGAATTTTAATGCACTTTGATCATCCTTGAAATTTGAATTTACAAATCAACCCTTGTACACAATTCATAAGGATATTATTAGACTGCTCAGTGGAGGGAAAAGCCAAGGGCTTTAGTATCTGGCAACTCTGGAGTTGAATAATCTTTGCTTAGTCTTCATCTCAAAGATTACTTGAGCTTTGTGGCTCTTAAGATTTCCTTAGGCTTGCCGAACTTCACTGTTTTCATAAGAAATTTGGAGATGACATTATCTACTCACAGAGTAAAAATGTTGATGCTCACAAAAGGCATCCCAAAGAAAGAAAGCTTCCCCAAATCTGACATGTAATTGGTTCTCAAATGATAATAGCAATTAAGAGGACCATGGCTGTCATATATAAATCCTAGGACTTAGTTACATAGTTTAATATCACAATGAGAGACTTTTCCATCCTCAAACTAGATGATATGTAAACTTTTAATACTATCACTTAAAAACTATGGTATAGGACTTATAAAGTAATTCTAGGATGCATTTATATTTAAAAGATATGGTTTCAAGGATAAATTTTGAATTAAGCAAACTATAAAAATGTTTCATTTCATATAATTCTTTTGATTTCTAAGCAGGGAAGAATTGAAGAAGGAAGAAATAATCAGGAAGGATGAGTCCCAAAGAGAAAGGGATGTGACATGTTGTGTGGAGAAGACTTTCTTAGTACACAGTGATGTAACTATGATATCAAACTTATTGTTTAGCCTCCCTTTTTCTGCCTTCCACCTCTTCTGTCTATCCTCTGATCACCACTATTTTATCATTTTGTCCTCAACTTGTATGTGGTCAATGTGTAAGATTCCTCTTTCGTGTGAGATTGTCTGCTGCTTGTCTTTCTGTTATCTCACCTAAGCCATCACATATTATTAGGCATCATAATTGCTGTCATGATGATAGAGTCCAAGTTTTCATGGCTGATTCATTTTCTACTTCACAGATATGCAACAATATTCATTGTTTTAAATCTTGACTAACATTTAATCTGTTTTTATTTATTTGCTACTATAAATAGCACTGTCTGGTAAACATTTAAATCCAGATCTAAGCAATATATATTTACCCAAGAGATTTTAGTAAAATAGTAAAGTAGGATACAATTAGGCAACATAAGACTATATAAGTAGGCAACTGGGAAAATTCATAAATGATAACACTTACTAGAATCTTTAACAATAGTCATCCTCAAAATAACTAATTACACGTGACTTTACTGACCATAATTTATACATTGAATCTTTATGACTGGGAAACTAATTTTACTTTGGAAATAGAAACCTTAGATTTAAAACCTAGAAAAGGGGTTGGGAATTTAGCTCAGCAGTAGAGCGCTTGCCTAGAAAGTGCAAGGCCCTGAGTTCGGTCCCCAGCTCCGGAAAAAAAAAAACCTAGAAAAAAATTATCATTAGCCTTTGGAAATTGTTTCCTTCTCATTACACATTATTTCTGGAGGAAAATCTTGGGAAATGTGACAAAATTCAAAAGAAGGAAGGTTGACAGTGAGAAGAGGGTGGTACAGATTGAAGGGCAAAAATGGAGAGATGAAATGAGTTTTGAGCTGCTCAGGGACATCAAGATAAGATTCCTTCCATACATCTGACTCATCTCTGTGACTCTCTTGAGTTTTATTTCACCGCACAGTTTGCAGTGAAGCTAAGGAATCTGGTAAAGACGTGTGGACTGAAGAAAAAAATAGAGTAGCAGTTGGACAAACAGCTTTATATGGTGAAGACTTAAGCAGAGCCCTGGTCTCTAAAGCTTTAAGTATTTCTGAGTGCATACCATAATGAGAAGATGCATCAAATGCACAGGTTAAACATTTGCGTGTGCTAGTTGACAGTTCTCATGAGGTAAATGGGAATCCCTTCTATTTAGGTATCTGGCTATATGTGTGGTACATGTTCACATGTACAGGGAAGGATATGTGGGTTCTAATGTGCAGACACACAAATAATGTATATGTACATCACAGACACATCAGCCATATTTTTGGATGACTCTCCTTGTTTATGTATTGTGATATGGTCCATTGCTGAATGAAAAGTTCACAAATTCAACTAGTACAGCTATTCAGTATGCATGGAAAGACACCTATCTTTATTTCTTTAGCACTGCAATTATAAGTGTGCTACCATACATACAGAGATTTTACATGGGAATAGGGATCCAAGTTTAAGTCTTAGTGTTTGGCGGACAAATTCTTTATCCACTGACCCATACCCTCACACCTAATACATGGTTTCTTATCTCCAACATTCACATAAAACGTCTGTCATTCAGCACTAGCACCCACACATCTGACAATACAGGGAGATTGGCATGATTCAGGCCCTCTGTCTTCAGATTCCCAGATCCTATGCATTGTACTTCACTGAAATTGAATGGTTAGATGTTTCTTAGCTTATTTCAAGTACTTATAAAAATTGCCTTAAATGTTTATTGACAAAACAGAAATTATCATATAAAATAAATATGTGAGCATTACTGATCATGGCATATCTGAAGCATCCTCTCAGTTTGTTGAATGGCATTCCAACAGATTGTCAGAGAAACTGGGAAATATACTTATTAGAACACATTACAGGAACAATTTCGAAACAACTCGATGAAAAATGTAATACAAGTTTATAAAGTCTATTTTGCCAAAAATAATGAGAAACTTTTAAGAAATTCAGTTTATTATAATTTTCTTGAAATTGAGTCAATTAGGCATATATAACCAATGAGAAAGGAGAACACGAACAAGTAGTTATCAACACGGGGAGCTTCCATTGGCTTCAAAGAAGGTGATAGACTGAATATGAATAAGTGAAATAGTTTCATGAGTGGCTGACAGGAGCCTGATATGGATGTCTCCTCAGAGGTTCTGCCAGAGCCTTACTGATACAGACTAAGATGCGTGCAGCTAACTATCAAACTGAGCCCAGGAACCTAAAAGGAGAAGTTAGAGAAAGGACTGAAGGAGCTGAAGGGGTTTGCAATGCCATAGGAAGAACAACAGTATTAGCCAACAAGACCTCCAGAGCTCTCAGAGATTAAACCACCAACCAAGAGTACACATGGTGCAACTCATGGCTGCAGCTGCCTATGGAGCAGAGGATGGCATTTTCTAGCATCAATATGAGAAGCCATTGGTCCTGTGAAGACTAGTTTTGCCAGTGTAGGAGAATGCCAGGATGATGAGGTGGGAGTGGGTGGATGGAAGGGGGAACATCCTCATAGAAGCAGGGAGATGCATGGGAGAAGGGGGGACTGGGAAAGGGGATACATAAATACATTTGAAATTTAAATAAATAACCTATCCAAAAGTAAATAAAAATAATAAGACAAAGAAAAGAAATAGAAAAATTTAGCATTCACCTAAAAATACAAGCACTAGCCTATCTGTTATGGTGAGAAGCTTATTCTTGTGATAGCAGTGGCATTAAGCAAAGAAAATACACATACATGATAGTCTAAGCATATTCCACAATACACAAAGTTTACTGCAGCAACAAGTACTATACCAGTTCCTTGAGGACAAAATGTCACAAAAATAAACATTTAAGAACTTGATCTATAATGTTTTTGCAAATGCTTATTTGCATAATTATTGATTTAACTCATAATTTATTTCTATTATATTATAGGCTCCACAAGAAAGAAAATTGTAGATTTTACTTATCTCAATAAAATGGTCTAAATTTGTCTTTATAATTGGTATCAATTTTACTGTCAGTGTTCAAGAAATATATGTCGGCTAAACTTTTGATAGAAGGGATGTAGTCAGCCTTTCAGAGTGACCATGCCTAGACTTCCCAAGTGTTGCCTTGCTCAGTGCTTTACAGTAAGTGACCATGATGTGTGTGGATACAAAGTGTATAGTCAAGGCATTGGGATCACAGAGCTGGTATGGAGGGATAAGACACATCAGAGGCAACTGTGGGACAGGAACTCAATGAAATCAATCATACCAAACAGAAAAGTTCCAAAATATCCTTTGGCAACAAACCAACTTACTGAAGCCTTGATGCAAAGTACAGAAACTGAGAAACACAACTGATCAGATAGAGTCTAATGCATTAGTTACTTAGAAGAATTTGTCAATAATTAATGAGACAGTGTATTTACTTTCCAAGTCCATCTGTAAAACTACGTCTCTCCTGTTACTAAATAATCCCTGGGTCTTCCTTAATACCAACATAATTGCAACTATTATTTATGTGTATGCTACTCAAAATCCAGGCTTTTTCTTAATTGGACTAAGCTACCCAATCCCGACATCATTATTTTAAAGAACTAGTTCCCACAAGATATGTTGAATACCATATGTTTAAAACTACAGCTGTAGTCTTCTCACTAGCCAGGAGATAAATGGTTTTCTGTTATCAACAGAACTATCATTGTTCTCAGTGAGGTTGAAATTATTACCCATCAGGGACCATATTGCATTTGCTTTGAAGATGGAGGCAGTGACCCCCCACTAAGATTGGTAGATTACGATGCTTTACTTATTTCTGTATGGAGAAGACTTAAATTTTAAATAAATCCCAGATTTATGAGCTAAGGAAGGCATGCTTATGACCTGGCTCTAATGATCATAATGACCTTGTAACTATCGACCTCATTGTCACACTGAGTCTCAAGACCAAAATAGGCTAATAGTATCTGGTCTGTTATACTGTCTACCAAAGAACACACATGTCTCAACATGTCTAGAAACACGACATAAGCTGTATACTACCCTTCCTATTTTAATAATAATCCATCGTTCTCCCTTTTTATCACTTCATCTCATTCCTTCATTCAGGTGTCAGTTTTAAAGCTAAAATGGTATTGACATTTTTCAATGCTGTTCAGTAATCAAACTGAGAAACTTGAAAGTTAAAAGTTGTAAAGTCAAACATTGGAATGAGCACAGGGACCATAATGAAGAAATTAGGGCAAGGGCCAAAGGAGCTGAAGGGGTTTTTCAACCCCATAAGAAGAACAACAATATCAACCAACCAGACACCCTAAAGCTCCAAGGGACTAAACCACTAACCAAAGAGTACACATGGGGGCACCCATGACTCCAGCTGGCATCAATGGGAGGGGAGTACCTTGGTCCTGTGGAGGCTCGATGGCCTAGAGTAGGGGAACGCTAGGGCACTGAGACAGGAGTGTGTGGGCAGATGGCAAGCACCCTCATAAAGGCAGGGGGAGGGGATAGAGATTTGTGGAGGGCAACTGAAATGTCAATAAACAAAATAACCAATAATTTTTTTAAAGTTGGGAAGTGACAAACAAAAGGCCAAGTGCTCCATCAGTGACAGTGGATAATAAGTCCTCAGTTCTTATTGAATAGCAGATATCCTTTAGATCATTATAAATTATGTCCACTAAAATGATCCCATCCTGATATTGCTCCAGATCTTGTATCAATAAATTAATAAATGATCAAGACTGCCTTGTGCTTGGCATGCCGATATCAGTGAGGAATTGGGCCCTCGGTCCTCACCTCTCCTACCTGAAGCAAAAATACAGAGATTAAGTGTGAGGGTGAGAGGGAATTGGAGCAAAGAGTGAACATATACAATAGCCAGAGGGAATTTATCCAATTGAATTGTTTATGTAACCAATAACCGAACATACCAATGCACAAAGAAATTAATAATTTGTGAATATGTTACAGTGAATCTTGTCCTTGGGATAAATAAAATGATATTTTTCCAGCTGTCATTAAATTCTATGAAGACTGACTAGTTTGCTGTTCCTTTTATTTGTAAGTTTTAGCTTTACTGTTTTGAGGTAAACTGCACAAGTCTAAAAACTATTCCATGCCACACTATTTAAATTTTTTAATAGAATAATCAGGTTTTCTAAGAGTTATTAATACTCCCTCAAGAAAGTAACTATTCTATTCCTTCTTAGATATAAAATAAATATAAACTAATTTCATTTATACAACCAGATTCTTAGTCTCATGTAATTGACTTATTGTGCATTTAATTGAAGAAAACTGACATTTTCTTTGTACAATCTACTCACATTTATTGATCATATGCATCTACTGCATTATGGAAACAGACCATTATTACATTATGGTAATGCACATTTGCAAATAATGTGAAACTCACAATAGTTTGTCACCAATTAGCTCACTTCCTGATCATCATGGCAATCTTTAAGTGAGAAAGGAAAGATTCACAAAGTGTGGAGACCTTCACTTCTTTTCTTGATACTCTCTCTTTTGTAGGTTATTTTGTTTTCAGACAGTCTTATGTTGCAGCCAAGTCTGGTTTTAAATTCTTAGCAATCTTTCTGTTTCAGACCCCCAAGTGCTGAGATTATAGGTATGACACCATACCTGACTAACATCATAGTTGATAACACAATTTCTGCAGGACAATATTGAAAACAATAAGTGTCCCAAACTGTATGTATTAAGTATTGTGTGGCCTAATTCTCAAACACTAAACTACACAAGAAATATCTATTCTTCACACATTTGTAGGAAAGTGTAATTCTAGACAGAAATATCCTCAAATTTCCATTGAAATGATCTAAAGCAATTTGCTCATAGTGAAAGAAAAGAGGGCATCTTGAAGACTGAGGTGCAAGAGTTAACAATTGAAAGCTAGAAAGACTTTTGCATGTTTTACCATTTAGGAGAGATTAACGTTGAAGGTGTTTTTGTATATCAAATTAAAAATAAATTTGTAAGAAAATATACAATAGTGCACTGAAAGGTCTTCTACCTCAGACAACTTTGTCACATACTTGGATAATGGAGGCATATTGGGTTATGTGAATATTTTCACTGCATATGGAAGATTTAATCGATCCCTAAAGTATCAGGATTGGGCAATTATAATTCAGACCATACATTACACTGAAACTCCAAATCAGGGAAGACCTATTAAAATGAATTGCTTTTTCCTGCATTAAAATCTCATGAGCATCTACTACTAAGAGCTTGGTTGCATGCTGAGCTCTAAGAATACGAAGAAACTAAGCCTCTTTTTCATGGAAATAGCACTAGTGGCAGACATTAAAAGAAAGAACCAGACATTCACATACCATAGAAAACTGATCAGGGAGAATCAGGGAGAAGG
The DNA here is from genome assembly GCF_021556685.1 of Rattus norvegicus. NCBI lineage: Eukaryota > Metazoa > Chordata > Mammalia > Rodentia > Muridae > Rattus > Rattus norvegicus. Next base: position 66,195,763 of record NC_141547.1, on the reverse strand, counting down.
GAGTTAAACATGTTCCTGGGCTCGGAGAAGACAGCAGGAGGGAAGGGTTCCAGAGAAGGTAAAAGCTGAAGACAGCTTTGAAGAATGTCAGAGCATACTAGGCTTAGTCTAGACAGCTTATTATTGGTAAAAATAAATACAATATTAATGATGTAGAGTTGGACTGGACAGGTGAGTGGTAAATAAATACCAAAAGCAAGGGAGATAAAAATAAATAGTCTATGAAAAATAGAACTGATTTATCTGTGCTTTCTATAACACAAGAGTTTGAACAACAAAACACCATGAGCAAAACCCAAGCTGGGTAGGAAAGAATTTGTTTGGAGAGCAAGGCTCCTACTTGTTCTCCAAAATTCCATATCCTACTAAAGTTCCCCAAGGTTATAGGTACCAGGTATCAATACCTTCATGATATCAATACCTTCAGTACATAAGTTATTTCAAAAAGTTCAGTGTACCAGTATCCTTACTGATTTAGCAAATATTCTTTAACAATGCAAGTTGGAATATACAATTTAGTAAAATGTAAATGTGATGTGAATAAAAATAAGATTCCATATAGGTGAGAGAACTTGATGAAGGATAAATCAGGAGGTGGTAAATGATGGCTTTGCATATTATTGCTCATATTTTAGAGTATGAAATTTCCAGGAAGAGAAAGTATAACCGGGCATAGTTACACATGGGGATCGCAGCAGATGTGTCCAAAGGCGCGTGAGAATTTTAACTCTTGTCCTACTTTAATTAGTAACAAAGGAGAAGCAGCATTCTAAAGTGTTTTAGTGGAGGATGTAGCTAGTAATTAAACCTTTTGTCTAATAAAAGGACTGGCAAGCTTGACTTGTCAAGATCTGGTACAAAACAAATTTCAGAATCCTTTGAGTAGAAATCAAGAATAATTTTAAAATATTAACATTAAAGCATTAAATAAAGTTGGGGTGTTTGTAAATACATGGGATGGGTGATATGGGCTGGCCCTACTTGTACCCCAAAATAGGAAGGTAGTGGCAAGGAAAAGGAACATTAGAAATGATGGCTAGAAGGAAAAATAAAGTGTGTATAGATTCTATTTGACCACATGCTCAAGTTGCTAGACAAATCAACATACACTTTCTACGGCCTTAAATTCTTTCCTCTTCCCCATCTCTCAAGTTCCACCAATGTCCAATCTCAAAAGAATATTGATGTCTCCACTGTAATCTAGATGCTCTAACTTTACTATTTTGAACTGGAATGGTTGTACCAATCTTCTGTATTTGTGAACGACAGACCCAATCTGCCCTTTTGGGCCAGATGACGTTAAATTGTCTAAATCAAGATGTATACAATAATCTAAGTAACTGTATGTGAAAGGAATAGTGATCACGTAAGGATAGCCTTGGACACATAGAGACAAATGGGGTCAAGCTAGAGAAATATACATACACATATATACATACATATATATATATATATATATACATACATATACATAGTCACGAAAAGGAAGCTAATCCAGATGTGTTTGGAAAGTGTCTGTGTCTCATATAAAGAAGGGGTAAAAGTCTTAACATGGCCCGACAAAGGAAAAGAGGGTACTTGGGATAAGTAACTTCAAAAATTACCTAAGAGTTTTTCGGAGGATCAATTATATTTTAGCTCTCCTCCAAGGTATCGTAACAAATGAAAATGGATTTTATAAGAGAAAATTTAATTTTATGTCAGGAAATTTTAGAATAATATAAATTTTCCAAATATAAAATAGTTTATTCACAATAGTCTTTTGAGGAGAGGCGGGAGACAGACTGCATTCTGAATGAAAGTGAATAAATAAATAAATAAACAAACAAACAAAATGTATGCAGAAACAGATATGAATCCCCTTCACACATGCAGTGAACCCTCAAATAAATTACTGGCTATGGAGAGTCTACCACACTCCTTTGAGCATTTCAAACGTTCTATGATTTTTTGAGTTAACTTTATACATTTCATAACAAGTAAAGTTATGCAATTTTATTCTTTTCCATCACAATGCAAATTAGCTGTGTCCAATTGGTGGTTGCCTTGGGATTACATCTGCATCTACTTATAAATTGGTTTTAGCATTTCGGATTTGCATAGTTTCTAGCATGGTCTTTTGACTTCACCTTAGTATCTTATTGAGTCCCTCATTAATAATAGGGCTAATAAAATATTTAAGGTGTATTTTTACTTTATACTTGTGTAAAAGCCTTGATTAAACATCCTATAATACATGAAAGTGGGCAATTAATATGACTCACCGTGGCACCGATCAAAAAGATACCAAGAGAGATGCATGGATTCTTAGATGGGACTATGTTGACTTGGACTGTTTAGCCTGTAGCCTTGCAGGAAGATAGATGCTCACTGTGAGTGGCAAAAGATCACTACTAACGCAGTACAACAAAAATTTAGAAACTTACTTAAAACACTATGATATTTTGGATATTTTTAATAATGTGGCTGTGCAGTTCTCAGTTATGGACTTATATATGGTAATGTAGTGTCACAATGTGAAAAGATTAGATATACCTAATAGAATACCATCTAGCTACATTTGCTATATGATCTATTACAATTCTGATAATATTTAATACATAAAGTGACATCTTTGAGAAAAAATAGTATACATATTTTACATATCTAACAATGACACTTAAGGAAAAACACTACTAACTTGAGAGTGATAGAAGACATGTGGGACTTGAGAAATGAAATGGAAATTATTTAGCTATGTTTTAATAAAAAAATTGTTAAAGAAAAGAAAACCAATACAAGTAGGGCATCCTGTGGTCCTAGGTGGAAGGACATAAGCAAACTCTGAACTAGTAATTTAAAATAATAGAGGGACAGGTTCAGGAACAAATTTTTGATTACAAAGTATATGACTAGAGATTTAATTTTGAAGTCAATCAGCTAAGAGAATCATAGCAATCGTCTGGCTGCATGTCTGTCTTGCCATTGGGATGCTGGAGTACCACACGCATACACTCTGGGCAGAATGGGATGACTGGGCCAGGGATGGGGCAGAATCTAGCTTGGTTCTTCATGAGTGTTGCGAGGAAGTGCTAGAAGAGAGAAGGCCTTCTCAGGGAGAATTAGGCATGGCTCCTTATGATGGAGGCCTCATCCCTCATGATCCTTGATAAAGGAGATGGCCCTCGCTTGTCTAAACTGCTTTATATTTATGGCAGATGTGAATGCATACCACTTACTCAGAATAAACCAAGGATTATTACTCAGAATAAACCAAGGAAGGGATGCCCAGGAAGGATATCATTAGCTCATTGGCTAGACACGTTGGGTCTATCTAGATTCCTCATTAACTTGGAAACTCTAGGTTTTCACATTACAGGACTGGTTGCTCTGATCCTCTCAGTAGAGTGTCATGAATACGTATTTCATGACATGTAGAGGCTAGCAAAAAGCTGGTCCCAATGCCTGCTAGTCTCAATTATGAGAAGTACCAAGGTTTTTGAACCTGCTTCAACCTTACTGGTTCTGCCTGGTGGCATGGTCCACTTGCCCTACATCAAACAGGATCTGGGAGAAATCTAACAAATGGCACCTGTATTCATGAGAGCTTAAGACAAAGCTACTGTCAAAGTAGATAAAATAATATATTCTCTATGATGGGTTTCCTCAAAATATGGCTCAGCGATATCCTTTTATTGTAATCAATTCAAAAGTTGAACCACCCATTTGTTTGGTTCTTTTAGTTAGACTGTCTGCTGTGGATGTGATTTGGGAATCCCATACCCTCCAATGATGTGTTAGAGACTTGGTCACCAGGACGGTGGTCTTGAAAGGGGTAGAGACAGAAAGAAGCCAAGCCCTTGACCCACAGAGGTGAAACTTGTGGATGAGAAAAGTAATTTGTTTAATGATTCTCATGAGAACAGGTTGCTATAAATTTAGAGCCTGCTGTCTATGAGTCTGCTGCTCTCTAATTGGTTAGAGATGCTATGTTCTCACGGGAGCGCCTACTGTCAACTCCTGGCATGAGGATATGCTACTGAGAGTGGCCGCCATCAGAGAATGTGCAATACTCCTAAATTTCTGCATTCTCTATGGACCACTAACCAAGCCTATCCATTATAAAGTTATCCTGTCTTACTATGTTTTGAAAAAGAAAACCAACAACATATCACCAAAAAAAGGTACTAACTGCTTTTGTTTCTCGACTTTTACTAGTTCTTATTACTTTTCAAAAGGTCCATGATTTTTGCTAGAGTTGGAAATGACATTTACATGCAGAGATGATAATTTGTCTTCATTTGACTAGAACACTCACTGATTTCATAGTTGTTTGTACTTGAGAATCCCTGACTTCTAACTAATGGCTTAATTCAATGTCAGAAGAAAGCACATACTGAAAACCAAGTATTGCCTTCAGTCTTCAACTGGTCCACATACCCAGTCTTAATTAATAGCTGTTATTCTGTTTTTAAGAGCTTTGGAGCCCTGTGGAACTAGAGCTATGGGTGTTTATGAATACTGAGAATCAAACCAGGTACTCTGGAAGAGTAGCCGGTGCTCTTAACTACTCTATTACTGTCATTCAGTAAGATCCATTATCCCAGAAGGAAAGTATCGGAATAGCTGGCTGAGTGAGAAAGGCAGCATTTAACTTTCTAATAGGATAAGAAAAATGCACTAATCTATAGCACTCCTCCATTTGTCTTCAAAGAGCAATGTCACAGGTACATGTGAGACATGGATGAAAGGGATGAATAGTTAGGCCAAAGTTCATGAGTTCATGAATCTTGGAAATGACTATTTTTCAAAGTTAAATTATCAGGCTTAAATGTGTTCTCACAGATTTCCCCATAACCCTGGTGCAAACTTGGCTTACTTTAGTCTCAGAAAAGGATTCACTACCTTTTCCAGATTTTATACAACTGAAATGCTGAAATTACCTGAAAATCCTGCTTTGTTCTCAAGATAAAACATTATTATTCTCATTGTTCCCACTGTTGAGAGTTTCCAAACTTTGTATTTAAGTTTCTATATTTTTATATTTATGTCCATGTTTATGCTTTAAGTGGGTTTAAGTTTGACTCTCTTGGAGGTCAAAGGAGAATGTTGGAGCCTCTGGGGCTGGCGTTACGGGCAGTGAAGAGCAGCTTAAGTATATGCTGGGAACAAAACTCTCGTCTTCTGGAATATCAGAAGGTACTCTTAACAACCCAACCACGCTAAATATCATGACTGACTCCTGCACTCAAGTAGAACTTTGCCACATTCTGAAATGGAAAAATTTGTTCAAATTCTACTCATAGAAATTTTGAAAAATCCAATTCCTTGGTAATAAGAAAGCTGCATTTGGTATATGTGCATGAGAAATTTGGAAGAGCTGTCTGCAGACAGGTGAACCATGACAGAGGCTTGTTTTTCTTTTCTGTAGTTGACTGACCATTATTTCTGGGACTTCAAATATAAAATAGGCAGCATTTAGTGTGAAAGAAAACTTAGCTGCATATGATACAAAAATTTACTAGTTTAGTATACCAGGGTAGCTTTGTGCCTTTTATTTGTGTGTACTCTGTTGTGACAAAACTAAAAGGGAAATAACACAAATCACTTTAAATACAATGGGGTATCTTCTGTGATCTGCAGTTGTCTTCAAAAGGAAGAAGATGCAGAAAGGAAAGTTTTCATATTTTGTCTAAAACAAAACAGTGTTCCACATTTTATGTTTTTAACTGCACAGCGTCCTCATAGCTATACTGCATATTGAGGTATTACTATAATATGTTAAGAATGGAAAAATGAACAAGTAAATGTTTTTTATAGAGCTGTCTAAAGGCTGCACAGTCGATGGCAGCAAGAAATGACAAATTGTGAAGGAAAGACATCTTATGCGAACTCCAACATTATCCTTCAGCATTTATTTGCTCAGGACAGTACTTACTCAGAGTTAGGCTTCAATAAATGCTGAGCAGAATGTCCAATAAAAGGAGACGTGGGGAATGGAGAAGGCAAGGAAAGAAGCATGAGGAAATAAAAAAGAAAAGATAGGGTGTGGGGGAATACTAATTTGAATTCAGCAAGAAAAATCAATCCTTAAGCCGAAAAGTAGTGGAAGACAAATGAAGAAGAAAATTAACCAATTAAAACATCGGAAAAAGTATTAAATTTCCATATATACCAAATTCCAAGTTACAATGAAGACACAAGTCCATTGTGGCCAGTGGTACCAATTATTTGGAGAAGTGGAAAGTACAACAATCATTTTTTCTAAAAGAATAGCTCATAATACCTAGCATTAAAAGAGAAACTAGGACCATATTCATAGAGCATTATGAATAGGTAATGGCTATCAAGGTTATGCAAAAATTAGAGGCAATTAGCTAAGTATGCTTCTGACTGGGAAAGAAAAGGCAGTGCAGCACTGGGGCAATAGAAATGACGTTGTTGGGGTTAGGGATTTAGCTCAGTGGTAGAGCACTTGCCTAGCAAGTGCAAGGCCCTGGGTTCGGTTCCCAGCTCCGGAAAAAAAAAAAAGAAGAAAAAAAAAAAAAAAGAAATGTCGTTGTCTAGTTGAGATCCTCAACACAGAAAGGAGTTCGTGCAGTGAACTTGTACTTTCCTTGATGTGACCAAAGTCTATCTCCCAGAACTTCTTGTGTATTCACATGACTGGAATTTGTGGGAACTGAGGAAAGACATATTCACAGTTCTTCCTCTTCTTTTCAGGGCCTGTTAGCCGCTTCCCAGGGATGTTTTGGAAGGCACCCCTCTATTACCTGAAATGTGGGGCTTGGAATCGCCTAAGTGCATCACTCTGTGACTCTACCTGGTCTTTCAAAAAAATTTAACTCACACTTAATTAGAACACAAAGACAAAAACAAATAAGCAAATAAAAACAAACCAACTATCTCTAGGGCAAACCATGTTTATAATAAGTGGATTATTTTTGGTAATACACTTTAAAATTCTTTGATGTTACTATACGATACTTTTTGTTTTGTAAACTAACATTTTAAATATACAGTTGTTCTGTTACGCAGGTCCCGGTAATGGTAAGCAAGTTATAGTCTTCAGGTTCCTTGCTAGAATTTTATCCCCACCTAAGAATTCAGTATTTTCTCATTTCCATTGTTTTCCTTTGCTTTCCCAACTCTGAATTACAAAGCTAGTTCTGAGTTTGAAAAGAATCATTAGTACTAAAACATATACACCAATGTTTCAATTTAATTAAAAGTATTTGGCTGTAAATAACATTTCAACTAAAACATTCTGCAAACTGCAAGTTCTATAGCTTCCTTGGCAGAATGTCCTCAGCCCCAGGAATACAGCTTTAGATAAAGATGAGTGGATATGTTCCTGAATTTGCCCATACGGGCAATATATTTCTTTTTTATTAATAATTCCATTTTTAACACCTCAAATGATATCCCACCTCCTGGTTACTCCTCCACAAACCCCCATCCTATATCCACCCTCTCCCACTGCCCTTTGCCTCTAAGAGGGTGCTCCTTACCTCTCCTGCCCCACCGCTCCAGCATCACCCTACTCTGGGGCCTCTCCAGGACCAAGGGTCTCATCTCCCATTGCTGTCAGGAAATATATTTCTTAAGCCAACTATCCAAAGATAGGATATCTAGATCTTGAACTGAAGCGTAATTCACACTGCAAGATTCTGCCTATAGAAATGATTTCTCCAATAACCATAAAATTCAGCTGATAAAACTAAAATTACCTGTTTAAACATATGGATTATGATACAGGTGACAAACCTATGGGTTAGTGGTGCTCAGTGTGGAACATTCTTATCATTTCTTCCAGAACTTTCAAAGCATTGGTAATGACTTGTTTGTTAAGGAATTCAAATGGATGGGCAGTATTTAAAATTACCTACATTCTATACAACAGGAAAAAGTAAGTTAAAGGAGATAATGTTGAGCATCTTAGGCACACTGAGTGAATCACCATCCACAAATGGCTTTTGGATGAACTGGATGGAAGAAGCCATGAGATTCCCTTTTCCAGAAAGAAACTTAGTCTGGAAATGGACATAGATTAATTCCATACAATTTCAGTGTGAACACTATGGGGATGCCTCCTTTCTGACTGAGAATTCCATTTGCCTGGCTCTTCAGAAAGAGCTCATCCTCCTCTTTTCATGAGTTTAGTTTCCTGGCAAGAGAAAAAGAATCCTGTGGGGAATTCAGAGTGCAGGGGCATAAGTTGAGTTTCAGGAAAAATTGAAGAATGCTTCTTGGCTTCCTTCTTCCTTAGAATAATAAAAACTGCTCTCATTTATAAGTCCTTTTCTTACTCCCAATTCCCTGCTGGAGTGCGTACACTTTCCTCAGTGACTCAGAATAATTCGATATGGCCAATTGTGTAATGAGTTGGCTGCTAGCATAATAACTGCCATATAAAATCCTAATGAAATGAGATCTGTCTCCTCCATCCCAGCCAGGCTAGTTACCTCACATCTAGGAGAATATACAGGAAGAAATTATCCAGACTCAGTGACTTCTTTTGCAAGAGTTCTAGTTAACAGAGTTTCAAACTCCTGACATTTTTTCAAAATACTCCCAAGAGTCATGACATTAGCTGGAATGCCTCTTTCGGTGTAGCATTTCACTAATGAAACACTCATTAGCTCTCTCCTTCAAGACTTAACTGTATTTAAGATCCCTTCAACATTTAGGAATTGAAAGTAAAACCAAAGTGTAAACTAACAAATCCCTCTCTAATCAACAGAAATTTCTATTTATTTTTGCAATTAAGAAAACTTCACTATTCACAAATCATTACTCTTCTATTTCTTAGAGTCCAGTCCTCCTTAGAAACACATTGACAGAACATGCCATTCCTCTGACTGCAAGCAAGCATATCAATCCCATGGGTATCATCAGGTTCAGGAGTCAAGTAGCTATCCATAGGGCACACACCATGACTAAAGGACTTAACACTCTCCTCAACTTGATCTTAGCTCACTGTTCATTTTTGAAATAAGATAAAAAAAAACCCATCAACTTCATCTAAAAAAGCAAGGGTGTGGGGCAATGGAAACAACTTTTTTCTTTGTTTCTTCCTTACTTTATTCCTTCCTTCTGTCTTTCTTTAAAACTTTGTTTTTAAGATATTAGAGTTGATCTCAAGGTCTTGAATACGTCAGACTAGTGCTTTTGAACCACACCTTTATCTACATAAACACTCATTGTTACTGAATATATAAGCGAAAACAGTTTCTTTACCACATAGATTGGCAGCACTTTAAAGACCAGAGATGCTGTTGACATATGACCCAGTTAAATAAAAAACAAGTCTGCCTACAAAATGCTAGTACATAGAAATTTATAGCCATATTTTTGTCTGAAATCTTGGACTCTGTAAAGATGTTCATTAGAGGGGTTGGGGATTTAGCTCAGTGGTAGAGCACTTGCCTAGCAAGCACAAGGTCCTGGGTTCGGTCCCCAGCTCCGAAAAAAAGAAAAAAAAGATGTTCATTAGGAGGTGAATAAAGAAATAAATGATAGTATATCTAGAAAACAGAATATTATTCAACATTCAAAAGAAAGCAGTTATCATGCCAGGACATTTTCAATGCATATTACTAAGCAAAAGATTCCAATTAGAAAAGACTCTATACTGTGTGATTTTAACTATGTTACAGATTTAAAAAGGCAAAGGTAATAGAAATAATAGCTAAATTGATGGGGTGAGCCTCTGATGAGCATAGGAGCTTTAAGGGTGGTGAAAATAGTCTTTGTGATAGTGCCCATGGAGAATGAATGGCATTAAGTATTCCTTAAACACACAGAGTGTGCAACATGAGGACTGAGCTCACAAACAAACTACAGATTTGGGGTGATAATTGTGAATCAGGAAGAGTCTCCATGACACATGTACCAGTAGGTAGAGAATGCTGACCAACAGATCATAAATGTTAGGGGAGATAGAGAGACTCTGTATCTTTTTGAAAGGCACAAAATCTCATTAGAGATAGGTCAATCTAAAACTAAGAATAAGTTGTCACAATCACAAGCTAATATTCTATAACTTCTCTGACCTCATCAATGATTTTGTCAGTAAGATGAAGGCCCCTTGCAGCTTACAAGAAGGCCAGGTTACGGCATTATTTTAGAATCTGGGCTCTAATGTATACATGTGGTTGTTGTTTATGGGATCTAGAGCAAAGTGTATAAACAACTTGTCTAGTAAGAGGTGACAGTGCCAGGACTCACATGTTCATGCCTATGAGCACAGGAACCCTAGAGAGCCAGATCTTTTGCTGATGCCAAGGCTAAGCTTCCCAAAGAGTGGAGCCCAAACCAGTAGAGTTTAGTAGCTTTGTTCGTGTTCTTTCTTGATCTGTATCCCATTGTGCTTGAATGACAGCTGCTCCATCAATTTTAAAAGCATTTCTCTCAAGTTCCAAAATAAAGAAATAGGAAAAATCAAAGAACTAGTAGGAGCTGTAGGTAACAAATGTCTAAGTTTTGATTATGGTTCAACTTTAAGCCAATTATTGACTTTTAGAAATAATAAACAGCTCAGTTGACATATGTAAAAGAAACATAGAAAGCAGTTTTTCAATTCATAGTTAATTCTTATCTGTAGCTCTGCAGTCTCCCTTTCCTTTCAGAAACTGGAGAAAGTAAAACTGTCATGTCCAGGGTGTGTCATCAGAACATTTTATGCTTGAAAGGTGACCTCTTTTTAAAGAAAAGAAAGTTTTAACTAAAATTCAGTGAGAACATGGAGAGCAATAATACAACACTAATATGTAAAAATGAATATACTGATGAGGAACTCCACCTTCAATTACCCAGGGAAAAACGCCATTGCTCTCCTATTCTATCAATTGACACATGGAGGTATATGTGAGAAATTTATTCCAGAGTCAAGTATATAAAATGTCAATAATAGTGCCTGGACTTTTTGTAAATGGAAAATAGATTCATTTTAAGCATCTAATCCTTTTATAATGTCCATGGATATTTTTGCTGTTGTTCTATTTTCAGATTTCTGAATATCCTTTCCATTGCAGAGCTGTTAAAGTTTATGCATCCATCCTTTCTCTTTCCCTTCCTTTAGTTTTACCCCTACTCACCCTTCCTTCATTTGCCATAGGCATTTACTGTGATGGCACAGCATTTATGCATTGCCAAGAATAAGATACAGGTCTCAAAGTATCAACACTATAGGTTAATATGTGTTGTTCTTGTTAGTCTTAAGTTAGTCTTAAGTCTAAATGAAAACCCCAGAGCTAGGAGTGGAATTCCTTCCCATCAGTTGTTGGTCTTGGAGTGCCCAGAAGTCTGAAAACTGATTCAGGCTATTGTAATTTTTCTTGGTTGTTCAACAGAACAAGATCACTATAGAACATACAGAAAGAAATCGAGAACTGTGCTGAAATATTCCTCCTTATCAGCTTTCATAGTTCTGGAAGGTGTGTTGTAAGCCCCCGGAGAGAAAAGGCACAAGTGGCTTTACACACTGGTATAACTGCATGGTATAGTATCAACCGTCCAGGCAAGAGGGTCTCGTCAGTCAAGTGGTGCTATGTCTGTTATGAGGGCAACCAACTACTTTCTTATTGTTTTAAAGCCCAGGCTACAGGAGAGAATTAAATTCATAGCTGGTACTATAAGCCTTGTTAAAGACCCATGGTGGTGGAGGTAATAATCCTTAATAGGGGAATCTACTGCTAAATGAAGATGTTGTCGAACATCCTTCTAAAGAGGTCTGGGTATACCCAGAGATTAGTGCTTCTGTCACTCTCGGAGAAACTCCCTTTTACAGTTGGCAGTAGTTAGTACAATGGTATGTGCTCCAGATCGTTCTGTTTCAAAATTGAGGGAAAGAGAGAGGTCATCACTCTGAATGGATTTAACCTTCTAGTAAACAGCTTTGAGTGTCATCTGTGAATTTCAAAAGGGAGCTCAGTAAGTAGCTTTAAAAATTGAAACGTCAGAGGTAATGTTGGGGTGCTATGTGGCGTAGGCTATTTTGTTTGGTACGTTCATCACATGGGCTAGTCAATGTGAGATATAATAACATTTACATCCACTTGACAAGGGACCCAGAACTATTACAACTCATTGTACTTAATGCCATGTTCTCCCCACAATGATCCAACAAAAAGGTACTGTTATTATCCATACGCTAATGTTAAATACTTTGAAGCACAGGTAGGTGATTGTTTGTGCAAAGAAAAAAATAACTGATATTTCTAACTAAATGTAGCTTATTTGACTCCGATGTCTGTAACCTCAAAAGTGTACAATGAGGCAAACAGAAAAAAGCTGTGCATAATTGTACCATGGAGGTCTGCTCTCACAAGCTGTCCTTCAAGATATTACTATTAATATCACCAATTTTTCCTGGGAGAATATTGACAACTAGGTGTGGTAACCTCTGCATTCACTGATGAGTATCAGTACCTTTATAGAGAAAACTGAGTGTTCTCAAGAGCCCACAGAAACTAGGACAGAGGAGTTTCAGGGGCAAGTAATATTCTGCTTTCTAGTGTAACAACTGCTGAAACATTATAGACATATTTATTTGCAGCCTCTATAGATATCAAACATAAATTTCTCTTATTCTAAGATGGCAGTGTGGTTTCTTTGGCAATACCCACATTGTATCAAGTGCCAACTCTTTTGAATGTTTAGTTCACTCTCTGCTTAATATTTAACACAATGAACTTCCAGTTTGTAAAGCCTCGAAGCTATTCGGGCTAGTCATAGCACTATATAAATTAACTGACAATTATACTGCCTTAATGTGTGAAGTATGTTGTGTTATGCAAAAATCTTCCAAGTACTTAAAATGCTTCTAATTGGTACATATACCCTCCAGGACTGCTTTTATTGACTCTAGCTGAGAACCCACAGTGGAAGAACTGTCATGCCTTTCAGAAGTCAGTGGATATATGAAAGTCATAACTGTACTAAAAACTAGCTATTACTGCGCCGTATAATCAGTAAACGTACAGTGACACATAAAAAGAAAGTCTATTGCTTAGCAAATGACTACAGCTAAAGTCACATTTTCACTTAGGACACTGTTGCTTTTAGGAGTAGCCTTGAATATTCTGGAACAAGCGTTGTCTTCCATTGGAGGTTTTGAGTCAGTACAAGTTTTGGTAAGACCATGGTGAAGAGCCACGGATGACCCCTAATGTCACTGAAAGAATGTAAAATAGACAAGCTTTTGTAGAGAAGACCCAGGGATGAATGAGTTTCATGCTGACTTAGAAGTAGGAAAGAGCAGCTAAGAAGATGAGGAGACAGAATGGATGGGAGGCGCCTCACTGTGGAACTAGACGAAGGGATCTGCTTACAGACAACAACAAAGACTATCTTCTGTAAAAAGGCAAGGAGAGATCCACCTCAACAAACCTTCTCCTAGGAACACCTCCACTATTCTATGTACCTGTCAAAGTGTGCAAAACTAGTTTGCATTAACCCTCCATTGTCCGTATTTGCTTTTGGGTGTTGTGCATCAACTGGGTTCATCCAACGCATATTGACATTCTCTTTGTAGATTTGGGATGAGAAGACTCTAAAAGGAGATAAATTCTTTCATTGACTGACTAGCAAAGCATCCACTTGGCTGGCTAAAACTGCTGTGCCTTCCAGAAGAAACAGCCTGAATTATCTTACCCAATAATAAGTTTAAAGGAAGAAATATATAACACATTTGATTTAAAATAAATACATGATTACCTGAAAAGACAGAATATATGTATATATGAATAATTCTCTATGTGTGATGATAATACTGTTCTCTCTTTATATTCTCTGTATATAATAGTAATAATACTTAAATTTACATAATGTTTTATTTAATTATGTTAAACTCAGTCATAGTTATTGTAATACATGCTCTATTATTATTAATTATTAATTGACTTAAATCTTGAGAGTTACATCTGTATGCCAAAATAATTAGGGAGGCTGTTAAATCAGTAATTGCTATGCTGCTCTGTGCTGTCAACTATCACAAATTAGAGTTAGCTATTATCACAGGGATAGAGAGAAAAGAGAAGAAAAGACTGTGTTTAATGTATACATGGTGGATAGAGGAAGCAGCACATTGCATCCCAGTATGTATTTTAGCATCAAGACTATCTATTGAGCACTTGAGGTTTTAGTACTTCTGAAGCCTTACTGAAAATATATTTTAAGGTCATTGAATAGTTACCAAAACTTTCATGCATGCTGTGCTTTGTATATATACATAATCAAGGCCAGCAAACATTTTCTTAAAAATGTCAAATAATAAATATTTTAATCTCTGAGAGCCGAGCCATATTGTCTGAGCTGCAGTACTTAACTTCTGAGTTGAAGTGGACAAGCAGTCATGGGAGATGACATATAAAAGGATGAGTGTGGCCTTGTAAGATCCAGAATTTGTTTATAAAACTCAATATGCAGCAGGCAGCAGGTCAAACTTGGCCTGAGGCTTATTATCCCATGTAATAGATCACTAGATGCATTGTGAGAACATCGTCCCATCACTAGAGACATAGCCACTAACCCAAAGGCACCATGTTCTTTTACATACTTTACTTAGACCGTGATGACCCCAACCCCTGGATAAAAGCAGGTGAAATATATTTTTAGCTAACAATGTTTATGCAAATTCTTCATCAGGAAAATCTGCACACCTGTGTCTAGTAGGGTCTCCTAATTCCTATGAACAAATATTCTCTCAGTTTCCGTTTCTTCCCACAGATTGTAGTTCCATTTGGAAACTTCTAGATGATTACCTATTAAACCAAGCAGTATTATAAGGCCAGCAGAGCACATAGGTTAGGGTTATTAGATTTCATTTCAGGGGACATCTCAGAACAAAACAGAATGGCAGAAGCTCGTGCATTTGAAAAATAACGTTGTCCTACAGCTATGAGCCTGGATCCTCAATTCACTGTGACAGTCTTTGAACCTTTTTTGTTCGTTTTTGGTTTTTTCTTTCATTTTATTTTTTTGTGGGGCTTTGTGTGCCTAGCTCTATCGCAGAATTCTTTTTTTCTCTACCTTTCTTTTATTTTATTTTATTTTTTAACTTGAGTATTTCTTATTTACATTTCGAGTGTTATTCCCTTTACCGGTTTACGGGCCAACATCCCCCTAATCCCTCCCCCTCCCCTTCTTTACGGGTGTTACCATCCCCATCCTCCCCCCATTGCTGCACTCCCCCCAACAATCACGTTCAGTCTTAGCAGGACCCAAGGCTTCCCCTTACACTGATGATCTTACTAGGATATTCAATGCTACCTATGAGGTCAGAGTCCAGGGTCAGTCCATGTATAGTCTTTAGGTAGTGGCTTAGTCCCTGGAAGCTCTGGTTGCTTGGCATTGTTGTTCATATGGGGTCTCGAGCCCCTTCAAGTTCTTCCAGTCCTTTCTCTCATTCCTTCAACGGGGGTCCTAGTCTCACTTCAGTGGTTTGCTGCTGGCATTCACCTCTGTATTTGCTGTATTCTTGCTGTGTCTCTCAGGAGAGATCTACATACGGTTCCTGTCTGCCTGCACTTCTTTGCTTCATCCATCTTGTCTAATTGGATGGCTGTATATGTATGGGCCACATGTGGTGCAGGCTCTGAATGGGTGTTCCTTCTGTGTCTGTTTTAATCTTTGCCTCTCTATTCCCTGCCAAGGGTATTCTTGTTCCCCTTTTAAAGAAGGAGTGAAGCATTCACATTTTGATCATTCCTCTTGAGTTTTATTTGTTCTAGGCATCTAGGGTAATTCAAGCATTTGGGCTAATAGCAACTTGTCAATGAGTGCATACCATGTGTGTTTCTCTGTGATTGGGTTACCTCACTCAGGATGATATTTTCCAGTTCCAACCATTTGCCTACGAATTTCATAAAGTCATTGTTTTTGATAGCTGAGTAATATTCCATTGTGTAGATGTACCACATTTTCTGTATCCATTCCTCTGTTGAAGGGCATCTGGGTTCTTTCCAGCTTCTGGCTATTATAAATAAGGCTGCGATGAACACAGTGGAGCACGTGTCTTTTTTATATGTTGGGGCATCTTGTGAGTATATACCCAAGAGAGGTATAGCTGGATCCTCAGGTAGTTCAATGTCCAGTTTTCTGAGGAACCTCCAGACTGATTTCCAGACTGGTTGTACTAGTCTGCATTCCCACCAACAATGGAGGAGTGTTCCACTTTCTCCACATCCTCACCAGCATTTGCTGTCACCTGAGTTTTTGATCTTAGCCATTCTCACTGGTGTGAGGTGAAATCTCAGGGTTGTTTTGATTTGCATTTCCCTTATGACTAAAGATGTTGAACATTTCTTTAGGTGTTTCTCAGCCATTCGACATTCCTCAGCTGTGAATTCTTTGTTTAGCTCTGAACCCCATTTTTAATAGGGTTATTTGTCTCCCTGCAGTCTAACTTCTTGAGTTCTTTGTATATTTTGGATATAAGGCCTCTATGTGTTGTAGGATTGGTAAAGATCTTTTCCCAATCTGTTGGTTGCCATTTTGTCCTAACCACAGTGTCCTTTGCCTTACAGAAGCTTTGCAGTTTTATGAGAACCCATTTGTCAATTCTTGATCTTAGAGCGTAAGCCATTGGTGTTTTGTTCAGGAAATTTTTTCCAGTGCCCATGTGTTCGAGATGCTGCCCTAGTTTTTCTTCTATTAGTTTGAGTGTATCTGGTTTGATGTGGAGGTCCTTGATCCACTTGGACTTAAGCTTTGTACAGGGTGATAAGCATGGATCGATCTGCATTCTTCTACATGTTGACCTCCAGTTGAACCAGCACCATTTGCTGAAAATGCTACCTTTTTTCCATTGAATGGTTTTGGCTCTTTTGTCAAAAATCAAGTGCCCATAGGTGTGTGGGTTCATTTCTGGGTCTTCAATTCTGTTCCATTGGTCTATCTGTTTGTCTCTGTACCAATACCATCCAGTTTGTATCACTATTGCTCTGTAATACTGCTTGAGTTCAGGGATAGTGATTCCCCCTGAAGTCCTTTTCTTGTTGAGGATAGTTTTAGCGATCCTGGGTTTTTTGTTATTCCAGATGAATTTGCAAATTGTTCTGTCTAACTCTTTGAAGAAATGGATTGGTATTTTGATGGGGATTGCATTGAATCTGTAGATCGCTTTTGGTAAAATGGCCATTTTTACTATATAAATCCTGCCAATCCATGAGCATGGGAGATCTTTCCATCTTCTGAGGTCTTCTTTAATTTCTTTCTTCAGAGTCACGTGGTTTTAATTGCATTTTTATTTACATTTTAAATGTTATCCCATTTCCTAGTTTCCCCTCCAGAAACCTGCTATCTCCCTGCTTCTATGAGGATGCTCCCTCATTCACCCACCCACCCTGACATTCCCCTACCCTGGGACCTCATTTAAGCCTTGACAGGACCAAGGGCCTCTCCTCCCATTGATGCCCAACAAGGCCATCCTCTGCTACATATGCAGGTGGAGCTATAGGTCCATTCCTGTGTCCTCTTGGGATGGTGGTTTCCTCCCTGGGAGCTCTGGGGTGTCTGATGGGTTGTTCTTATGGTGTTGCAAACCCCTTCAAGCATAATGGCTTTCTCTTCTCATAATGGCACTTATGTAAAAAGAGTGGTCCTTAGAAAATATTCTTCTGCTTTTTATGTCCTGTGGTCATAGGTTCGAATAAAGTAATACATTTTAAAATTAATATGCCTTTTCCAAAATCATTACTTAATTTTCTACAACATTTGGATAATTTATTTGTTTTTGTTGTTGTTTTAGAGGGAGAATCAATAGTCTTGAGGGCATTTTAAAATAATTTATCTTACAACGAATAAAATTTATTATTTCTATAGTACCACAATTTCTGAAATTTCTTAATAAAGTTACTTTCTAATTTAAATATTTCCACTAGGAAAGTGCAATAAGCACTGGAAATAGCTATCATCCATTCAGTACACCATGATGACACCTTAGGTGCTGTGCCATAAGGACATTGATTTTACAGGCAAAAATGAAGGAGGAGAAATTCAGAACCAAGTCCAACCACAGTAACCAGAACAAGCATCAGAGCTGGTGCTTGCTTCGATCTGGGGAGATTTCTTAATTGGTAAAATGTCTGACAGGCAAGCGAAAGGCCCTGAATTCCAAATTCCATTAGTTATGTTCAAAGGTGGACAAGGAGGGTGGCATCAAGAGATACCTGGTCAGCCGTCCTTGATGAGCTCCAGTTTCAGAGAGAACTTGTCTCAAAAATCATGGGAGAATCCTAGAAAGAAGAAATCCGACATCTAACACACACACACACACACACACACACACACACACACACACACAGAGTGTATTTTATCATCTTTCTACAGAATAGCATTAGGATTCTGGCATTTTAAAGCATAATTCTGTTCTAAGTTGGGCCCTCAAATAGTTGTCGGAAGGAAGTTTGCTCAGGCCAAGATATCTGGTACCCAGGTTTTTTGTTTGTTTGTTTGCTTGCTTGCTTGCTTGCTTGTTTTGCTTTGTTTCCTCTTGTTTTGTTGTCCTTGCTGTTGTTGTTTGCCTAACAACAGCAATTTTTCCAGGTGCAGTCAGAATTTTGAGTCAAATATTGTAGATAAGCTTAAGGAAGCTTCTACATAGCACTAAATATATGATGCGATTAACAGGAGACACAGTCCTTAAGATTTTGATCCAGTACATCTGTATCAGATTCAGTAGAGTATGTAAAGTTTAGTAGATTCCTACAGCAGGTGGTACTAAAATCGTATTAGAGATGCACTTGTCTTAGTATTATTATCTCAGATTGTTTATTTCTTTGTTCTTTAACTTTTGCTGGCCACTTACTCCCTATGTCCTCCTACTATGGGAAGGCTTGGTCTAGTCACATAAATGGTCCGTTTCCTTACCAAAGCTTATGGATTGTACAGGGGGTTTTAAGCTGTCTTCATATCTTCTGGCTTTTTAATTACTCTGCTCCACATATCTGTTTTTGCAAAGGTCAGGAATATAACTCAATGCTAGATTTCTTACTGCCTTTGCAGGCCTGAAGGCTTGGGTTTCATCCCAACCATTAAACACAAACCCAAAGACACATTGATGCCTTGAGGGCTTGTCTCCAGAGTACCACTTACTCCACTCTATGTTTGTCATCAGTAATGATGTGTGAACCTTTCTTGGGGAGACACAGGCAACATTTATTAACCCCATATAGAACACCAACCACAGACCAAAATAATGGCTCCACCTGAGTCTACCTGCATGAATCAATGTGTTTATTGAACTTAATTACAAGAGTAAGGATTAAAGGTAACTGAAGGGAGCTTGAGTGCCTTCCCCTCAAATAGCCGTATAACAAAAAAGAATAAACCAGCATGAATGACAGCTTACTCTTATCTATATAGAAATTTATATGTAAATGAAGAATTACACACAGCTGGATTAAAGGAAAAGGGGAAATTATTGGAATTCCAGGTGTCTATGTCTATTGACTCTCTCTCTCTCTCTTTCTCTCTCTCTCTGTCTCTGCGCGCGCACACACACACACACACACACACACACACACTCACACACTCACACCTTAGGTCATGGGATATCAAAAGGCCTAATGCTGAGAGTTTTGTACAGATAACATAGATGCTTAAGTAAGATAGTAATAGATGTTGTGCTCCCAAGATAGTGTTTATAAGTTTCTTGCTTCATCTATAAAATCTGCTGTGTTTTCAGACTAATATATCTCCCCTTACAGTCATGGTTAGTCTTGATTGTCAACATAGCAGGTTTAGCTTCACCTGGGAAATAACCTCCTCCCCAAACATCTCTATTGGTGTTAAAAGGGAGATTTGAATGAGGTGGGAAACTCTTGATGAAAAAGATTATGCCATTCCATCAATTGAGTCCACAATTGAAAAAAAAAGGAGAAAAGTGAATTGAGTATTGGCATCTACTTCTCTTTGTTTCCTAGATGTAGAAACATTGTAAACAGATAACTCATTTTCTTTCCTTTTTTTAATCTTTTATTTTTATTTATTTGGCAGAGGGGTGAAAGAGAGAAGGAGAGGAGAAGAAGAGAGGAGTAGAGGCCAGCCATCATCATGTTGAGGGAAGTGGGGAAGGGAATGGAGAGAGGAGGGACAAAGGGGGAAGAGAGAACAAGAACAAGAGAGCAAGAGCCAAAGACCTCATTTTCATACCTTCCCTGACATGAAGGATTGTATATCTTCAAACATAAAGCCAAATCAATCCCTTCCTCATTTACATTGTCTCTTTTGGGGTATTTTGCCACAGCAGTAAGGAAAATAACATAGTCATCAACTGTCTAAAAGATATAGACATTTGAACTCGAAGAGATCCCTAGCTCCACTTCATTACTGCAAACATGAACCCCATCTTTGCATATTTATGGTTTCAATCATATTTTTTTACAATCGCTAATGTTAGACAAACACACAAAAAGGAAAAGAGTACATGTCATCCCAGAATCCTTCATTTTTCTTCCTCCCTGGAATTCCATGAGTCACCCTTGGTTATTCTATATAAATTTAAAACCATCCTTCTGCCGCATGCTTACGACACATCACTTTGTTGACCCCACTCAACATTTCCCATGAGCATCAATGTCAATAAATAAATTCTGGTCTTCCGGTCTTAACATCCTCTCAATTGCTTCTTCATAGTGCTGTGGCCTAAAGAGTTTCATAAAACTCAAATCTGATTATGGTGTGCTCTCCTATTCTGCTTAAAACACTTTAATGTCTTTCCGTTGCCAATAGAATAAATTTAAGCACCCATACCACTAGGAAATGCATTTGTAACCTGAACTCTGCCAATACATCCAAACCAATCTCAATCTTCTCTCTCTCACACACACACAAAATTTATAGAAATAAAATTTCAAAAACTATATCCATAATAAGTATCTGCGAAGTCTTAAATTGCTCTCTTACCTCTTGTCATATTTACTTCAGCTCAAATCACAATCATTTCTGAACTCGGGCAGAAATTTTTTCTTCTATCTCATTTCTTAAAGACAAGCTCCACTCAGCTCAAAAGTGTATTTGCAAAACATAGTAATGTCTTTTCAATCTACTTTCTGTTTCTCCAATGGCTTCCTACAGCACTTGATTAAAAATTGCATCTTATTCCTTAGTTTATAAGGTCTACATGGTCTGAAGATTGCTTCTTTTCTCTTCCTCTCATTCTATTTAACTCATACCACTCCAATCAAAATGATTTTCCTCATCTTCTCATGAGATAAAATCATTGATGCCTGAGGAAAGACATGTGGAGATGTCTTGCAATTATCTGCAGTCACAGAGGCTTCTCCTCCCTGACCTTACAGTTAAACACTAACTTTCCTCCCAATATCTTTTCCATTTGTTTTACTTTTTCCTGGCATTTTTACGTGTATTTTCACATTAATTCTTCTTTAATCGTGCATACTCATCCATAACTCAACTATACACCCATTATTTCCTGGCTAAAAGCACCAGCACAACAAGTATTCCTTTAATGAAATGCTTCAATGACCTTGTAGATATGATGGTAGTGATGTAGTATCGTTGTTGCTGCTGCATAGAATATAGTGCTTAAATTCTAGCCACTCATTATTGCTAGTTTCTTACTATTTTCAAAAATTAGTTCAGTTTTCTTAGGATTTCTTTTCTTCCCCTTGAGAGCGTGGGTTACACCCAACTTCCCTGCTACCATTTACCCTCTGTGCTTCTATTATGTCTTCAAACCACTTAATTAATTGTTGTCAAGTCCTATTACCTAACTAGATCTATTTGGGTAATATATATATATATATATATATATATATATATATATATATATTAGATAATAGTCAAGAATAATCATTCAAAAGAGTAAGATACAATTCACAGTCCTTATGAAGCTCAAGAAGAAAGACGTAATGTGAATGCTTCAGTCCTTCTTAGGAGGGGAAACAAAATATTCACAGGAAGAAATACAGGGAAAAAGAGTGGAGCAGAGACTAAAAGGAAAGGCCATCCAGAGAATGCCCTACCTAGGGATCCATCACATATGCAGCCACCAAACCCAGTCACTATTGCTGATGCCAAGAAGTGCTTACTGACAGGAGCCTTATATGGATGTTACTTGAGAGGCTTTGCCAGAGCCTTACTGATACAGATGAGGTTACTTGTAGCTAATCATTGGACTGAGCACAGGGATCTCAATGGAAGAGTTAGAGAAAGGACTGAAGGAGCTGAAGTAGTTAGCAACACCAGGAAGGACAATATCAGCCAACCAGACCCCCCAGAGCTTCCAGAGACCAAACCACCAGCCAAAGAGTATACATGGAGGAACCCATGACCAGCCACAAATGTAGCAGAGGATGTCATTGTTTGACATCAATAGGAGAAGTCCTCGATCTTTTGAAGGCCCCTTCCCCCAATGTAAGGGAGTGCCAGGGTGTTGAAGTAGGGGTGGGTGGGTGTGAGGGGGAGCATCCTCATAGAAGCAGGGGAAGGGGGGATGGGAAAGAAGGAACTGGAAAAGGGGATAACATTTGAAATGTAAATACATAAAATATCCAATAAAAATGCAAAAAAGAGTTATATAAAAGTGATCCTACTTATATTATTCACTAAATATTTTCCTGTGTGTAATGAATAATTTACTGCTGATGTTATGGTATTGGTTATAGTTATAGATACTTGTTTTTATTTATATGGCTTTCTACTTGGTAAGGTCACAACAAAAGCAGAGTGGATATCTATTAATGTGTAATATTTAATCTATGAGATATCCTGTAAAATGACTTTTAGTTGAGTACTAAAAGAAGTTCAGTGGAAAAAGTATTTAAAATCTTCCACTTAACATTTTATAAGACCATTAACAGATAAGTAGTGCTCATGTTTATGTATTTCACTATAAATTTTAAGTGTGTTCTCACATCTATATTCTTGCTTGGTTTCAATTATCTGGTCTGTTTTGGCATTTCTATCCTCTATCCTTAGCTTTGAGAAAAACAACTTTACAATCCTTTAGAGACTAATGAGTTCTCTCTTCTATTGGCATGGCCAAGAAGCTTTAAAATATCCTTTAGCACCCCTTCATTATATGGATGAATAAACTTATTTGGGCATTTATTTACTAAGTTTGCAATTCTCCTTACTTTCCAACATTTCAATCCCTCTGCTATCTCAGTCCAGTGACCTTGCAGTGAAGATGCGTCTCCACCTAAGAACTGTAATGCGTTACTTGGATGCTTTGGGATACATTTAAGATGAACAGAGGTATGGAAGGAGTAAACGGAGGGAGAGAAAGACACAGTTTCCATTTACAAACACAAAAGGTAAAAGGCAAGATCCAAACAGGAACATTAACTTCTTTAGGTTGAGAGCAGAACTCTAGTACACCAACCAAAGTTACCACTCTTTAAATGAATCTTACGTTCCATGATTTTGTAGGCTTTTGTACTTGGCTATCTGGCATGCATGCGCATGAGGAAAATAGCAAAATTTGAACTACATGTGATTGATAAGGACCCCAGATATTAAGACTAGTAATATTATCCCTGAGAATACATTTTCAAGCTTGGGGAAAATGATAATATCACAAATACAAAGATAAAGTAAACCAACATCATATTATTTAAATTTTTAAAATTGATTTCTCATTCCTACGAAACTGTACATTTATATGATGTCCTTGAGGGTCTTTAAAGACTTTCCTTTTCTAATATGTGCATAATCTTGAATTTGAGATAAAAATGTAAGACTGAGTCATTGGTATATTTTTTGATTTCATGTTAAAGTATTAGTCAACTTTTGTACAGTAATAGGAAATCTAAGATACTTGTTTCTTGACCATACATAAATTTTTGAATTGTATGACTATTACCTGGCACAGAGCTACATATAACTGGGACTAATGATATGACATCAGTAGATATATGACCAAGAAAGAGAAATCAAAATGAAATGGCATTGATTCAAGCCAGGTACAAACTTAATCAGTGAGCCATTATTTATCATAACTGACAAACCTAGATCTGAGTCTTGCGCTGAACTTCAGATAATTCAACCCTCGAATCTAAGAAAGTTTTTGGATTGGGCCAAGCCCACAGTTTCTGTAAACTGTCAATCTTTGCTATATTTTTGTAATGGAATCTTTATTCATATCTAGGCAGAGATCGATAAGATAATCAATTTTCTTCTTATAAATCAATCAGCCTCTTGTCAAAATCAACAATTCCTCAATTAATATTGCTTAGAAAGGAAAACATAGTTTTTCCAAGGAAAAAATATTCTAATTTGTTATCTAATACCAAGTGGTCTTTCCTAAAAATAATTTACATATAGATCAACTCTAAATGAAATTAGTTGGTTGTATTCCTATATGTACTCATAGATATGTATACATATATATATACATATATACATGTATTTATTCCCATGTACATATATATATATTTATATTTGTGTGTGTATGTGTGTATATACCACAGAGGTATATATAACAATAATATTTTTGAAGGCCATGATTTTAAGAGGGAGCTCAAGTACAGAGGTATAGAGGAGGACATGGAGAGATGGGAGAAATATAAATAAAATAAGTACAAATACATGGAATATAAAATATTCCCGAATAACAAATGACGTCATTCCCAACCTTGTGGTCTAATTCTATAAATGGAGCTGCCATTTTGTAATACTTCTGACAATATTTTTTAAGTCTCTACAAATCTGTTTCTCAGACTGAAATCCTAAATTAGCCCAAATAAATGTTGTTTCTCATTTTACCAAGTTGACTATTTTTCTCAACTGGCAAAACATAAGCCCTTCTTTACTTCCAGCTAAATATTGCTCACAGAAATTACATATATATGAACACCGACATTTGATTTATATGCATCTGTGCATATCTGAGGAAGAGAGAGAGAGAGAGAGAGAGAGAGAGCTTGAGACAAATAATCTCGTTTTCTCCATTTGTAGCTGAAGACATTATCCTTAAATGATTGTAAGTAATCACAGTGGGATCACTGTAATTTTATCTATATTGGTTTTTAAAAGCCAGACATTTTATTTAGAGTTGTATGAGTTTGTTAGAAAATGGTTTACCTCTGCAATAACCAATATACGCCAATTTTATCTCCTTTTAAAAACAATAGATTTCTCACTAGTTATCAGATATAAATGTGATGCTAGCAAATCAAATAAAATATCAGGTCTGTTTTCTTCTTGAACTATTTTTAAGTGGGCAATAAATCCCAATAGCCTTCTTTCTACATGAAGTTTTATACATTTATGAAATGAGACAACTCGCAAAAACTTTTCAGTGTCCTACTGAAGGATTGTGCTTGATTTTATCCTGTCTCAAGAAATTAGAGTAGATTTTAATATTCCTTCTTAACCTGCTAAATTTAGAGAAACTCAGGCAATCGCTTTGAAAGCTATTGTGAATAAAGAGAATGAAAGACTATCCCAGAAAAGCAAAGCTG
This sequence comes from Rattus norvegicus, assembly GCF_021556685.1. Taxonomy (NCBI): domain Eukaryota; kingdom Metazoa; phylum Chordata; class Mammalia; order Rodentia; family Muridae; genus Rattus; species Rattus norvegicus. The sequence continues at coordinate 66,170,351 of NC_141547.1, read as the reverse complement.
AGTAGAAACAGCCTTTGCTTTGATCAATTATTTCAAAAGCCTCAAAGTGGTCAAATTATTTTTCTCCAGATCTCCAATTGTATTAGAAAATTCCCAGTGTAAATAGACATTGAATTCCAGCTGGCTTAGCCCCCATGTGGCACTTTCAGTGTTTCCTGAATTCTAAAGAACACTAGGATGTATCTGGAGTTAGAATAATAAGCTTGTGGGTGGGCTGATAACTGGAAAGCAAGCTGAATCATAAAGGAAATAAGGGGAAAATGCACTGCAGGGAACTGAGAAGCTGAGAGACCGGGACCGACATAAACATGATCACCAACCCTCCAAAGGACAATGCCATCTGGTTCACAGTAGACACATTTATCAGAAATAACAGACCCGTGGGGTCCTCATTTGCTCTCTTGCTGTGTGTTGAGCAGCATAGGGAGAAGGTTATCAATATACCTCAGAGGTGAGACTAATTTCTTTGGAAGCTCCAGACTCCTCACTCTCAAATAAAGAAGACAAGTGAACATTTTTCATTTTTCTGAGTTGAGAAATGAAAGTGTGAATATTTATGGGTTATCAAATGGTTATGATTCAGGCATTCCTTAGTTGTTTTTTAAAGACTCCCTTATTGACGATCTATAGATAATTCAGTGTTGTGTTCTGCACTTTCATAGGCCAGGGCAAAATCTTTCAGGGTGTAATGCATAACAAAGCCCAAAACATTCCATTTTTAATATTCTCTTTTAAATATTGCTTTGATGAGTAAAAATCAAAATAGTTAGCTTTGAGTTGAGCACTGTGAGTTTTCTGTTATCTGAGTGACTGAGAAGACAAGAAAAGATAAGGGTTGCATGAATGTTCTATAGTCAAAAGAAGCCACTCCTGTTTTATTCTAAAAATGTTGACCAAGGAGTTTCCTTCCTCAGGCTACTTTCTATAGAAGAAAAAATGCAGAAGGATGAGAAGTGTCCTGCATATCCTAACAATTGCTTTAGAGAAGATGATGGAGATTTTGGTAGTAGTCACCTGGACATAAGTCAACATGTCTCAGAGGAAGCATATTCATGGTCATGGGTAGTGCTGCATTTCATAAACAGTCAAGTTTAATTGAGCAGTGCAAGTATTTGTAACCAACAGGACATCAATCTTCAGACTCAGCATAAACAAGAAACCTCTGTATTGACTATGGCTTTAAGGATAAGTGAATGATGCAGTTCTCCTTTCTGATAGTTGCAGAACCATAGGGAGCATCAATTTTATTTCTTCTATATCATATCATCACCAGCGATCTATCTCCCAAATACAGCAAGTACTCTCACAGATTGTAAGTAATCGTCTAGTGCTGTTCTCACTGGCTTAAAGGGAACATGTCAGTAAGACTGCTACTTTCTAGATCTCTAGGGGATATTTTGTTCCTTGCCCCTTCCAGGTTCATGGATGCTTGCAATATTTGGCTTGTAGCTCTCAAGAGTGCTAAAGAATGACCTTTGCACATAACATTACTCCATTCTCCTCCAACTCAACCTTACATATTTTAGAGGCTTTAGAATTTGATTCATACAAGAAAACTTTTATAATTTTAGCTAACTGCCTACTTTACCTTTGCCATATAGCATAATGTATTAGCTGGATTCAGAAGTTAGGGTGTCTTGGTTCTATATACTACAGTTGCTGTGAGAGCATGGTATGTGGAGCAATACTGGATTGTATCCCAATGACATATAATACTAGCTCTGAAATTTGGTTATTGATCTCATCTCCCCATGCCTCAGGTTCCTCATTTAGAGAATAGATCTATAGAGTGTCAATATCAGAAAGCTCTTATAAAGGTTAAATGAAGTGGGGCTGGGGATTTAGCTCAGTGGTAGAGCGCTTACCTAGGAAGCGCAAGGCCCTGGGTTCGGTCCCCAGCTCCAAAAAAAAGAACCAAAAAAAAAGATTAAATGAATTTGTGGGACATAAAATCATGCCAGGAAGGTTGGTAAGGAGAACAGGTTGAGACCTGGAGACTTGGTGGACACACAGCTGAGGCTTACACAACTACCAGCTCCCTGCCAGACTCCTGACTTGGAACAGGTGCCATGTTTCTCACATTAAAGAAATGTATCCTATGGTCAAATAGGTCCAAAACAGAGTTCCCAGTGCTAATCAGGTACCTAGAAGCCTGAAGGGATTAATTAATAAGCTTTCCTTCCAAGACATTCTTCCCTGGAAAGGGTATTTATCTGAGGCCCACCTTGAGAAGTTGGGTATGGTTTTACACATCCATTTTCCACCATGACAATAAACTGTCTCTTTTCATCAAGATTGGCTATGGTGAACCATGAAGAAGGCCTTCACCTACAGAGCTGCAGCTTAATACTCTGTAGAAGGTCTCTCTGCACTCTCACCCACAACCCACCAAGCCTGCCTCTGCCAAGGTAAGGAAAATCCCCCATGGGACAAGCTTTTCTACTACCCTCTGGCTAGGCACTGTTCTCAGTCTGTTCCCCCAAATAAATTCTCTGTGCCTTTCCAACCCATCTCTTTGTTTCCCTATAACTCAGCACCCACCCAGGGGGTTGCATGAGGTAAACACAGTCAAACTCCATGCATTCTGCCTCCCGAAGTAGCCATGCCCTATGGTTGAGCTGATATGGGACCAACATAAGACACACACACACACACACACACACACACACACAATACAATACAATACAATACAATACAATACAATACAATACAATACAATAGAAATGTTAGAGTAGTAACAAGGTTTCCCACTCCCCCACAACTATTGTGTTCACAGTATCAACCAGCTGAGAACTGAGTATCTAGTGAGTCGTAGGGAGCTCTCATACATCTGGACTCACTTACTTGTTCTAATTTAGCCTAGATGTTCACATGAATGACAGGCTCTAATTCCCAGATGCTTGGCATTTCTTCCATACAGATCTTTATAATAGCTGCTTTCCTTTCTGCCATTGCAATGCCTTTCTCATCTCAATGAAACCACCACAAAGTAAGCATCTAAAATATATACAAGTTTTTCACCTTATAGATTCAGGAGTCTATCAGGCTTTCCAAAGACTCTTCCAACCTACTCGAACTGAAAACAAGGCATTTGCAAGATGTTTTCAATGAGTTTTACATATCATCCTCAGGCTACTGACCAATAAACAATTCTGCATAGTGGTAACACAGAGGACTCCGTAATTGACTGACTGTGAGCTGAATGTGAGCCACACTCAGAGTCTAGAAATTAGCTAACTCCTTTTGTCTGTGACTCCATTTTTCATTTTCAAGAGCAGTCATGGTGGACACAACTTTTTCATGCCGTATGGGCCACCATCTGGTGGGTCATCCTGCTTTGCCTTCTATGGCTTGTGATTAAATTGAGACCAAATGGAATAGTTTATCCATGACAAGATTTTTAATCACATCAGTAAGTGTCACTGCCATTCTTGTAGCATATTCACAGGAATGATAAATTAAGGTAGAGATGTCACTCCTGTCCACCCATCCAGGTTATCTTGGATTTACATATTTCTAACTCCTTTTATAGAACTTATGGCTGCAAAGGAGAATGAAATATGGCTGAGCATTTCTTTTAAAATTTATGAAGTGCTATGCAGGTTGAAATGTCTTTCAAGAATAAAATGATAACAGAAGGTCATAGTAGGTTTCAAAGACTGTGGGTAGGAGTTGCTTTCAAACACCAAAGATCATTATCATCACTGACATGCTAATGGCTGGCCACTTGAAATACACAAAGCATGGGAAGAAGAAATGAGCCAAGACACATTAGCTTTACTCATAAAATTCGTAAAAGGTTTTCAGGAAGTTGTGTTTAACTTGTGCTTTGTAGTATGTGGGGAGTTTAATGAAATGGGTAGGAGAAATCCTGTTAAGTGAAGAGAAAGTCAAGTACATAGCTGTACATCTTGCAGAAAAAATTTCAGTATGTCCCTCTCCCTCCATTAATCCCTTTTTCTCTTCCCCATGCCCTCTGTGGTGAGTGTGTGTGTGTGTGACAGAGAAAGAGAGAGAGAGAGAGAGAGAGAGAGAGAGAGAGAGAGGTCTGTGTGTTTATGAAGTATACAGTTATGTACATAAACCAGAATTATCAACATTATAATTGATTAATCCCGATTGAGTGAAAAAAACCATCAATTTTGACCATAGAGTTAGAGATCATTTTTACGTTCCACAAAATACAGCACTTTGTTCATGAAGCCTGAGGTCCAGTAAATATGGTGATGTGCCAAATACAAATTCTGCTTTTGTCTGTTTTCCATCAAAGAATAAACTGACTGACTATATAGAGTGGATATTAATCCAAATTACTCTGAATATAAAAACACTAGTCAACCCTAAATGAAATTAGACTAGTCATGAAATTAATATTAAATTTTTAGAGGAGTAATTAGTCAAAATTAGGTTACAATTCTTTTTTTTTCTTTTCTTTTTTTTTTTTCGGAACTGGGGACCGAACCCAGGGCCTTGTGGTTGCTAGACAAGCACTCTACCACTGAGCTAAATCCCCAACCCCAGGTTACAATTCTTAACAAGACATCTTCTCAGTAAGGGGGAAGAGAGAGAGAGAGAGAGAGAGAGAGAGAGAGAGAGAGAGAGAGAGAGAGGTGGGAAGGAGGGAGGGAGGGAGAGAGAGAGAGAGAGAGAGAGAGAGAGAGAGAGGATAAACACTCCTATTTTTAAACTCTGATCTGAGAGACTCCACCCACAAGCTGACTCAGATAGAGGAGGACACCCACAGCCAAACATTGGATGGAATTTGGGAACTCTTAGAGAAGAACAGGAAGAAGGACTGTGGCCTCTAAAGGAAAGGGAACTCCACAGGAAGACCAAAAAAGTCAACTAAACTGGACCCTTGGGGCTCTCAGAGACCGAACTACCAACCAAAGATCATACACAGGCTGGACCTAACCTCCCTGCACATATGTAGCAGATGTGCAGGTTGGACTTCATGTGGGTCCCAAAGAATGGGAGCAGGGGCTATCCCCAAAGCTGTTTCCTGGGTTTGGCACATGTTCTTCTAGGTGGGCTGCCTTGTAAGGCTCCACTGGGAGTCGATGTGCCTAGACTCACAAAGACTTAAAGTGAAAGGGTGGGGGGATACTCAGGGGATAGAAGAAGGAAAGGGGAAGTGGATGGGACCAGGATGGGTACTGGGAACAGGATGTAAAATGATAAGTGTAATAGAATAAGAATCTAGGTGTACTGGATTTTACAACTTGAAGGAGATATAAGAAAGCGAGTGCTATGAGCACTATCTTCTTTGCCAGTACAGTGTTAATCTACCTGTTCCTGTGGTTATCATATTTAATATTCCCAAAAACCCAATGGTAGATTCCAGAATGCCTTTCTTAGATAAAAAGAAGTTGAGATCCACAAGAAGGAGGTAAATGTACCCACATCGCTAATGAGTGGGGTTTGAACCCCATCCTATCTGACTTTATGGAGATGTTCATTCCTACAAGGTTCATGTACAGTGTGCTATGTCTAGGAAACAGGTAGTAAGTGATAAACCTGCTGACAAAATATATGCCAGCAGATACTATCAATGTTATACTACAGACAGCATTTAGATTATAAAATCATTTCACTGCAAGTAACTTTTCAAAGAGTTTTGTGATGGGTCAAGAAACTGAACAATTGCTAATTCTTGGCTAGTGCAATTTCCTTTGGTGACAGTGTGGTGGGCATAAGAATGAAGGCATTTGTGATGAAAATTAGTCGAGGATGGTTGTATAGGGAGATGAATGAACTTAAAAGACTGAATTAAACTGACTGAATATTCATCTGACAGAGTAGGGAGAAAAAAATGATGTTTTAGTTGGCTAGGACTTGTGTAGCCTATCAGAAGCCTTGTCTTAGCAAAGAGAACATTTATTTGTTCACAGGTATGGTGGCTAAAAATCCAGGTCAAGATTTTAAGAGGTTGGTTACTTAAAAGAATGTCAGAGAGGATAACTGCAATTCTTTCTTCTTGGTGACAAGTGGCACATTCCTTTTGGGTCTGTTTCCAAACACTATCACTCTAGCGATGTTCATGTGGGCATCTGCGCTAACAGTCTCATTTTTTTATGTTTTTTTCTTTATTAACTTGAGTATTTCTTATTTACATTTCGATTGCTATTCCCTTTCCCGGTTTCCTGGCCAACATCCCCCTAGCCACTCCCCCTCCCCTTCTATATTGGTGTTCCCCTCCCCATCCTCACCCCATTACCGCCCTCCCCCCAACAGTCTAGTTCACTGGGGGTTCAGTCTTAGCAGGACCCAGGGCTTCCCCTTCCACTGGTGCTCTTACTAGGCTATTCATTGCTACCTATGAGGTCAGAGTCCAGGGTCAGTCCATGTCTAGTCTTTGGGTAGTGACTTAGTCCCTGGAAGCTCTGGTTGGTTGGCATTGTTGTACATATGGGGTCTAGAGCCCCTTCAAGCTCTTCCAGTTCTTTCTCTGATTCCTTCAACGGGGGTCCCGTTCTCAGTTCAGTGGTTTGCTGCTGGCATTCGCCTATGTATTTGCTGTATTCTGGCTGTGTCTCTCAGGAGAGATCTACATCCGGTTCCTGTCGGCCTGCACTTCTTTGCTTTATCCATCTTATCTAATTGGGTGGCTGTATATGTATGGGCCACATGTGGGGCAGGCTCTGAATGGGTGTTCCTTCTGCCTCTGTTCTAAACTTTACCTACCTATTCCCTGCCAAGGGTATTCTTGTTCCCCTTTTAAAGAAGGAGTGAAGCATTTTTAACTTCAAAGTAAAGACCCTATCTCCAAATGCGTTCACATCCTAAGAAGCTAGAGGTCAGGACCTCAAACAACGACATGTTTTTTGGGGTGAAGGAACATAATTAAGCTCATAACACAATGGGAAAACATCAAAAGAGTCAACGAGAGTTTTAGGTATATAAAATAAAACCCATTATTAATATTATAATTTATAATATTGCTGTTACCATTATATATAATTGTACTAAAACTAATATCAATTTATTTTTGCAAATGAGCAATCATGAGATTAACTACATCCTGTATTGGTATTTCTATTACTACTAAATAAGAATACATAGTTTCTCATTTCAACTCTACATCTTAATCTGGTTTTAGATACAGTTTTAATTTTGTTTATGTGCTGTTCTGTTTTTTTTTTTTGTCTTTTATCTTTCCTTTTGTAACCTCCAACAACAGCTACTGGGATGTACAATAGTTATTTCAAGAGAAAAATTAATCTTCATTATCAGGAGCTCTTTTTCGATCAATTCCTGCCTACAGTTCTAAGTTGGGAGACTGAGGGGAAATGAGGGAATGAAGAATGGGAGAACCAAACGCCTCCAAGTGCTACACTGGAAGTAAAGACCAGTGTCTGGTTTACTTTTTGAACAAGCAGGCAGACAGAAATCAGATGTTTTACATTTTTATAATGCATTGTCCTTCCCTTACTTATTACCCCATGAAGTGGCCCATTTGCATGGAACTATTGTTGCCTTAATGCCGGTTCATAAACATGTGAACAGCAAGCCTGTCATCTCACAGTAAGGGGTGAACACTCTATTGTTCCATTTATTTTGTCAGTGAACAAAGATTGATTTTTAAAAGCTACCAAGGTTTTTGTTGCTTTCTCTTCTTTGGGACCTGAAATTGGTTGTCAGGGGTAAGCGCAGCTGAAATATTACATGTACTAGACAAACAGAATAAGGTGGTATTCTCTAGGATATCTTTAAAGTGGGAGAAAGACAACATTTTTGTAGGGAAAACTGGCATGATATATTGCAGCTATTTGCTCTGGACTACCAGGTCACAGGAATTCTAAAGATAGAGGATGGCTGGTTGGATGTCAGTCATAGACACTTAATTTCATTAAGGAGATGGAATGCATTTAGTAAATGCAAGTGGACCACACAGCACATTTCACAGTAGCATCTAATAAGCTATGGCTGCTTAATAAAATGCTTAGAATTATGTTTGACAGATCAATTATTCATCAAATTGATGGGAAGACACTGACACACAAAAGTACAGCTGATTAACTTAGAGAAAACTTTTCAATAACATTGTCACTTTTTATTAAAGGCAATATCTGTGAGTACAGTCGCTTTATATTAAAGTAATCAAAATACTGTATACTCAGGCAAAATCAGAAGCAGCATTCTATAAAAGCACTGTGGGCAAAAGATTACTCAGGACCTTAGTCATTAAGAAGGCTTTTCTCTAAAGAGAGGTGTTATTGTTTAGCTACAATGGGGGTCAAACAAGAAACAGCTAAACACTGTGACATTTCAAACATTCAAACCTTTCATTCTGGGGTCCCGCAGAATGAAAGCACTATTGATGTTCCTAGCACCATTTCCACTTGTATAATCTTCAGTTTCTGGAATGTTGGGCAATATTTCACAAGGTTATGATAGGTAATTAATATGTTCTCTTCAGTGTAAGATATGACTACAGTATTCATAGTGTTCAATAAGTTACTGTCATCACATCCATGTCCTTGGATGGGAAACTTCACTGTGACACAGGACTTATATGGCATTGTAGAAATGACAGTATGTAGCTTCACAAGTGAGGTTGTTAATGAAATCATAGCTTATTCATTGCTTGCTCTCTTTGATTACTGTTTGGGAAGGAACTCAGTCCCTATGAGCACAGATGTTCTAATAGGCTTACAGAGAAATTCTCTTTGGAGAAAAGAACTCCCATCAACAATATCCAGTGGGTGACTGGCCTTAGTAAGAGACTGCTCTAACAGTTTTCTTTAGTGAATGCTGACTCCTGAATAAGTCAAGGTTGATAGAAAAATATGCATCCTTAATGTTGCACAGAAACAGTGAAATAGTGCTTTGGGAACATTTTATAAGAGAGTGTAAGGGTTAGTTTTTAATATTAGCTTGATACAATGTAGAGTCACTTGGGAAGTGAAAGTCTGAAAGAAGAAATTGCCCAGCTTACGTTATCTTGATGAGTCTGTATTGGGTCCTTCAAGCTCCTCAGTTCTTGAGTGTTCTTACAAAGACAAACGCATGGAACATCTACACATGTGTACAAACTGTCCATTCTTGTGAGAGATCGTCTTGATTGGTGATTAATGTGAGATGGCTCATCCAGTCTGGAAATCGCACTCTTAGACAGGTAGGCTTGCACTGTCTAAGGAAACTAGTCGAACATGAGCCACATAGGCAATATTCGTCCATGAATTCTGCTTCAAGTGCATGCTTAAGTTCCTGACACAACGTCTCTCAGTGATGCAATATGACCTAGAAGTGGAAGCCGAATAAACCCTTTTCTCCCTTAAGTTGCTTTTGGGTATTACAGAAAAAAGCAAACCACACTAGAACAGGTGGTGTTAGCTAACTAATGAATTAATATGCTCTAACACCGTATTCCCCAGTGTTTCTCTTCTCTGAAATATGAACTCAAGTTTTTTTGATGCATGTGTGAGTGTTGCATGTATTTATCTTGTATTTCCCTCTAGGAGGGAATGGTTGTTCTACACTAGCTAGATCTCGACTAAGCTTATCAATATTTTATTGGCTGTGTTAGGCAGAGAAAACGAATTCTACGTTAAGCCATTGGATAAACACAACTGAAAAGATAATGCAAATATAACCTTGTAAACGGTCAAAGGATGCTACCTTTTACATGGCTGAGGGAACAATTGTTTAGTGATTTGAACCTGCCAGTGTGTGAATCTGTGCAGGAAAGACAAAGATCTGTGGAATAAGCTCACCATTTCTCCCCACTGAAGAGACAAATGGGTGGCAAGGAATACTGATGCAATTTAAATTTCTTACAGACTTGCATTTTTAGCACACACACACACACACACACACACACACACACACACACACACACACATTAAGGAATACGGAATGAATTATAGAGCCCTACGGAAATGTTGTCCTAACCATTTACAAGTAGATTCCATGCAGCCTACTAGTAATAAAGAGACACAGCCATTCTTTTTACCACCTGCCTGGAAACCCTGAAGCAGTTCATCTTTATAGTAGGCAGGAGACTGCGCCACTGTTTCCCGGAAATGATTAGGCTGCATTTTTCTTGCCTCCATCTACATTCGCTGGGATTGCTTTCTCTGGTCAAAAGCTGTGAAGTTTACATAGTGTGGAAGTAAAAAATAAAGAATTGCCTCAATCTGTGGACCTTAAAGTCAGAGGAAAGGAAAATATAAAAAATGACTATCCGAGTAAACGAGAGCAGTGATGTTAAATTTAAAAGAAGGTATCAAAGGAAAGTGACAGGTGTAAAAACTAAACGATAAAAAAGAAAAATTTTAAAAAGAATGGCAACTCTACAATGAATGGTTCCCTTTCCCCAGCCCTCCTTCCGCGTCTAAACATGAGAAGATAGTAATTCTCTCCTCTGGATGTCACACATCTAGAAATCTCACAAGACCCCTCTTTTCTGCCATACCACATATCCAATAGGGCAGGGATCTCAGCGTCCCTACTTCCCTCTGATATGCTCTATACTGCAATCATTCTTAATCCCTTCCATGGCTACCAAATTGGTCTGAATCGTCATTGCCTGGCCTAGATTGTCACACTGCTCTATGAATCTGTCTTCTGTCTTTTAGCTTGACTATTTCTGGTCTATTCTAACTACAAAAATTATGCTTTGGCCTCCAAAACCTACTTCAACTACTTAGCATAAAATATGCCAGAATCTGTAAAACTTAGTTTCCCAGTTATCACCCCCAATCTCAGCTTTTCCCCCTCTCCCTGTCGTTCTCTGGAGCAGTGATGATACTTGTCTCTTCCTCCAGTAGACGTGTTGTATGATATCCTCCTGGACATGTACTCCGCCACACCTTTCACTCACTTTCATGAAAATGCCATCGCCTTCCTCCTTCCAATTTTGGCACAAACAATAGAAATTTCTATTAATGACTACTTTTAGTACTTTTCCTACTACCCACTCCACTTCACACAAGTGATTAATAAGAATATAGCACACTGCTCTGGAACATCTAGCATGCATCTGCAAAGACACATGCACAGTAGTCCTGAACACATCACTGCTATGTGAACTATTTCGTTCAGGAATTTCATAAGAAATCACCACAAAGCCATGGCTCTAAATAGCATAGATTTTCTACCTCACCATTTCAGAGGTATGAGTATGTTAGAGGGACTGTCCTTCCTCTGGAGTCTGCAATAGAGATCTCTCTCTTGCCTTCTTCTGATTCTAGTAGTTGCTAAAAATCCTCGATATTTCTGGCCTTTCAGTTGCCTCTCAAATGCATCCCTTTCCCATTGCATTCTGCTTGGTGACTCTGCTTCTTCTCATTAGGTCACTAGACATATGGAAACAAAGGTCCAAACTACTTTAGTATATGATGTAACTAATAACCCAGTGTTCAGATGATGTCATATTCTTAGGCTCTGGCAACCAGAACTTTGTTTAGGGGAACATTTCCCACAACAATTCCTAAAATATTTTTAATGAAATAAATTAAGACAAAAATGTCACATGTTCATAAAAATGTAGTTTTTGCTGAGAGTAATGTGAGAGACACTTCTGTAGTTAAACGGATCTGAATGGACAGGCCTGCAATGAGATGGACCTCACTGTCTTTAATGCTTATTTTGTTGGTCAATTTACACACAACAATTTGTTACAATAAATATTACAAGGTTATAATGTGATTTTTATATTAAAAATGTGATTCCTTAAAATGTGTAAATCAATAAATAATGACCATAGACAGATTAATATTGAATGTGGTTTTTCAACGTCTTCCAGGCCACCTTATCCTCTGTTTTAAAGTCATCACAAGGGTCACGGTCTCAGGAAATTAGAGGGCATCAATGCAGTTTAGCATCAGTGAGAGAAAGCTTCAACATGTCATCATAAATGAGACAGCTACTGCTACATTTTTATCTGCAAGCACATGCTCCTCCTTAATTCCTTACCGTGCAGCCTCATTTCTAAATCCCAAGATGCTTTAACTCCTTCTATTTTTAGTAATAAATTATAAGTACATCAAAAATAAGCAAATTATGGTACAGTTATTCTGCTCCAGAGCTCAACACATTTTTCCCCACTTGTTATTGTTTACTTCCTAATCCTCTTTCCCTCAGAATACACAGTTATGATCAGAGGCATGAGTGTCCAATCATCCTTGATCAGATGCACCAATAATGTGTAATCAAAACAAAGAGAATCTCAAGTTAGGGACAGGGGAAAAATGTTCGATTTTCTATGTAAATCAATCCCTCACACATATGAAAACATGCACACACCCATGTACATACCCTTATTTATACACAAAATTTACAAAAAGGTAAAATGTTAATTAGTAGGAATGCTTTATCCATGCATTCTAATACTGACAAGTCATGCACAACTGGTGGCCCTGTGGATGGTTTAAGCAGCGATACATAATTTTTAGTGTCTCTGCTGTAGTCTGAATGTGTTTTCCATGGATTTCAATTCTCCTCACTACAATAAGAAGTTGTTGCTACTAGAGAGAATTTCTCAAAATCCATTAGAGATGCACGAGGGGAAAAAGGAGTTGCACTTTAAATAATAAGTCAGCTGACTCAAAGCCCATTAAAGCAATGCAAAGATATTAAATTGATACTTGAGTCTTACAAAAATACAGGGAGGTAACAATAAAAATTGCAAAAATGTAAGACATATAAGAAAGAAAACTAGGAAAAATGAGGAAGAACAGCCATCATGCTCAAGAGTTAACTCTCGAAAGAACCTATTATAATGCCTTTAATGACTATCAATAAGTAATTAATTTTAATCATTCATTTGGTTTTTCTGTCTTCTATTTACCTTTGTACATGTGTTTATAATTCTTCTATGTCATCATTGTATTCAGGTGTTTGCTTCTTCTATCAGTCTATGAGCTCCTTAGTAACCCGAGAACGTACATTACTTATTTATGTTCCTCTGCCAGTAAGTATAAAGCCCAGCTTCGAGTTTGGGTTCTGCGCCTGCATGTGGAATAACTGTTTGACTAACCCTCAAAATGTATCTTAACCCTTACACCTCAGACATGCTTTGTTACACTCTGGTATGAGTATCTCCTTCAAACGAATTCATCAACACTTAATGTTTGGATACTCATTCCCAAAATCACAAGTTAAGAAAGGTAACACAGTTCAAACTATAAAATATAAAAAAGTCATTATCCATGTGAGACAGATTATTATATAAAGAGTTTTTGTCCCTTACTGCTTGTAATACTTTTTCTTTGTTTTGTTTTGTGCATTTGGTGTTTTGACTATGATGTGACAAGAGGAGTTTCCTTTTGGTCCAATCTATTTGAAGTTCCTTAGGCCTCTTGTATGTTTATGGGTAAATCTTTCTTTAGGTTAGGGAAGTTTTCTTCAATAATTTTGTTAAAGGTATTTACTGGCCCCTTTAGTTGGGAGTCTTCTCTCTCTTCTATACCTATTATCCTTAGGTTTGATCTTCTCATTATGTCCTGGATTTCATGGATTTTTTGGGTTAGGAGCTTTTTGTGTTTTACATTTTCTTTGATGGTTTTGTCAATGTTTTCTATGGCATCTTCTGCTCCTGAGATTCACTGTTCTTTCTCTTGTATTCTGTTGGTGATGCTTGTGTCTATGACTCCTGATCTCTTTCTTAGGTTTTCTATCTCCAGGGTTGTCTATTTGTGATTTCTCTATTGTTTCTATTTCTATTTTTAGATGCTGGATGGTTTTGTTCAATTCCTTCACACACACACACACACACACACACACACACACACACACACACACACTAGTATGCACTCACTAATAAGTGGCCCAAAAGTTCGGATTACCCAAGATATAATCCACAGACCACATGAAGCTCAAGAAGAAGGATGTCCAAAGTGCAGATGCTTCAGTCATTCTTAGAAGGGGCAACAAAAATATTCATAGGAGGAAATATGAAGACAAAGTTTGGAGCAGAGAATGAAGGAAAGGCCATCCAGGGACTGCTCTACCTGGGGATCCAGCCCATATTTGTACAGCCACCAAACCCAGACAATATTGTTGATGACAAAAATGCATGCTGACAGGAGCCTGATATAGCTGTCTGCCAGAGCATCACAGATACAGAGGCAGATGCTCGCCGTCAACTACTGAACTCAGAATGAGACCCCTATGGAGGAGTTAGAGAAAGGATTGAAGGAGCTGAAGGGGTTTTCAACCCCTTAAGAACAACAATACCAACCAGCCAGAGCTCCCAGGAACTAAACCACCATCCAAATAGTACACGAGGACAGACCCATGGCTCCAACTGCATTTATAGGAGAGGGTGGCCTTGTTGGGCACCAGTAGGATGAGAAGACCTTGGTCTTGCCAAGGCTCAATGCCACAGTGTAGGCGAATGTCAGGGCGGGGAGGAGGGAAGGGCTGGGTGGGTGTGTGTGGGGAACACCCTAATAGAAGAAGAGGAAGGAAGGATGGAATAGGGGGGTTATTGAGGGGAAAGAGGATAACATTTGAAATGTAAATAAAAATATTGAATAAAAAATAAAGAGCTTTTATTTTTTACAGTCTTAGTGCTTCATTTGGGAAGCATTAAAAATGGTGGTACTGCTGATTTCAAGCGTAGGAAAATGGTAATGATTATTCCTTATTTACCTGTGCTTTGATCATCCTAGTTGTGGCCTCTATCACATATTGCACAGGATATGTAATCAGACAGTCCAAATTCTCAGTACCGCTTTGCTTATTAATTCTGTCTGGATTTAATGAAATCATTAACACTTTTTGATTGCAGGAGAATAAAAGTTGCAACCTAAAATAACCTCATCCGGAATTACACAAATGCAAAGAAGAGACTTGCTTTGTTGATTGCGTTTATCAATACATTAATTTACTAATAAACTATATTTCACTGACATCTCTCCAATCGGCAATTTAGCACCTCCCTACTTATTAATCAGGAATTCATCTACTTGAAAGATAGAAAATGTAGTTCTTGACTTAAAGTTGTATACAATCACAGATAGCATGTAGAATAAAACAAAGACTCAAAGAAAAATCCAAAAGCCTATAACATAGGGCTTTCAAGCTTTAACAAGTTGAAAACAATGAGGTTTTATAATCATTGACCAGAATGATCAGTTTTTAAAATCATTGACTAGAATACAACGTGTAAGACAGATTACAACTTTGGGGTCAGATACTGAGTTTTCCGATTAGTACCACCTTGAAATTTTAGTTTTACCTGAGTCACTGTTCTTTTATCTGGACAGAGACATGAGAACACTCATTTTCATTAAATGGGGGTGATGCAAAGACCACAGTGTTCACCCTGCAATGGGGAGTGGAGGTAAGAAATATGTATCTGGTACCCTGGGCCTGAAGGTAAGCATGACTGTGCATGTTAAGAACTATTTCTGGAAATCCAATATAAACATAGGTAACGGGGACCAGAAAGTGATATTCAAAACATCTAAGGACAATATAAAAGAATCCTTAATTATTTTATAGGCAATTAGTAACCCTCAAAGACTAGAGGCTGGAGAATCTAGTTCCAGCTGTAATTGATGGCTACTTCCTCATTCTTCAACACCATCTTTATGCAGCCGAAGTTCTTCACATGTGTACTGAGCCCAGCACCATTGGTAGCTTTCTGTCTATCACTGTCAATTAGGAAGCAAAGGCCAGGTAATGACTGGTGAACAAAGTATGCATAATTAGAAGATCCCCAATCACTCATCTTTCAGAAGATTTACTAAAATTGTCCTCATTTTCTCTCTGGGGTAAAATAAGATGCTATATCAATTCTCCATGCTTTAATAAACATTTCACACCTATCTTCTGATTCTACCCCAATTAAAAATAAATTGAGTGCATGCATTTATTTTTTCTAGTATACACCATGTTTCCAATGTACTACATAAAAGGTAGTACTTTCCCGTTTTTCCGAATATGAACTAAGACTATTATTTAAGTTATTATGAAGAACTGGCTATGAAGTCACGGAAGGTATTCTAATATACAGTAACGTTTTGGCGCATGGGACATTGTGTTCAGATACATAGGAATATCTATATGTAGTAGTATAAAGAAGATTAGAGACTTTTAATGAAATTAATGAATGTTGCATTGTCTAATCTTTAAAGCTGTCACCAACATCTGAATAGTAAGTATCCTATGTCAGAAAAGTAGTAGTCCGAATATAACTTATGTCAACTTATTTCAGGGATTTGGTGCCAGTCTGTGAGAAGTGGGATGCCGAAGGGTGAATGTGAAAAATAATATCCTGTATTATAGGGCAGATTCTACTTAGAAAACTCAGCCCCACTTCTGAATATGACTTCACTAAGAACTCTATATGACTAAAAAACATTGCTAGTATACTTGGTGAAACGTTTAATCACTAATATTTTGTGCAAATATATTAGCTATTAAAATTCATTATTTGCCTGGTTTTTTGAGCCTAATGTTTCATAGTGTACAGAATGAAAAACTACTTGAAATTTTTTGTGGCTTTAAAGTAAGTTCTCTTTTCACAGAGATTATTTATAAATAAGATCCAAACTTATAGCCCTGTCCCATTTATAGGCTCTATATAAAAGGAAGAAGATACTGGGTTCCTATGTGCATTCCTTCCGGGGCCATGTTCCCAGGAATCATAAGTTGACTTAGAGTCAATGACCATGCACATCCATTTTGACCTGGATATAAGTGAAGACATAACTTACAGCTACTTATTTTATTATCATTTGCTTAATGATTTTAATAAATGTCCATGGAAAACAAACCCTCTAAACTAACCAAATCTGTGAGATATTTCAATATTTCAATCAGTAGAAAATTTGAGTCTTTAAGTGCCAGTGCAAAAATCCTTTGAAATAATATTTATTTTTTCCCACTGGAATCCTAGGGGGAAAATGACAATTAGCTCTTTTTGCATATGAAATGGAAGATATGAAAAGCTGGAAACAGGCTATGCGTGCCAACAATTGAGGAGATGCAGTACAGCAGCAGACCCCTGACACTGTAGACTGCAAGTCACCTCTTCTCCCCTCACATTCTTCCCACTTCCTGGATGTTCGTATTGCCTTCAATGACTAGCATGTCAACGACTTCATAGAAACTGGAAAGCAGGAAAATTGCCTAAAACTCGACGTTTCCTTCCGCCAGCTCTAAAGTTGCCTAGCTCTGTGACAAAGTAACTGACAGAATTTGGCAATTAAGTTGTACTCACCTAGACAGGGATCACTTTCTTATTTTAACTAAAATGATTTCAGGTTCCAGATTATTAAGCTGCAAACTGACAGTGTTCTCAGGAACAAACTGAATTTTTAAATAGATGATTGTAGTTTTATTGATTCATATGGTTCATATGTGAAAACAGTATAATAACGAAGATGATGAAGTTAGTGATAAAAAGAAGAATTTAAAATGGATAATAACATATTCTTGTAATGCTAGTTAATTGTTCTGTGCTTGAACATCTTCATCTATAAAATATGGGGTTAGGGTTACAGTGAAGGGGTCATGGTCTCATGAAGCTATGTCAAAGGGTAAACATCTTGATAACACTTCCTATATTTTAACTATTACCCCATAATTAAATAGAGGCAATGTTCTACCTCAGTTAAGGAACAAAGGAGTTGAGACTTGGTGAGGTGAATAAGTTCTCTGTGCTGTGTTGGTGAGGCATCGTGAACTTTGATTAGGTTTCTGATACGGAGCCCTCAACTGTAGAGTAAAGCAAATCTCTCTGGGGCCACTTCCATCCATAGCAATCACTCCTAGTGACCTTGTCAGAAAAACATGCCCAGAACGAAAACCAGGCTGCCCTTTCTAGCCTTTATGTATGTAAGGGGAAATTAATTTTGACATGTCTTTCAGCTAACTGTATTTAAACAATCCGGTTAGGCTTTCCAGTAATAAGATGATCAAGGCACCCAACACCTGAAACTGAAATATGGTCATCTCTCTGATACAACACATCATTACAATATTCACAATGAACTGATTTATAATGCAGTTTTCATTGGAGCTGTCATGTTTAGTTCAACCAGAGCCCCCCTCAAGTTTGCAATGAATTTTCTTTGGTTTAGACTAGCAAAAAAGCCTCTGGCCCACTAATAAAGGGCTAGATCTGACAACCACAACAAAACTACAGCACCACCAACAACAAAAGACAGATTAGCCTACCAAACCTTAATTAAAGGTAAATAACCAATAATATGTTCATGTGATTAATACATGTGTGTTAAATATCACATGGGGTATATTTATACTAAAATATTTCTTTTTTAATTTTTAAAATTTTATTTGATTTTAAATTTAATCTAATTTTTGTTTTACTTATATACTTTACATCCCATTCACTTCCCCCTCCCAGTCACCCCCTCCCACAGTCCTTCCCCCATCTTCCCTCCCCTGGGAATTCCTCCACCCTGGCACCTCAAGTCTCTGCAAGGCTGGGTGCTTCCTCTCCCACTGAGGTCAGACAAGGCAGCCCAGTTAGAAGAACATATCCCACACACAAGCAACAGCTTGGGGATAGCTCCCATTACAGTTGTTCAGAACCCACATGAAGGCCAAGGTGAACATCTTCTACATCTGTGTAGGGAGGCCCAGGTCCAGCCTGTGTACACTCTTTGGTTGGTGATTCTGTCTCAGAAAGCATCAAGGGTTCAGGTTAGTGGATTCTCGTGGTCTTCCTGTACAGTACCAACACCCTTTACAACTGCCATAGACAGCATAAAATATCTTAGTGTAAAACATTCTCATTATCTAATATACAGTTTACATAAGTGATGTGTATTTTGTCTATCAGCTGTAGCAGGGATATGTACTGGAAATTTTCTTTCCAAAGACTGTGCATATTATATGGTAGTATTTGCGAACGAAAACTTTAAGAATTCCCCAGAGACAGATAGGGCCATTAGATTGAGGTCCTTATGACAGGATCATAGACAACATCACCAACAATGATGACAAAGAACCTGACATTTGCTGAAAATGCACAAAGAACATCATAGTGTCAGTAATAGTGCCAGGCTTTAGAGCCTCCCCTTGAGATGGATCCCAGTTTGGGCCAGTCACTGAACCACCTTTTCCTCAGTCCATTCTCCATTTTTGTTCCTGAAGTTCTTTAAGACAGGAAGAATTCTGGATCAAAGTTTCTGACTGTGGGATGGCAAGCCCATCCCTCCAACTTATGCACTGTCTTTCTAATGGAGGTGGACTTTATGAATTACCGCTTCCCATTATTGGACATTTCATGACTGCCCTCTGAGAGGATCAATAAGCAGCTGACCAAGACAGAGGAAGATACTTACATCCAACCAAAGGACTGAAGTTGGGGGCCCCTGTGGTTGAATTAGGGAAATGCTGGAGGAAGTTAGGGAGGAGGGCAACCCATAGGAGGACCAGCAGTCTCAACTAATCCGGACCCCTGAGATGGCTCAGACACTGACCACCAACCAGGCAGCATACTCTGGCTGGTCCAAGGCCCCCTACACAGATACATCTGAGGACTCCTTGGTCTTGTCTCAGTAAGAGAAAATGTACCTAACTCTTGAAAGACTTAATGCCCCAGAAAGTGGGGATGTTTGGTGGGGTAGGGTGAGGTGTGGGTGTGGGTGGTAACATCCTCTTGAAGACAAGGGAGGAGGAATGAGATTAGGAATTGTCAGAGAATGGACCAGGGGAGGGATAATGACTTTACTGTAAAAAATATTAAAGATAATTTTAAAATGCACAAAGACAAAGCATGGGAATACAAAGCAAGTTAGAAACTGCCAATAATCTAGCAGAAGAGACCATAGAATGTGTTCCACCTTACAGAAAAATTCTAGGGCTTTCCAGCATCTTCTACTGTGATTGAGTTTCCCAGTCTATGCTACTTATTGTTATAGCAAACAAACACAACAAAGACGTGCTAAGTACTTTGAACAGAAACAGCTATAGCATATCACTGAAAGGCATCCCTAAGAAAGGATCAATCAGCATACACTACATCAACTTGTCTTAATTACTTTGGTTAGTATTGACCTCTAAATAAATTCACATCTAGTAAAGGGAGTGAAATGTGGGCTAATGCCTTGCTCACTATGGACAGCATCTATCTGGTTGGCAACAATTATATTCCCTGTCCTGCTGTGCAACTGTAACCCAGGGTTCTACTTCACTTTGCCCCAAATCAACACCCTTCTGTTATTAAACTGTCTTAGTTACACATTCTCTTTTTCATTAACTCTCAGTTGATTCCCTGGGGCTCCTTAGCTGGAATTTTTTATCTAAAAGCAGCTTTTGTAACTTCAGATAAGACAGCAAACAATTACCCGAGGCTTATGAATGAACAGTAAATTTCAATTTTCTTTTTGTACTTCAAAAAATATGTGTGCTGCAGAACTGTTGGATATTCAGTTCTGGTTTACAAAGTCATTGACAAATATGGTGTCCAGCCTCACAATTCTCAACCTTGCCAGTAAAGTATTCCACTTATAACTTAGCACACATAGTGATAGCTTACATGGTGGGCCTCAGAAAACTTCAAAACTTTAACCTACTTAGAAATTTCACTCTTGACATGAACTAAGGTTTAATTGAATGTTTTCTGATTCAGCACACCTTTTTCTCAAACTTTCCTGTGCCCATATAATACCCAACACACACACACACACACACACACACACACAAACACACACACACACACACACACTTTTGCAGTGATTAAAATTGAATCTAGGCCTCAAATATTCAGCTCTGGTTCTACTAAAGACACATTGCCAGCCCTATGTTCACGCTTTATGTTGAGACCTCATGTCCTTCAGTTCCTAAGTTTTCTTGAATCTGTGATTCTCATCATTCAGGTTTTCTCATTTCTGGGATTAAAAACCTGCACCATAAGATCCAACGACAAGACTATTAACCCCAATTATTTTTTATTCATCATTTAACATGATTAGCATAGAGCTAAATATGCACCAGTGTCTCATTACATCAGCTACTGATTGGTTTATAAAGTTAATTTGAGTTATATCCAATTATTTCTAATTTTTGAAATTATTTCTGAGCCTTACTGTATCATTTATTTTAGGGGAAAGCAGGAGAAAAAAATGTTAACTTGAAAACATATAATTGACTCTTAATAAGTGTGCTATGTAGAGCTTGAAAAAAAATCATAGAGAATTGTGCTCTACGGAACTTACTTTATGACAACTGTACAATGACCTTCTCTCTTGAAAGCGCGTTTTATTTTTGACCCTAAACTCACTAGCACAGAATACATTTGCTTGCTTAGATTGTCCTTGAGTCTACGAAGTGTCAGTTCCTAGTAAAAACCTATTAAGAGCACAGTAATGATTTGGGAGAAGGGAAGTTTCGTGCTACAAGTTGAGGGAAAATGATTCTTGGGAGAAAAAGCTTTTTGAATTATGCAAAGAATGAAATTTACTCAAGTTTTAAAGATCCAAAGGGAGAGAATATATATTCAGTAATTCTTGTTTAACTGACTTGGGCTGAGCTGTTCTACCCAAAATAGATATATTTTACATAAGAATGATATATACTGGTTATTATAAGATCCACAAACCAGGTTTTTTCTGCAAGTTTTGCTTACTTCTGTGCATTTTAAACCCATTACTGAATCCTTGGTTATTTGGTACTTTTTAGAAGAGGATATTTGGTTGCTTTCAACCTGCTTCTTCACCTCCTACAACACTTACAATTCTGACTATCAAACAGGATTCAATGAACCAAGAGTGGACATGCACCTTGTTTGTGACTCCCCTATGCCCAGTGTCTACCTCTGTTCTCCCAAGAGTCAGTCACTGCCTGGTGTGACTCAACGTGCCACAAATTCAGGGTCTTGATATATTCACTGTATAATCCTGGCACAGAGTGCATATCTGATACAAGTCTCATAAAAATTAACAAACAGGAGTAAACAAGAGAGCTCTAAGGACCCAGGCAGTCAAATGCAACAGTCAGGATAGTAATATGTTTGATAGAGAAAAACTATCTGCAGACAACTTTCCTTCCTGATCCTATATTCCCACTTGAAATATTTCATTTTACTTAAAATTAGATTACTTTGAAAAGTTCTGCAATGTTGATGTTACGTGCAGGTGTGCATGCATGCATTGCCTGTGCATATGGAAAAGGCGAGACAACCTGGTCATTCCTGATCACAGCCACTTTAGACTACTGGTGAGGATCCCAGGAATTCACGTGCCTCTCTCTATCCTTGGGATCACACTTGTGTGCCATGACCCCTGACTTTTCTTCACCTGAGTCCTTGGGAATTGAACACATATCTTCACACTTAGCATATACTTTACAAACTGAGATGCCCCGGGCATTAGTCATCCCAATGACCATCGCTCTAATTTTCTTTACCAGCAGTGTTCAACATGCCTGTTTTCAGTGCCTTCTGCATGAGAATAAAGCAAATATTATCAATATAGTCACCCAAGAAAGAGCTATTTATGTAAATATGATCTGCTTTATTTAACAAATCACCATCGAACCTGATGTAATTATAATTTGTTTGGTACTTGAAAACACGCAGAGCCTTTTCCTATAAACTCTTATTTTAAAGGGCAGATGGATTTTTTTAAGGCTTCAACTATTGCACACTTGTGTGGTTTCTAGAAAAGAGCTGAAGTATAGACATATGGATAAAAGAGGCAGAGCTCCATTTGACCTGAGATTATGAAATTTCATTTCGCAGTCCCTCTCCAAGGTGTTATGTAGGTCACAGGCCGGAACACTAAGCCTTCAGAAGAGGCAAGCTGAGTGAAATAGATGGATTTGGGAAGAGGATAGATCCTCTGGGTATACAGAAGAAAAGACTGGTCTACAGTCCAGGAACCTCTTTTAAAGGAAAACATATTGTGTCAGTGGTTGCCACCACCATGAGACTTGAGATTTTAAACATCCCCAAAGGAAAATAAATCAATGATCAGCTCCATCTGATGTAACTGATTAGATTGCACCATGGAGGGTAATGTACAAGAAAATTAGCTGCGGGAATTAACTTGCCTCTTTTCATGGCTCCTTAAGGAAGCAATAATACTAACTATTCTCAAAGCAACAGGGAGACTGTCAGCTGTAGGCAATTTAATATGAAATGTCCTTATTAATGTCATTCCCAAGTTCAATTCATAACTAGTATTCCTTGCTTAAATATACCATGGACCACTAAACAGGTTACCGTCTGAACTTAATTACCATAAGCTGCTACTATGTTTATTTATGAAATATTAAATATATATGTAGATAGTGGCACCATGAAGGTAACTTTAGTCGTAAAAATTTAAACCTACCTAGTGTCTTGAGAGAACATTAATTTTTTCTGATGGGAAAATACTCAGAAAGCAATGTTCCCTCCTTGTTCTGCATCAGTGTGGTGCATGCTGTACTCCTATGTGGTTTCAGTACAACTATAACAAATACGTAACAGCAGAATAATGAACATGCTTACTGCTGAGAAATTCTCAAAGCTGCCTTTTTCTCTCATCACCGTATTTATCCTAACTACCATCTACTTGTTTTCCGTACTGATTACTTACTTTGCTCAGGATTTGAGTGTTTCTTTTTTATCTCATGACTCTTAAGACTTGTTTAAAAGCACCAAATGTGAGGCTCTTCTTAAAAAATAATAACAATAATGATAATAATAATAATAATAATAATAATAATTTTCTTATTAGGAAAGTTGGCCAGTGTGCCATGACCTGACTCTCCCTCTTCTGACTCTAATGGCTTAGTATCAAATCTCTCAATATCAGGTTTATAGCCTTCAACTCATTATTACTCCTATTATAACTACTACAATTATTAATACTACACCACAACTACTATGACTATGACAACTACTACAATAGTACTAGTAGTAGCATTATTTTTACTACTAGTGCCATTGGTACCACTACTACCAACTAACCTCACCAGCACTACCACTACTACTATTATTAAAGTCTGCATATGTGGATATTTGTACACTTTTCGAATATGCAATCCTTCAATTACATCCCCCTAAATCAATGGAACAGTTGGTTTTTTCAATGGTGCTACACTTTCTATATCGCCTTTTCTGAGTTTTAGCAGTAACGCATTGTGTTTTCTTCCCATCTACGTTTCAAAAACTGAATTCCCTGCAGTTTCCTGAAAACTACACTACATCGTGCCTCCCTGTCTTTTCACATACAGCTAGATCATTCCGGAATGGCTTCAGCCTACAGTTTAGCAGGCAAATTTCTCCTGAGACTACAAGCCTGACAGGAATCTAAGCTGGGAATTGTCTAAGCTGTATCCAGGCAGGTACGTACGCTGCCTCTGTATCTTACCAATCCTCCCTTGTTGCGTCCGTCATTACACACTCATCTATTACGTTTTGCACATCAAACCATGCAGTTCTTTACATTATGGGCTTCATCACATTGGAGTCCATTCCTTAAAGAATGTTATGAGCCCCCACTTATATTAAAGATCCAATAACTATGTGTATCTTGAAGAAATATAGTCAAAAGAATAAAAATGTCAAACACAAGCCATGTGTTTATTTGAATTACTAGTATTCTTAACAAAAAAAATAAATCTAGTAAGCAAAAGTTTTCTGTTTAACTCTTCATGCTTTATTTTGTTTGACAATCATAAGGGCTCATGAATACTGGGTAAGTTTGTCAATTTAGTGTCTGTATATTAAGTTTTTATGATAGAATCATCTGGTTTACTTTTAATATGAATATGTTTACTCAAATTTAAAAATATAATAAAATTGATAGTACATTTAATAAATATAAGGTGCAGATGACCTAATATATAAGTAATTTGCAAAGAAACACAAACCAATTACCTTATCAGGCCTTAAAGATAAACCAATTGGCACTTTAAGTTGACAATTTTGAACATCATATCCATATTCAAGTAGAGAACTGAAAGTATTTAATACTATGAACATCCAATTAAATGATTTTTCTCTTTTTTTCTTGCTAACCATTTAAATACTGCTAATCATGTCCACTCTTAGAAATTACTTCTAAATTTTCTCTCTATAGGCTACCTTCATTTGTAAGAGCCCAATGCTCTTAAATGAATTATATATTTATGTGGTTATATTCTGGGCCAACTGTGTTTTGTGGCCTTTGTGCTTTTTGATTGTTACAATATTTATAAAGTTTCCAAATCATGGGGAAGCATTCTTTCAAGCATTTCCTTATAGGTGAGAATTGCCTTTCTTCTGACACTGTTTTTAAACCATTATCCTAACTCCACAGCACTGGCAATATCTAATCCTTTAAAATTCCTAGTATCTTACATCAGATTCTAGGTTCTTAGCCTGCCACGAGGAAATTCTTGCTTTAACTTTCCTTCCCATCTTTTCTCATATCAAAACAATATTCTCTGTCCATCATAAACCCTATGTTTCCCAATGGGAAACATGAGTGTAATGCTAGCTCACTATAAGCCTAGATGTCTATGTCAAAAATATTCTTTTATCAGAAATTCTTGCCTTCTCCTTCATTATGACCTTTGTCCTTCTCTTTCACATATTTTTATTGAAGTATAAGGATATTTATTCAATAAATACCTATCCAATAGTTTACAATATGTCGAGCTTCATCCTAAGTACAAAAAATTGAAAAAAAAAAGGATTAACCCTGTTCCCATAGAGCTCTCAGAATCTAAAAGCTAATGATATGGCCAGATAAGAAAATCTATTATTACAAGGAAATCAAGGAAGTATAAAGAGAAGTTAAATTCCAGGTATAAAAAGAAGTCCAGAGTCAAAGAATGATGAATAACCTCCTTTCAGACTTCTATGTCAAGTGCTCCATGAATACACGGAAAGCATCCTTCCAGATGTTCTTAGGGAGGTTATATCATATTTACTTCCAAGGTCTTATGTGACCTTATATTACAGTCATCTTTATTACAAATTTTATAAATATTTTACATGTGAAATTATTCTAGGAAACTTATTTAGAACTCTTCACATTACTATCAAGTTATTTGATATGTTTATCCCAACAAGTGCTTCGGATAATTTTTTTTCAAGCTTTCACACCAACACATGGAAAGTTAGCTATTTGGTTGGTTGGTTGTGTTGATTGTGTTGGTTTGTGGTTTTTCTTTTTAAAATCTCTCCACAGTCCAAGTTAAACACAAACTCATTATGTAGTTCATCTTAGCCTGAACATCATGTTAATCTATCTCAAGCACTGTGCCTGTACACATATGCCAATGTTACGTGATTATTTTATATGTATATATATACATATATATATAATATAATATAAATTAACTTTTAAGCAACATGGTTGACTTCTGTTGACTAGAAGATGCTTATTTTATATGAAATTAGTAAAGACTCTGGACTATTCTTACACATTATACTGTGTTTTTTCCCATATGTAGCTGGTCTACATTTCCCAGTTTTTAGGACTTAGGATGTCATTGTAGAAGTTGAAATATGAATGAAAATTGAATTTCTAAGTTCAGTTAGTCACACTGTCCCACATCTCTTACCCTGCACGCATTCCCATTTGGGATGTCAGGTATTAGTAGAAAGTATTGGAAGTGTGGCCTCTGCCCCTGACTTTCCCTTTTTAAAAACATTTCAATACAAGGGTGACATGGACACCTTAAAATCATCAAAAGTTTCAGGAATCGTTTTACGTAACTTGTGAGCACTGCAGTTTAGTTCATTATAATTTAAACCTACAAGGTTTTTTAAATGTATGTTTGTTTTTAACAATAATAAACATATTCTTATGTTCCCTGAAGCCTCTGTTTAGTATCTAGCTTAATAGAATATGGATTCTCATCTCTTCTGCATTTATTCTGTTATGGCATCATAGATCTTCCAGCTTCCATGCATCGCAAGTCAGGGAACATGAAAAAGGAAATGGCATCTTACTGTTACCAGGAATAGTTTTATTTTCTAGAACCACTTAGAAGCAACTATCAATAGAAAGAACAACCACCCGATTCTATCCTTGATCACATGCTAATGAACACTGTACTTGTGACAATGAAACCTTCAATTATATCTGCAAAACACCCCCATGCCTAGGGCTCAGGTACCAATGACAAGAGGTGGCGGAAAGATTGTAAGAGCCAGAGAACCAGGACGTTTGCTGCGAGCTCATGTCTCTTAGTACAACCGGAAGCTACAACTGTAAATTCTCACCGACCTGACTTGTTATATGTGAGTTTAATGAGAACAACCCCCAGGAGCATGCTGTAATTAAAGGTAGTGCCTACATGCCCCCAACCATAGGCAAATAACTATAGGCAACTGCAAAATTTTGGGAGCAGAAGCAGTGGTCTTCCCCTGGAAAGAGCACTTGGTTGTCAAGAGCCAAAGAGATAGCCATGGAAACATAAACAGGAAACAGAATACAGACTCAACACCATGTGTTAAAAAAATTATATCTCCTAGGCAAATATGCAGGTCCATGACTTCGATCTCAACACTTGGAGTTAGAATCTATAGGAGGATCCGGATGGTAAGGTCATCTTGCCTACATAAGAACTTTAAACATACCTTGATCTATTTGAGATGGGTTCTCCAAAAAGAGGGAATAAAGTGAATTACATTTTATTTCATCAAAACAGTGGAATGCTTATATAAAAGCATCCTAAATAAATTATTTGGCAACTTGGAGTCTTGACCCAAAAAGGGAAGCCATGAAATCAAATGCAAATCGAAATGGTCTCAAACCCCTGCTGTGAATTTTCTGCTCTGGCAAGATGAGGAAAAGAAGGGCAGCTTCCTTCCAGATGGCATTTCTCAGCAAGTGTATTGATGTTCTCTGTTAAGTGCCCAGATACATCAAATCCTTCTATTGTTTCCCATCCTTAAAGGAAGCTCAGTGTTCCTGACAAGAATGATGGCTGCAAGGCCAGTCACTGTGGGCTCTCACAGTGACCTTTAATTGGGTTACAAAATTATCTAACACAAATTTAGACTTGAATCCAATGTTCTTGATAGAACTGTGGCCAAGATATGAAACTGAAACTTCTTCCTGAAATGCTTATTTGAAAATGCAGAGATGTGATTTATCCTTCATGATATGATCCTTTTCCTCTTCAAAAACTGTAATAAATCCAAAAAGCGATAGAAAAATAAAGCTCTTATACTGTACATTTTGTAGAGACCCTGTTGCAGGGGGCATGTTTTTCTCTTGTTATGTAGCAGACAATGAGATGTCTTGTTGGTATTCAATCAGAAATCCTCCAGGGTCCACTTAAGAATTCCCTGTATAGATGTAGAAAGTTCACCTCAGAATCTGAAAATGGGGGGGGGATTCATAAAGGCTTTATGCCTCATCTGAGTTTATCTTACATCTGAAGCCTCATTGCACAGAGAGAAAGAAATTGATTTCTTCCTGATGGGAAAATAGGAAACAATATGACGGAAAGCATTACTTATGGCCAAATTCACACAAATTATTTAACAGAGCGATAGCAAACCAGCAATTGACAGAGCTGTGAATTCAACCACTGATCCAAGGCTTCCTGTGTCAGCTACAATGGTGGATGCTCTTCATCAGTGAGGCACAGTGGTGGACTCGAGTGATATGGAATAATAGGTGCTGAGACCTTCCTTTGTTATTGTTTATTTGCAGAGTCCTGAAGAGAAAAGTGAATTGGTATATATTAACCAACTACTAACAGTCAAACATTTTATGTTTATCTTAACTGTCAAATATGTTTCTGGGTAGGGTTCACTGGTCTCATTTTAAAGATAAACAAACAGGTGTGGGGAAGTAAATACTTGGGGGGATGGGGATGTACATTTGTAAAGCTGGGATGCAGACTGAATAATACTTCATGAAATAATAGTTTATGCAGTAAAGAGGTCCGTGATAATAAATGGCTCGTATAAATGGCCAGGCTGATGTTCTCGAAACGCTGGCAAATAGGGCCAGATATGTTCTTCGTGAACTATAGGGAACTGAGTAGTTCAGCAGACATGAGTTCGCCTTGTATGTGCCTTCGCCTTGGTTTTGGTTCTCAGCATGGAAGGACAGATAGAGACGACCAAGATAGAGATAAAACCAGAGAGATACAGAGACAGGGACAAATGTAAACTAGCTAATAAACTTGACTGAATGACTGTCACTTAAATACAACTATCTGATACCAGAACTGCAAGATTTTCAACCCCTACCCCTTAATAGCTACTAATTTCAATGTTCAAGCTTTTTTCTCTTTGTAAGTGGGGGAGGGGAAGCAACAGATTTCACACTTTTTTCCCCTGTCTTCTACCCAATTCTCCAAACAGTACAATGCATCTAATAATTTTAGAGGTTCAAAGGATGCGAGCGATCTTTAGGCTGAACAAAATACCCAGTTCAATTGCTGAAGGAAATGCTCAATAACAGGATAAAAGAGCTCGATAGAGAGCAAGAGTACATCATTCTGCATGTAACAAATACCGCAATCAGGTTCAAATCAAGACTAACTCATCAGCAGCTCAAGGGGTGAGCAGCGTAGAAGTCAAAGGTAAATTAAATGTGCCATGTGTTCTCAAGAATCTCATCTGTCTTGTGGGGCACTTGGTGCACAGTTCAGTTTCAGAACCTTTATCTGCTAACTGCACTTGATGTGAGTAAGCTGTCTAGTGTTTTTACCATTGAGTTTGTTTTAGAGGTAGCACCAAAACCTTATAACTTTGCAAAAGACAATGACCATGACATCCTGCCATTTCTAATGTCTCTCATGCTCAATTTTAATTTTTTTTATTAAAACATCAGCAGCATGATCCTGGCAACCACACATGTTAAGTACAAGGCAGAGAACCAGACAACTGAAATTCCTTGAGCACTAGAGATTGCAATTTTTTTGTACCGTGGGTTTCAGACAGTCAGCACTTGTGCACAATTGAGCTCTGACAGCCAAACAAATTGGCAATTGCTTGTGAGAGCTGCTGCACATTCGATAGAACTGCTCTGTGCACCTATTTCCTTGGCTATAGCCCATGATAGCTGATTGCAGGAGTATACAAGACCCAGAACAAATCCCACCACTCTGGAAAGACCAAGAATAAGCAAGAGCAATTTCAATGCCAAGAAAACTAGTCTCTGAAAATAATATAATACAAGGCTTATAAAATGCTCAGGTATATTTTGTTTACATAAAGGATCACCAGACACTGTGGTAATTATGACTGAAAATTATTTTTAAATATATGGAGATCCCTCAGGTCATTTATAAAATGATGCTTGTTGTCCACACAGCACCACTGAACAAAGAACCAAAAATGTAGAAGACTTGGGCATTTGAAAATTTCCTGCACATGAAGCCACTCTGGATTTTTTTCATCAGTGCCATTTGTTTCTATTTTCCTAAGCTGTCAATCAGAGAAAGAGTGTAAGAAAAGCAATGCATTAGATTTAATCACATAAAGTTCAAATTGCTTTTAAATACTCAATTGGAGAAAAGTAGCAGCAAAGCTAATTAAAAAGCTGCAAAATAGCTGTGATAAAATTGAAACACAATAAGAGCGGAAATGCCCGAGAAACTGAAAACCGCTAAATCTATATAATTGTTAGTGAAAAGAGGCAATCTGTGTCATTAAATAATTTCAAAGGGAATTAATTACTTCTCTCTCAAATGTGTGGGTTTTTTTCCTTTATGGTACAATGGAAACTGCAAATTCTCCCTTGGCTGGATACAATGGTAAATGATGGTATGCTGGATAATTTATGTGAACCTGACACAAGCTAAAGCCATCTGAGAGGAGGCAAGCTCAATTAAGAAAATCTTTGTGTAAGATTAGGCTGCAGGGAGGCACAAGGGGCACTTTCTTAATTATTGATGAAGGTGGAGAGATGGCCTCATTGTCTATAGTGCCATCCCAGGACTGGTGGCTCTGAAATTTATAAGAAAGGGAGATTTCGTAACCTTTAAAACTCAGCCAGTAAGCCACACCCCTCGATGGTCTCTCATCAGCTCCTGCCTCTAGGTTCCTGCACCAAGGAGTTTCTTTCCTCACTCCTTTTGATGGTGAACTATCATGTGGAAGTGGGAGCAGAATCAACTCTTTCCTTCCAAAGCAGCCTTTAGGCTGTGATGTTTCACCACAGTGATAGAAACCCTAACAAAAACAGATAAAATGGCAACGTGAAAATCATATTAATGAGTTATAAATAGAATATATTCTTTCCCTCAATACCAACACTTGGCAAATAGGGACAGAATGATAGAAGTTCAAGATTTCAGAAACACCGAAGCAAAATGAAACAAACAAGCCATATGCTTTGAGGATAATACCAATAACAACACTTGAATTTCATAGTAAACTTAATAATTAAGAAAATATTTTTAGAGGGTTGGGGATTTGGCTCAGTGGTAGAGCGCTTGCCTGGCAAGCGCAAGGCCCTGGGTTTGGTCCCCAGCTCCAAAAAAAAATTTTTTTTTTAAATGTGTACATTTATTTTATACACTGAAAAAATATCACCTCCCTTAGTTTTTTCTTTCCACGATAGCCAGAAATTAACATTGGTGATAGGGATCTGAACTTGGACTCTCATGCTTGCACAGCCCACATTTTACCTACTGAACCATCTTCCAAGCATAACAGTATGAACATTCAATCAGAAGAAAGTTCTTCCTTAGAAATACCTAGACTTCCTTTCATTCAGAGAAGCCTGGCTTTCTAAACTGGCTCACATTTATGAATAAGGTGAGATTGTAGTTCCTGGGATTTAGTTTTTGTTTTTTGTTTTTTTTGATTCAGACTAGGCTTTGCTAGACTTGATCTAAAACCCTTTCCTTTGTTCCTATCACCGATTCGGTGATTTCACCCTCCATGTTCCAGCTTCCGGGAACTGCCTGGTAAAGCAGTCAGTGGCAGAAGACGTACCATATCAGACCATTCTGAGCACTGGCCTAAGTCCATTTTTTACAATCGTCACTATAAACACGTTGCTGGGGACAATTGAGTGCTGTGGATTACCTCTGAGTGTCCCAAGATTTTCTGAGTCACTCTGCAGTTGTTTCCCAATTACACGGAAGCGGTTCTAGCTCCCAGGGTACTTTGTGGTTCTTCAAAGAACAGTTGCCTTGGAGGTCTTCAAGGGTTAGACAGCCTTCGCATCCTTATTTGTAAAAGACATCTTGTGCGTCACCCCAGGGTGAGTGTGCATATGGTAAGCAAAATAATCGGTTCTACCATTCTAATTGTCCTAAACCAAAGGAATCAATTCCTATGCAGGGTACAAAATCATACCTAGAATTTCAAATTAATTTACCACAGGTTTCTTTTCCATTAACTCAGCAAACATTGATATTTTCCATGAAATGGAAGTAGCAATTAACTAGCGCACCAAAAAGGAAAGCAGAATCATAAGTCATAAGTTAGTGAAATACCCGTGATCCCCATCCCTACTAATATGACTGTTGCTTAATGGCCCTAGGTAGAGGGACTCAATCTGGTGATTGATGTTCATCAATTTAACACAATTTAATTATTTCTGCATAGAGTGAATCTTAATTAAAAAAAATGTCTAAACCAGGTCACCTGCAGGCAAGTTTGTAGGGCATTTTCTTGATCAATAATTGATGTAGTAGGACTTGGCTTCCTGTGGGCAGTGCCACTGTGGGGAAGGTGGTTCTGGGTGGTATTACCATGCCAGATGAGCACGTCATGAGAAGCAAGCCAGCAGGCAGCATTACTCCATGGCTTCTGCTTCAGTTCCTACCTCTAGGTTCCTGACTTAAGTTCCTGCTCTGACTTCCTTTGACAGTGGACTGTGATGTGGAAGTGTAAGCTGAACTTTATATATCATAACACTAATATTTCCAGTAGAGATACTGAGACTTTGTTCTTAAAATTGTTCAATAACTCATTTGTTTCAGTAAATTATGAAGATGTTCAATTTGGAAGCATATGTGTGTGTGTGTGTGTGTGTGTGTGTGTGTGTGTTGTGTGTGTGCGTGTGTGTTATACACACATACATATATATACATATAAATAGCACGTGTTTATATACATATATAGCATATACCTATCACTCGCATGTAAAAATAGAAATATATTATTCAATAGTACTGAATTCAGGGACCTCACTATTAAAATGGTAAGAACTTTAAGACATCTATCCCATACTCTGTAATTCTGAAATGGAAATATTGCTCGGCCAGTGGTTGACATCAACCTCAGATATGCATGACAGCAATTAGAGACAAATTTAGTAGAAAGTGAGAACTAGCTGAATACTTATTTGTCAACACCTTGGTTTTTCCATTGAACAGAACATTGTCCTGAATAGTGGAAAATAGGATCATCTGCAGAGGGAATTCTGTCAACTGTATCATATTAATTTTCAGAACACAACTGTGACTACAGGCATTGCACACCACAGAAAATTAAGTAGTTATTCCTTTGGTCACAATGTAATTTTTAAAGAGTTTATTTTCTGATCTTAGCGCCTTTCCCTTCTGAAAGGACATTTTGTGGAATGTTACTTTTGTTATAATTATATGCTCCACTAATTTTTATTGACATTGATTCTGCAATGTTTTATATTCTATGTCACTATAAATGAGGCATGAGAACTATAGAATACTGAAGGACTGCTAGCTGTGTAGCTTTTACAAAAGGAAAGAGTACTTGTGTCTTTATGAACCAGGTATATTATTTTGTTTTTATTTGTGATTATCTGTTAAATTTTTGGAGAAATCAGTATCAATTCTGCTTTAAAGTAACCTGATGGGAAAAAAAGAACCAAAAAGCATAAAGGGTATGATTGTCTTAGATATGTACACAGAGCTGAAAAAAGGAAGGAAGGAAGGAAGGAAGGAAGGAAGGAAGGAAGGAAGGAAGGAAGGAAGGAAGATGTTGAGGTGGGAGTAGTAGCATCTTCACAGAAGGAAGGGGAAGGGGTATGGGAGAGGGAGAAAGGGAATAACATTTGAAATGTAAATACATAAAATATCCAAGAAAAATAATAAACATCAAAAAGGAAGGAAGGGGGAAAGAGAGAAAGAAAGAAAGAAAGAAAGAAAGAAAGAAAGAAAGAAAGAAAGAAAGAAAGAAAGGAAGGAAATTATCCTTGCACTCATGTAGGTGATAGGTAAATGGCATGTAAAAATTTTTATTACTGGAGTCAGCATTTCATTGAATTAATATTCATCCAGAATGTGTCACGTGCACAGTAACAATCAACACATTGTACTAACTTACTGAGTATGAAAAACAAATTAAAAGAAGGAAAAAAATCTCCAGTATAGTATGACAATTTCAAAATAGCTATGTTGCCATTAAGAAGCTCTCTTTGGTGATAAAGAAATCATAAAATGAATAGGATGTTTGATGAAATAGTGCTTCCCCACATCTAGAATGTCCTCAAGAATATGCTTTACAGATGTTTCTTTGTCCACCTTAGGCACAGGAAAATACATATTTAAGAGTCTTTAAAAATCTCCAATAGACTAAAATCGTTGTTCATCTATTGGCTATTTAGACCCTGTTTTTTTTTCTTTTTAAGATTTTCACACTTCTTTTTCAAAACACCCATGCTTCTGTGTGGCTGAAATGAAGACAGACATTTTTAACTTGTGGGGAAGTGACATTTTTCTCCAAGAGCACTTTGTAAATTTTTTATACAGCTCTAAACTGTGGAGCCAAATCAATTGTGGGAAATGTGTTGAATGTCCGTCCATAAAGGCAAAGAAGACAAATGGCTTCTAAATGTGACTGGGCAAAGGCGATTTACAAGAATATGTGAGGATCATGTATTATCAGAAGCAGGTGACTCATTCCATTCTTGCAGCTACCAACAATGCACCTGACTATTATCCCCAGCCTTTCCCTCTCTATAGGGAACCACTGTGTGCTTTGGCTACAAAATGCCTACTGTGTTTTAATGCTAAATGTAATCTTCACATTTAAATGAACATTAAAAGAAATTGCTACAGAACCCCCATTGAAGCAGCCATTAACAGAAAAAGAACTCTTCTCCTCAACCTCTTCATAGGCTCTGTACTTTAACCAGCAGAAAAAACAAAATTGAATTGTGTTTCTCCCTGTGTAGAGAACTCTAAGTAAATGGTTTTACTGGATTTTCTCAAACTTTCTTTAACCTTGGCCTTGCCCTTCTTCCACTAAACCATGTCTTCTAATTGGTGTTTCATAGTGTGTTTGTGTGTGTGTGTGTGTGTGTGTGTGTGTCTGTAGCTGTGTGAGTTTGTGTATGTCTGTGTCTGTGTGTGTCTCTGCGTGTGTGTGTCTATGTGTGTGTGTGTCTGTATCTGTGTCTGTATGTCTGTGTGTGTATGTCTGTGTGTGTGTGTGTGTGTGTGTGTGTGTGTGTGTGTGTATGTGCGTTTACAGTTTACATTGTCATTGCAGGTAGCAACAGAGGAACACAAAGTGGAAGGATGCACGTGTACATCTTGCCAGGGCAAATCACTAAATATAAAGGTATAATTAATCATTACTATGCTATTTGCATCCCGTTCCTCATCTTGATTTCAATGCCTCTAGCATGGTTTGAGACAAGTCTGCTCTAGTATAAATGTCCCAGGTTACCTCCTATTCTTCTCCACATTTGAGGTCAGTACAGAAGTCAGACACTGGATGCAGAACCAAAGCATATTAACCATCTCTCAGAGAATAGCAAATTACTGAAAATTTAGAATCTTAAAACAAAATGAGCTTATTATCTCTGAATTTCCGTGAGTCAGGAGTGCAAGCAGGCAGAGGATAGCTAGGTTCTTTGTTCCTAATTGCAAAAGCCCAAAATTATGATGCCACTTAGTTTCTGCATGCTTCTCAAATTCAAGGTCCTCTTGCAAAGTACCAGTTAAATATTTTCTAATTATAACACTGAGATTCGTATTTTTTACACTGGTTACACATAGGATAATTTTCAACAACTTGAGGACATCCATGGTTTCTTATCATTTAATCAATTGATCTTAAAAGCCAGCAATGGGGGATCTTTCTCATGTCAAAACCATTCATATTATAAATCCCTATCACCAAGAGATGTCTGTGCTGTGTGTGTTTGTGTGTGTGTGTGTGTGTGTGTGTGTGTAAGGTATGGACATGGAACATTGTGTGTTTAAGTATATTTGTGTTTACTTGATTGGAATGTGCCCACTGAACATAATCTTCCTCAGTGTGGACACAATGCCAAAGGATAAAAGCTAATTACGGCAGAATTTCATGGCGTCAAATCACAATCAATCACAACTGCAAGTCCCTGTCAAAGCAGAGTGCGTGGGTCATTGTGGTCATTGTGGGACCGTCTGCCTCATAATCACTGAAGTCTGCCATGGGACCAAGGCAAATAAACTTCCTTCACCAAGAGGACTGGACAGAATCACAGGAGAGAAAAACTGAGGAAATACAATACATACACTCACAGCAGTTAATAGCCGAATTCCCATTAATATCAGAGATACAAAAGATATGTCATCCAAAGAATGACCCTGAAAAGTACTCCTTTTCACATTTAGGGAAAAATTAATATTTAATTAATAGAATGCACCATTTGTTAACTGAAAATATTCTAATGCAGTATCATTTTTTTTATAAGTGGGTAAACCAACTCATGATGGATGATCCCGGATAAGGACAAATTATAAAATATGATGGGTGTTCAATTCACCACAGGGATCTCCATCACTGACAGCAGCCAAATATAAGTTTTCCAACCTTTTGAAAAATAAAACCAACCAAGAATAAAATGCATAAAATAGGACCTCAGTATTATTAGCATAAGGTCTAAATTAAGAAGCCAGACAAAAAAATGATAGCGGGTTACATGACTAATATCTAAGTTTAATGCATGCAAATATGTGAAGAAGGCAAATAATTTAGAAAATATTCATTATTTTCATTAATGTGATTTATATGAAATAAAACCAAACATCTCTGTATTACTAATTCTATGTAGGAACAATAGTAATTCTTTATAGGAAGAATAAATGACTTGCACGTGTTAGTTCTAACCTTGACATTCAAAGTCCCCATGATATACTGCGATGTTTTGTAACATTGATTATACCTCCACCAAACAGTGGTGGGCAAGTTTTTTGAGGTAAAAACATTCTTCATTGATCTGTACTTCTAGGTCCATAGAAAGCATTTTATATCAATGAAATGGCTATCATACTGGCATGAACAATAAGAATCCTTGCTGGTGGCATCTTCAGTTATAGCAGAAGTGGCCTGCAGATTACACAATATACATTTATGCTTCCTACCAGTGAACCAGGATTTGGCATGGGTGGGGAAATATCCTGGACTCATTGACTCAATACACACTTAGGTATGGCTCTGGTTAGAACAAGTAGTGGCCTTTTGTATCAAGATTGGCTATGGCTGTGTAAACTTAAACTCAGGGCTATGAACGGTTCTTTTATGACCTTGGGGCATAAACTGGAAAAGGAAGATACATGCTAGCGACTTCAGAATGCAAAGGTAACTTGAGAATTTCAGAATAAGGGTGGGAAAGGTTATGTTCACACGTTCTGATACATGCAGAAAATAAATTCTTCTCTAGGTAAGGTAAAATGGTCAAATTTCTTTAAATGCAGCCAAGTACACGTTTTAAGTAACACATCCATGCATACAGCATCGAAGACGGAAAATCACTAGGGGCCCTTGGGGAAATAACTTAATCCCTATTAATGCCATCCCCTGCCTTTTGATGATATCTAATTGGATATAGAGTCACTGTAAGAGTAACTTGAGTGAGGACAAGAGGAAGCAAACAAGGATAATAATATCTAGGGCTGTGCTTCGCAGAACACCAAACAATGCGAAGCAATCATTGCCAGGCCACAGACAGCGCTTTCAATTTAGTGTCTCATTTTGCATATGATGTACTATATAATTCAATTAGCCTGCTAGGGAGAATGAACCACAAACAGGAGCAAGATAAATACATCTACGGAACTCAGGGGTGTCGTGAAGGAGAGGAATTCTACAAACCCATCGTGCATGGGCCTATTAGAGCACACAAGCACATATACTCCCACTTGTTCTCCTGCATTCGGATAGTGCATTGATTCCTTATATGCCTAAGTTAGCAGAAGAGACTGACATGGAAATTCATTTGAGATCACTGGCACAAACTGGGAAGATGGCTTAGCAGCTACAGGTATTTGCTTCTAAGCTTGATGACCTTCATTTGATCTCTAGAACTTATGTGGTGTCATCAGAAGAGAACTGACTCTTATGAACTGACTTCAATCTACACATTCTCACAGCAGCCACCTCTCTCTGTCTCTATCCCTGTCTCTGTCTCTCTGTCTCTCTCTGTCTCACACACACACACACACACAGAGAGAGAGAGAGAGAGAAAGAGAGAGAGAGAACAAAAAGGTCCAAATATATCAATAAATGTAATCATAAAAATTAAAAACAATGGTCACCTACCTTGGGTAGAGTACCTGGGTTGAGATTCTGCCTGAGCAGTTTATTGACAGCGTATCTTCTTTTGGCCTCAGTTTTCTAGTCTTTAATATAAGTGAAGTGAAACTTTTCTTTTAGGATTATAGAGTTGAATTGATTACCATGAAGAACATAGGATGGGCCCATCCCATTCCCATGTTTGTTAGTTTTCATTTCTATATTGTCATGTAAATACACCCTCAATAGTACATATACATACCAATTATTGCATAAGGCACACTAACAGTCTTATTTATATAAATCTATTTCCATCAGAATCAGATCGCAGAGACACATTTACCCATCTACACATGTAATGTTTTCAGAGCAAGTAATGGATCCCTATGAGTTTTAAAAGTTCCTACACCATCGTCAGTGCGCCATTTCCTAGTTTGCACAAACTATGAAATCACTTCACTTGCTCTATCACACTTAATCCCCTCAGTGTTCAAAGACTATGCCAAGCATTATTTTGAGCATGTAAATGAATAAGAGTTTACCCACGCCACACAACATTATGCAGGCAGGAGAAATGGAGGTAGACTAGAAATTTCAATCAGCCAATTCTCCAAAATCTGAACATTTGTGTTCAGTGTCATTATTTCTGTGTTATTTTTCTACTAGTTAGTAAATCAGATGGCAAGCCATTTCGGAAAGTCATTCTAAATGATTTCCTACTGAGGACAAATATGTTTTTATTTGCTGTCAATAAATAGGCATGAAAGAAATTTTATACACATATCCTTGTTAATAGTTAATATTATAATCTAGGTTGTCAACAGCAACAATGATGTAATCCAACAACAACAAAAATAATTTTAAAGTATAAAACCTAAGTATCTTCTGAAGTATAAACTGGGTAGAAGAATACTATCTACTCCTTCCACAAAAAGTACACAGTGTGTCATAGAAGGACACTGTCTCTATGGGGCATACACTTCCTCAAACCAAGCAACTTTATTGACACAAAGAGTTAATAATAGTTGTGTCTATCATTCACTGAATGTGTGTGTGTGTGTGTGTGTGTGTGTGTGTGTGTGTGTGTGTATGAATAGGTCCATATATGTTGCATGTTTAGGTGTACCTATATTCTGTCAAATGTAAACCTGGGGAAATGCTTTTCATTCACTATCCATTTTGTTCTCTGATACAAAATCTTTCACAGGCCTGGACCTCAGTAGAACCCTATCCTGATTATTCCTTGAGTGTCACCAAAGCCTATTTCTCTGCCTCTTCATGCCTACGCATGTATCACTGTGCCTAGTATTTTAATTGTTTGGAGCTAAAACTCAGGTCACTATACTTACATGGAAAACATATTATGATTGAACTATTGTTCTAGGTCCCCATTTATTATTTAATTGTCAATATAATTGACTTAGTCATGCCCTATCTGCAAAGCTAGTTAAGAAAGTGACACTTAAATTCCACTGCACACTCTGTTTATGATGTCAGGTGTCTGGGACAGAAACACATCCTCTCAGAGACGGGATGCCTTATACCTAGCCAGATGGAAAGGGTGACTTTTGCTTCTGCCCTCCAGGGCTTTGTGCTCTGTTCACCGTCACTCAAGTACCCATGGAAACATCTGACTTGAACATGATAAATAGACATGTAATGGAAAAAATGGAAAAAGCTGAAATGATGAATCTGCAGAAGAAGTAGGGGCAAGTTGATTGTAATTTTTCTCTCTTTTGCTTTCTTTTTTATAGGTTTCCTGTGGATGCCACACCCCAGAAGGGCCTTGCCAAGAACATTTATGCTGTGTCAATTAAAAGGAAGACCCTGGAGTCTCTTGCACTCTCCTAGCCAGAAGGCCTCAGGAAGACATGTGCTACACAATAAATAACAAGATTAAACTCCATGTGATCTCTCTTTTACATAATAAAATACCAAGTTAAAAATGCAAATTTATTTTAAGCCCTGGAAGTGCTGACCATATGCCTCACTAACTGAAGAGATGACTATTTAATAGGTAATCTAGAATGTAAGCCAAAGAACTAATCACAGCCATGTGATCATCATGGCCCATGAAAGGAGCGAGGGAATGGAGCCAGCAAGTGCCAAGGCATTGCATCGCCAAGAGGGACCAACAGACACCGGTGATAGAACTCTCCTCTAACGGTAAAATAAACCAATAGCAACAAGGACAAGAATGTTGATATAGCCCTTGTTCTTTACTAAATACATTTCTACTGTGATCTCAGTATGTGGATGCTATATAATCATTGTATGTTGATTAGAATGACAATATAACATGAGAGGACATTTGTCAAAGAATTCATCTTATCATATGCTTAGTTCTGTTCTCAGAGCTCAGCTTTTCATTGCTGTCCTAGAAAACATAGCTTATCATCTATGATAAATAAGTGCTTGCTTTCTCAATATCCCCAAAACATAGAAAAGCCAAGGATCATTGCCTGTAATTTAGATAGAGCATACCCATTAATCTTAACAGTAGAGGTGTTTTATTATATATTGATGATTATGTAACTCTAAAATATCTTGACTATTTTTCTGCCATCTTACTAGTTAGTAGGAGACAATGTCCCCTTAATTAATACTGAGATTCACATACAAAACTGCATGCTTTTGAACATCTTAATCTTTATTATTAACTTTCTAGAATTGCCATAATAAAGTATCCCAAACTGTGTAGCATAAATAACAGAAAACTTTTGGGTCTAAGAAGTTGAAAATCAGGCA
Organism: Rattus norvegicus; assembly: GCF_021556685.1. Classification (NCBI taxonomy): domain Eukaryota; kingdom Metazoa; phylum Chordata; class Mammalia; order Rodentia; family Muridae; genus Rattus; species Rattus norvegicus. The sequence goes on along the minus strand of NC_141547.1, from coordinate 66,129,289 downwards.
ATACCAGGATTGTTTCCCTTTGTTGATAAGAAGGAAGGATCTCTTCCCTGCTTCTTAATAGCTTCTGATGCCTGTGGGCAATGTTAAATACTCCTTAGTTATAGACTCACTTCCCCCAGCCCTGCCTCATCCTCACATGGCCTTCTGCTTTGAAAGCTTGAGTCTAAGGTCAACCTTTTCATTGTCATCTTTAGATCTCTGGTATAATTCTATACTTTAATTTTGGTGGGAGGGATGATGCATTGAAGTACCACACAGACATCTTGCATTTGGCAATAATCTGAAGCAAAGATAATCATTTCTAATCTTCATTTTTTCATATTTCACAAAAGTATTGGGCAATAAAGCTTATGCAAGAATTTAAAGATACATGCAGACTACTTCTCCTGGCAGGTGTGAAGGCACTCATTTCTTGATCATTATAAACACCAGTGCTACTGTCACTTATAAAATTAATATTGTGAAGGTTCTGTCTATTCCATAAGAAACCAAAAGTAAAACAGTGCATCTTAGCCCCTGTCCTAGTATTATTTGTGTACCTATGATAAAACACTCTACCAAAAGCAAACTAAGGAATAGTTTGTTTGTCTTACAATTCCAAGTTTCAGGCCATCATTGAAAGGAAGTCAAGGCAGGAACTCACACAGCTAACTACATAAACGAAGAGTAAAGTGCAGAGAGAACTCTGCATACAGGCCTATTTGCTTACTTACTCTGTTGAGAATCACCTTCTTGGGGGCACTGAACAGCTCACGATCACCTGAGTTTTCTTACAGCAATTAAGTTTGAGATAATCCCTACAGGCATGACTATAACTAAAATAATCTAGGTAAGTCCTCATTAAGACTCTGTTTCCAGGTACGTCTAGTTTGCTCATGTCTGGTTGGTTGTTACAAACAACCAGCAGATCACCTTCACCACAGATGGGAACAACCGGATTTAGAATGACGTTACTCTGGGATGGTATGCTATAGTTCATATACATGCTTGGTGAGTAATATCTGATATCTTTAGACTCATCCAGTTTAGCTATTCCCATAATTGAGTGGCCATTCAATCTACAGAGAAGTGCTACTAGGCATCTTTCCTTTGAGAAATCCAGACCTATTTTCTCCTCTGTGAGTTAATTTCTTCCTAAGTCATTCTCTTAATTCTGGTGCTAAAGAAATGTTATTAGGAATTTCTTAAGAAACACAAACTAGGCTTTACAAAGGTAAAAAAAAATATTAGTAGTGCCTTACCAAAAAAATTTGAGGACAATTTTGTTGAAAATACATAAATGGTTGGTAATAATACCTCATGTCAATTATATTCATACATCAAAGGCTGAGGTAAGAGGGTTGCCATACGTTTTAGATCACATTATACTACAAAATGAGTTCAAGACCAGCCTATACTACATAGTCTATTTGAGCCAGTCTAGACTACAGAATATGTCATTAGGAATCTCAAGTTTAATATTTCTCAATCAAGGTATTCTCTTTGTTTCTGACTCTGTCTTTGTCTTTGTCAGTCTCTGTCCCTTGTCCTCTATTTCTATCTCTGTCTCTATATCTCTGTCTCCCTGTTTCATTGTCTCTCTTGCACATGTGTGCTGTGTGTGTGTGTGTGTGTGTGTGTGTGTGTGTGTGTATGTATGTGTATTCCCTTAGCTCAGCATGCATGGGTCCAGTTACTGGAGCCAATTGGCCATGGACTAAAACTTCTGAAACCATAGGCCCAAATAATCCATCTTCCCTAACGATATTTCTGTTGGAAATTGTTGGTACAGACATAAGAACCTGACACAGTTCACATCACATTTGCCACTGTATCTTAGTGATGGATTGTGTTCCTTTAGATCTGCAGAGAAATGCACCAAAGCTCCAGCCTATGAAATTGTACAGGACTTAAATTCTTTAATGCCATATGCTTTGATTGGTAGCTGCAAATAACTGGCATATATTCAGCAGGGGTTAGAGATGGTAGACTGAGAAGAAGAAGAAGACTGAATTCCATTGCTTTGCCCTCTAAGACTCTCTTGAGAAAGAAAATTGATCTGAAGATCTGAAGGTCTTCTCCACTTTAGGGCTTTAGTGACTGTGTTCTCTTACAAGAACTAGTGTGTTTTTGTCCCAGAACCAGCCTACTAATACATCTTAAGGACAAGATGGAGTTGTAAAAAAGACTCCTTCTCAGTTTTTCAAACAATATGCAAAATCTAACTAACGTATCATTAAATGGACCATTAATGACTAGATTAATGCCATGAATGTCATGTATTTGAGAAAAATATTAGCTCTAGCACAAGGGTATTTGAGTCCAGTTGAAATGATCTGGGAGATAGAGTGAGGTCACTACACTCAAACTTCATTTTAGTGAACAAGGAAACCTAGATAGGATAAAAATGTTTTTAATGCCATATGTTCATGAATCCAAATTTTAAAAGGTGAGTGATTTAGGCATTGAAGCCTGAACTACAAAATGAATTGTTTAAATATATATCTTAAAACCATTAAAATGAATGCTAATGATATTAAACCAAACTTAATATTCTTTAGAGTTAAACATCCCCAAATCATGGTATTTTAGAAGCTAAATATAGTATTATTTGTTATACTTAAATTTTACACATGTAAAAAAATCATAATTGATTTATTGAAAATCTATCACTAGGTCTTCCAAAATTGTGTATGTTTCAGATCTATAATATGATGGTTTAAATGTACAAATATGTACATAGTAAGGCCAGAGACTTTGTTCATTGTGTAATATCACTTACTATTCAAGCCTTATTAGTTTGAATTCAAAACCAAAAGCTCCATTAAAAAGTCATGATAGCAAGAAGCCGGAAACAACCCAGACGTCCCACAACAGAAGAATGAATACAGAAAATTTGGTTCATTTACATGACAGAATACTATTCAGTTATTAAGAATGAGGACATCATGAGTTACACAGGCAAATGGATGACACTAGAAAATATCATCCAGAATGAGGTAACTCAGACCAAAAAGGACATGCATGGCATGTACTCACTAACAAGCAGATAGTAGCCAAAATGTGCAGAATACCCAGGATATAGTCCATGTAACTCAAGAAGGTTGGCAACCCAAAGGGCCCATGTGATGATGTTTCAGTCTCACTTGGGAAGGAAAGGAAAATAGTCACAGGGGGCAGAGGGAGGGAGGGACATGAGTGGGAGAGGGGACAGGGAGAGGAATGGGGAACACAATCAGGTATTTGGGTGAGGGGAAACAGGGATACCAGAAACAATAAAAATAGGCAACCTTGAGAGGCAGGAGGTAGAGGGACCCTCCAGAATGTATCAGAGAACTGGGAGATGAGAGATGTTCAGGATTCAAAGGGAGGAATCTTAGATGAAATGCCCAACAGTGGGGAGAGGGAACTTGTAGAGTCCTTCTCCAGTAGAAAGTCAGGGCATCAAGTGGAGGGATGAAGTTGCCATCCAAGTAAGATTGAAAAGTTCTGACCCTGAATTGTCCCCATCTTAAAAATAAAAACAAAACAAACAAAAAAAAACCCCTGCAAATACAGAAATGGAGAAGAGACAGAGGGAAGAGAGGTTCAGTGACCAGCTCCAGGGGAGGCCTTGACATTGTTGCTGATGATATGGTGTGCTTGCAGATGGGAGCCTGGCATAGCTGCCCGCTGAGAGGCCCAATGGGCAGCTGAAATAGTCAGATGCACATACATACACCCAACCAATGGACAGAAGCCAGAAAGTCCTGTATCTGAACTCAAGACCAACAGTCTCAACTCACCTGGACCCCTCGATCTCTCATACACTGAGCCACCAATAAGGCATCATACACCAGCTGATATGAGGCCCCCTGACACATATACAGTGGAGGACTGCCTCGTCTGGCCTCAGTGAGAAGAGGCACCTAGCCCTAAGGACACTCAAGGCCCCAGGGAGTCGGGAGGTCTGGTGGAGTTGGGTTGGGAGGGGGTGGGAACATTCTCTTGGAGACAGGGGAGGAGGAATGGGATGAGGAACAGTCAGAGGGCTGACTGGGAAGTGGGTCACAACTAGACTGTAAAAAAAGATGTAATAGTAGTAGTAATATAATAATGATAATAATAGTAATAATTTATTATATTATAATAATAGAAAATACTGGTCTAGCACAGAAAATTTAGGGAGCAGATAAATGTTCAAAAATTGTCTAATTAAGTAATTTGAGATTAAACGGATTACACAAAATGAAATTATTTTATCCATATGTATCTAATATTTAAAATAACTAGATTTGTAATCTCAAAAAAAAACCTGTCCAGATTGATGATAGACATGTAATCAAAGCCCTCCAATGATGGTGTTGGAAGTGGCCATAGACAAGCCAGCATGCCCTGGAGCCAGCTAACCGGCAGTGTATGGTGCACTGTGGAGAAGATACCTGCCTCAGACAGGTAGAGAAGAAAACCAACTCCCAGAACTTGTCCTTTGCCCTCCATGTGCATGCCATAGAAAGCCAAAAGCATACACATATCATAGACATGCTAATAATTGTACTAAATTAAAATTAAAGTACATATGTATACTTAGTAGAAAGACTGCTTATCAAAATAAATCAGTATATTTATTACTCTATATAATTTTCTTTCTTTGTAAAAGCAAAGTTACATTATTTAGTATGAAACCTAATGCTCACTAAGAGAATTATAGTTAATTCATACCCTATAATAAAATTTTGCAGAAAGGGGATTTTATAGCATATAATGATTTGGAGCTTTTATAAATTGCTAGGTAACTAAAGAAACATAAAATAAAGCTATGTAAAAACTAGTCCTATTGAATAAGAAATGTAATGTCACGTGGGAGAAAACTGCCTTGTCTTTATGAGCTGACAACTTCATGTAAGTCAGAAGATGCAGGATTTTATGCAAATGATAACTAGAAGTCTTTATCTAAATAGTTAAAATTTGTCATTCATTCATTCATTCATTCATACATGCATTGATTTACTCAAACAACAATGTTTATGGAGAAGAGACTATATATCGGACAGAAAAGCACTGCAAATCAAATTTCTGACCTGGCTAAGATCTTGCATCTCTGTGACAACAGGCCAACCTCAGTTTGTCCTGAGTGAGATATGGAGATTGCATGTGTCTGGGGCTCAAAAACTGGGTATGGAGGCAGTGATGTAACTGAATATACTGGTGTGTTTCCTATGGTGCTGCACTGTCTTTAAAACCTCAGAACATTTATCAGTATGGAAATTCCATACACAAATTTAGTCAAGCCTTGCAGCACTAACTATATGAGGAAATAAAGGTAGAAGTAATTACAGAATACTTTATAAATTTTAATGTGCACACAATTTCACATAATACACACATACACATGCAAACACACACATACACACACATGTGTGAGAGTTGAAGATAATTTTAAAATAGATTTGGAACCTGAATCTTGGCTGAAATTTGGTTTAAATCTCTATCTATCTATCTATCTATCTATCTATCTATCTATCTATCTATCTATCTATCTATCTATCTGTGTGTGTTTGTCTCTGTCTCTGTCTGTCTCTGTCTCTGTCTCTCTTTGTCTCTCTCTCTCTCACACACACACACATGTACACATACCTACGTGCACACGCACACACACACATGCACATACACACACACGCACACACACACACACACACACACATGCACATACAGACACGTACACACGCATACCACAAATGCTAAAATTTAAGGATAAGGTACAAATTATATGGTAGTTGTTTACTGTGCTATTATCTTGGTTCAGACCTCCAATCATGGGAGCCATCATCCATTGTAATTCCATTTCAGGAAACAGTATAAAGCTAACTAATGAATCTTAAGTACGGATTTGACTAGATGTATTAGAATTAATACATTTAGTGCAAAGAAGCAAGTACTGCTTGGCCTGGCATTCAAGCTCATTAAAGACGTTCACCTTGCTTGCTCTTTATTTTATTTGCAGGCTGTCTTCTAGCTATGGACCTCTCATCACTTGCTCAGTTTGTCTCTCTTTTCCCTAGGATTTCTCAAACCAATCCCAGAATTTGCTCTTTGATCCCATAAAAATGTTTCTTTCACTGAGTGATTGGACTTGTCCATGAGTTAGGTCTTCACTATCCAATTTATCCTTGTATTGCTTTACCAACACAGTACTTACACATATGAAAAAATAAGGTAAACTTTATTTCTATCCTCTATCACTAGGAAAGGTAGGATGGATGTGCCATTTCTCTTCCCTTCTTCCCAATGATATAGCTCAGTTCCTGGCACATAAGAAACACTGCATTAGCTTTGTCCTATTGTATTATAATTGTTCTGTACATTGTGAACTGTACTTTACATCTCCTTATGTCTCAACTTAATTAATTTAAGAACATTCACAAGTATAATATATAAACTGTATTTTATTTTTCCATTGATTGACACACACATTTTTTTCAAATAGCTATTGAAGAGAAGGTACCGTGAGAAGTCAGAGAACGGCAGGAGAAGACCAGAGCAAGCATGGCCCTGGGAATCTGTTTAAAAGGACTGATGTTCTCTCCTTCTAATATCTGGGTAAAAGGTATCAACAAAAAAGTGATTAAGGAAACCATATTCAGTAGGGTATGAAAGCCAGTGTTGGCTCCTGAATTTGGATTCTTCCTCCACTACTTTCATTTGTTTATATTTTTTCATAAACTGTAGGTGCAATGGGAAGTCTAGTTTGGAAACTTAATTCTATTTTCCAATGGTGGCTATGTTGATGATACCATACTCTTATTGTTTCTATTTTTCTAAATTACATAGCAATCTCGATTTCACACATCCCATTTGCCTAGAACCTCTATCCTCTGAGTCTACTGTCATTAGATGCATCTACGTTGCACAGACATGACTAGCAGAACTAGCTCAGGCTCATTCCCACACTTACATCATAGAAGATTCCAAAAAAAGATTTACTCTTGAATCCTACACTCACATTCTTTATACACAGAGGATGGGATTGTTTTTTATTTATTGATTCTAGAAGTACCATCAAAAAGAAGTTGAGAGATAAATAATGAAATAAAAAATGTATTTGTGCCAGTAGCAAAAGGAAACGTACCATTGCACATCCGGCTTGAGGGAGAAATGAAGCCTTTATGTCTCAAGAGAAAGAAAAGGAGCTTTGGTCTAAAATGAATGAGGGCAACTATTTCAGTCTGGGGTGAGCTCTCAGACTAGATAAGGTTCAGGAAAGGCTGAGTGCTCTCTCAGAATTCCAGGAACAGTCTGAGAATCAGAGAAGGTTATGACGCCTTCCATGTCCCATTCGGACTGAAGGAGTTTCCATCTGTGAACAACTCTGTGGAGGGACTTGCTCTCCTCTTCATCCTGAGGCTCAACAGAATAGAAAGCGAGTAGAGAGAGGTATGGAAGAGATCCATCACAGACCTGTCAAGCTTGGGATAATACTGGCATTTGCTTTTTTTCTAAACTGTTTTCAAGTGATGAAAAAATATATCTCCTCTTTATTTCTATCAGAAAATTAAAAGCCTATTTGACAAATCACTTCAAGATCAGTTTGCTATCTGGATACATGTTTCTCTTTCTCCAGCTCACAATATAGGTTATCCCTAACCATGCATACCATGCAATAAAAAAAAAATGGCCAATCACTAGCCAGAAAGATGAGCTCCCTAACATCTGTCCATAAAATGATCTGCCACAGAGCACTGGAAGTGTGGCTCCACTGATAAATTTAGCATTATGTAATCCACCCCAGCGATGAGAATAGCGTGCAGCAGTATTAATTAGCATCCTACTTCTTTCTGCTCAGCCCTCCTACGTAACACTGTCTTTGTGTAATTTTGGATTGTGATCTAAAATAATTGCTTCTATATATAAAAACAATTGTAACAGCTTTGAAGTTATATGTACTAAGTTTTAAAAACCACAGATCTCAAATGTCCAATCAAAACATCAACCAAGGGAAAAAATTCAGGCTGCAGTGGCATGTACAAAGGAATTTGGTACATGAGAAAGAAGGAGGGAGATATGAGAAAGATATTTACTATCCTCCTCCAGGATTTTCTATTTTCTAATGCAGACCTTAATCTGCAATTATCATAATTTCCCCTTACAAAATAAACCATATACTAGCAAATATAATTTATATTTATAATTTGAACACAGGTAAAGAAATCAATACCTTTTTTAAATGTTGATTTAATGGCCACGTAGCCATAAATGAACTTGCGTGTGGACAAATTTGGTGCTCACATGTGGTAGGAGCTTAAACCACACCTTACAGGAAAGGCCCCTTTACAACACCAGGAAAAGAAAAAGCAATTCGCCCGGACAAGACCTGTACACTCATTGTAAATTAGCTTTCAAAAATTTACTGTAACCCTTGTCAGTACTGTTTCTCCTCACACTCTTAATCACTCTAAGGAATAAATTTATATAGAAATGATGTTAGAATTCATGTCAATGTGACTGCAACCTCCTTTAACAAAGGAGTTAGCATGAGTGTACATGATCAGCCGTGAGGACAGGGTTTTAACTACGAGAGTTAAAGCTGTTCAGCCTTGAGGAAGCTGAGTCTTGTATGTGGCAGCAGTGGTGGCAGGGTGTGCATCTGGAAACTTCGGATGGCAGTTGCTTCCTTGGATGTGCTGAGGCCAGCTGTGATGCTAAGGTTTTGCCATCCCCTTCCTGTATGTCTTCCACAGCACAGCATTGGTCTTAGAAAAAGCCATGGGGTTCCAAGGCCCCTAGCAAAGTAGAGTAGCAACCTAGACAAAAAGCCACAGAAAAGAACTCTTCGAAATTGTGACAAGGATGCTGAAGTGTAGCTCTCCACAAATGATAGCTTCTGCTGTGGTGCATGTGGGTAGGGGGGGACTCTTTTAAAGTTTTCTTGGATGGGCTGGACACTGGATGGTAGAGCATGTTCCATAAGGGTAACGAAAAGACTCCTCCTCCTTTACCTCCCCCCTCTACCTGCCCTTCCCCTCCTCCTTCATGTTCTTTTTTTTTTTGTGAGCAAAGTTCACAAGGGTCAAGGAACAGACCTGGGAGGATTGGTATTTGAGTATGATTGTGTTCATGATGTGAAATTTCCAAATAATCAATAAAAATATTATGATTAAAAAAGAAGTCATGAGGTTTTACTAATTGACCCAAACAAGCCTTGAGTCTCTGTTTATGTCCTCATGAGTGCTAAGTTCTAATATCTTTAACTGAGTGATACATGTGTTAATTTCTAATGACCCTTTAGAACTTAATGTTTTCCTTCCAGGATTTTCTGCACATGCTCTAAGACCTCTGTCCATTTTTATTTCAGAAAACCCTGAGAGAAGCAGTACCAAGCCCTGTACTAGACAGTTACGTTACTTCTGAGGTCTCCTTCCCACAACAATCTTTTCTTGGCAAAAATTTAAAGGCATAGAGTAATGTGCAACTTCCCCCAGGTCACGGTGTTAACTTCTGGGGGAAGAACTTTGAGTTCAAATTTACTGGCCAGCCCTCTTGCCCTGAAGTACAGATATGGGCAGTAATCAACTTAAACCACCTGGCTTTCAGCAGATATTTCTATCAAATAAAAAAAATAAAAGAAAGAAGAAGTAACCAAAAGCCACACTATGTTTAGCATACCCAAAGTTTAATCACAGTAATAATAGTAAGAACTGAGAAAATACTTTTTCATTGATTTATTTGAGCCTGATAAATATTTCCCTTTGTCTTTTACAGTGTGAGAGCTGGGAATGGCTCATGATAGGTTACAAAAGTTCAGAATGTGTTCCCAGCAAGGGAGGTAGCATAGCAAAGCCATTAAAAGCAAAGGCCCCGGGGTCAGACACCTCAGTCCATCTGCTGTTCTTGCTATTTACTATCTGTGTGGCTTCAGGCAGGTTATGTAACCCTCAGTTCTCATGGCTCTGTCCAAGAATCCTCAGGAGAGACTGAAAAATAATATTTTTAAAGTCCTGTTACCTTATCTGACCATACCACCTACAGTATGAAAACCTGCCCCCCATATCTAATCACGTTTTAAATACAAACATGAAACATTTGTTCATTAACTTCATGTATTTGCAAGGTTTTTTACAAACATAATTTCAAAAGTGTCACAAAAATTTTATGAACTTATTTAGTTCTTTTTTTGCTTATTAATGGGCCCTCAAACCCTGAAAACAGTGCATATGTCTTCTCAAAGAGATGTGGGCTCCTAACTTAAACTCACAGAAATGCGCCTGTATCATGATTTGTCTATTAATGACCACCATGTAGCATGCATTGGTTAAGATTATATAAAATAATCAAATAACCATCAATGTTCCTCAAATGCAGTAGCACCCTAATCAATCGTTGGTGCTATGATTCAGAAAGCAAATGTACTCTCGTGCATATTATCGTATGTTTCATTAGTTGATGTACCCATACATTTCATAAATGGGTAGAAATGAAAACTTTCTAACTCTAGTTAATCTCCCTGCTTATGGCCTCTCTAGTAAGGTTGGGATGTAAGTGGTTGGTGCTGACTCACTTTGCTTTCCTTATAGAAATAGTGACGAGAGAAAACAGCACTGGGCGCTGGGATGAGCAGTGAAGCTCTCCACGCGCAGGAACGGAAGTGCAGAGAGCGCTAAAGTGCAAGACTGTAAATTTGAACAGGAGGCAGGAAAGCTTAGCCTTAGCGAAGGTCACTGCTGCCCATCATGACTCCCCTTTTGTGAAACCCATACACATTCCTTGTCAAAGCTTAGCGACACAGATGCCAAAAATAAATAAATCAGGGTTGTGTTGAAAAGAGGGTGGCAGACACAGAAATGCAAAGCAAGCTTTCTGCATGACTAGAGGGCACCTGGCCAGATGGCACTTCCTCCCCACAAATGTATTTCTTTGTGGGGAGGATGGGCTGTTGTTGGGTGTTGTATGCTATGAACAAGAATGTCATTTAGGAAAACATATCAACCAAATAATAAACTTTGAGCAAGATCTCCAAACCCCGCCAGAACCGGAAAACCCTGTTATCATGGTTTTCACTTCCTACCAGCTGAGGCTTCTAAAGCCAAGTCCTTGGAGCCAGGGAAGGCTCCATCCTTCCCCTGTAATACATGATGGTCCTTTTGGCCTTTTGTTATTTTCACTTACGATGATGCAGACGATGCAAATGTAGGAAACTAGTTTTAATACCAGATGAAGTGAGACAGAGTAAGAATGGGAAGCTAATGTCTTTTTTTGTTTTTGTTTTTGTTTTTTTTAATATCAAAGAAGCAAACATCCAGTAAAGCCTATAAACTTCCTGTGACCACTTTTCTGTCATTTTCACAATTGAATTTATAGACATTGCTCCTGCCTACAGAAGTTTGTTTCCGTTGCGAACATTTTACCGATGCAAAAGAAGATGGTGCTTAAAAAGTTACGAATAAAAGTAAACTCGGAATCACTCCAGTTTGCTGCCTTTTGAAACTGAAGAACATTATTTGTTGCTGAGCTCACACTGCCTGTCGCTGATGCACAGCCCCAGATGCTGATAAGACATAAGGCACTTTGTCCATAACCTCTGTTTGCTCTAAGTCGTCAAATGAGCTGAGCCTTCACTCACTTCATTAGGCTCTTCCCAAATGCATCACTGCCGGTCATTTCTCAGCATTATGGTTGCCATTATCTCCAGAGCAAATTTCTCCCATTCTCCCGGCAGCTTATAAGAAAAAATAAAATAAAATGAAAAGGCCCATTCTCCTATATATCAAGTTTATTTCTGCTGATGTTAAAGACACGTATTTGTATTTTCTCTGGCCCTTCTATTTGCTTACTATATAAAGTAGGGAAATCATTGTTCTTCTAAAGCCTTGCTACAGGCCCCTTGTGAGTTAAACACAAAGTTCAGAAGGAGATGGAATCTTATAAAGACTCTAAGCTTGCTGCATTAAATTAACAACACTAATCTCTGTGTTTCACATGCTACTTACAAAGCACAGTTTTACAGACATTAAATGAAAATGCCAAACCTGTCTTGAAGATAAAATGCAATAATGGAATCTCCCGTCGACATTCCTTTGGGTCCTTTTTAAAGGATATACTTCAGCTACTGAATAAATAGGACAGGAGATAGCCACCTTGAATGAGCTTTTTCTTCCCCTTAACCTTTATCAACTCTTGACCTTTCTAAACTCCATTAAGCTAAAGAAAATAAATAGCAGAGAAGAACTTGGGGCAGGACAAGAAGAGGGAAAGGAAGTAAAGAAAAAATACACTTCAAGAAAAAAGAAACTAAATCACCATCATTAGCTGCTCAGGAAATCCAAGAAACTAACAAGCCAACAAATGCGTTACTCTGTCCATGGCTGATTGCCCCAAGCAGCCAAGTGGAGAAGAAAGAAAGTCAACTTCAGCCTCCGTTCGTTGCACATAGATGCACATGGAAGATCATAAACAGGGAAAGCCACAGGAAGACCAGACGAATCTCTAGACGTTAAGAAAACTCTGCAAACCACTGAACTGAGAATAGGACCCCATTGAAGGAATCAGAGAAAGGACTGGAAGAGCTTGAAGGGGCTCGAGACCCCATATGTACAACAATGCCAAGCAACCAGAGCTTCCAGGGACTAAGCCACTACCTAAAGACTATACATGGACTGACCCTGGACTCTGACCTCATAGGTAGCAATGAATATCCTAGTAAGAGCACCAGTGGAAGGGGAAGCCCTGGGTCCTGCTAAGACTGAACCCCCAGTGAACTAGATTGTTGGGGGGAGGGCGGCAATGGGGGGAGGGTTGGGAGGGGAACACCCATAAGGAAGGGGAGGGGGGAGGGGGATGTTTGCCCGGAAACCAAAGAATTATTATTAAGTATTAAATAAATTTAAAAAAAAAGAAAACTCTGGTTCACATCACCTCATCTTTCCAAAGCCCCTCTTTCCACTTGTCTGTGGAGAGAGTATGTTTTCTTTTTCAGTCCTTAACAGTTCTTTATAATTGCACAGATTTATTAATTCTGAAAACACCTACTGGAAACTCTCCATGTATTTATCTAGGTATAAAAACATTGCACTTAAATGATATAGTCATGAACCTTGTGGCTATAGTGCTACTGACAGTAGGACATCTTGATGTGCAGAAATGTGAGAGAAGATGCAGAGACAGAGTAAGGAATAGAGAACCACAGGCAAGCTGTGGTTGGAATTAGACCACCTTCCATATGACTCCAATAGGAAAAATAATCCAGACATGGTCTTGTGTTTTGTTTTTAATAGAGTAAAACCTCCAATTTATAATGAGCTCCTATTTGCACAAATGAGCCTTTTTGCACATTAAAGTGGTAAGAAAATCTCAGCATCTTCTCTCTATAAGTTGCTAATCTTCACTGGAGATAGTAGACCAAGGAAACCAACTGAGGTAAAGGGATCTCTATCACGTGGACTTTATGTCGTATGAAATTTTGTCTGTCATTATGCTACTAGTGCTCTCTCACTGCTCATGAAAACAGTTCTAAGCATGAACTGCTGAGCTGAAGCTGTTTTAGGTGAGATCCCTTGTCCTCTTCCTCTTCATTAAAAATGTTTTATATTGGAAAAGTCGAGATTTTTAAAATGCACCCCCAGATATTAGCCATCCTAAAATTATTCACAGGCTTAGTTAAACTGCTTCTTGAAAATATTATCTTAAGTAATCCTTAAATATAAATTTTTCCGTTTTCATAAAAAATATGTCTGTGCTAAAATCTTTGGTCATTCTTATACAATCCAGAACTGATAACATTCCTTTCTTTCAAGCATAGAAAAAATATTATGTATACCTAAGTTTTGTTTGTTGACTAAAAACAGACATATATGTAACATGAAGAGAGAGAACCACACCAAACTCACTTTGTAAAGCTTAAAGGATAGTGTTAGCATTACTTGGGTGACAGCATAATTAACCATAGTCCCAATAGGCTCCATGTAATAAATAACACGTGGGAAGAAGCTAATACTGTGAGTCAGAGGCATTTACAATTTTAATAACTTATTTTACATTTTCTAATGGTTTGTACATGTTTTTCTCCTAATTAAAACAATATAGACATGCATACCAGCATCCTTGCCTTCTCTTCTGCTTCTGTGGGTCATATTCAGAGATGACTGAGCATCACTGTTGTTCAGACTTTGATTTCATTTTTATCGCATGTCTCATAAAACTGATTTAGACACCTAAAGATCTGTCACTAAAATGTTGAGTTATGAACACTCAGAACTTACCTCTCCAATGCTGAAAAGAATGCATGGCTATAAGATCAAGTAGTCTTCAAATGTAGTCACCCCGATTTAGGAACACGTGCAGATATGCACATTATTTAGAATTATACAATGAATATTTATGCCAATATTTAAGACTCAATAGACTGTCTTAAAAGGCTCCTACTTCTGCATGGATGTGTGAGGAAATTCACAATGCAAAGTTCTTTGGCTCTGCTATAGAATTGTAATGGAGGCCTGTCCAATTTAGAGGAAATGTCTACCCAGTGGCAAATTCGGAGTCATTCTCTACATGGACTCCCTCATAGCATTATCTCTGCTTCACAGACTCTTCACCACACTCTGACTGCCAGCAGAATCCAGCTTTTCTCTTGGCTATTTACTTCATTATTTTTCATTAGCTGTTAATGCATCTACATGGTTGATGGAGTCTCTTCTAGAATATATTACCTAGATGCAAATTTTTAAGATGTTTTGAAATATACCCCAGGGTCTGAATGTTGAGCTCCACTGCACACAATGGAGGAAAACTAAACAGGGAACACTTGGAAAAAATACATGCTCATTTAAATGGCTAATAATTCATGGGAAAATATGAAATAAACTCAAAACTGAATTATACTCACAGAATGTCCTCTTAAAGGCTTACTTATAAACACATCTCCCTGACAACCATTGATACTGAGTGTTTGGTTCTCATTAGGGAACCTGACCACTTTGTGAGCCTTCTTTCAAAATAAGATTGATGGCAAGTGACATAACTCAGTGTGCAAAGGTGTTTGCTGCCTCACCTGACCTGACGTTTGCTCCCTGTAACTCAGACTGTGGAAGGATAGAGCCAAGTTACACAAGTGGTTCTCTGATCTCCACATATAAACACAACTATGTGTACTTATGAGTAGACAAACAACAAACAAGGAAGCAAGCAAAGAAAACAAATGAGCAAATGAGGTTTAAAGGGATGTGATTGGAGACTGAAGAGATGACTTGACTTGCTGGTTGAGCACACTGACTGCTCTCTGAATGACCTGTTAGGTTTCCAGAAACTGCTTGACAGCTCACAACTGTTTTATCTTCAATTGCAGGAGACACGACATGTCTTCTAGATTCCAAAGGTAGCAGGCAAATACATTGTGCACATAAATGCTGGCAACCCCAGTAATACTACATATGAGTAAAAATAAGTAATTTTTAAAGAGATCTGACTGATGCTTTTTTACCAATCAAAGCAAAGAAGGCAAATGAAGCAATCTCATATAAGATCCTAACTTCATATTATAGTTGATTATGATTGAGAAATCATCGAATTTTTGTTTTCTCCTCTGTGATGTGCCAATAACATTCATTTCTAGAGTTGTTGGGGAGTTTAAATTGAGCTAGCAAGTAAGCATAGCTTACTTTTTATTTATAAAAACTAGAAGCATGGTACAACCTTTATTAAATGTGTTTATTTTCATTAGCTACTTATAAAAGCTGGCGAGTATGTTTGTTTAAAATTTGGTTATATGAATTTTAGACATCATGAAAATATTGTAAGAGTCCTTATAAGGGAGATGGAGTAGAAAAATGTGAAATTACCTATATCCTTGTTATCTATTTCTGTGCAACCAATTACTCTGATATTCAGTGAATTGCAGCAACTAGTCTTGATCTGACAGTCCCAGAACTACATAAAGATCAGTTCAGTCATCCTTATCCAAGGGTCAGTAAGGATATCACACCAAAAATTGATCATGTGATGCAGAACTGCAGTCATCAGGATTGACAATGCAGTAGATCGCTTCTCAGGAAGCTCACATGCAGACCTATATTTGGAGAGATTATTTCCTATCTCTGTGTTTTTTCCAGGTAGGGATCTAGTGACGAGGTCACCAGCTTTCTCAAAGTCACTGACTCAAGACGGAAAAGGAGATTAGGATGAACACTGCAGTGTCCATCACAACACAACTTTAGGAGTGACACTGTATCACAAACTGGTCGTCATATAGAGGTAGTGTGTGTGGGGAAGCTGAACATAACTATGAATAACAGGAGCCAAGAGACATCACAATAACAAGCCTTTACACAGCAGCCCACAGTTTACACAGACTTTTCACAAATAAGGCAAGTGTCTAAGGAACCTAAATTGTATGTCTGTGACAAGTTCTTAAGAGCATGTAATCAAAGAAGGACAGGTATGGACTATTTTTTTCATCTTTATTAACTTGAGTATTTCTTATTTACATTTCAATTGTTATTCCCTTTCCCATTTTCCGGGCCAACATCCCCCTAACCCCTCCCCCTCCCCTTCTTTATGGGTGTTCCCCTCCATCAAAAACTCAGGTGACAGCAAATGCTGGCGAGGTTGTGGAACACTCCTCCATTGTTGGTGGGATTGCAGACTAGAACAACCATTCTGGAAATCAGTCTGGAGGTTCCTCAGAAAACTGGACATTGAACTACCTGAGGATCCAGCTATACCTCTCTTGGGCATATACCCAAAAGATGCCCCAACATATAAAAGAGACACGTGCTCCACTATGTTCATTGCAGCCTTATTTATAATAGCCAGAAGCTAGAAAGAACCCAGATGCCCTTCAACAGAGGAATGGATACAGAAAATGTGGTACATCTACACAATGGAATATTACTCAGCTATCAAAAACAATGACTTTATGAAATTAATAAGCAAATGGATGGAACTGGAAAATATCATCCTGAGTGAGGTAACTCAATCACAGAAAAACACACATGGTATGCATTCTTTGATAAGTGGATATGAGCCCAAATGCTCGAATTACCTTAGATGCACAGAGCACAGGTATGGACTATTTCATGATATTTTCTTACGTTCTTAACACTCTTAGTATTTCAACACACACACACACACACACACACACACACACACACACACACACACACACACATACTACTACTACTACTACTACTACTACTACTACTACTACTACTATTTTGATTTTAAGGCAAACCAAGAGAATCTTTTACATTAGAAAAACATAATACTGATTTTATAAATAACATAAAGTTGATAATTCTGATCACAGACAACTCAACAGGTTAGGACAGTAAGAATAGAAAATTTCATTTAATATAAAAGACTTGGTGCTGAAGAGACAGCTCAATGGTTAACATCACTTATTGCTCTTGCAGAGAATCCCAACTCCAGTTATAGGGTATCCAATGCCTGTTGCTGACTCCATGGTCAATAGACACACATGTAGTAGATATACATATTCACACAAACATAAAAAATAAATATATCCAAAAGAATGTTTAAAGTTAGAAGACTTTAAAATGATCATCTATTTAATGTCACATATTTAGGCCACATTCCAAATATTTGTTTGTGAAAAACTAACTAAGATCTTGTCCATTGTCTATAAAAGAAATCATTCTAACTTTGCAGCAACTACAATTATACTCTGAGCACAGGACATTAGCTCAAAATCATGGACAATAAGCTACACTCTTGTAAGTTTAAGTAAGTAACCACCACTAGGAAGATGTGAGGTTTGCTTTTGTTTTGGTCTGGTTTTCTAACAGTGAGTTTCAGCATAAGTACTAGACACTAGATGGCCCACAGTTCCTGTTTAACTGAGTTGTAATTGAGGTTAGTGAAGCACAAAAATTTGCCTGTGAGTTAAATAGAAAATCCCATGTCTATGTCTCTGTACCTCTACAAATACCTGAAACTCCAGTACATTTAGGTTAAAGAAAGCAGCCTATGTTCTCAGTCTTTACTGTGCACATGTAAAAGTAGAAATGAAGGAGAAACACTGTCCCATCAGCAGGCTCAGTCTTCAAGATTTAAACAATGAAAATTCTAACAGTAAAGAAGATTCAGGATGCAGATGGTAGTGACTTTCCAACAGCACTATGGGAATATTTAGAGCTATTTGAATTACTTAGTGAGTTCACTGCTAATCAAAGTATCTTAAAAGAATAGTCTTAGGTGTGGCCTTGATACAGAAGTAAGGTCACTGCCTAGAGATGTTTGGGATGGGTAGGATTGTATATGTACAGTACTTTTTTTTATTAACCTTGTTTATAGAACTTCTCCCATAACAAACTCAAATTGATCTCTATGCTTTGGAACAAAATTAACTTTCAAGAGGTCATTGCATACAATGACTTTGGGGTCACTCTGACCAACAGTGAATATTAAGAGGAATGATGTTCCTTTATGGTTGTCAGCAATGTGCCTCATGACAGAGTTCTCATATCCTCAAGCTACCCAAGTGCTTCTATACAGTTTATGAAGACATTTTCACACGTTTCATTTCTGTGAAAATCAGCCCTTAAGTTGATTGTCTTTCACAAGAAAGAACTAACTCCAAGACCTTCACACTAATACATTTCTGTTTCCACTCTACATGCAGCATCTTGCAAGGCCTGAAAACACATAGTCAAACTTCAGTCTTATTGGTCCACTCTCAAGGACAGTACTGCCTACCCTATCTTCCCTTCTGAAATTTGACAGATGGCACAGCCACAGGAATCATGCATGTTTGAAATGTCAGTCTCAGTTACACTGTTTTCTTTTAAATAGACTATTTAGTTCTCCCCCAAACAAATATAATCTCCATAAATATAAGAATATTATAAAAGTAACTTTTTAAGCAATAGCTTGGTTTCTTCTAAAGCTACAGATGCCCTCTATTGTCTGGCTGCAGGCTGATGCCAGTGTTGGTATTCCTGATAAAAACAGGGGGGATTGGGGATTTAGCTCAGCGGTAGAGCGCTTGCCTAGTGAGCGCAAGGCCCTAGGTTCGGTCCCCAGCTCCGAAAAAAAGAAAAAAGAAAAAAAAAATCAGGGAGGCGTAGGTTTGCTGAGGGATGAAGAAGGTGTGGTTTCAGAGGCCATTGATGCTACCAAAGGACTAAATGAAAACACAAAGGAAGTTTGCTTATGTAATCCAATTACATGTTGACACCAATTCTGAATGTCTACTCTTCTACCAAAGAGTGCATTATAATCTTATAAGATGATGGTTATAGACTCTTGAAGACTACAAACAGTGAATTATTACCAAGAGGACTGTACTGAAATATAAAGCTTATCTAGTCTGGAAAGAAAAATATACTGAGATGGTCATACCAACTAAATCACAACAATTAATACACTTGACCTCCTGGGCCCTAGATTCCTCTCGAAGGTGATAGGGTACAGGCAAGCACCACTGATTTCAACTAACCTGGATTTACGTAACAGACTCTCTTCCTGGAATGACTTCTACAAGTACTCAGCAAAGTTTTACATTTGCTTCTAAAGTAAAGAACTTCAAAACATATAAGAAATTTCTCCCCACAAAAAGAAATATGAACAATGTTAGTTTTTTATGATCTTCCATGAAATTTTATTACCTCAATCTAAATATCAGAGTAAGACTTCCTCCCTCTAATTGAACTCTAACTGTGCCCAAAGATGACTCTCTTTGTGGAAATCCTAGGAATTATTGCCTCTCCAGTCTTGGTTAAAGATCCAGAGCCCTACCAAGGGATCCAGCCCACATACATACAGCCACCAAACACAGACAATACTGATGATGCCAAAAAGTGCATGCTGACAGAAGCCAGATATAGCTGTCTCCTGAGAGGCTCTGCCAGAGCATGACAAATACAGAGGCGGATGCTCACACCCAGCTATTGAACCAAGAACAGGGTGCCCATTGGATGAGCTAGAGAAATGATTGAAAGAGCTGAAGGGGTTTGCAACCCCATGAGAAGAGCAATACCAACCAACCAGAGCTCCCAGGGACTAAACCACCATCCAAAGAGTATACATGGACTGACCCAGGGCTCAAGCTGCATATGTAGCAGAGGATGGCCTTGTTGGGCACCAATGGGAGGAGAAGTCCAAAGCTGGACCCAACAGTGTAGGGGAATGTCAAGGTGGGGAGGTGGGAAGGAGTGGGTAGTTGGGTAGGGGAACACCTTCACAGAAGAAGGGGAAGGGGTAGAGGATAAGGGGCTTATGGATGGGAAACTGGAAAAGGGGATAACATTTGAAATGTAAATAAAATATCCAATAAAATATAAGAAAAAAGATGTTTACTTTACGATGAGCAAGAGATATTACTTTTTCCCTTCTCAGCAGAAATATTTCACAGTTCTTTCTCACCAGTAGAAATTCAAATACAAAGTAGTTATGTCTGAAATATTCTGTCTTCCAAAATATAGCCATTCAATAAACTGTTTTTTCTTCTATGACTAAGTCCAACTAGCTCTTCATTTAAAGTCTATTTCATGCTATGATACTGCTTTTCAGATCAAGTTCCAAAGAGCCCATCTTACTTTGCCTATATTTGAAGTGTTTTATGTTTTGTCATCCCTGATTAGAGCTTGTATGTAGAACAATGGGATTCTATAACTTCGGAAAGTATATGAATGAAAAAAAAGTGTAACATGGAAAGAATCTGTGATGTATGGGCTTTCCCCTGAAATATGTAGAGACAGATTATGGAAGTAATATTACCATCATTCCTAAAAGTTAAAGACTTCCTTCTGCCTGAAGGAAAAAATAATTTCACCTTACCCATATATATGCATATATTATATATATTATATATAATCATTCTAGAAAAGCAATTTAATATTAATATTATGTAAAAGCAATTTAAAACAAGTATTGAGAATATAGATAAGGAAAGTAGGTCACAGGACAAAGTAGAAATGCCAAATTAAAAATATTGGTTGGTAATACATAAAACGATAATTGAATAAACTAGAAATCTGGATTGAAAATCCCTCAGGCCATTGAAGAGTGACTGGTGGTCTTTTAAGCTCATATTTTCAATATCACATGCTCAAAGGTCTAAATTGTAAACCGGCATCTGGCCCGACTCACTTGAGCTCTATTTTAATTCAAAGGGTATATAATTAGAATACTAGTAACCTAGCACTTCGTGATATTTTTAAAGTTGTTTGAAAACTGCTAAATCACCACAGAAGCTTTTGCCTTGGCACAGAAAATGAAAAGCTTGCTCAATGCATTCAGGATGTGATAGCTTCTGCCTTTTATATTTCTCTCTTATCATTTCCAGGTCAACTATTCCTCTTGGCTTTGCCATTGCTGTCTCTGCAGCCAAGAGAATTTCTTGAAGCAGGGCTGCTGTGGTGGAACACCTCATCTCGGGGACCTACCAACCCACCAAATTCATACTCATATTTAAAGTCCCCCTTTTAATTGACTAGTAATACAGTCCAGCTTCAGTCACAGCCTGCAATGCCACTACCCTTGGGTCCCAAGTGTACCATTAACTCTAGAGTAAGCATCAGATAGCTGACTTTTCACAGGGTCATACAGTGAAACTTCTAGGCTTTGGGATCTGAATAGTTTGTGTTTCAACAATTCAGTTCTACAACAGCAATGCAAAAGCAGCTCTAGGTAATATGTAAATTAATAAGCATGGGTCACATTCTAAGTAAACTTCATTTGTGAAAGTTAAATCACAGTTCCATCAAATGTCCAACAGTGTATAATATTCTTATTGCTTTCATGGTTTCTCAATCATTTAGCAGTATGAAAGTAATTCTTAGAAAATGGACCATGAAACTGTAGACCAGGAGCTAGTTTTGACCCACAAGCTAGAGCCTTAGAGACATTTCTCCAAGTTAGTTGTGACTGCTCAGCTCAGGATTCCATGGTGGCTCCCACTTGCTCAAAACGAATGCTAGACCCTCACAGCAGCCAGTTAAGCTTTTGTGTCCTGTGGTTGCCCTTGGCCTCACTGTCTTTGCCTCCCACTCGTCTCTGACTTTCTTCTGTTCTAGCCAACAGATTTGATTTCTGCTTCTTGAACCCACCGAAGCTCAGCTACCTTGGGACCTTTGCTGACATCTGGACTTGTGCTCTGTACCTTTCTCCTATAGTGCTGTGACTTTCAGGCTTGTTCAAGACTTTGATCAAATTCCGTTTCAGTCTCTCCTTCAAGCCCCTGTTTAAAACAAAAACTATTTGGTTGTTAAATGAATTGAACTGAGCTACACAACTGTGAAGGCTAATCTAAATCTTAATAAACCTAGGGTATTGAAATGGAGTATTCAAGAAATTGATGCTGGTAAAATAAGACTTTCGGGTAGATCTCTGACAAGCTGGCTGCTGCCTTTATGAGGAGACACTGAGACACATAAACATGAAGAGGGCATGCATAGAGACAGCAAAGACTCTGTGAGGATAATGCAAGAAACTAGCCATGTGCAACTCAAGGGGTCATGTGAAGTGAAATCAAACCTGCCAGACACCATTGGACTTTTCAGCTTCCAACTTAGAGGATATACATATCTATTACTTGTACCACTTACATCACAGTACGCCAGCATGCTGTTGTGGCAGTCATAGCAGATCTCCAAACCATTCACCCGTTTATGTAGAATACTTTTCACTCACTACTGTATACATTACTTTTTATGGATGTCTTCCTTCTCCATGAAGATTGTGTGTGTGTGTGTGTGTGTGTGTGTGTGTGTGTGTGTGTGTATTCCCAGCTTTCAGAATACCACCTTACAAAGGTCAACACTCAACTATGTGCTCTACAAGTGAAGCCTGGGAATGTGTCACCTAACAGCCACTCACTCTGTCTCTTTTCTTTCCATAATGCCCAATTCCCAACTCACCATCTCTATGGCCATAGCCAGTAAAACACAAGTCACACATTGCTGCCACTCCAGATGGCTCTCTTGACACCAGTCCGAAATGATCTCTCTCTGAATTCTTCCAATACACTCTGTAACTCACTTGTGTCATTTAATGCATGGATTCCTGTATTATATTTTTGATACAAGCTTTATCTTCTCCATTAAATGTAAAATGTCTTTATGGTACAGCTATTGCCTCAAGCATTTTCAATTCCCTTCCTATACCAACTGAGCATACCACACATACTATAAACACTGACTACACTTATAAAGATTATTACTACAAAACGGTAATGTTATACAATATATGTTAATGAATATATTTTTGTAGGACTCTACAATAAGAATTCATTCCATTAGCATTAGGAGTAAAAACACGAGGAAGCAATCATTTCATTGCCTTCAGTGTCTGACGGATTCAGATCCAAAGCTGGACCTACAACTCTCTGAACATCAGGTTCTGTGTTAACTGTCTCATCGGTAAAGAAAAGAAAGTGCTGACTTTTAAGTGAAATATTGCCATGCTAAATACAATAAAGCAAAGAAATATAGACTAGAGTTCTTAAAGTAGTTTAGGTTCCTGAGAGGACTGACCAAATTTCCAGTGGCTGCTTGTCTTGCTCTTCGCACATAATCTTTAAAGTTATGTATCAACTCTGAATTCTTTATTTTTCTAATTTTATATCAAGTACCATGATTCCCACACTTCTCCCTTCCCTTTCATCTCTCCAAACCCTTCCACACTGCCCTCAACACTTCAAATTCACGAACTCTTTTTCACTATTTATTATTAGTGTGTGTGTGTATATGTACATATATATATATATATTCCTAGTCTGATTTGATTTTGATTTACCGTATTTTATTATTATTCCTAATATGTCTATTTGTTTTCTAACAAACATAGAAAAGGTATAGCTTCAGTTAGGAGGGGAAGTGGGAAGAAACTGGAAGGAATTGGGAGGGGAAACCATAATCCAAATATATTGTATGAAAAGCATCACTCAACTTTTTAATCTGCATAATGTTATTTGTATGTGATTTTCAAGGCTGACATTCCATCATGGGATAAGCAAGTGCTACACTCATCTCCTTTATTTAATATATTCTAAATTTATTCTTCACTTTATTTATACAGATTTGTAGGTATCTAAGCGAATACCAGTGTATAGATACCCTGGAGGCCAGAGAAAGGTATCAGATCCCCTGGAACTAGAGCTAACGGCTATTCTGAGCTGTCTAATGTCAGCGCTGGGAACACAACTCAGAACCTTCAGAAGAGCAGCACTGCTCTTAACCACTGAGTCATCTTCCCAACTTTCATTTCAAATTAGTATAAAATTCTCCTGTAGACCTTATTTAATGCTAATAATTTAACTTTTTAAACATAGAGTGCTGACATGTTACATAATTTCTCAAAGTTAATGTTTACAGAGGCTAGGGAGATGGTCCAGGGTTTAAAAGCATTCGTTCTCTCAGAAACATCAACTCCAGTTCCAGTGACCCACATCACGCACATCACAGCTGCTTTTATTCTACTTCTGTCCTGACTCGTCCATCGCCTCCCATGAGCACCCAAACACAGGGACAAAATACACGCAGACAGACACAAATACACATAAACATTTTAAAGATATTTGAATATCTCTCCATATGTACCATCTCTTTATATGTCAAAAATAATTTAATTAATCAGTCTGTTTTTACAAAATGGGTTTCTAGAGTAATTATTTTCACTTTCCGCTGCTTCTCTTTAAAATTTCATTAAACTTTATTTTCTAGGAAAGCCAAAATGGTACTGTTATTAATCTTGTTTTCTGGTCTGATAGCACTAAACTTTCTTAAATTACTATATTAAAAACGTTAAGTGCTTTAGACTTAGAAATATTAGCTAAAATATCTGTTACATATATGACAGCAATGTATAAATTATCTCATATTTTTATAGAATAGATCTCTTTTTATAAAAGGGAACAAAATTATAACTCTCAACCATCTAAGTTGTAAATCTTGTCATGTGTGAAGGATGCATTTGTGTGAGATAGCATGTCGTCACTCCATTTTAAATCGGTGCAGTATAAACAGTTTGTCCTTGTCTAAGGACATCAAAACAATTACATAATATTAGTTAAACTACTTTGTATTGATTTATTAGCGTTCCAGGCAGGGTTTAAGACCTGAAGGCATACGGACTCTGTCTTTAAAAATGCTAGTTTGTGCTCTGAAAACAGTTTCTTTTAAGTCAGCCACCAACTCTGGCTCTGACACTTTTTCTTCATCCTCTTCTGCAATGATTCCTGAGCTTTAATGAGAAGGGTGTAATACTGATGTCCCATTTAGGGCTGAGCTCTCATGTTGATAGTGAAATCATGCCCAAAACCAGTTCAAGCTCAAACATAAGGTAGGAGGAGTGGACCAAGTCCCACTACTAGGTGAAGAGTCATTTGTATTTGAAAACACTGGGAGAGGGAGTAACTGTCACCTGCTATACTGATCGTGCTGTAGAGTAAGCCTACACCCAAAAGCTATAGGCTAACATGCACTGGATTTGATGGGTTGAGAGAAAGAGAGAGGGGTGGGGCAGAATGTTGGGTGAGTCTTTGAGGATCTGGTAGGAGTTGGACTGGGAAGATAAATATCACCAAAATATATTACATAAGACCCTCAATGAATTAATAAAAGAAGTAGAGGAGGAGGAAGAGGAGGAGATGGAAATTGCTGACTGGCAATTGGTCGTCATTTGAACAGGGTTCGCTTACTGTGTCCCAATCTTCAGAAGGCTACAAGCCTGCTCAAGCCCACTTACTAAGGAAAGACTGTGCTAAGATTTGAGCTCAGGCATCAATTGTCAAGACCAGGTACTCCTATGAGACTGCCAATGTCTTAGGAACGAACTAACTACAATGTAAATTTAGAGCAATGACAGCACTAGACCAATTTGCTGTTGTGACCTAAGAAAAAACACTTAAATTAAGAAAAAAAAGTCATACCACATGGCTTCTAAAGCAAGCTGACTTCTGACATGCCAAGGGTCTATTAACACTCTACAAAAACTGACAGGAAAACAAGTCACATGGTGTGTACAATGGCACCGTTGTCACCGTCATTGTGGTAAACATGTGTCGAACTTGCATTCTGAAATGTCCTTACCCCTGAGTGCTAGGACTAAGCTTGCACTAGGAGGTGATCTAGGACAGCATCACTGGAAGGTAGTTCTTTGCATGCATTCGATAGCAAGACTAGCAGTTGGCAGTATCATTTCCCTGAGGGAAATTCAGTAGACACAGAATAAAACTGAGCTTTACCATTATAAAAGCTTTTTTTTATAGAATTGGCATCATAGCTTTTGGAAGCCTTTGGCTTTTGTTTAGCACAGGGAATAAAACAGTTGAGAACTCTTTTATGCATCACCCCTAAATAAAACTGGGTCTATACATCTAATTATATCGAAGAAGAGGACCATGACTGGTTTCTTAGGACTCTCATCCTAACCTAGTGACCTTGAAAAAAATGAACTCTTCCGTTGTGAGGGTACAAATATTAAGCAGAGGAATTTACAATTTTGCAAAGAAAAGTAAACAACAGAGAGAAAACAAATAAGCATGAAGCTTAGTCTCAGACAGATACAGAGATCCACAGCCAAACACTGGATGGAGTTTGGGGACTGTTATAGCAAACTTGGGGGAAAACTGAAGGCCACAAAGGGGATAACAAATGCCACAGGAAGAGAAACAGAGTCAACTAACAGGGATCCTTGGGGCTCTCAGAGACTGAACCACCAACTACAGTATACATGGCCTGGACATAATCCAGCTGCATATGCAGCAAAGGTGTCTCTTGGTCTTCATGTGGGTCCTGAACAACTGGAGTAGGGGATGTCCCTATGCTGTTGTCTGTCTGGGAAATACGTTTCTCTAGCTGGGCTGTCTTGTCTGGTCTTAGTAGGAGAGGATGCATCTAGCCCCTCAGAGTGTTGTTGTGCCGGGGTGGAAGTATAACCAGGGCGAACCTCCAGTCTTACAGAGAAGAAGGAGATGGGCCATTGGTAGGACTGTAGGAGTGGAGACTGAGAGTGGGGTTAGTGAACAGGATTTAAAGTGAATTAATAATATTAATATATTAATAATAAATAACAAATGAGTCTTATTGATAAATTATTTATTTGTATATTAAAATGACTCTTACGCAGCCCAGCATAAGTGGACTTTGACCTAATCTCCCTGCTTCTAGCTTTTAAGTGTTAGGTTTATAGAAAAGTTCTAGCATGCTTAGATTTTTTATACAATTTTTATTCATTATTTTAGGTTATTTAAATATACTAGTTTTGGTTATACATATAGTAACATACATATCTGTTTAATTATAATGGGAATACTAAAATCCATGTAATATACGTAATTAGAAATACAAATTCATACACAGCAATATATAACTCATATACGTGTGATTTTTAAAATAAATGAGCAACTATACAGCCCTGACTGCATTTAAAACTGTAGTCTTTTTCTTCCTTTGCTTTTAATTAGAAATATTGGGACTTTAAGTGCTCTGTGTTTTTTCTCCTAACGTGGTCTATAACAAGAAGATATCCACTGGACAGAAATTAAAAAACATGGTCTATAACAAGAAGATATCCACTGGACAGAAATTAAAAAACAAGAAGTGGCTAGAGCTAGGAGCTCAAGCAGCCAAGATCCAAGATAGGAAGGAATGCTAGGGGCAACAGTCACAAAGCTTCTGCCTTTGGGGAAACATGCAGAGAAATGGAAGTGACAGTTAATGTGCATTTGTTCCCTAAGGGGCACTGGCATTCTGTCATTTAGCATATGTGAAATGAATATGTATTGAACATTAGCCCTGTGATAGGCATGGCACAAACAACACATAAAGCAGACGTGACTGTTTAAAAGAAATTGTGATTAATCAGAAAAAATATTTAGATGTGTTATCTTATATAGAAGGTAGAATATGTGTGTGTGTATGTGTGTGTGTGTGCACATGTATGTGTGCATGCCTGTGAATGTGAATGTGCATGCATATGTGAATAGATATATATTTCTAAGTCTATCTATGTCAATTAAATCTTTGTTTTTTGCCATTTTAAGGCTATTCTATTTCCTGTAACTCTCACAACTACTCTTGTTACGTTTTGCCTAAAGATAATCTCAGAACTGAAGTCAAAGAAACTCGCTGTAGGAATGACTGGGTTAGATTGGCTGATCAGGAAGAGAGACCAGATTCTGGAGCCAATATTAAAAGCATTGGCATAGCTCTTTGGGACAAGTTTGAATTTCACTAGGAGAAAGCCATAGTAAAACATGTATTTTCGATCCTGACATGTAATTTGGATCTCAGCCCCAGCACGTGCTAGAATTTCACAACTTGGATCAGATTTCATGCAAAATACTCACTTGTGTGGCTTCCATCCAATAATGTGATTCAGAAATGGCCATATTAAACTGTATAGACGAAGGCACATTGGATTTAATTACAGTATCTTCTCCTAAAACCATGAAATACTAGGCTGTGTGCTTTAATAAACACTACGCTGTGTTGGAGAAGCAGAATTGAATTTTATGTTTGTCTGTCAGAAGATGCCGAGCACTTTGAGCTCTGACATGAACACCTGACTCTGCTCAATAAAGCCATGCTGATGAGTCATTAAAGCAGAATAATATGGGAAGGACTCGTACTATGAGGGCTCAGAAAGGAATTAAATCAGCAAATTCTGCAGAATGAAAGAGAGGATACTATCTTCCAGGGGAAGATAAATGAGCTCGGTGCAGGTGTTTAAGAGATGAAATGACCTTCACTACCTGAACACTCAAAAAGGCCACAATTTCTCTTTAGCGAGAGAACAGGACCCTCTGATAGGCTTGGCTGGAAGTTTCTACAGCTATCTGGTCATATGTGAAACAGCTTTCAAGTAAGTAGCCTTTACATACACATAATGTTCATTCTTCTACAGCTCCTTGTTTATAAGCTTCATTTGGCATCTCTCTCATCACCCTCTCCCTCAGGTTCATTGCCTCTTTTTGGCTCTCCACTGTCCTTGACTACCCTTGGTGAGAAACGCAAGAGAAATCTCTCTTCTGTCTTGTGAAATCATAGCAAACGTGGCAGAAATACCTGCCAGTTAACTGCCCCCCTAACTGCCCGTCTTACCTGCGGTATTCATACAGCCATGCAGCACAGTTGGGAACCAGTGGGAAAATAACCCACAAAGTCACAAAGGTCAGCTCTTAATATACATTTAATGCATTTTCTTAAATGAATAAAGGGAGATAATACTTGTTATCAATATAAAAGAGACAATGAGTGTAAAATTGCAGTTGTTTGTACAACTGTCTTTGCATTTACCACAAATTACTGGAGGCAACATCATGATTGAGCATGTAGCTTTCATTGCTGAAATTTTAATTTGAATAAAAATGAGCGGGATAACCTATAGGTACTAGATTAAAGATCATCAAAAACAAGTATTTGATGAATGCTTTGTGGCAACAGAAATATATAAGAAATATCTCTGTTCAAGCCAAAAGGTGCCTCTGCCTACAGCAGTGGACCTACTACTCGCACAGCTGTGTGACGGGGACAAAGCTAGAATTCCAGTCAAAGGCTGCTCAAAGTTCCCTGGCATGTGCTGCTACACTGCGGCAGTTACCAATTTAGCAGGGAGCTGTTCTCCTGAAACATGATCTTTCAGAATTTGGCATGTAACTTGTTTTTATTGTAATAAAATGTATTCTTATCATTGACACTTTGATAAAGCTTGAGGTAGAAGCTTATAAATGCTGACCCTGCTGACTTGACAAGCTACCCTCTATTCCCAGAACCCACGTGAAAAGCCACATGTGCGTGTAGACATCTGTAATCTTACAACTACCATGGTGGAGTGAGAGACAGAGACAAGACGGTGGGCAAACCAGAAACTGATGAACCAGAAGTGTGAAATACACAGCGCAACTGCAGAAGCTAAAAGAAGGAACCAGCCTCAAGGCAAATGCTGAGAACTGACAATAGAGAAGATTCCTCTGATATTGGCATATGAGCTATGGTAGGTATATGGCCACATACATACACATGCACACACAGAAACACATACACACATATATGAGTGTGTGTGTTCATGTGTGTGTGTGTGTGTGTGTGTGTGTGATTTAATAGAAGAGAAAGGGAATGAATGCTGAACTTTTATTATTAGCAATTTTGTAATATATAAAATATACCTTTTATTATTAATATCATAAAAGAAGTTATGACATGACTGACCCCTTTGATGAGGTGTTTCTCCTAACACAGCCTTAGCACCCTCTTCCCACACTCATAGGTATTTATTCAGCTTTGCTTTGACTCATTCTCTCTGAGGCTGAACAGCAACAAAGAGCTGATTCTCAGACACTGCTGAATGCTCCCCATAGCTGAGTAGAAGCTACTCTCCTTTTAAAACAGAAATGATGCCAGTCGCCCAAAAAGAACATCTTGAAATACCATGACTTTCCTGAAATACTTCTACCACACAGGAAGAAGGAATGTTGTTAGAGAGATACTCTGAAAGTCTTGAAACTATAAGCTTGTAAAAGAATTTAGCATCTCCCATAAAATCATAGCCATGCTGATAAATTCTACTGCGGTCACTTGGGCTTTGTTTTTTTCATTCCTACAATACACAGAAGCGCCTCAGAACTTGGATACAGATTAAGCATGAGTTTCCACTGGTGACAGAATAATTTGGGGAGGGGGTATACACATTAGCAAGGGAAGTCCACACACTTACACAGCAGACAAAGCATACCTGCATCTCACGGTGCTGTGATAACATCTGCTACAAAACACACATCCTGCTGTCTTTAGGCATCACTGAGTTTGACTGATTACAGTAATATCCTCTCTGAAAACAGTCTGTTTTAGTACAAAAAAATAAACAATGATAGGGAAGGTTGATATACAGGTATCTAATGAATCTAGAGGGATATGATCAGCTTGCATATAATTCTTGCACTCTCTCTTTAGAGTGGGAATAGCATAAACATTGTTAAGTTGTGATAAGCAAAGGAATCCTAATTTGATAAATCGTCGTGGGGTTCTAGGTTAAAAGCAAATTAATATAGACAGAAATATATTTCTCTAACTTAGAGTAGCTTCCCCATCAGCATCAGTGGTGGGATATTTTTATACTGTGGACCTCTCAAGTGCCCATATGTTACAGATTTGCTTCCCTCTTTAGTCCAGCTGGGAAGAGATGTAATATTTAAGAGTTACAAGCTAGTGGGAAACATTTATGTCACCGAGAGATGTCCTTGGAATACAATCCCACGCCCTCTTCTCCCTCTCCCACTTCCCACAAATAAGCGGAGGAGTTTTGGTTTACCACCTGTTTCCGCCTTGATATTTTGCTTTACTATAGATCCAGAACCAAAGAAACCAACAGAGCACAGCCCAAAACCTTCGAAGTGGTGAGCCAAATTGAAACTTTCTTTGAAGTTTATCGCTTTGGGTATCCGTTACAGAAACAAGAAGCTGATAACACAGACAGGGTCACCTGGGAAGTTTGGATCAGAAAGAAAGAGATCAGTACTGGAATCTCTCCTTCCCAGATGACCCTTGCAGATGAGGGCCATCTCTGTTTAGGATTCCCACTCCTACTCAGCAGTTCTCTGTAGTTTCCTTTCCAGTTTTTGGGAAAAGCTTCACTTTTTTTACATTTTTCAAAAGCTTCAGAGGAAGTGCTGTGTTGATCAACTCCTTATCCTATATCCAAAGATGGTTTTCCAGCATGGAAGGCTTCTTTCCAGCTAGATCACTGATACACGCTATGGTGCTACCTGCACAATACCGTCAGTTGGTTTGTCCTATCCTGGGGATCCCAGGTGCTCCTCCAAATCCATAAATGAAGCCATGGATCTGAGGTCTATGACGTGGTCACTCTGGCTCCCTTAAGCAGGGGAAGCAAAAGCACCTCTTCCTGAAAGTATTAAGTTCTTAGACCTTGTGGGCCGTATTGATTAATTTAGTCAATTAGTGTACAAAAGAGCTTTAAGTTAATCATGTCTAAGACTGTGAGATCAGACTTCCCAGGGCTCTGACATCGTCATGGTGATGAAAGCGCTCTTCCACCTGTAAAGCAGAGAATGTTAGCCCTCCAGGCTCACCTGATGTCCTAATTACGGAAGAGAGACGAGATAAAACACAGAGAAAGACAGCACTAACATGAAAATTTCCTTGTGAAGTTAAAGAGGGACCAGAAACTCAAACACACAGCTGCTGTATCTGCTGTGATCAAGGATGCCTAATCAGGCTGGCTGGAAGCTAGACTTGCAAAGACTTAAGCAAGACACCCGCCCCCCAAACCTCCTGCATTAGAAGTTAATCAGGAATAATTCTTTTCACACAGGTTAAGATGTGAACTCCTGCTTGAAAGAGAAATAAAATTCCTCATGGATGCACAGGTATAAATACCATCCTTATATCAGAACCAGTTTGAGAAGAAGGAAGAACACAGAAATGCACACAAACACAGAAAAAAAAAGAAGTAATACTATAATAAATGATAATAGATTTAATAATTAATAATAAAAACAAAGGTACTATTTCGTACACATTTAAATGATGGAGACAGCATAGAGATATAAGGAATTTAATTAAAATGTCAAAGAGATTAATTTCTAAGAGAAACAAAATAATGAATAGCATGGATTTCAGACTTGACAGATCATGCGATCATTAATAGATTTTTTTCAAAAAAATCTGCCAGAGCCACATGATCTGAGAAATAGAAAGTCCCATCGTTTTTGTCAGGATGGGTTTAGAAGTTTGTCAATATTTAATTTCATGATGTCTTCAAATGTAGAAGGGAGGGCATCCAGAAAGCTGGGGACTGGAAAAAAATCATCATATTATCTATGCTCTCGAAGGTGGGGGAGGGAGGATAGAAAAAGAAATGGGCACATGGCCAGAAAGTAATTTTGTCATTTCTCAGGTATTGTTAATAGCTCTTATTTCCTAATAATGCTTTTAAATGGAACATTGAGGTACTTAATGAATTCTCTACGTGATTAGCCTTGTGAGGGCTTGATCCACAAGAACCAAACAGTATTGTGAAAGATTTAAAAGTTCTTTTATTCCAATTCGATAGACGAAAGTATGGTTCTCTCTATATCTGGGTGTCTGTCCTCTCTTTCTCTCCCTTTCTTATCCCCCATCCCTAGACTAAAGTTCTGTATGTGATGGGATGAATTCTTACTTTAGCTTTTGATAATATAATTTCATTAAATCTGAAGTGCTTAAATACATTAGTTAAACAACAACTCCAAACTTATTAGAATTTTCTACTTAAAGCATTTTTGTTTCCCTTAAGTGAAGAATTGAACTTTAACACAACCATGGCCTGCAAACCTGAAGCCTGCAACAGAGCACCAGGTATTATCTACTTCAAATGTATGTTTAGGGAACATACGTTTCCTATTTCTAATAGGAAAATGTGACCAGGTCTTGCTTTTGAAACAACATGATATAAATAATTTGAGGGAATAAGTGTCAAATAACCTTCAAATAAAAATCCTTTTTAAGTGCCCAGACTGTGTTACAAGACTAAAGGAGAAGCAATTCAAAACTTGATGCTTAAACTACCCATCTTCATAATGGCAAAAAAACCAGTCATAAAATAGTGTGCTGGAACACAAATTATCCATTGATGGAGGCATCGAATGACTGTAGAGCCATCTTTATAACCCATCTCCATTCACTTAGGTTTACTACAATAATTGCGTATCATGAGCCCATCCAAAATTAAATCTGATATAATATATCAAGAAGCAAGAATCAAATTGAGAAGAAAACAAGATAATTGACCCTACATTAAATCTTGACATTCTGTCCTGGAAGCCCTTAACTTGTATCACTTGCTCTCCAATTTCTATAATTTAGAATTAAGACAAAGGATATCTTAAAGTTTTTCTATTTTCAAATAAAACCAACATATCTGTTTTGGCAATACTCTTTTCTGTGTAATTCATTTTTCATTAAGCTTTCATTTTGCAACTCAGCCAGGGCTGGGATTTACTTTGCTCCTGTGGCATCCTCCTGAGGTAGAAATCCACTCTTTGAGAAGTAGTTTAATATAAAAAGTAATGTACTTAAGAAGTTTTTGGAAAGTATGAATGTGTTATCTAAACTGAAAAAATGAATTTACAATTGAATGTCTATTGTCTCACTTAAAACTATTTTATAAAATTATTCATTCATTTATATACTTACTTATTTATACATACATAATCCAAGGCACTGTCAAACATATGAAAAGTTGGCAGCTAAGGAAATTGTTTCCCTCTTGCTGGTGACATTACTAATAAGGTATGTCAAAATCATTCATGTTTATATAGCTTTGCAATAATTTTTCTCTGTATAAATCACTACAAGTGAGAGGCAACAGCCAGAATATACAAACTTGATGTTTCAGAATTAACCTGTTTAAATGTAAAACAAATGTTACAACTTCTCAGATAATGCCAATGGAGGAGCTAAATATAAGATCTTTGATGAACAAACAAAAGGTCAGTCAACCCATGTTCATACCAATTCAAAATTTTGATAACTGCAAAGATGTACACTGATAGTTCAGGATCCAATTAGCAACCTCTTGCATATCTAACCTTAAAGCAAAATTTTTTAAACTGATTCAACTCTGCTTCCAACTTCCGCATTAATTACTAGCTCAGGGACCCGAAAGTGTTCTGATGAATTTTACATTAGAATCTGCAATATCAACAAAGTATATTATCACAGCAACTAGTAAATGCATAGGTTGGCACTCGCAAGCAGAATTCTGAACAGCTATGAAGAATCCAGCTTAGTTTCAAAATTTTTTATTACCATGCTGGAAGAGGAAAGAGAATTTTACAAGAACCTAAGCCACCAGCACATTCCTGAGGACACGGAGATATCTTAATATCTAATGATAACCATTGGCTCCTACTCTCCAAGTGCAAAGGTACAGGGTCTCTTGTGCTTCAGAACAAGGAAACAGTTCCCACCTACACGGACTTCTAAATGTGCAATGAATAAGTTTTAAAATACTGCTTCTATACTAGCCTCCCACGTTGTCACTAGCAAACCTGTGTGCTGACTACTCGTCATTAATATGTATGCTTTATACCTTCAAGACTATTGTCATTCCCCATAATGTCCTATGAAATCAAAAGTTCAAGAAAACTGTTTTATAAACTGAATAAACGAACAGGATACCAGGCAGCATCCAATCTCAAAAAGATAGATAAAGCTATCGGACCATATGGAGAATTTTTTGATATGATTTTTCTAGTTTCATACCAAAATCAAGCACCATGTGTTGAGCATTAGTGAGCAATATGGTATCTTAAATGACACACCATCCTTAGTAGAAAGTGCAAGCAAATAAAGAAGTACTCATAAAGGCATTATGATCAAAATAAGTATTTACACTGTAAATCTGAAGACTAGATAGAAATACAACTAAATTGGGAAAGTTGGGCACAGAGTGTCCATAATTCTATCTTAAGTAATCAAGGTTCACCACTTGTGCACTGCTTAGGATCAGCCTGTGGGTATTAACAGGACATAAGCAGTTAGTTGGATGGGAAGAATCTTCATAATATCCAGGGACCATGAGTGGGACCCTCTGATTTCCAGTTATTCTCTCAGAACATTTCTCCCCTCTCATACTGCCAATGTCATCACATATCAAGGTGTGCTAAAAAACATACCACATGCTCCTTGGATAAAATAAGTCTCAAATTCATCTCTAATCCTTGTATTACACTGTCTATGTTTATCTGTTTCTTGTTCCTTATTACTCAGACTTGAAAAACACTACACTCCCAATAGTTCCCTGCAGCTAGAACTCAGGTGTAGTAGAATATTAGCACAGCTCTGTTTTCTCAGAAGTTTGATGGTCCGTTAACAACATCTGTCATCAGTAGAGGCTAATTTTGGTCCTGCTTGGCTCTAAGTTAATGGCAACACTCGAGAATTTCATGGGTAACAAAGCTATGGGTAGAGTCTTGTCATTTTGGAACATCTTAAAAAATTCTTTTCTTGCTAACCAGCACATAGACTGAAAATAGAGTTTCTATTTCAATTATGTCAATGTTTAAACATTGAGATTCACCACAATGAAACAAATATCCACACACGTTACTCCATCTATTTGCACATTTTGTTCCATTTTCCAAGGAACTCAGAATTCTCAAAGAAATGTCCTTAACTCCTTCACTGCCATGCACCAAGATCAAATACTGCAAACAGCCTAAGGATTATAAAGATCAAAGAGTTGGAGAGGATCTTTAACTGCTTGCAGGGTGGGCAGCTTTTATGCTTTGCCCAGAAACTGCAGCAAGCAGAAGGAAGGGGAATCCCCTTCACACAATTGTGCCTCCCCCCGCCCCTTCTTTCTTTTCAATCACAGACACAGTTCCTTAGACGGAGGCACGGCTAACAGTGGCGCTGCCTGGAGGACATAAAAGATACATTCAGACAATCCAGTTCTTCTACCCCCCATATCAGAGCTGCCCAGCACGGGTCTTTAGGAGAAGGAATGTCAGCAAACGAAACTGCATTTTATTAACGGCATTAGAAAAAAAATCACAACAAAGAAATAGTGAGCGTTTTCTACTCTGATTCAACTCCGTTACCATGCTCTGCCAGCCTTGATTTAAAAAAAAAATCGTTACCTGTATGAAGAGAACCTGTTAATAGCCTGAGAAGGTACTGGGCAAATTTCAATATTTCACGTTTACACCGTTTCCTACAGCCACTCATCTTAAGCAACAAGGTATTCCTCTGAGGAGAGTCAGAAGTCTTTGCCAATAGAAAAGGGAAAAAAAAGAAAAAGAAAAAAAAGGCAGCTTCTGGGGGGAAACTTCTGTCTCAGTTTATATATCGGGCTGCCTTACAACTCCTGGGGAATTAGCTGTGAGTCCCTGAGTCAGAAGTCAGAAGGTACAGCAGCCAGTGCAGACGCAAGAGTAACAGGGCACTGAGAAAGCGCTGCCTCTCAGGACGGTCACCAAGTTCTTCTGTGGCAACAGATAAGATGCTGTCTCACACTTGTAGTAACCTAGCTATGGTGCATCTCGGCATCCTCTCTCCTGAAGCAATTGCAACCTCACGGACCATGCCGAGGGAGGCGGGGCTTGCGATGCCAGCTCATCAATGAATCAGCATGTAAGCAGGTGAGCAGAGAGATGACAGGTCACTGGGGCTAAAGCCCTTTGCAAACCAATAAAAGATCCTGCTAAACAATCAGGCCTGCTGGGGAGGAATCTCAGGGGGAGGGGGAAGAGTGTCCAAAATGTGTCTAAATAATAAAAGAGAGATTGGAAAGAGACTGCCTGTAGCCAAAACTCAAACTGTTCCTATACACAGAGATGGTCATATTCAGAGAGCCGAGACAGAGGCTGACTCTCTCGTCAGAGTTGAGGATTTACTAGACTAAAGCAGTAGTGCTGTGCCACAGAATGATATATTCCAACCCGCGGGCTCCGAAGTAGAAAGCAAGCTGATACCCCAAACTGGCTACTATTTTAGCACTGTCTGGACTCAGGTATCTCGGAACCAGAAGCTATTATCTGCTTTCAAACACAGTAACACACGGTAACTTGGAAGTCACAGTCGTGGAGCTGTATACTTTGCCCCCAGGCAAAAGAGCCCCAAAGCTATCTTGCTGCATTGTGCTAAGAGCAGGAACTGCCTCAGTTTCTTCTTCTTCTTAAAAGGCAAATACAACTTATTTCCTACAGACTGATTTAAGTTAGGGGAGCAATCCCCAGGGCTTGCGATTTGCACAAGGCACTTTAGTACTGAGAGCGGCGCTACACAGGCAGTTTGTTACAAATGCCTGAAAACCAGATGCTTGCATCTCTGAAAGTGTCCTTACTTCAGAATTCTTTGGGGCTTTGTGTTGCCTTACATTCCTAATTAATACTCCTGGGCTTTTATTTGTTTTTACTGGCTCTGTATAAATATAAATTTTTGTTATGCGATATTTAGTACATAAAGGAAATTCAAACTCCTTATTTTAAAAGCCTCTCTACCCCCATTTTTGAAACATGTAGCAGTTCTCTTTGGAAGTAGTAGTTTTCAATAATGCTATGCATGAAGTGATGTTCTTGTACAACCAAAAAATGTTTGAAATCTCAGGCTTAAAATCATGTAAGTGAAAACTCATGCACTCCACAACTTTCCCTCCAACATCCATAGTCTTAATGATGTACCCACTGAACTGGGTTAATGAAGAAGCATACGTTGGAGGATTTGTTTTTTAATTCTGTTGAACATGTTTAAAATAAAACTATATTTTAACACATGTTTCTTCCACACATGGCATCTCTGATAATGTTTGGCACAGGAAAGATAAATATGCTGCTATATAATATATATGATATATACAATTAAATAATGATGGTTTACCTATGAAGTAGTAGTCACATGTGTTGGTAT
The DNA here is from genome assembly GCF_021556685.1 of Rattus norvegicus. Taxonomy (NCBI): domain Eukaryota; kingdom Metazoa; phylum Chordata; class Mammalia; order Rodentia; family Muridae; genus Rattus; species Rattus norvegicus. The sequence continues at coordinate 66,090,971 of NC_141547.1, read as the reverse complement.
TCTTTAGTTGGAGGGTGAAAAATGATGCCACATGGATGATATTAGCCACAGCACATTTATGCATTTATCTAATGGGTTTATACTGAGCAGCTGAACAGACAGAGTTCCATACAGGGGGCAGGCACACTAATGACTTGATCCTATGGTACCTATACTTCAGCAGAACCAGGAAGTTATGGGAGGATAGCAACAAATCATCAACAAGAATATATTGCATGTTGGCAACCGTTCCATTAGCGTAGCAGTATAGGAAAGACATAAGTAAAAAGGGGGAAGCTAGTGTATAAAATAGAGGAGGGAATCACCATGAACTATTGAGGGTTTCTGAGAAAGAACAGCTTGATGAATGGATGCTAAGGTGTGCATATGGCCAGCATCCTTAAAAGAAGGCAAGACCCATATGTTTGCTCAAGGATGCTAGCTGAGGAGAGACTCCTGGGAGGTGTTCAAGTGTAAGACCATAGCAACAGTGCTTCAAGCCAGTCCCTGAACAGGAAAGCTGTGTCATCTGTCTGCTGGGTAAAGATGACCTCCAATGGAGCTAGAGGAGAAGGAATACCTGAGAGGAGGGAGGTGTGGTCCAAGGGAGGCATGATGGAGGCATATATGACCTGTGGTGAGATTAAAGGTGGTTTGTCTCTGGAGATACAAGAAACAGAATCTATGGGGTTTGGTACATTCACAGGGGGCATAAAAGGAAGAGAATTAAAGGTGACTTAATTGGGATTTAAATAATTAGTGGGCAAACTCAATGAGCTGTTGAAATGCTATCAAATAAATTAAAATGCACATGGTCGTTTGCCTTTCAGGTTTTTAGAAAACTCCACACGTTTTCTTCTAAAGTGTCTGATAGTGTTCCCTCTCCTCCACATCCTCACCAATATTTATTGTCTCTCAACTTGCTGATAGCCATTCCATCAATTGTGCAATATAGAGCATGTGATTCCAAATTGCATTTTCCTGGTGACTAGTGACACAGGACAGCTTCTCACAAGTCGGTTGGATCATGTGCACTCTTTTAAAGAAATGATTATTCAAGACAGTTTCTCATTTTTAATTGAACTGCCTTCTTGTTCTTGTGCGGTACAAATTACTTGCATTGGGGTGTAGAGTCTCTGTATATATTTCCCTCAATCAGTGGACTTCCTCTCTGGTCCCTTAACTGTTTCTCTTGCTTTACCAAACATTTTCAGTTTACTATATTTTTTTTGCTTTTGTTATCTCCAGGTTTGAATTCCTGTATAGGAAATTGTACTTAGACCAAACTCCTACTATTTTTCTTATTCATTTCTTTTAAAAATATTTTAGTTCTGGGTCTTAATTTTAGTCTTTAATCTATTTTCAATCATAATATGAAGGCCAAATTTTGCTGTTGTACACAAGTACCTACAGTGTTTCAGTACTGTATCTTTGTCAGAATCATATCCAGGGCTACATTAAAAAAAACTGAAATTTCAAATCCCAAATAGATTGCTACCCACATAGGCACGTTAGCCCAGCTTATTCATCAAGCATTGGAAAGGTAAAATATCACACATATAAAATTACAAAAAAAAAATTCAACCTCAAAACAAAAGGAAATTTTGTCACCTGTGACAATATGGATGAAAATGGAGGATATTATTACTAATGAATGAGGAAAAGGAAGACCATTGCTTTGTGTCTTTGCATCATATCTAAGTGTATCTGACTTGAACACACAAAAGGTGAAATAGTGAATACAAGAGGCTGAGGGTTGGGGGTAGCACCAAAAGAAACTGTGATCAAAGCACAAAGTTGCAGTTAACCTGAGAAATGTGTTACTGTTGTATTATGTAGCATGCTAACCAAAGAGATTGACCCTTATATTTCAAAGCTGCTAAAAGTTTATTTAAAATACTCATAAAATAAGTAAGTAGAAAAAATAAATAAGTAGAATCACATATAAATGAATATTAACTAGATGATCTAATGTTACTTATAAACATATCATATTCTGAAAATATATGAACTCATGTATCAATCAAATCTTTAAAAATAAAAAGAAGCATTAAGTTTAAGAACTCAGGGCACTTTTGAAGTTGAGAAAACCAAAGGTTTTATTTTGAACCTGTTTGAAATTAGAATACCTCCAATTTACTTGAAAGTGAACAGTATTTTTTTAATTAATTTGTTCATTTTTAAATATTTATGAAAGTAGCATTATTATTATAAAACCTTCAGATGTCAAATATAGAAGAGCCTAAATATTATTCAGTTTGCTTTTAATATTAGATGTGAGGGATCAGCACCCACATCTGCAAATCTTGGTGAAGCCTCTCTCTTCTTGATTTGTGAAGTGAAGATGTACCATTGGATCCACTTGTGGGAAAGACAGCAAGCTCTAGTTTCTAGCTTGACTTGTTTCAACAGGGACACTAGTTTTCAGTAATAGGATTATATCTTTAATGCCCACATTTCTGTCTTCTAAGAGAACTAGAACTATTGACTGAACTGTCCCCTTCTAAATCTAATTGCCTTCTAAACACCGCCTCACACAATCACACGTGGCGTTACTTTTCCCATATGCACCTAGAAGTAAGGAAACACACACACACACACACACACACACACACACACACACACACACACACACACATCAAAGAATATTACTGAAAGTATATTAGTATAATATAAATTGCTGTAAAATAAAATTGGACATGTTTGATTGTATGGAGTGTTTCTTTAAAAAAAAACATACATATCTCCTCTCATGGGACTTACAGAGAGATGTATACCAATACAATAGAAAAACCATTACAGCCATTTGATTAGGAACAACAGATTTTTGAAAAAGTTTCAATGGAATGAAAATCATCCATTAGGGTAGGGGTAAGTTACACCAGAGCGGGCCACATCTGTATGAAAAATGGACCTAGATGAAGTTCCTATGTCTTTATAAAAAGTAGAGTTCACAGTTAGTCATAAACTTCAATTGTAAACTGGAAAGCTATGGGTGTTTCAGGAAAACAGGCATCATGGTGTACTCTGGAAGAGAAAATGAAAAAAATCCTGTATTCAAGATCAGCCAGAACAAAATAGTGAGTTCCAGGACAGCGTGGGATAACAGATAAAATTCTGATTTTGAAAGCAATAAAATAAAACAGGGTTTTAATCAAAAATCTGCAGAAACTCTTTAGTAACTAGGCAAAGAAGCTGAATCTTGACTAAAAGTATGGAGCTTCTGAAAGGAGAAACTGAAAACTGGATAACATCAAATTTAACACTTCGACTATCAAAGACTTTCATAAGAAGATAAAAGACAAGCTACAGAGAAAAATTAAATATTTACTATATATTTCCCTGACAAAAATTAGAATCTACAATATACTGAGAACTTCAAAACCAAGTAACAAAAATGTACAAAGTCCAATTCAAATATGAGCAGAAACTATACAAAGATTTTTCATCAAAAAGGAAATATAGGTGATAAACACATGAAAATATATTCTGTATTATTAAGATTGAACTGCAAAGTAAAATTGTAGAAGAAATATAATATTTCTATTAAAATATCTAGGATAAAAATTGAAACAAGAACAATTGTTGGATGGATGCAAATAAATTTGGTGGCTCATACAATTACATATCATACATAGGATGTAAGATAATACAACTACTCCAGAAAACAAATTGATTGTGTCTTAGAATTCTGAATGGATTCTCACAGCCTGGCAACTGTATTCTTTAGCATTTTCTAGGAAAATCTAAATGTTTTATTAACTCTTTTACTTTTGAAACTATAGTACATATATACTTTCTTCCATCCAAGACCTCCCAAATATCCCTTCTTGCTCTCTTTCAGATTCATGGTCTCTCTTTTTCATTAACTGGTTTTTATATGCATATAGGTACGTACATATGTACTCCTAAGGACAGCCTGCTCAGCTTGTGTAATGTTTTCAGGACTGACCACCTGGTTGCTCTTCTATGAAGAAAACGAATTCTCTCACTCTCAGTATAGCTTCATTTATGCAGTCCTTCACACAGATGTCAGCATCTAATCCTGTACTGTAGTTTAGATGAAATTTCTGATGTGGAAGCTAATTTCAGTTATGACATTTTGATGGGGTGGCTATCTAATATCTACATGCAGTAGTATCTTTATGGGCATATATAATTTTATATTCTCTGGGCAGTCAGTCAATAACCTACACATAATTCTGTGCAGAAACTCTCAGAATAGACCATCTGTTGGAGCTGACTTTTCACTTCTCAGCAGAGATCTGCAGTATAACCAGGACTTCCTCTAGACATGGCAACAACATATTGCCTATATGAGACAGGACTAGAGAATCTGTAAGGAAAATAATATTGCTTAATCAGATTCTCAGGAAAACACACACAGAAAAATAGATAAATTTTAAATATTGGAAAATTAGAAAATGAAAGCAAGAGTTAGAACACAAAGAAATTATCAGCCGACTTGGATTAAAGAAAACCACTAGATACAATAATATAAAAATTAAATATCAGTGATAAGCTGGTGCCCTTAATGTTTCAGAGTCATTTCACCAAAGCCTCTGTAACTAGCACAGAAATGTGAGGGAACTGCACAATAGGTCATGAAGTTAAGGATTTTCCCCTCCGCACTCTGGGCATGTGGTATAGAGACTACTAACATTCCTCATATTAGAGTTACAACTAAATTTAATTTGGAGGCAAATCACACTCACCAGCTCATGATGTGATAAGAATGATAAAAAAAATGAAGCTTCTATGTTGTAACTCCTGACCTTAATAAATTTGGGGGTGAGAGATTTTTAAAGTCTGGGTATTGAAAATTCAAGATATATTTTTAATAGCATTTAGAGGATTTTTTTCCTTATTTGATCTGTCGGACAAGGCAACATCCAAGAATAAACAAATCATAAATGCATTTCTTTGCTCCCTCCCCATTACTCTTTAAAATGGAAAACAAGGTCTGTTGGCTTCTCTTCAAGAAAGGAAGAGCCCAGGAGATTCCAAGAAGATTCTTGTCACGGTGTAGTGTTCCTTGCAAATCAGTTCCTCTCAATTCATCTTGGAGCATTCTGTGTATCTCAGTGGGAGCAGATATTGTTATGCTTTTCAAATTGTCACAAGTCACAAAATTAAACATGTGCCGTGTGGAAATAGCACACCATGGAGCTGCAAGGAGAAACAGAACAGAGCCTTGCGGCAAAGTCACGGGCTCTGAAAGTGGGTCTTGATAAAATACCAAACGAGCTGCTGTCCATTAGAGAAGAATGTCCCTGTGCCAGGTCCATTATTATTCCGGAAACATCACTAGTCACCTACTTCAGTGAATAAAGAGCAAGCCAACATACTGTGACTGCTCATATCCACTTCAGTGACAGCTCTGTGAGCACAAAGCAAGTCAAAATCACACCTTCCAGCAGGAGGGCCTCTTTGGTGTGCCTAGGTCGATTTTTTCTAAAAGGTATTCTGGGTAGGACCTAAAGCACATGTGAACACTTCTGCCATAATTTAATGTCATCCAAAGATCACTATATTTTTGGAAGAGGTGAGGCTTCTGTCTCACCTTAGTATTAAAAATGAAAATACATAGACAAATATTCACATATAAATAAATTCACAGAAGTACCTGGTAAAATTCAGATTCCAAAGACACAACAAAACAAACTAGTAAATTCCAGCCCACCCCACAAAATGCCTAAAACTAAAGGGACTGTGGTAGTTTGAATATCATTGGCCCATGGGAAGTGACACTATTAGGAGGTGTGGCCTTGTTGGAGGAAGTGAGTCACTGTATGAGTGGACGCCAACCAGTGTTTTCTTGGTTGCTTTTGGACCATGATTTCAAATTCTCAGCTTTTCCAGCTCCTTGCTTGCTTGGATGCTGCCAAATTTCCAGCCTTGATGAAAATAGACTGAACCTCTGAACTTGTAAACCAGCCCAGATTAAATGTGTGCCTCTGTAAAAGTTGCCTTGGTAATGATGTCCTTGTAGCAATGGAAACTGTAACTAAAACAAGGGTGAAGAATTAAACACTTTCTACAAAATAAGGTTGAAGTATATTTTTTTCTTTCTTTTTTTTAATTGGGTATTTTTTATTTACATTTCAATTTCAAATGTTATTCCCTTTCCCGGTTTCCTGGACATAAGCCCCCTGTCCAATGCCTCTTCAGCTTCTTTTTTCCCCTCTTTATTAACTTGGGTATTTCTTATTTACATTTTTATACTGTGTTCAGGAGGGGCAAGCCAGTCAAGTGTTCCCAGGGAAGGCAAAGCACTACGGGATTGTACACGCATTGGAAAGGCAGACAACCGAAACTATGAACGTGTCCCTCATGGGACTCTGTGGGCTCCCAGTCAAGTCTAATGACTTCATGTTACTGCTATAGGAGCTAGGACAAGACATGTTTTGCAGCCATAGAGACCCAAGTTTAAAAAGAAAGAGAGGGAGGGAGGGAGGGAGGGGAAGGGAGGGAGGGAGAGAGAGAGAGAGAGAGAGAGAGAGAGAGAGAGAGAGAGAAGAGAAGAGAAGAGAAGAGAAGAGAAGAGAAGAGAAGAGAAGAGAAGAGAAGAGAAGAGAAGGAATGCAAGCTCCATTCATTATACTTACAACAAACGTAAATGCTACAGCGAAACACCCAGGCCAAAGATGGGTGACATTGTGGACCTGAAGACAAGCCTGACAAATAGAGAGGCGGATGCTCACAGCCAATTATTGGACTGAGCAGAGGACCCTTAGTGGAGGAGTTAGAGAAAGGACTGAAAGAGCTGAAGGGGTTTGCAACCCCATAGGAAGAACAACAGTATCATCCAACTAGACCCCCCCAGAGCTCCCAGGGATTAAACCACCAACCAAAGAGTACACATGGAGGGACCCATGACTTCAGCTGCATATATAGCAGAGAATGGCCTTGTCTGGCATCAGTGAGAGGGGAGGCTCTTGATCCTGTGGAGGCTTGTTGTCCCAATGTAGGGGAATGCCAGGGTTGGGAGGTGGGAGTTGGTGGGTGGGTAGGAGTGCACCCTCATAGAAGCAGGGGAGTGAGGATGGGATAGCAGGGTTCCAGAGGGAAAACCAGAAAAGGGGATAACATTTGAAATGTAAATAAATAAAATATCCAATTAAAAAAAAGAATCTCATTATCAGTCTGAGAAATTTCAGAAGAAGGGGAGAAGAATAAAAGCCGAGTTCTTTTCCATGAGTTCACATCTACATGTTAAGAAAGAGGGTCTGACTCCTTAAGAACGGTATCTCACAAAACAAGTTTAAAACATTTCCTGTTTAAATACATACCAATTATTTTCTCCATGAGAAAGTTTGTTTTTCTTCTTTGCTGGGCAATACGGAAGAAGGAATTTGGGACTCTAGTTTATCACTTGAATTATGCATCAAACTGTTTACATTAACCCAGATTTATTTTACTATATGATTAAGAAGCTATCTGTTCTCAAGTTTGACCACTGAGATTACTGGAAGTCTTAAAACAATGTTCCTTAATTTTGTAAAGTTTTTTTTTTTACCTTTTTCAGATATCTTAGAAATACTAAAATTGCCCAAGTTCCCCTGATTCTTAGGTATATGTACTTGAAAATTTTTGATAAAGATAGGAAAGATTATTAAATTCTTTATGTCCTGACTTCATATAAAATATACAATTGTGATTATCAAAGTGACATATAGCAGCCGCCCACAGGGAATGAAAAGTCCATGAAAAGCTACATTGTAAACTGAAGATCACAAAACCAAGACTCAATAAAAGTCCCTTTAACCCCCAGATATTCCTCCTAAAGTCACCTGCAGGACTGAGAGTCTGAAGTGTAGCCCTGGGAATGAATCACCAGGCTTCTACTTCAAAACACACCTCAAGGAGTCAAGGAAGCCTCATTTGCAGTTAACATCAAAGGTGATCAATAGGCAGCTTTTGAACAATTAGATGTTCATTTGGCTCCAAAAAAAGTGACCATCCTTGGCCATCCTGTAATGCTGCCTACTCTATTGAAATGGAAGATCCTCCAGGACTTGGGGACTCTGCCTTTCCCTTTTGATTAGAATGCCTAGTGATTTCGAAACAAAAATTAGGCTTAAGATTCAACAATCCCTCACTCCATTAATTTGTTTTGAAGATTAGTTTTCATTATTGTTAGTATGTTACAGCCTAATGAAAATTATAAGTAAAACAAACTCCCAAGGATATCTTTGTTTCCTTTTTAAGGAAGGGGCATGGAGGTGTCTGCTTCATTCTCTTGTGAGGTAGCAAGCTCAGAGAAAGTGCACCTCTGAGTATAATATGACTAGGTAAAGAATAGAAGCATACTTAGAAAAACAATATATTGGTTGCCCTCTCCTTAAACCCCATTTGACATGCATAAATGGTAACTTGATTTACAAGATTTATTAAGCTTCTATTTACCAGACAGAGAGTGGGAGTTAGGCTTCTCGGGATATGAAGGTACAGCCTGGAGAATTTCAAAAGAAAGGTCAATGCTAAAGGTCAAACCCATGTTAGTCTTGTAGAAGGCGGCTTTGAGAGTGAATGTCAATAGAGTCCCTCAAGAGAACCAAGGTACCCTGCAAGACTGTGGTCACATGATCTCAGTTATAAATAGCAACACACTATTTTCTTCACTTACATAGAACTCCCTGGAACTATTTATAACAAAACAAACAAACCAAAACAAACAAACAAACAGATGTCAGTCTCTTTTCAAGGGAAAGGGAAGATTGCAAAACCAATTAAAATAAAAAAAAAGTAGAAAGTGGTCAAAATAGCAACTGTGAAATCAAAGAACTATTTTAACTGTTCAGAGAGGTAAGAAGAATGGAACTAAGGTAGAAGTTCTTTTGATTCTTCAGTGCTAAGGGATTTTTTTTTCAGACTGGAGAAGTAAGTAAGCTTTATGACTATGTTTGGATCTCATTTCCTGTATAGAAAGCCACACAATCCAGTGATGTGTGGTTCAGAGACAGGGGGATCTCTCAGGCTTACTGGCTTCCAGCCTAACTCCAGGTTCAGTGAGAGACCCTATCTCAAAGGAATAAGTTGGACCAGGATAGGGCAGGATACATGACCACCTTACCTGTCTCAAGCATGTATATCTGCATACACAAGCCATAGATGCCAAACTCACACACATAAAAAGAAAGTACTCTACAAAAACGTCTAAAAATATTAGACACAATGGCATTAAGTAAGCAAATACATATATTTACTCAGTGACAGCCTCTTCACCGTGTTATAGCTCCTTTAGAAAGAATTCTCTTTTGTGTCATTTTTCATTGAAGCTTTTATAACTTCACTAATACATCAGACCAATTTCCAGAACTTTTTTTTGAAAAAAATATAAAAGCAAAAACAGTAGAGAAGTCCATATTCCAGTCCATCCAGCACCTAATAATTACCTCCACCATATAATGCCAGCCAGCAATGATGCCAGCACACACAACTTTCGAATTATACTGTACAGGAGAACACATAATTTGGGAGGCAAAATGCTATGCCAGGATGAAACAACACTGACGATTCTTCCAAGTTATACACTTTCTTGTTGGAATTACACAAAGACAAATATTACATTATAGACAAAAGAAAGGCCTGCAATTGTCTGGATCTCAGGTCCCTCTCTCTCGAATGCAGCCTTAACCAAGTGCAGAAAAGAATGTCTGCCCACCCTGTCTGACCTTTGGATGTCCTTGAGTGTGCTCTAAGGAGGCAGTTCTGAAATCAGTCTGAGACAATCTTACTACACAGGCTCCCCTGGAACTTGCTGCCATGGCTCCTTCTCATCAGAGTGGCTGGATTAAATATTCAGGAGCCTGCCATGGTGGTGAATCACAAAGCGATGTGGGGCTCTGACCTTCCTCAGGAAAGTCAGTCAGTGGGCAAACGTGTGACAGCATTGACACTAAGTGTGTGCTGTAAAGGAAAGCCTCCTAAGGCAGCTGCTCACTCTTTAAGTGTGTGCTGTAAAGGGAAATGTCCTAATGCAATCTGCAAACTGCACGCTCTCTGGCATGGTAGAGGCACTGTTAACTTCACACTGCAGAGCATGTACTAAAGTCCTTTTAGAGTGCATTTGGAAATCCATATTCGGGTCTATCTGCAGCTGACCTACTCTCATGTATCCCTCGCAGCCATGGTGGGGTGAAGCCAGCAATCAGCACTTGGGATTGCCTTCTTCTCCTACAGGCTGGAGATGAGAAGGTACCCCATAGAATCTCGCAACTGAAGGGTTTCTACTTTTAAAATGTTTGAGATGAAGTGTAGCATTGAGTCAAAGAGGAAAAACAAATGGGGTTGTGACATAACTCCCAAAGAAGCTCCAGGACAAGAAAATACTAAAGGCTAAAGGCACCTGCTTTATCTCTGTTGACAGGATACAGCATCAAACAAATGTCCTGAATTTTTTAAACTGATCTACACACACACACACACACACACACACACACAAGCTGTGCAAAAGACTTTTTTATTCCACAGAAAAGATAAGATGAATACAGCTTAGACAGATCAAACAATTTACTCATATTAAATTCAGAATTAAGTATCACATCTTAAATGCACCCGTCAGGTTTTTTTTCTTTCCTGATCTTTAGACTCATGCTTTGAAGAACTGTTGGATATCATAGCTTACATCTCTGTCTCCTATAAAGCCAGACCCCACAAACTCATATTACATTCTGATTGGGTTATACCATCCAATTATCCTTTTCCTGCTGTGGACTCCATCAAAACCACAACAGATATATGTGTCCTAGAAACAATTCCTAAGGAATTTAGGAATGTATAGTTGAGCAAACTAAGTCGGCTTTCTGATGAATTGGATTAAGTTATCCAATATCTATTGGTGTCCCATATAGTATTTTTCTGTGCAAATGTACTAGGCTACTCTCACCAGGCTGCGATCCACAATTTCAATATCTTATACAATCTGCTTTGGTAAAGAGATACTTACCTTCTGGTCATTTGTGAACTTTAAAGATTTGCCTAAAACTGAGGACAAAAGGATTCTATATTGCTTCAAGTTCTGTCATGTGAGCTTCTCTGCAGGCAAGCTCTCTCTCCCATTGTCTTTGTACTGAGGCAGTCTAAAGTCTCTCTCTTTATTTTGCTATTGAAGCAGAATTCATCTGCACTGATGCTTGTTCCAGCTGCCACAATAGAGTTCTGCCTATAGGGAATCTGAAAGTGAGTTCTTCATGTAGATTTCTGAATGTATGGCCCCAGTGCCATTAAGTAATGTAATTTTCTTTCTTCTCTGTCTCCCTGTCTCCCTCCTCTCCCTCCTCTCTCTCTTCCTCTCTTCCCTTCTGCCCCTCTCCTCCTCTCTCCTTCTTTCCCTCTCTTCCTCTCTCCTAATAATCCAGGAGAAGATTAAATTACTGAGTGTTTACTCTCTGTGTCGGACACAGAACAAAGTCTACAGACGGAGACCATCTGAGCATCCTGTGGCTCTCTTCTACCTGCTGCTCATGGCTTTGTTTGAGTTAGACATGGTGTCTAAGCTTTCATTTTCTTGTGAGTAAAGGCAACTGATAGTATCTACCCAACACACATAACCCAGATTCTTGTTGAGAGTTAAATGAGGAAAGCCTAAGTGTAAGAAATTAGAAGGCATCTATTTTACAGATGCTTGGTCAAAGTTCCACTGCAACTTATTTTATTACTAGTCCACTAATGGGCAAGGCCTTTCTTTATCAATTAAATACCAAAGATAGTCAGCACATGGTAGAATCTTCTTGAATGCTACTGAAATTTTATTGAAAATCAAAACAATATCATTTCGGTTGACTCATGCTTATTTAGGGGAATAGGTAACATAGGAATGCATATTTTTGTCCTGTTTCTTAGTTTTCTCTTTATCACTGTGCTAAAACATTATAACCATATGCAATTTGTGGGAAGAAAAAGTTTTTTGATTTATACTTCCACATAACAGTCCACCATCAAGGGAAAACAGCATGGACTCGAGGCACAGATTGAACCAGAAGCCATGGAGGAGTGCTACTTACTACCTGGCTCCTTGTGTCTTGCTCAACCTATATACCACCCAAGACCGTCTGGAAGGGAAGAAGGATTTCAGTAACTGATAAGAAGGAACGGGGAGCTCAGAATACAATCTTGTAGCCTTTGACATGTGCCATCTACATGGGCTGAGCCTCCCCGCATCAATCTTAAATCAAGAAAATGGCACGCATGCTTGCCCATGGGACAATTATGGGGCATCTCACCCGAGTTTCCCAGCTTACATCAGCTTTTAGATTCCATAGGGGCATTGACAAAATTAATATATTTCACATGCTTAACTCATTCTTAAAAATTGTACCCCTGAATGAAAATGAGCACTGTGACTAAAGAGTCTAGGAATTTTACTTAATTTTGAAGTTTCTAGATGCATTGGCCATAAGTAGTCTCTCAGTCATCAGCTTCTTTCCCCTAAGAAAAAATGAGATATGAAGTTAATTTATAATCTAAAAATATAACCTAATGTCATATTTTGTTAGTTTTGAGGTAATAGTTCCCTTTGATAATAGTGTGAAAATTCTAAACTTTCTCCCAAGAGTAGTGGGTTATATTCAATAATGACTATATTTCTATGTTCCTGGTGGTAGACTGGAAACTTTCCATCTCTCCTGTCCTGGGCATACTGGCTAATTTACAGTCTTTCCAGGTATTTGTCTTCTTGCCAGTCTCCCTTGTTCTTTGTGTAAGGGTAGCTTTATTGGAAAATCCTTATCAGAAATGCAAAATATAGAAGGGAAAGGACAGAGAGAGGAGGGACTGGGGGAAGATGACGCAGAAAGGTAAAAAAGTATGAGACAGTGAAATTAGACGAAGGAGAGAACAACAGAAAGGACTGGATGAAGGAAGAAGACATTTGGGGAAGGGAGAAAGGAAGGAATTTAGAAATAATTGAATGAAGGAAGGAGACACATGGAGATGGACGGGAAGAAGGATTTCAGTCACAGATAAGAAGGAACTGGGAGCTGGGAATAGAATCCTGTAGCCTTTGACATGTTGATAAATAGGCTCTGAGAGACAGCTCTTTCACGCCTTTCAACTTCCTTACCCACTCAGCACATTCACTATGAGATAAAGAGAATGCAGCTAAGGACAGTCTGACCTATGGCTCTTAATGTTATCTGTGCCAATCCTGTATTTTATGGTACCAAGTTTTATATAACAAGTTGCCTACTTTCTCTGTTAATAAACCATTCTTTTGTAGCATGGGTGAGCAGACAGCATCCTCCTCAGTAAAGTGGAACAAAATCCCCCTACACCGATTCCACTGCTCTGTGTTCAGACCCTGGGACACTGGGTGTCTTCACCATTTCTGCTATGGGATATATTATTTCCTATTTGGTTTTAAAGATGTAGGTTGATTCTTGCCTTTATATCAAGCTCGAGAAACAGGAAAACCCTACCTGCTCCAAAAGGTGTGTGGGAGTTCAAATGTCAGGGGTGAGTCACGTCACTCACAGAAGTACTAACTGGAAAAAGTTATCGCATAAAAAATAATTTGCTTTCCTCTTGAAAAAAATCTGCCACTTTCATCATGTGCTTTCATTTTTTTTTCATTGTGCTTCTGGTACTATAATTGCAAGAAGAAGGAAAAAAGTCACTTAGCTCTTACATTATTCATCCAAACATTCATTCAAACATTTATTAAAAGAACTGCAGAATGAAGTGACTTTGATAGAATTTCTCTGCTATCTCTACAATCAGCATTAAAGTCATTGGAGGTCTAGCTAACTAGAGGCACTAGCAATTACTGTGCAGCATTTACTAATATGACCATGAGAAAAATATCTTTCCAATGAGATCTATTTTATAGGTAGCATTAAGACTGACAATGAGCTTTTTATTTTTTAATTTTTTCTTCCTATTTTTGTTTTTATTTAATTTTTATATATTTTGATTATATTTCCCCTCCCCAACTCTGCTCATATCTTCCCCCACTTCCTTACCCAATCCTATGTTCTTTTTTCTTTCTTTCATTTTAGTTTTATTAATTGGTTATTTCATTTATTTACATTTCAAATGTTGTCCCCTTCCTGGTCTCTCCTCCACAAACCCCCCATTCTGTTTCCCTCCCCTAAGAGAGTGCTCCCCTCCATCTACTCCCACCTCACCCCTCTAGCATCCCCTATGCTGGGACAACAAGCCTCCACAGGATCAAGGGCTTCCCCTCTCCTTGATGCCAGATAAGGCCATCCTCTGCTATATATGTAGCTGGAGCAATGGGTCCCTCCATGTGCATTCTTTGGTTGGTGTTTTAGTCCCTGGGAGTTTTGGGGTTTCCAGTAAGTTTATATTGTTCTTCCTAAGAGGTTAAAATGCCCTTCAGTTCCTTTAGTCCTTCTCTTAACCCTTTAAATAATTTTTTCATTTAATGTGTTTGTCTGTTCTTATGCATGTGTACCACATACATATCCAGTACCTAGAGTTCAGAAAAGCAAGTGGGATCCTCTGGAATAGAATTACAAATGGTTGTGAGCCACCAGATGGATGCTAATAAATAAACCAAGGTCCTCTGAAGGAGCAACAAGTACTCTTAAGCACTGAGTCATCTCCCCAGACCCAAGAAAACATTCTTGATTAGCTGTGGTGGTCAGACGTCTCTGTAGGCTACCACAAATCTAATCTATTAACTATGCAGTTCAGTTCATGTATGAGAAAAACCTACAACCCTTTAGTTTTCTGATTAAAGGGTAAGAACATTTAATTCTATAAAGCCCCAACAGGAAGAGATAGTACATAAAATTAGGGAGGTTAACTATAAGAGCTTCTGATGGATATTTTATTGCAATGAAGAAATAAACTGAACTTCTGTGTTCTGAGTTCAATGTGGCTAACCCGTTCAAATTTCTTTAACTCCAAAGTTGGTCCTGACTCATTTCTGCTAAAATGACTTTGTTAATGAAAGCCTGGGGTAATGACCAGATATTCTTTTCTCCAAATTACAACCATTGTTCTTCTTCCTCGGATGACTATTAAAAGTGCAGCATAGCTCCATGAATACCTTCTAAGACATAACTTTAAACTAAACCTGAGTAAAGATGGTGAAGCAAAGTCCTCTGCCATGTCAGTTTGCCTACTGCCCTGCTGAAGTTAAACCATTACACTGGAGTACCCAGATCATGTACCTCTATCTGATGTATGTCAGGATATTAGTTTCCTCTCATGTACCCATAACTGTCCCAGCCTAAACTAGCTCAACTGAAACACTAGTTTGAGTCTAATCATGTCTGTTTAGAGGTGCTTTCCTGAGAGTCATCACTAGAGTCAGAGATGCAGCAAACTCCCTGGCCTCTGTCTACTAAGTTTCAAAATATAAATCTGTTGCAGTCAAACATGTTGCATGTTACCCTGGGGAAAATATTTCATCCAGTAGAAACGCAACATGAACTTGAAGGATGAAAGTACTGTAGTCTGTTGTCTGCTTCACTGGCTTAGCTTTCACACATAGTTTTGCCAATATTGACAGTATAATTACTATCTGTTATCCAAATATAGCAGAAGTAACAATCCATATTAGCTAGAATCTGTAGAATTATTAAAGTTAAATTATAATGTCTAAAGGTTTAAAATAGAAAATATTATGACCAGTAAGAATATCGGAATCATTTGCTTAGGTAATGCCAAAACCTAAGATACTATAGTCCCCAATATAAATACCACCTTAAAAATCAAACCTACCTATACTTAATCACAAACTCAACTGTGACGCAAAGAGTCAAGAGATAATTGTTCATTTTACATTTATTTTCTTTACAGGAATGAACAATTTAGGGCATTTTTATGTTAGCCCATATACGGAGATATTTTACTCCTGTATTTTTTAATGTCAAGCCTTGATCTCTGCCCACTGACACCCTGTTACATTCCTACTTAGAGCCTTTAACTCTCAGAGTCCCACTACAAGTTATGGCTCCTACTCCCTGTCAATGACTCTAGATTTTCTCTTTTGTCCAAAGTTATATCCTACTGACACATAGCACACCTCTGTGTGCACAGGCCACTGACACAGTGTCTTGGCATATTCTTGCTTCCTCACTTCTGAATCAAAGGTTACTGTAATATGAAGAACTTTCTGAAAATGGGCAGGTCAACAATTAGTCAAAAAATGAAAACAGAGATAAATATTCTGAGATATACACCAACTTCACATATTTATGTGTGTGTAATAAGAATTGAAGTTGTTTCACTGCTCTATATAATATAGAACACTAGCACCTAAAGAGATGAGCTCAAATATTTATAAAATATTCAGAAATCATGTTTTATAAATAAAATATTTATCAGTCTATTTGTATATACACTTATTTGGTTAAACCATATAGAACTGCTATCTATTAGGTAAATGAAGGCTACCATATATTTCACCTAAAGAACACTAAATTCTTAAGTAGGAATGCAGATACATACTCCCAATTTCTCCTTCCAAAGTGAGCATAATTTGAAATTACATAGACTATTTCTTTCTAGTTTTCAAGTCAATAAAGTTTTACTCTTACATGAATAGTCTTATAATCATGGGCACCTAAGAACTTGGTTTATAACTGATGAACATACATGAGATAACTCATACTTCATAAAATAAAACTACAACCAGTGGATGAATGAGGAAATTGAGTTATGAATTTAATGTGTAGATCTATTTTTAAAAGACATTAATGAATCCCCATTTAGAGTATTACTCTGCCAACATTAGTTCACTCTTCTTTGTTAGGCCAACAATTGTTTCTGTTAGCTTTCTATTTGTTTACAGGACAATCAATAGTGCACATGATGCTAGTCATTCTTAGACTGACAACACTCAGAAGCAAATTTAACAGCAAGACATCCAGAGATATCATACTGACTTAAAAACACAATAGCTACCTTAACTAATGAGCTAGGAAGAATCTTTTCAGTAGTAGTGTTACTAGAGTTGTTAATCATTGGTAGTGGAAATTCTAAAAACCACATACAAGATGCAATTCCTGTGATGTAATGTAAGAGAGTAAGCCAAGAAGTTAAGAGAGACAGAGGGAGACCTAATTATATTAGGCACCCAGGAATTCTGGAACGAACTCATTTGATCACAGAGGCACATAAAGAAATATAAAGGAATCTATTTAAATTTATTATGTGCCTGCTGCTAGTTCAGCTGTTGCTAACAGACGCTCCATAGAGAGCCTATGGAGAGAAAAGCATTCTGATACTTTCTCCTGGTATGAACCTGAGGAAACAAAGTTATTAAAAAAAAAAACCCAAATGAAAATGTGTGGTAGGTCACAGCCAAGTTTTGTTTTAGTTTAATGATGCTCAATCTCCTAAAAGGTCAATAAACATTTATTGAACAAATTAATGAATGCCAATATCCTATGTACCCTGGAATCTATGGTGAGGTGTGGTGGAGGGCCCTGTTTGACCTTCTGCTTATAAAGAGAAGGAACGTGTATTACATAACAGGAGATGCATCAGGATATAGCTTGGCACTTGATATCTTTCTACATATCTTAGCATCACTTTCTTCTTCTACCAGTCCTAGGTGAGAAGTAACTTATTGTCTTTGAGGCTCCATTAAAGGCAGTCTCCTCTTCTATGCTAAAAAAATGTACATGAGGACAACTGCAGTTAAACCACATAAAATATTTTCCATAGTGAATAGAGTCCTCCAATCTTCCCAAGTAAAAATGCATGGGAATAAAAAATCAAAAGAAAATATGCAAAGTTCCAAGACAAATAGAAACTTGTAGCATGTAAACATTAAAGAAAATTCAAATTAGGTTCTGTTTTTCTGATTTTCCCCCAGCTAAATGCTGAAAATTGTTCTTCTATGTTTGATTTGAAGTGTGGAGAATAGATCTGTGAATATCAGTCTGTTTTCAGACTTGAATCATTGTGCTCCGTGGTACAGATGATGACGTAAAGCAATTGCATAACACTAGTGCTTGATTTCAGAAGTTGATTAAACCATCCGGTGAACTAAGGCCAGTGTTCATACACACAACCCTTTTCCTAGCAGAGTTAAGTGACATAAAGTTCTACTAGGTCAGATTATCTAGTCCTATATCCCAACTCTACCTTCATTGGCTCTCTGACACAAGGCAAGGTACTTGGCCTTTTTTACATCAAAAGATAATGGTTGGTTATTTCTGCATTTGGGAACTTTCAATAATTTATATTATTTGGGTTTTGCCTAGTTCCCTAAATTATAACAGTGGGCAATTCAAAATTGAAAACTGTAAATCAGAAACTGTAAACTCTAAGAGATAAAGCGTCAAGCAAACTGGAGACTTTGATCAAGCCACCATTGTCACTGCCATGTTATATAAGTTTAATATGAGCTGGAACCTTAATTTGAAACAGTTAATGCAAAGCATAAATTAGCAACTAGGTCATTCCTGTTGACAAATACATATCATAGCCAAGTTCTTCATTAACAGACTTGGGATGACATACAAAAGTTCCCATGCCCTCACAGCCTTCCCTCTCATTACCAGTTTGGGCTCGTGCCCTCAGATTTCACCTCAATACATCCATAAAGAGTTTCTCTCTGATATACCAGGAAAGCACAGCTGTAAACTCAGCAATTATTATTCACATAGTCTACATGATTCATTCCTCCTTCCATAATAATAAACTAATATAAAGTCATCTTCATGACCACATTAAAGTTAATTTCCTCCAAATGACAAGCTATATTCATAAGGCATGACTCTGCATGCCATGGTACTTATCTCTGAAGAGTTTCAGTGCAAGGCTTATGTGTGTTATTTATGAGTATATTTCAGTGGTGTAAAGAAAGACAGATTCTTTTGTTTCAAAGGTATCCACTGGTTTGCACTAAAAACTTAAACTCCTTAAGAACATAAATGTCATATTCAATCAAATTACTCATCCATTGGGCTCATTCTTCTACCTCTCACCAGCATAAATGAGCTATTTCATGAAAAGCCATTCATTTATTCAGTCTATTGCTAGGTGATGAAGAAAGCGATAAAAAATTGACTTTATGTCTCTACATTTTAGGCCCTCATAATGCCAAATGGATAAAGAGCAAGGAGGAGAAAATATGTCCTGGGTATGCATTACTAAAATGAGTTTGTGATTAAATTTGGGAAATGAGAAGATTTTTTTTTGCCAGTATCTAGGAAAGAAAACAAGGAGCAACAGCTCCTGAACAGACACATAGACAGCCTGGAAAAGGATGGGAACTGTGAGGCAGTGTTCTTTCCCAGGCCAAAATCATTTCTATTTTTAGTTAGCATAAGCAGATTTGTTTCCATCACAATTTAGACAACCACTAAGATTTCCAGTTGAGAATAGAGAAATCACAAGTCAATTCAAATAAGCAAATCAAATTTGGCAAGGTCCCCTGGTTGCTACTGTGCTGTTTCCCTGGTTGTAGTGGGAAGCAGCAGCAAGTATCTGGCTCTCTTGTCAGTTTCTGTGCACGTGTCCTGGTGTGCTCTGTGGAGTCTTGGCAAATCGTGCTCTCAGGACCACTTTACTTTGCATATTTACATTTTATAGTAGTTTTACATCCTAAGTCAATATAGATGTGCAACTTTATGATTAACCGTAACTCTAATGATTATGACTGGATCTAATGCTATAAAGACAAAGTCATAGCTGTGTATGGAGGCACATGCCAGTATTCCCAGCCCTAGGGAGGCAAAAGCATTTGAGGCTAATCTGGCTTCATAAAAAGGATCTGCCAAAGTAAGTGGGAGTAAAAAAAGAGAGAGAGCATCAGATTAAAAGCAAACAAACAAACAAACCACCTTGTTTTTTGGCATCGTAAAGATCACTTGTCTTCATATAAAAAGGCAGATTTCCACAGGATTCTCACTGTTAGTCTATCTACCCAGCTACTTTAAAGCACAGTAGATCTTGACTTAGATTTTGTTGTTAAACATATTTGTTTGTTTATTTATTTATTTATTTAATCTATATGAGTTTCCTCTCTGCATGTAAACATGCATGCCAGAAGAGAACTTCAAATCACATGATAGATGGCTACGAGCCATCATGTTATTGCTGGGGATTGAACTCAGGATCTCTGGAAGGGCAGACATTGCTCTCAACCACTGAGCCATCTCTCCAGACCCTGATCTTGATTTCAATACAATAAAAATCAATCATGAAAAAGGACATAACGGGCTTAGTTACTTTATACCCTGTTCCATTTATCTTATGTAAAACATGATTTTGCTCAGATTATGTGTTTCTTAGTTCTTTAGACATCTGGCACAGATTTCACTTTAAAAAAATAAAATTTGCAGCTAAAATTTACAACAATCTGAAACATCCTCAGAATAGATGAGAGCCCCATGACCCAAATTAGAGAAATGGTAGAGCAGATATTTCGGTGGTGCACGATCTCCACTTTTCGGTCTACTACATTTTCTTTAAACACATTTTTAAATCCAGAAACGTTAAATGGGTGAGACTTTCTACAAGTATAAGGAAGTAGTTGTGCATTGTTTGTCTCTAATAATGCATAACTGAACTCCAGCGATGTAAAAAATATATATAGAGATAAGCACAGCTAATAGCACTGGGGTTTTTTGGCAATGGAAGAATTTGAATGTTTAAAATGTACAAAACAATGAACTCATATATGTGTGGACTAGAAAGTGTGCTTTCTATAGGTACTCTGTCATGTAGATAGGCATGATAATCACTGCTTTTAAGAATACAGGCATGTAAATTGTTGATCATTTGCATAATCTACCTTTTAAGATAAGTCAAAGGTTCTCTTCCTAACCTAATAGATTGAAAAAATATGAGACATTAACAAAGTAGATTCCTGGAACTTTACTTGGTTGAGGCGTTTTGCATATAAATTACTCTATTATGAACAGTATACTATTTTGAGTTTAATTTTAAGTCCTTTTCTTCTCTGTGAGATTGCTGGGGTCTCAGTGGGCCATGGTTTTATTTTAGTCTCTAGGAAAGTAGTCTAATGTGTTGTTCAAACATTCTATGTAGATCTTATAGAAAAGAGATAAAACAGTGTTGTGATTTGCATAGGATTTACAGCAAACAGAGGAGATAACCCTAACCCTAACCCTAACCCTAACCCTAACCCTAACCCTAACCCTAACCCTAACCCTAACCCTAACCCTAACCCTAACCCTAACCATTGGAAGGAATGTTCCATGGAAATCTTTTTTTTTTTTGATTGGGTTACCTCACTCCAGATGATATTTTCTAGTTCCATCCATTTGCCTATAAATTTCATGAAGTCATTGTTTTTAATAGCTGAACAATACTCCATTGTGCAAAAGTACCACATTTTCTGTATCCATTCCTCTGTCGAAGGGCATCTGGGTTCTTTCCAGCTTCTGGCTATTATAAATAAGGCTGCTATGTACATAGTGGGGCATGTGTCCCATGGAAATCTTGAATGAGCACGATATCTATATGAACGGTAATAAGCAGACATGGCTTTGACTATCTGTAACTATGCATCTTGATCTCTTTGATCACATATATTTGCACAGACTAGGACAGAGCCTGGACAATCAGTATAAGATGCCTAGAAAGTAGCTCTTGAAAGTCAATGAGGTGGAATAAGAAAGAAACCAGAGTTTTCCCTCTGATTTCTCAGTTTGTCTCTTATTCACACACAGATATCATAAGACTGCATTGGTACCAGGATCATCTACCTAATGAGTGTCATGAAAGACTTCCAGTAATATGAAATATTGCACATATTCTTGACCTTAACATGTATGTACAATGAATTTGTGCATATTTTTAAAGTGTGAATGAGTTGTGACTAAAATGGGGTACCATATGCCAGAACATTCCTATTTTTGCTGCCATTACAGAATGCACATAAGATCCTAGATCCTTCATGTTCAATATCTTTGAACCTATAGATCCCTAAGAAATAACACTGAATGCCTTCTTTTTGTTCATTGGTGTTTGAGTTTATGATCTGATCTTCTTTTCCCCACTGTTATCTTTTGAGTGTCCTTACTCTATCCTTACTCCTTTCCTGAGGTAGCTTTACTAAACATTTCAGCTTCATGAAAGTTCCTGTGAGATGTCAAAATATTTAAACTCAGTATTTACTCTTCTTGACTTGGCCTCTAAACTCAGTAAACTTGGATACTGTCTGTTTGACAACTACCCCTACCCTGTGAGCCCTAATATTATTGTTAAAGAATTACAGGTTCCTTCTGAACTAATAATTCTTCCTCAAAACAGACAACCAGGAAGTCAGACTTCTTGGTAAACATTTCAAAACTATATGTCTATAAAAAGAAAAGGTTCAGCTCCCTCCTTTTTCCCTCTAGATTCCCTGTCATAACAGTTACACTGTTTATGAATAATAATGCAATAAAAAAGAAAGAAAAACAGCAGCTACCAAAAGAAAAAGGTGAAACCAGCCATCTCAAGTGTACCACTGAAGGAGAAGAGGGACATTCAAAGACACAACTGTCTCTTTGATAGGCCTCATCTGACAAAGTGAATGTCAAGCTCCTTGACCCTAAACCAGATATTTTGACGGTCACTGCAGAACAAGGTCTATCCAGTGTTTTTTGCCTTAGTTTGTCAACAACAACAACAACAACAACAGAAGCAGCAGCAGCAGCAACAGCGACAGCAACAGCAACAGCAAACTAATCTGACTCCATCTCATCTTCTTTGTACAAGAAGGCTGAGGGCATCAAAACCAGCTTCCTTGCAATGTTTGCCCTTTAATCTATTCAGCAGCAATGAGTACACTCCAGCCATGACTCTTTCACAAATTGCTGTTGCTTTTCTCTTACTGTCACAGCCTAGCATGAGGTAGGCAAATAATAAGTCATAGGAACTTGGTTTGTTAATTGACATACTTGTAAGTGAGCTCCTATATTCAAAGGCAAATATTACTTTAGAGAAGCAAATAAATTGTTTTGCTCTGTTCATTTAAGGAAATAATGAAAGGCAATCTTTCATTGTTATACCGCTTTGACAGTATGTAGGCTTTTTTTATTTTATCTACAGCAAATAAATGCTGTGTAGGTTAAAAGAATACATATGGAAATTCCCATCCAATTCATTTGCATAAGACCTGCGAGCTATTGAGTATAAAATCTGTGGAAACAATGGCATGCTTCATAACTTCGTTAATTTTGATGTTTTGATCCAAAACAGCAGGGCACCAGGGTTACTGTCTGCCTGGGGATGTTTACTCCTCCTTTCAGAGTCCTCATGGGTAAGTGGGTGAAACACTGAAATGACTTGCTTCTGGAGAAGCAATGAAGCTGTTCTCATCATAGCTAGCTTTAAGTTCTCTAAAGGAATTGTGTCTGCTTACTGCTAACCTGCAGTTCAAGCAGCTACAAAATGCAGCATAGGAAGCTCTATATGTGGAGGTGTCTAAGCATAAACCTGAGTATGGGTCAGCAGAGGAGAAGGTGACTGCTGCCAAACTAGAGACGAGCCTGGAGCACAAGTGCTGACACCCATCTGGAGACCCAGACCTAACTCAGAAGCAAAGAACATAATCAAATCCTCATAAGAAATAGGGAAATCTGGTGTCAGTGTTAGATGCCTGCCTCTGGGATAGGTTTGGTAAGGTCTTAAAATTAGAGTCTGTGGAATTGCAGATAGCATGGCCCCAAGAGTATGAGTGTGGGAGAGCTGTCCCTGCCACTCACTCAGGCGGCTTCATGAAAAGAGAGAGAGATATCCTCCTCCCTGCTCCCATGTCACCACCAATGGCAAGTGGGAAACCTGGTCCTGAGGTCATGAGAGCAGGAGGGCTGTATCTGCCCCCCCCCCAGCTGCAGCACTCAGGGGAGCGTGTCCTTTACCTCACTTGAACAGCAGAGTAGAAATGACTCTGGTAGCCGGGCTGCATGGGAGTCATCCAGGAGAGCGTGAGCTTGGGAAAGGTGGCCTGTCACTTGCCTGTCATCAGGCAACATGGCAAGGGAGGTATACACTTCCCCCTTTTAGTTCCTTGTCACTGATGGCAGGCAGGAGAGTTAGTCCTGCCCCTAACCTACTGCCACACTCTGGTGAGTGGGCCCTGTAACTTGCATTGGCAGCACAGCAGAACTGGCCCTGAGGGCATGCGAGCAGGATAGCTGGCTCTGGTCTCCTTTGCAGAGGCATTGGATGGGCCAGCCAGGACAGGGAAGGAGCATTTGCCCCAGTGGTGTGAGTGTGGGACCAGCTCAGAAACCCTTGATTACTCTAGATTTCATCACATTTTAACTGTCCAATTTAAAGTAAATATAACTTGTTTATCTTTGTCTTCATATTCTACTGTAATTTCTGATGATAAAACCTAACACCTAAAATTAATAAGTCTCATCACAACCAACCAATCTAAACACTTAATGATTTTGAAAAAATAAAAATGTTTAACTACACTTCCTCTGAAGTTCTTTCAACTCAAGCCTCCCCTTTGACCTGTAAACAATGATCAGTTTACATAATGCTCTTTTTTCTTTTTCTTTACATATAGTTTACCTGAAATATTTTGGCATATTTTCATTTCCTACATCTCTATTGAGAAATTTTAAATGTATCTCTGTAAAACAATGTCTCTTTTAAAATTTATTTGTTATTTTCAAATATAATTGCCACTTGTGGCAATTTAACACAGTAAATGTGCAATTCTCTGGCACTCACACTGAGAATCGTATGATTCACTTTAACACCACACTGTCTTTCTTTTGAAACTGTTACATTATTACTGAAAAGGTCTTAGCATTTCTGTGTGATGCAATTTCATTAAAAATATCTCATTTAACATAAATCATAGGATATACCCAACGTCTTCACAGGCATTAAAACATAAAGCCAACCAAACTGAAAATAGGACAACTTTGGGGGGAATTAGTGCAAATATTGAAAGAGTTGAAGGAGCTTGCAATCCCATATAAACATCAATGCCAACCAACCAGAGCTTCCAGAGACTAAACAACCCAAGACTATACATGGACTGACCCAGGGCTTCAACTGCATATGTAGCAGAGAATAGCATTGTTGGGGCACCAGGGAAGGGGAAGCCCTTGGTCCTGCCAAGGTTGGACCCCCCAGTCCAAGGGAATATGGGGGACAATAAGGGGAAAGTATAGGGGGATACCTGTACTGGGGAGGGGGAGAGGAGGGAATAGGGGCTTATGGACAGGAAACTGGGAAGGGAAATAACCTTTGAAATGTAAGTAATGAAATATATCTAATAAAAAATTTAAAAAAAAAGAAACCATTTGGACCCAGATGCATGGCTGTGAATTGGTCCACCCCAGCATCCTCCCTACCAGTGAACTACTGGAGTATGTGAAGAGTCTGATCCTGCAGAGCCAAAACCACAAGATCATCATGCAAAGGGTAACAGCATGGAATATGAGAGGGATCCCAGTGAAGTTCCACTATTGACAGTGTAACAGAACCCAGAGGCCTTATGTCAGAACAATAACTCATTGCAATGAACATTTGCAAGCAGAGAAGTGTGGACAAAATAGTATGTTTTGGAACACACTGTGACTTGTGACTCATTACAGCATCAACAATAAGATCTCTCTCTCTCTCTGTCTCTCTCTCTCTCTCTTTCGGGGGGATTGCAAGGGTAGAAGAAGGGTATGAGCGGAGAGGGAAAAGAGTGGAATTGGGATGCATGATATAAAATTCACAAAGTACCTATGAAAAGTTAAAACATAATTGAATAAATAAACAAACAGATTTTGTGTGCTTGATGTGGACACCCTAAATTCCTTACCCATTCATAAACAAATCACTCACCATCTTGTACCAACACTGGTTCTTTAATTGATTTTCCTACCACAAATATTTGTTTTATGAGGAGTGATTCTGGTCATCAGTAACAATACTTAGGCTTCCCCCATGTCTAACGTAAACCAGTAAGCAAAACACTGCCTTCTACAGTGTCTGTCACAGTACCTGATAGAAATAGGTAAGCAGTGGTGAGTTTTTCTATCAGCCAATACTATAATATATGTCAACTCTGCAAGATCATATTGATATACAGGTTTTTTTTCTTGAATTTTCCAAAAGATTGACTATGTTATTATTAAAAATTAACATCTAATTCTTCCCACCTATATTCTCAAACTAGCTAGAAAATAAGAGCTTATACTTTGGCTGTACAAGTCAGCCTTCCTGAATATGTTTTTCCCTGGCCTCAGTAATATGATGTTCTACTGATCTCATGCCTCTTAGGTAGTTATACCACGCACTCTCCTGGATTCCCATCTTTCTGCCTATATCAGAGCTTACCTTTGTCTAAACGCAGCTTCCAGACGAGATCACTTTGTAAATTCAGAACATTTTGAATGTTAATCCTCACTTTGTGCCCTCACCACTCTACACTGATATCTCCACACAGAGAGGTGAATAATGAAAGTCTTAGACATAACCAAAACCAAATCCAACTCTCCATTTCCTTCTAGCCTGTTCCACATCTCCTCTGTCTCGGAAATGGGAAGACCCCTCTTCCAAATGCTCAGTTTAAAACAAAACAAACAAAACCGTGTCTTCCTTCTTGTACATCTGATCAATCAGCAAACTGTATAGCTCATTACTACTCAACACTTCCTACTACCTTCTCAGAATTTATGCCTTTCTTTTGAAGAAAACTCTTATATGATTACTGCTTCCACTCTCAGTCCACTATTAGTGCAACAGGCAGTGTTGTTGAAGTGCTCTCAAAGCATGTCATACTTGTGTTTGTCTCCTAGCGACCACCCATCCCATTCAGAGAAAGGGTATTTATCCCACCCACATTACTTGTCTGCCAGGGACCTGTTGCGTGTAGTTTATACAGACAGACTATTCCTATAGAAAACCAAGTGTGCTCTTTTCTTAGATTATGCCCCTGAAGTTTCTCTGCAAGGGTTCCCC
Organism: Rattus norvegicus; assembly: GCF_021556685.1. NCBI lineage: Eukaryota > Metazoa > Chordata > Mammalia > Rodentia > Muridae > Rattus > Rattus norvegicus. The sequence continues at coordinate 66,064,130 of NC_141547.1, read as the reverse complement.
ACTTAAGAACATCTCTAGTCCCTAGTTAGACAATGGTCTAACTTCCTCAGGCCTTAACTATAGTCTACTTTCCAATGATGCTTTCAGAGTCTTAAAAATGAGATCTTTGTTCCACACCTTTTCTGTCCTTTCATCTGTTTTATTTTACTCTACGGCTTATTTCAATATAATACCACACACACACACGCACGCACACATACACACACACACACACACACACACACACACAGAGAGAGAGAGAGAGAGAGAGAGCGTTAGAGAGATTCCTAATTTGTCTTACACTCGCTTTTAAATTTGAACCTCCATGAGATATATAGACTTCATCTCTGTATTGAAAGTCATATGCTGTATTCCTCCTAACACTAACAAGAAAAGAAATAAGTAATATTACAATAAAATAGAAGTGTGCACCTTTATTAGATAGGATTCACTTAGCATTCTTGTTGCTTTTTAATACATCACTAATTCTCAACAACAAAATCCTATTAGGCTACATATTATTCATTAGTAGAAATACTTTTGCTCTTACTTGCATATATATATATATATATATATATATGTGTGTGTGTGTGTGTGTGTGTGTGTGTGTGTATATATATATACATGTATACACACATACACACATATGCATCATGGATCACATGATCAGTACTACACAAGAGAATATAACTTGTTGGAGGCAAGGCATATTAGTATTTCCCTGGAAACTCATGGTCAATAGTAGGAAACCTGCAGCAGAAAATTCTACTGGCCACTAAACATTAAAATGAAGTTTTAAAAAGTATTTGAATTTAAGCTGTCACATATAAAGCAGTAGGTTATTAGCTAAATTATGTTAATGAATGAATGACTAAAATAACTCTCCCTCACTGCTTCTTCCACCAACAATATAGAAATAACCTTTTGCTATATCTAAATCCTATGACAAATGTGCTGAGTCTTTTTTGTTTTAGAAACTTTACATGGTTCACTCGAAGGAGTTTTCTCCCTGGCATGAGTAACCAACAAAGCAGAATAAATGCAATCTGAGTATAATTAAGAGACCATCTAAATGGGAAAACTCTGTTTACGATTAAACATATGTTTCACATATTAATAGTTCTCTTATTTCATTATAATCATTATAAAAACAAAAGCACATTTATATATTGTATAGCACATTACAAAATTAAGTCATGTTTGAAAAATACTTCATAATAATGGTGAATAAGCCCATAATGAGATGTGATGCTCATTAATACACTATGTTTTGGAAAACTTTCTGAAACAAATATTTTTAGCTTAATTTTTCTCTCACAAATGATGCAGCCTGTCGCTGCCTGAGATGGCTATGTTCTTAGTTGTTGTTTGTTTGTTTGTTTTTGATATTTGAGACAGGGTCTCTCTTCAGAGCCCTGGGTATAAAGACCTACAACTTACTTACCATGTACAATAGGCTGGGATTAAAGGTGTGTACTACAATGCTTGGCAATGTGGTGCCCATATTTTATAGTTACATTCTGTATCTTTAAATCTTCCATGAAGGCGTTATAGGTAAACCTGGTCTTGTTACTCCAAACTTCCTAGAGGATCTTGTCAAAAATATTCACTCTCCTACCATGGATGTGATATAATATAGAAACAAAAAATATCTATTAAGTACATGACTCAGGATCAGCCAGAGAATTGAAAACCAAGTGCAGACATTAAACACTGGTATCCTGTTTCTTATTAAGTAGTCATTAATATTTTCCACTTAGTATTGCAATTTGCAAAATTAAAATTTTGTCCTTTGTACTGACTGTAAGTTCCTTGGGGGAAAAGCATACAGATTGTATTTTCCTTCAAATTGGTGTGCGATCACAGGTTGGCCACACAGTTGGCATTGTGTGTGTGCTCAGAAGTGAATGAGCAGAGTAACTAGGGTACTTCCTAGGTCTATATGGTAGAACACAGTCACACAGGCATAGCAAGATGGGATGTTCATAGTATGTGGGTTCTTTGCATGGAAGGTTATGAGATCTTGAATTTATTAAGATCCTACAGTGGATTACAAAGTTTATGAGGGAAAACTTAAAAGTTAAATAAAAACATCTGTCCATGACCAAAAAAAAAAACAAACAAACAAAAAACCTGCTGTGAGAATCACAAATTTGTTTAGATGCCTGCTCAGCTATGATTTGTGTGATTATTATATTTTCTAAAGTGAGCATTTCTTAAAAATCACATGCTTGGACTTTATGTGTATATGACAAACCACAGCAAAATTTTAGTATGGAATGCTCAAAATGACAGAAGCTTCTCCCATTGCTAGATAATATTAGTCATATTTATGCTATAGTTAACTTTTTCCAGCATACAGAGAATGTGAACACATTTAGAGAAAGAGAGAGAAGACACACATATGAAAGACTCAGCACATTTGTCATAAGATTTAGATATAGAGAAAAGTTATTTCTATATCATTGGTGGAAGAAGCAGTAAGGTGGAAAGAGCTGAAAGATTTAACTGTAAAATATGTATACCAAAAAAAAATCTCATTGTTAACCACACTGTATTTTACACAGGCTGAGAAGTTATAATAATAGTCTATGAAAAAAGGTACCATAAAAATATTGTTTCACAAATGCCACCATCATTACCTTCTTTTCATTATTCTAAAATGAAGAATCTTGAATGTTAACACCAGTAAGCGCCTCATTCTGGTACCTGAAGTCTTACAAGTTTAAAATGTACTGATCTTTAGAATCTAACCAAGGATCACATTAGTTGGCCTTATTGGGATAAGTCATTTGAGTAGCAACATTTCATACAACCCTCTTCAGCCAAGCGATAGCTCATGAGTGAGGCGTGTGGCTTCTTACAAGGTGATTACTGCCTCTCAACAAAAACAAGTTTTTTTCTTTGCCATGCACCAAAGAACCTCCTAGAACCTCACAATTTTACTGGATGGAAATTTACTGATAAGAAAATATTTTAGGGGCAAAGCAGAGTCTAATGCTCAACAAAAGATCTCAGAAAAAATTAACTTTATATACATTTCAGTTATCCACAACTTCAAACATATGTAAATTATAGGTCCAAGTTACTATAAAAGTGTATAATCTTGGCTTAGTGGTTAGTTTTACCGTAAGCTGTTCATTTAATATTTTTTTGCCATTTTCCAAGTATATGTAGTAACAATAATACAACTGGAAAATAATTTCTTGGAAAAATATGCATGAAAAATAATTATTTTGCTTTAATCCAACCCCATTTTTAATTTTTGGTCAGGTTCTAAGTCCTTGATAATCTATTCCAGGATAGAGAATGTTTATTTAAGAAATTACTATACAGCATTAAACAATAGATTTTGAGAGTATAAAAATAATATAAAGTAATGCGTTTATTTAAGGTAATCTAGAAAGAAAATAGTATTATTTTTCAGTTGCTGTGTCTTTCTGGATATTCTTTTTTTTCATCTTTATTAATTTGAGTATTTCTTATTTACATTTCGATTGTTATTCCCCTTCCCGGTTTCTGGGTCGACATCCCCTAAAGCACTAATTTCATTCTGCACTGACCACACTCTTGAAGTAATCAACAAGCTCACACTCAGGAGAGGAAACATTTTAGCCCAGAGCTTGATCCAGACCCAGAAGTCACAGAAACCCTACACCTAACGACGTTCCTGTGAGCTTAATCCTCAAGAAAACCTTGACTCCCTACTGTTCATCCTTCCAACATCAGCTTCAGGTCCAAACGCAGGACCTGACTGCCTCGGTTGCTCAACACCAGTATTGAGAAGAAATGGCCCACAGAGATATGTCTGCTCAAAGACAAGTACGTCATGTTCAAATAAGTGTGAGTAATAACTCTGAAGGAGAGTGTCTACTTCTACTCTGAGCTGCTGGTTAGCTCTTCATGGGCTATTATATTGTCTTTGAAGTAATTAAAAACTCCCTAAGAATAGAATGATATAAAAAATAACTTTTTAAAAGAAAAGGAGCAAATTTCAGCAACTGTACCCACTGGAAGGGGAAGTATGTACCTCAGCTCTGGGAAGAGGAGGAAGGAGTTTCTCCAATAATCACTATGACTTGTGCTTTATGACATTTTATGTTTATAAACCAGTCCCAGTTTTTACTTCTCTTATAATTAATTATTTTATATAACATTTGTCTTAAGTAACTGTATGGTTTCTGACTCCTAATTGGACCCTGACATTTACAAATACTGGAGTGAATTTGAGAAGTGGGAGGGTGAATGAAAATATCTTATGAGTACACACATACTCCTAAGGAAGAGGGTTAATCAGCAGATTGAAAGTATATTAACATGTGTTAGGATTACAAAAAAACAGTGTGTCCTTCATTCAGGAATCCATAAACTTGTACAGATATGCACACATGCACACATACACACCTGCATGTCCTGCCAAGAGATGAGCATTCTGCCCCAGATTCCCTTGTTAATAAGCATGTCTTAATGCTACAGTGCAACTGGATTCTACCTGGCAGATTCTGAAGACCAAACATGTTCAACAGGGGATGAAATTGCAAATCAGTGTTTTCCTTTTTATTGTTTAGATAAAATGAACTATGGAAGTGATTTTTAAACATCTTCCTGACCCTTAACCCTGAGCCCAATATACTTGCTCCTGAGTAAATCACACATGGCTGTTGCCAACATAGGGGTTCTCAGACAGGCGACAAGAAACTCCCAAAGGGCTACAGCAGTATCCTGGAGAGAAAAGGAAAATATTGTGTTCCATATTTACTACTTAATAATTCCAGATCCACCAAATTTGGAACTTTACATAAACGTGTATAACACCTATAGAAAATGGTGGGGATAAAGTCTTTGACTCTCCCCAGCTTGAGACAGTAACGGTTAGGAAAAGACTTTGCAGAGACCTCTGCCTTCAGTAATATATGACTTGAGTAATAAGTGTCAGACACTATCATTATCTGGGGCCGTGACACAGTGCAGGGCAGGGGGCTGGTCGAAGCTATCATTACCTTTTATGTACATTCACCCAAATGTTGTTAAGGAAATGTAATTGCCAATGGGGAGTCTCATTTGTCAAATTACATCGGGTTGCCAAAGAAAGCTGACATGTAAACAATTTATGTAACTATTTTAATCATCTAGGTACATTGAGGGTCTGCAATATATTACACAACATGCTCTTACTCTAGGAGAGAATATGCCATCGTCCTGGAAATGGTCTGTCAGCTGAATGTACCCTATAAAGACATTTGTAAAACAGTGTCAGGATCTTGAGTTTTAATAAAACTAAAATATCCCAGCCGACAATGAGATTTCCATATACTGATTTCAAAGCAGGATTAAAGTGTTGCTAGCGCACAGATCCAGCTAACTCATTAAAATGACAATACGGATGATCTACTTGATGCTTTAGACAATGATTTAAGAATCTTTAGGGTGGTGGTGGGTTCAAAGCAAAACAGTCAGTTCTAGCTTTCGAACATCTTCAGTTGCTAACCTATACCCAATGCTGCACTATCTGAAAGGGACACAAATGGGGCATAGGACACAATGGCTGCCCACAGTAACATGCTTCAACTGATAGACTTAACAAAAATAAACTTAAGTGGTTGTACTTAGGTTATTCACACAATAATAAATTCACAAAATAAGACTGCAAAAGTACAAGAGAATGTTCAAAAGCTCCGCTCCATGTCTTGAATGGACATTGAACCTGAGATGTTTTTCACAGAAACTGGCATTCACCCAAAGGCACAAAGCCAGCCGCTAAGACATTCTGATTTTAATAGCTGAGAATGTGTGCAAGGTGAGATTCACAGAGACATAATTGTCATGAGTGTCTCTTTCTTTGTGAAACAGAATGACTTGGTTCCCTAGAAATAAGCATAAAGGGATGAAGAAAACCACTGATCTGCTTATTTTATGAAACTGTATTTTTAATCTACCTCAGATGACACCTGCTGGATTTATTCTAGGCTGCAAACGCCATACTAAGTAAACCCATGAAACTATGCCCTTTTCTTTGGTGAATTATACTCTAACAGACAATACAAGTAAATAAATTAATAATTCAGCAGAGCTTGGGGAAGCCACTCCACAACAGGACAAACAGGAAGTGGAATGAGGTGATAGTGAGAATCAAAACCCCAGCAGAAGGTGGGAGTGATACCATTCCTGGTGAATTTTTCAGCTTTGTATAAGCTTGATACTGTGGCCATTATTAAGTTTTAAATGAGACACTTGTAATTTCATATACAATATTTAAAACAAAATTTATAATATGTTAAATCATCCCATACTAATTATTTCACTATGTTACACTAATATCTGTGCCCTCGGCAATATTTGTTTTGTTTTGTCTGTTTGGTGAGGATGTCATGCTATGTATGGGGTCTATTATGGACTCCCTTGATGTTTGACTCTTTTTTTTGTTGTTATACAAAGGAATTTCACAAGAATACCAACAGGGGTATGGATTTTTCCCCCTATGGAGAACCTATAACTGACCATCTACTACCTCATCACTGAGAACATCTAACTTTGCCACTAAAGGTCAGGAAAAACTTGTGGGAAGAAGAGACAGGAAGGATGGGTAGCCTTTGTCAAGACTGAAGATTAGGCTGCAAAAGTAAACCCATTAATTAGAAATGTCTCTGTAGTCGTCCCAGATTCTCTCGTCCACCTCCTTCCAAAGTTGTCATCACAGTTAAAAGAGATGCTCGCCTACTTCTAACTTTGAGACAATTATAGGACACTATAGGGTTGGAGTCTCCTAATCCCTCTAGGCACAGTCACAAAATTTCCCCAAGAGAGGATGAAGAAAAACGAAATTAGTATCTTCTACTCTCAAGCTTGTAGAAACCTTAAACCATTTGCCATGTCGAGTGGAAGCAGCAGCCTGAACTCACATGAAGGAGGAGCAAAGTTTTCTATTAAGTCTTTGTTGTGGTAAAAATTAAAAGATGGTCTGCTCGTTTGCTATCAGTTCCCTCAAGACATATCTGCTCACTCTGGCGGCTACTCTGCCACACGGTCTGCAAGCCGCCCTCTCCTGACTGTCTCCCTTTTAGCCGCTCTCTCCACGCAGTCCCCCTTGGCAGTAGTTACCATGCCTGGCACACACAAACACACACACACACACACACACACACACACACACACACACACACACACACACACACCTTGTTCTGAGGATCCTGCGCATTTTCAATCCACCAGGCAACAGAGTTACATCCGCATGCTCCAATTGCCTCTCAGCCATTTCTTTCACACACTGTCCTCTTTAGCCCGGTAAAATCAAAGTTCCACAAACTTATAATTTAGCAATTAGATTTATAAGTTAAATTCTCACTTCACAATTCATCTAGACAATAAGTTCACTGCCAATTGATAAATATATAAACTGCCCACCTAGACAAGATAAAATCGATCTAGTTCACCTACATCTGAACCATCCTCCTCCATAGACTCCATCTTGATCTCCTTCCTTTCTCCTCTCTCCCACCTTACAAAAACTTTGTCCAAATCCCACTCTCTACTGTCCAATCATGTGTCACCTTGACATCAACCTACAATCTTCACCTGGATTTATAACTGAGAAAGGAATAAATCTGCTGTAAGCCAATGATGTTTGAGAGTCATTCATGATGCCGCCAGAACCCAATCAACTTTAATTCACTAGTAATGTCTCATATAGGACCGTCAAATATTCTTCTTCCAAATTATCTTTATATCCCACTGTACATATCATATACAGTACAATTCTAAGCAACCTAGAAAGACATATTTATAATGCCGGTTTTTGTTTGCTTTGTTTTCTAAGAGAAGTTTCTGGGTTCAACCACCCCAAGGTGGTTTTAAACTTGTGAGATACGCAAGGCTGGCTTTGAACTCCCGACACTCTGGCCAATATTTCCCAAGAACTTAGGACAAAAGCAAAAACAAAAATACATGGCTTAATGACCCTGCTTTTAATGATTGTTTTAATTATGTGCATATGTGTATACAGTAGGCTGCCTTGCAGGACAGTACAGGTATTCACACACACCAGAAGAGAATACCCTGTCTTCCAGAGTTGGAGTTGTAGCTTGCTCTAAGTTGTTTAGTTAGGAGCTAAGATGTTAGGGATCTTTGCAAGATTAGTAAGTGCACCTAACTACGGAGAAATCTCTTCAACCCCAAAAGCTCATCTTGATTTGGTCCTAATATTTGTTACAGGCATAATCAACATACTGTGTTTCCCAGAAGTTTACTTTATTGGAACTTCGTGGTCTTGTGTTATCATACCATCCCACCCCACTTCCTCTTTGACTCTTTTTCATTGTTGGGAACTAACCAATCGGCTTCATAAATATTAGGCATTTGCTTTATTTAACCTTGGTTGAGCTACCAATCCCCAGTCCCTTCTTTTTACTGACTCAAACCCATATATCAAGTTCCAATTAGTATGACACTTCCTAAGTGAACCCTCAAGCAAAAAGCCATTATTTCTTCCCTTCTCAATATATTCCATGGCACTTTGCTCACATTTCAAGGATGACATGATCCTGTGACACTGTACCATCTAAGTACATCTATGTATGGACCTGAGCTTCCTGGAATCCAGGCTTGCATTCTCAGAGTTTTGTCATACAGTGCCAACTAAAGCTTGCATTCCACACGTGAGTAACTAAGCTTAGATTTGCTAAACATGGTCGATCAACCAGAGCACAATTTTCCCTTTGGCTTTTATGATTATGGCTTTAATTAAGATGATATCTTAGCCTCCAGTCAGGGCTGGAAAAGAACATTCTGATCAGTTGCTCCAGTCTCCTTCCTTGATTGATGCCAAGCCTAAGGTTGTTGGATGATCCACAGAGAGCCAGAAATAAAACCTAAGGTCTTCTTACCCCCAGGCATTGTCATTTACCAATCTTGAGTGTCATATTGTCCTAATATGCACTAATCAAAAGTCCGCGCTCCTGTCATACTGCACCTGAGAAGCACACCCATGGGTATTTAATGTTTTCCAGTTTATTTCCATGGGCCTTCTGGACACATAGCCCTCTTTCCTCTCATTTTCTCTATTTCATTCACACCTGTCAAAAACAATTTTGAAGTGATCAGCCAATAGAAACATAATAGAAAATAAGGTTCTTACCAAAATCACTAATGCAAACTATACTCTTGGCTGCTTTCTCCCTCTGATGGCATAGCACAGTGGGAGAAACCATCATGACGGAAGCAAATGCCTAAGGAAGGGTTGGTGTTTGGTGGGCGCCAAATGACCTGTGAGTGTGCAGGGTAAGGCATCGGAGGCTAGCCTCATAAGCAGACACTGGTTAGACTATCTGGGAAGACCTCTCATTAGCTCTTGCACATTGCTTGGTACTGGTCACATAGAAAACACTTTGCTGTTAATCCCAACCACTGGGAGAGGGGTGATGATTAAGGTCTGCTGGCTCCTGAGAGGGAACTTTTCTCACACAGTTCCTCTCTATATTATTTACCAAAGACATTCTGCAGCCCGGCCGAGTTCCTGCACATGCTACTCGGCCTATCCTTTGGTTTTCTTTTGATTTGGGGAACGGTGTGTTGTTGTTTACTTGCTAGACTATTTTAAGACAGGTGGGATTCAACCTCTCTAGAGGTAGCCAAGGATGACCTGAGACATTTCTTTCCAGCCATGAAGTTTTATCTAAGGCCATTATCATGCAAGAATAAAAGGTATATTTAGCATATTTCCTCTATACTCTACTGTTCTCTCTCTCTCTCTCTCTCTCTCTCTCTCTCTCACACACACACACACACACACACACACACACACACACACATATCCTGGCCTCTCATTAGTCTGCTTTGTTTCCCAATTTCTCTTGTTCATTTACATGATAAGTACATATATGATTATATATATGTATATGTATCATATATGTATATTATATATATAATAGGACACACTTGAGTGGAAATTTTAAATATTTGGTTTTCTGAAACTGTTTAAAATAATTTTTGCAGCTTGTCCAATTTCCTGAAATGACAAAGTTCATTTTTTTGTTAAGGTTTAAGACTTCTCATTTTATGTAGACAGACAGACAGACAGATAGATAGATAGATAGATAGACAGACAGACAGATAGATAGATAGATATAGATAGATAATATTTATTATACTTTCTTTATCCATCCTTTGTTACTAGTCATCTGTATTCATTCCACAATGTAGCAATTGTGCATAGGTCTGCAACAGATATTGTTGAACATGTGTCTCTATGATATGTTCACTTGAACTCTTTTTAATAAATGCTAAGAACTGGTATAGATTTGTCATATGATAAGTCTGTTTTCAGTTTTTGCTAGGAACTTCCATACTGTTTTCTTCTTTTTCTTTTATTGAATATTTTATTATTTACATTTTAAATATTATGCCCCTTTCCCAGGTTCCCCTCCAGAAACCCACTATCCCATCTCCCCTCCCTCTGCTTCTATAAGGGTGCTCCACCCACCCACTTACTCAATCCCACTTCCCTACCCTGACATTCTCCTATACTGGGTCATGGAGCTTTGACAGGACCAAAGGCCTCTCCTCTCATTGATGTCCAACAAGGCTATTCTCTGCTACATATGCAGATGGATCCATAGGCTCCTGTATACTCTTGGGATGGTGGTTTAGTCCCTGAGAGCTCTGGGGTGCTGGGGTCTGTTTGGTTGATATTGTTGTTCTTCTTATGGGGCTGTTTCCAATAGAAGCTATACTTGTTCATCATTAGCACCTTGACTTCCATTCTGACTGAGGTGTTACAGACATGGATCAATGCAATAGAATAAAAGTTATGAAAATAAATCCACTCAGCTATTGCCACCTGATGTCAAAAATATAGATTGGAGAAAAGAGCCATTTCAATAAGTGATGTTTACAAAACTGGGTATCCACAAGTAGAAGAAATTAGATCTCTTTCATTAAATTAAATTAATGTAAATGATAATAACTTAGTATAATAATAAATTAATTTTAAAATAAAATATTTAAAAATATTTCACTCTATTAAAATTAATTCCAAATAAATCAAAGACTTTCATTTAAGGCCTGGAACTCTAAAACTGAAAAACTAAAAAGAGGGACAAACACTTCAAAATACTGATATAGGCAAGTACTTTCTGAAAAGGAATTTGTTACCATAGGAAATTATGCCAAGAATTGTCATGTGGGGCCTCAAGAAACTAAAAAGCTTATGTACAACAAGAGAAAATCCCTAAAGAGAAAATACAGTCTGTAGATGGGAATCAAATCCATGTTAGTTATATATCTGACAGATGAATAATTAATATCTAGAATATATAAAGAACTAAAAATAAAAAATATCAAAATATTGAACAACCAAATCATCAAATGGACTAATGAAATGAGCAAATAATTCCCTAAGGATGCCAGGCATATGACTGATAAACATAAAAAAATTTTTCAAACTCACTAACCATCAGAGAAATGCAAATAAAAGTTGTTCTGAGATTCAATTAGACTGAATTTGTTTGAACAATGAGATCTGAAAATATTACATGATTTAATAAAGGCCTCAAAGCTTCAGAAATACAAAGCAAACAAGACACTATATTCCTCGATTTCTAGTCCTGGATATTTCTTTGTGAGAAATGAAGGGTTTTATTTTAATTTTAGACTTGGTAACAGATGACTGACAGCCTAAAGTTCTCTACCTGTAACTAAAATTAAGGTAGCACTAATTGGTTTCCTCACGTGTTTTTGTTAAATCAAAGTTATAAGGAAAGAAATGAAGCAAAAGTATTCAGCTAAACTAGTTAATAAAAGGTTTCACATTTTAAACAAAAAGTTAGTATTTTTAAAGTCATAACCAGGAATATTCATGATAAGCAACTAAAGGTACATGAAAATAGAAGAAATGAAATCCAACCTCCTACTTCTTCACTCAAGGCTCCTGGAGGGAAAACTTAAGTAAGATTCTGCATTTAGCTACACGTTAAAAGTAGATGAGAAGCTCGTCATTTAATGATGCAGTAAAAAATAATTTTAGCCTTCTTAAAAAAAGATATGTAATAATCACTGTATGAATTTACTTACATTGCACTGGATATGTAAATTAATATATCAGCAACTGAAGAATATATTTTATCTTTATACACGACCTGCTTTATAGATTACCTCTAGTCAAATTAATATATATTTTCATGTGATTGACTTCAGTTTTCATGTCTCTAACTCTATCAAATCCTTCTGGCTAGTTAAATCCAACATAATTTTATGATCCTTTTCCAATGTCAAGGTCCCACCTCTCAGTCTGACCACTTCCCTGCACTGCCAATTTCTTTCTGTTCAATATCCAGTTGCACACTGACGACAGCCTATGCCTCAATTAGAAAAGGGTCCTGCTAAGACTGAACCCCCAGTGAACTAGACTGGTGGGGGGAGGGCGGCAATGGTGGGAGGGTTCGGAGGGGAACACCCATAAGGAAGGGGAGGGGGGGAGGGGGATGTTTGCCCGGATACCGGGAAAGGGAATAACACTCGAAATGTATATAAGAAATACTCAAGTTAATAAAAAATAAATAAATAAAAATAAAAAAAAAAGAAAAGGGCAGTGGAAGAATTTAGAGAACCTGAAAATAATGCTATCTTCTGATTCTTGAATAAGATTAGTAAAAGCTAAAAATCCCTGGGTTCAAGCTTTATTTAGAGCTGTAGTAAGATCCCATGCCACACATCTCACTGAGAAATAAAGAGAAGGTGTTCTCAACCACTTTGACAATACTCATGGTAGATTATCCGTTACACATCACCAGGAAGATGGAAATGAAAGATAAAAGTATATGAACAGGTTTATCACAAAGTTTACGTCAAATAATAATTATCTTCTTAGATCTCTTGATACATACCCTAAGACCCTTCAACTTTGTTGTAAAAAATGCACTGAGGCTAAATGCTTGTCCTCAACAATGTGCCCGTTTTAGTCCAAAGTACACATTGTGTTATTTTGCATGAGAAGATTAATTTTCCAATGAACTTGCATTTTTCATGCTGATTATGGTCATGCTTTTGACCATCAGATGAGCATCTGTACAGGTTAAAATGCATTTCTCTGGGGGTCTTAATACATGAAAAGGTAGAGAAACTTGACAAAGGAAATTACAAGTGATGGAAGTTAAGCTCCTACTTAGGTCCGGACACACAGGTTCTTCTTAAACAGCAGGAGACTTGCTTCTGGGTTTGCAGGGCGATCTCATCAGTTCCACAAAATTTCATTTTCTTCAAAATGTGTTTTGAATACTTACACTTTAGAGAAAATTTGAAGCTAAAAAGCAATGTTTAATGCTTAAATTGAATCAACATCTTTAAAGACATCTTCTGAGCCCTTACTTGTATGCCTTCTTTTGCTCAAAATAATTTAAACCATTATTTAACCATGTTTCAAACAAATATTTGGAATGTTCAAGTAGGATTATTGCTTAGCAAAGGTAAATGAAAGCTTAGAACTAGTCCAAGTATATTTCCATGTTCAAAATGTTATTTTCATGAAGTTAATAACTCACATGTGCATAAAAATTCTCTAAGCTTCTCATGCTATTGTATTGTGGAGAGAAAATTATAGTTCCTAAAAGCTACAGTTCTGTCCAAATTTTTTCTTGTCTCCAGTAATTCTTTGGAAGTGGATCCTTTATGTCAAAGCCAATTTTCTGCTTCTCCATTACAAGCGCTATGCAAAAGAAAGAAGAAATGAATAAACAAAATCATTCAAACAAAGGCATCCAGTGACTGATTCCTCACAAGACCAGATAAGCTATCTCCAAAGGAGCAGGATTTTCTGATTTAATTTGCTTTGATAGTTGGTCATTAAAGCAATTGGATGCAATCCCTGTATATGGAGTTATCTCAAACATGCCTCAAATATAAAGATGAGATCACAAACAGATGACAAATTCTAGGCAACAATTTATATATCCACACTTAACAACCATAAGTATATACATTCAAACCTATATTGCCAGGCTTCTATGTAATATGCACTCTTTCATTCAACCAACATAGGCAGAAAATATTCAGAAAAAAACTCAGTGTACCACACATTTACAGACTCTCTTCCTTACCCTTATTGTGAATAACAGTTCGGCATTTATTCACCAAGTATTCACAATGTAAGGATTATATGTAATCTATATTTAAGCTAAACATACAGGGGTAAGTAGAAATGCTATATGCAAATGTAAAAATATCTCATATAAGAGGCTTACCATTCACAGGTCTGTTATATGTCAGGATCTGAGACCAGTTTCCCATGGATCCTGAAGAATGGATCTAAATGCTTATAGAAATATATACCTTGAAGATACACACATGACAATATCCACATTTGTGATGATACATTCCAGTAATGAACTGTTTATGTATATACATAAGTGCATATACTAATTCTTTATTTTCCACAGAAGATATTTTTATGAAAACTAGAATGAAATACTAGCTCCATAAACCTTCTTTCCCTCCCTCCTCATCATATTATCATTTTCTCTGCCTCCAAACTTCCTTTGCTATATCTCTCCTTCCATTCTTTCCACTGACTTTCTTTCCCTCTATCTCTCCCTCATGCCCTTTTCTAAACCCTTATCATATAGCTAAGGTTTGGAACTAGATTTCTAAAATACTCAGTGGTAAGTCACTAGAGAAACACCCTGCGCCCAAGACTCTCAATCATAGAGTGTAGACGGGTTGAGTAATGGAAATTTTGTTTGAACAATAGACCAAATTTGAACAAGGATGTTTTCATTTACATGCCACTTGTAAATTATTCAATCACACGAAGTTTGAACTTTCTCACTGAGAAAGTGGTAACAATTTAAATTTCATTGAGATTTTTGAAATTTAACCACAATAATGAATGAAAAGGTCTTACTGGGGAAAGTTACCTGTACAAATATTGCATGTCTGTAAGACGTAAGCTTGATATGCAGTGTTGCAGTCACATAATGCCTAGAGTTTTATAATTCTCTTTAAATAAGACATTTCCCCCAAAAAATGGGTGTTTAATGAATGCTTTTAAGAAATAGGTTGGATGATGTCAAAATGAAAGGTGACACAGGAATCATCCGTACTGCAGCACGCCATGGTGCATGAAGTAAGTTACCACTCTTAGCAATGCACCCAAAGGATATTCCATCCTACCATAGAAACACTTGCTCAACGGTGTCCATAACAGCTTTACTCATAATAGCCAGGAACTGGAAAGAACTAAATGTTCCTCAACCAAATAATGAATAAGGAAAATGTAGTAAATTTATGCGATGGAGCATTTCCCACCTGTTAAAAACAAAGACATCTAGAAATTGTCAAACAAACTGATGGGACTAGGAACTGATCATTCTGAGTGAGGTAACCCACATCCAGAAAGACTAACATGGTGTGTACTCACTGATAAATGGGCATTACCTGTTAAGTAGAGGGTAATCATGTTATATATAATTCACAGACCCAGAGAGGTTAAATATGAAAGAGGGCTCAAGCAAAGATGCAAGGATCTCTCTGTGAAGGAGAAATAGATTTTATGAATGGAGTAGAGTCCTGGTGGGAATGGGAACAGAGGGATCAGGTAAGGGTAGAAGGAATAGATGGCGAGAGTACTCGGAAAGTAACTGGAATTGAGGGGTATTTAAGGGGTGACATGAAAACCTAGTGCAGTGGAAATTCCCTAGACACTACAAGAGCAACCATAGTGAAGATTCCTAATAGTTAACCATATGTAGCCCTGAATCGCCCATCTTCTATAGCCAGTCAAGCAGTGATCTATGAATCCAACCCAACCACATAACCTTCTATCTATAATCTATCCTGTCTTCAAGATGCACGGGGGCAATGACGGTGCAGACTTGTGCGATTGGCCAACCAATGACTGGTCCAACTTCAGGCCTATGCCAGAGAAGGGAGCCCATGCCTGATACTACCTGCAGGGCCCAAAACCAGGTACTAAATAGTCCTGAGTCTTTGGATAGAACCAAACATGGCTGGAAAAAATGGAATGGTTACTAGTAATATTCTGTTATACTCATAGATCAGTTCATAGGCCAATTGTCATCAGAGAGGTTGTTCATCCAGCAACTTATAAGAGCAGTTGCAGAGACCCACAGACAAACACTAGACTGAGCCAGGAGGACCCTGAAGAAGACAGGTAGGAAGGATTTACAAACCAGAGGAGGTGAGGACACCATAAGAACATAGTCTACAGAATCAACTAACCAGGGCTCATAGGATCACAGAAACCAAAGGGATAATCATGAGCCTGTGATGAAAAGGAGCAGGCAAAGGAAAGCCACAATATACCCGACAAGGATGCTCCCCATTGTCCTCTGGGAAATCGGTAGACTACTTTATCTTTCTTGGTCTCTTGTGAGTTCTCTAAATGTGAATCTATGTCTCAAGTTCCAAATACTTTTAATACTGGCAAGATGCAATTACCAAGATAAGTGAGAGTTTTGGACCAGCCAAACATATTCATAAATTGCCAAGATAATGAGGAATACCTGTCAATCAGTCATCAAAACCTTGAAGTAAATTAAAAACTCCATACAGTAAAACAGTCTTGTCCCTTAAGCATTTTTTCAAACCAGAAGGACTAAATTATACACATATGAGGAAGAAAAAAAGAACATAAAATACTTTCATTTTAACATCACACATTTATAATCATAAAAACACTCATAGAATTTCTAATGTCAATGTTTCGCAAAGTGCCATAAATTAAAACTTTAATGGCCCTGGTGTCAGGATTCAGAAGTGTCATGGACATTAACAGGAAGTGTCTTTCAGAAGGTCTAAGGTCATTAAGAGCTTGTGCTCAAACTAGACTGTGGAACCACAGCCCGTTCTGTCTCTCAGCATCCTGGCTGGAGGTGTGAGCAATGTACCCTTCCACAAA
Source organism: Rattus norvegicus (assembly GCF_021556685.1). NCBI lineage: Eukaryota > Metazoa > Chordata > Mammalia > Rodentia > Muridae > Rattus > Rattus norvegicus. The sequence goes on along the minus strand of NC_141547.1, from coordinate 66,047,248 downwards.
CTCCCATTGTGATGAGCCACCTTCACAAAGGCCTAAACGAATTGTAACTCTAAGACTTTGGACTGAAAACTTCGTAACCATGAACCAAATAAAACAATCGATCGATGTTAGGACTTGTTTCAGAAACAAACTCATAAGCACAAACTACCATTCAAACTACTTGTTAGTTCCGCGTCACCACTATAACAAATCAGGACAAATGTAGGAGCTTAGAGCATACCACATTTATTTCCTCTTCACACAAAGGACCACACTCCAGCATGGGTCTTACTAGGATGAAATCAAAGCACTGGAGGCCTGCATTCCTCTGCAGATTACAGAGAAAACTGAGCCCTTGACTTTTTATATTCCCAGAGACTCCCGGGTTTCTTAGACCAAGGTCATTTGTCACTAAAAGCTAATAGGAGCTGATGGAGTCTTTTCCAGACTCTGCCCTGACATTGAGATTCCTGGCGCCTTCATTCATTTTATAGAATCCTGTGATTACAGAAGCATGTTCAGATAAATCAAGATCACATTTCCTCTAAGGATTCTGGACTTAATTACATCTTCCAAGTCTCTGTTGTCAGATATAGTAACACTCTTAAGTCCTGAGGACTACCATATGGTCACCAAGGGTGAAGAGTGACTTTATCCACCATGGTATAAATGAGTAGCCCCATATCTGGTACAAGTACGTGGGCAGATATGTTTATATGTTTATATGTTTTTTCTGCATTTATAAGAAATATCATATACTGTCATTGTTAGTGGACTACCTTGAGAACCAAATATTGAAGAAGTCTATTAATCATCAACCTTGACTGCTACAAGTAAACAGTATGCCACTTCAAACAATGTGAAATTTATGGTTGACTTTGACCACAAACATTTCACAGCCCTGCTCAAACTGAATTTCACAGTGTCCCTTGTTAAATCCAAGAGTAACTAATTTCTAATGTTTTCAGCTAGCCTTTTCTCATTATTCCTCAACTAACAATTATGAGATAAGCATTTGCTCATTTAAAAAAAACAACTTCGACTGGTACTCTTCCCTGGACCCTCATTGTGGCCCTCAGACTCATTACAGAGTCGGCAACTGACAGGATTCAGGTAGACAAACTTCTGTCTTAGCACCTGTGGTTTCCCCCATCTTTGTCTGGTTTTTAACAAAAAAGAGATGGCCTGTTTAATGCATTTCTATTATCTTAAATAAAACCAGGAGGCTAATGAGACATTTCTACTTGAATATGACTATGATACCTGCTAAAGTATTGAGACACTTAAATAGCTGCTTTCCTGAGCAATGCCATAGGAAATAAAGAGAAATACAGTGGAGAACTGTAAGTCACGTGGCTCTACGCTAGAACAACCACCCAGTAAATCCTGAATGCTTAGAGTTTACAGTTTAGAAGCTTGGATCTCATTCTTAAACTTTAGGGCAGGGCCTGGCTGGTAGCAGATATAGATATTTGTTGTCTGAATCTAATCAAACCACCCTATAAGTTGATAAATGTTAATAAAATTTTTAAAAAAGAAGATACATTCTTTACCACTTCATTCAACAATCTAAAGGTTACTAGTCTTCTAGTGTTTTATGCATTCAAAATGACCTGAGGTATTCTAGTTCAGGGATGAGTTCACCGTAGAAAGACAATTTTATGTCACGAGTGAAGAAACAGTTTTAAAATACTGCTCATTTTATACTTGTATATTTAATTGGTATGTGGCCTCATGCACACCAAAATTTGTGTGTAGATGTGAGAGTCTGGTTTCTGGGAGTGTGTTCTTTCAATCTACCAAGTGGGTTTCTGGAGCCAACCTCAGGTCATTAGATTTTGGTCAGAGCCTTTTCTACAGAGAAACCATGCCTACCATAATGATGCTTCCTTAGATGAACACCAGCAGTAAGGTAATATCAAGTGCTGCCTTGTGTTGATGACACTTTCACGGGCATGGGAACAAAACGGAATGAAGAAGGTACAGAGTCGTAAAAAGCAGAGATGATTCCAAGTAAGTTATAGACAGTTCTCCAAAGTTAGAATGACATGAGACACAAGTAAACTCAGAATGCTTCTCTCACGATGTAGGACAACATGCCCTTCATTTAAAAGATAAGGTGCCAATAGTGTTTTAAGACACATAAAAGATTTCAGAGCACAGGAACTTCTTTCTACTTTAAGATCACATTGTCTTTATAAACACTGATACCAATAAAAACTGAAAAGATTCCATTTTGACATATAGGTTTTCAAATAAAAATAGGAACTGCAGAAAAACAGCTGTTAACTGAGGGATGATTGAAAGTGAAGATAATTGGTGTTTGGTCTAGGTTAAAACATCTTAATGAATACTTTACTTGTAACTGACCTACTTTGGGGAGTCTGCAACCTCAAACCTTGACAGTAGTTATAGTGTACAGGTCAATATCAGCCACAGAAGCACTAAACAATACACAGTCCTGAAGTAGTAGGATTCTAAAGGGCAAAGGAACTTCCTAGGATTTGATTGGTATAAAGTGGGAAAAATATAAAGGAAATTTTTAAGAATAGCAAGAAATTATAAATACAAATACATTATCAGTAGGAAAATAAAAACAAAATCGAATGTATACAAGAGAAATTTATATATTACTTATATAATCACTTCTGTGATGTAAGAAGGAAAACTCACCATTGTTTAGATTAAAGTGATGACCAATGCTTTTTACCAGACTAATTACTAAAACACATCACTCAGTTTTAAAAGTAATTGGTACATAAACCATTCAGAAGATTAAATTTATGAAGCGTCATTGCAAATCCCATCGTGCAATAAAAATATTAAGGAGAGAAATTATTTCAAAGATTGTTTCTCCGAATTGATGTTATCCCATTTTGTGTTCAAATTAAATGCAGGAGTTAACAAGAAAGGAAAGTGGAACTCGTTTCTCTGTTCTCATTTCCAATGGAAATCAATGAGAAACCTATGCCAGTGTTCCGAACAAAACAAAAGGACAACAAACACTTCTCCCAGCCTCATTTTCAGGAGGGGTATTTCATCAAGACTGAGTCCGCAGAGCCTATTGTCTTCAGACATTGTTGTTTTTCAGTGAATAACTACCCCAGAGATGTTGTTGTTCCCTAAGCTTATAACACAATGATGGAGGATCACTGTGACAAGGACCAATGCCTCGTTTTCTGATCTAACTGCCCTGTCCATTCCACAGTATCCCCAGCATGCACACATCCATTACAGTAGGGAAGAACATGAATTTCTCTCCATCTTTAGATATTTGACTCTTTCAATCTCAGATGGAGCATGGCTACAATCACCTAACAACATCTTCTAACGATTATGTCTTACTTCTGCATCCATTTTCTACCAATGCTCCAATGTCCTAATAAGCTCTGTGGCCCTCTTATTTCTATATCACTTGGTAGAAAACAAGGCATATCTGCTAGAAACACCCACCCATGATCCTAGCTGCCACCCTGCTTCTGAGTACCTTGCTCTTCTTTCCTGCTACCTATGGTTATAATTCTTATCATTTCATAAATCATACATAAAATCTGAATGTCTTGGTCCCAGATGGAGGTTTAGACTCTCTGTCTTTCAGCCTAATTGGGCTTTCTAAGCATCATGAATCTGAAAATATTAAAAAAGAATAAATAGAATGAAATCATACTTTCTACTTTATAGCATTCAACAAATTTTTTAAGTGTTGCTTTACTGATTATTGAGCACAAAATGGTTGGAACAACAATGGTTGAGGTTAAAACAATGAACCAGTATTCATGAATTTATCTTGTATAATGTGAAGTTCCTCATAAGCAAAAGCTTGCCACAAATTTTAAATTTTATGCAAGTAAAGTAGGTACTGTTATCCTTCACATAGCTAGGAGAATAAAGAACTAACTTTTTATTTGCTTGTATATCATCTTTTAATTCTCTAATTTTTGCTTCTTACCCTAGCAATTCTATGGACTCATATACTGTCCTTCTAAGACTATTTATTTCTAGATCATATACAAACCTTCCTTATATAAGATAAAGGCTAAACAGAAGTCTGTTCCTTGTCCTCCACAGCCTCATGACTGCTGCTGTTCCTCACTCCTGAGAACTGTATCTCTTCCATTTATTATGGAGTGATTAGCTCTGCACAGGGACAGAAATATATTCCCCAGGAAAAGAATCATTTGCTTGTTTTTTTATAGATTCCTTCATTTCCTATCCATACCTTTTCTTCCTGAGATGATTTTAACTCTATATTCTTGATATACCAAAGTTCACCCTGGCTAATTAACGTATCTGTCATTGGCTGGAGCATACATGTGTCTCTTCACAAGTCCAAATTCAAGGCCAAGTCTTACAATGAACAATTTCTACAAAGGACCATGTAGGCATTTCTGCCCTCTGTGGTTATGTTATGTAAATGCTTTCCCATGGCCCTAAAGGCCAAACAGAGGTCTGTTCCTTTTCTTCCACAGCCTCATGACTGCCACCATTCCTCATTCCTGAGAACTGTATCTTTTTGTTTATTATTATGGAGTGATTAGTTCTATGCAACAGGGGAAGTATATTCCCATGAAAAAAGATTGAAACAACAGAGAAGTTTCAGGGCAACAGCAACCATCAGCACATACAGGGATCAACAGCCTGGCAGTACTCCAGAGACAGGAACTGTGTCACATCTCCCCTTATGCAGCCGTGCTCTTACCAGCACAGAAATTCTGTTGACTCACCATAGAATACCCAATGCATTAATACGGTAGGCAAGTAGAACTCAGAAGTCACTTCACAGGGATGTCCAAGGGATTTTTGGTGTCCCATATACAATTCAGGGTGGCATGCTACAACCAAGTGGGGAACAAAGATCAAAGAAGCTAATGTAAAGAGTAGACTATTCTTTGTGATTTCTGACCCAAAAGATTTTTATTACTCTGATAGGAGGTAAAGTTAATATTTCTAGTTCCCCAAGACACTCTCTCCTTTCCCCTCAGCACTGATGCCTATTTGGCAGTCATAATCCAGTCATTGAGTTCAATGATGATCTGACTATTAAATCAATGGAGTATTGCAATGTTTTGAATGAAAACAGAAGCCGCCATTTACTAGGAACCAGAGCCAAGTATTACGTGACCGGCATGCTTTACACACCTGGTTCTTGTCTCTCATGGGAACCTGTAGGGAACAAGTATAATTTTGGCGAGACTTCCCTGAGAATTAGACTACACTAAGAAGGCAAATGATCTACTGGCCTCTTCATCTGTGTTTTTTTCAAGTGTTCAAAATTGATTTTGAAATAAAAAAGAAGACTGTACAGTCAAGGAACAAGATGGAGACGGCTGATGGACAGGACAAAACTATCTCTGGCCCTCTAATCCAAATACCAACATATAAGACCTGTAGTTAAGTGGATTCATTGAAACATTCATGCAAACAAGGGTTTCCACATAACTTAGTGTTCCTGTGGGGGGAATAGTTTTATGCAAAAGTAAACCCCAGAGAGCATTTCTTCCTTGTACGGGAAACACAGAGGAATCATTTTCTCACATCACTAATATGCTTGGTTGATTCCCTAGGCCTTGCAAGAATGAAAGTAACTTCTTTGAATGGGCCCTCTGTGATAGCAGTAGGCAGACTATTTCTAGGTATAGACACCTGGAGGGAACAAGTACTAAGCCAGGATTTATAACACCGTGCAAGGTAAACAGCTGTTTCTTAAACAAACCAGAAACCCACAGAAAAGGAGGAAACATGTGTTGTATGTTGAGTGAGACTCAGAAAACATGACAGCCAAATGAAGTATGACTATAGATACATAATTTAAATAGTGACTTGTATCTAAAAAGAGTGATGGACAGTGCTTAATGTAGTAACAGCATGAGTTTTATGTATATATTTGTTCTTATCATATGGAGATGGATCCTTAAGAATTATCAGGGAATTAGTATTATGCCTAGCAGCTGTTTTAAACAAGGTCCTTTTCATTAATAGATAAGATTGGCAAATTGCTAACAACTGCTAAAGCTCAGTAAACGGTGCATGAAATTAACTATGCTTGTTACTTTGTTTTGTTTGTGTTTTTAAATCCTTAAGAAGATGCTTGAGGGAAAACTAAGTGTATTGATTTCCTTATCTCAAGAAAAAGACACGGCGCTTGCCAGGTAATGTGTCCAAGTTTATAAATATAACAGAAATGCCCAGATCTATTTAAATTCATATGAAATCACAGTTGGGGCTGCTGAACATATGGCTAGGAAAAAAAGAAAAAGGAAAGAATAACCAGGGAAATGAGAATTAAGTCTTAAAAGAGTCGAGAGAGATGGTTCAGTGGGTAAAGGACTTCCTGCGTGGGCATATGGATCTGAGTTCTGAAGTCCAGCTCCTATGTAAAAGGTGGGTGTATGTCTCTAAGGTCAGCATTGCAGGAATCTAAACAGGCAGACCCTGGAGGTTTCCTGGTCAGTTAAGTCAACTTACTAGTGAGCTCTAGGTTCAGGGAGAGACTCTATTGCTAAAACAATGAGGTAGAAAATGGCATGTAAGTATTCCCAATGTTGACCTCTGGCCTCCATGTATGCACCTCCTTCAAAATCCAGATCAAGTGAAGGACATCGGACTGCTGCTAGCACCCTCGGATGCTAGGCATTCGATTGTCTGAAACTGCACAAAGCTTTGTTTACAATCATCCATATTTTGGTATTTTATTTTTAAATTTGTGAAAGAATCAATACTGAGTAGGGCAAGCATTGCAATTCAGAAACAGGGGAAGGGCTGGGTTCTTGGAATGTACTGAAGGAGAAACTGAGGAAAGAATCAGAGATATTCTGTTCCCTCCAGGGAAGAAAAATAGCAGTCTTCAGAGCATGGGAGCACAATCGACTTAGATCTCAGTAAGTAATCACAAGCCAATTAAGTTGAGGCGCAAACTTTCTTTCTGGTTTCCTGACAGAGATTTGTTTAGGTTCCTCTATTTTAGCTAGACTTACCCCACAGTCTCTTTGTGTGAGCAATCCATCAAATATGCCAAGTGGGAAAGGGTATTTAGTGGGGGGTGGTGGTGGGGTTATCTTTTGCTGAGCAGAGAAACTTCTCATTATGCTACATGACAAACACAGTTATTTTTATTTGACTCTCACTTGGAATACTCCTGCTGCATAGCATATTGAATACTTTATTGACCATAAAATGTGCTGTTGCAATTAGAAGGTTTCAGTTTTGTTCTAAGCATTTGCCTTTCTAGAGGCATTTAGAAGCTCATTGCTGATTATCTGTTTTTCAGAAATGTATGTGACTTAGCAAAACTCAACTGGAGCTGTGGTTAAGTTCCTGGTATGTTATACTTGTTCCAAGATCCACAATCAATTTGGGAATAGCAGCATGTGGCAAGGCTTTCAAACATCATCTATAAGGATTTTCACACAAGCAGAAATTCTAGAAAACTAGGGGGTGAAGAGAAAAGAATATTCCACTAAGTAAATTGAAATAAATTTCCTTAAGAGCCAATCTCATAAATCATTCAACTTGGTCAGACTCTGGGAGCTTTAAGTGCTTGCTTCTTCAAGTGGTTTTGGGAACAATCACCTCAGTGTGATATTACGAAATAGAACAGGAGAGGCCTTATGCCAAAGGCCACCTTTTAAAGGATACAACACTAAAGACTCCCTGGTCGAAGTAAGGTTTAGAATTGGGAACTCAGCATGTACAATGTTTCAAATCTTGGAGATCCCATGGAGGTGTGGTCTTAGAGATTCACCAACAAAAGAGAGCAATTCATGAGAAATGAATAAACACATATGGAGTGGACTTCCATTTGATCCTCCTTTTGTTTTTTTTTATTGATCCTTCATGAATTTCCTCAGCAGCACAATAAGGCTGTCCCTGACTGCATGGGCACAGGAGAGCTAGCCCATCTGGTCTTTAAAGAATAGGTTTAAGATATTTCCAATAGATAAACATCAAATAAGAAGTGAGTGCTTGAGCTGAAATGGCACTGATGTCTAAGGCTTCTAAAACACCTCTCATCCATTTTTCTGCATTAATACTTCCCTTGGGTTTGGTTGGAACCTACATGTGTCTTCAGTCTCAAGGTTAATCTCTGTTGTTCTCTACAGGTGCTACCAAGGAAAATGGTTGCAGAAGAATCAAGACTTTGTGAAATACTAAAACAGATACTGAGACCTAAGGCATCTGGGAATAGACTTTAATGCCACTTTGATGCTCTCCGGCTGGGGATTGTTCTAGGACAGCTTTGAGGTTCACTCTCAAGCACTCTCCTGCATCATCTCACTTGCATCCAGACAGCCAGCAGGACACTGGCAGAGACTTCAAAGCCACTGCTTAGCCTCGTGTCACTCAGCCACATGGTACTGGTGATATAGTAGTGAACAATACAGAAAGGTGTCACCTTCTAGAGACTTCTCACTTTGCATATGGCAAGGAATTTTATCCCCCCAAAGCAATCATCTCACAAGCATCCAACAGGCAGTTATTTGCTTTTCTGTTGTTTTTCTTAACTCTCTCAATCATTTTCTCCAGATCTGGCACTATGGAAAGGAACCAACTTCTAGGTACCTTAAAATTATGTGCTGGAGAGATGGCTCAGTAGGGAAAGTGCTCGCCTCACAAGTCTGCCAATCTGAGTGTGGATGCCCCAAACCCACAGAGAAGCCAAATGCAGTAACATAGGTATGTATAATCCCAGTAGGTACTGAAAAAGGTGAAGACGCTCCAGAAGCCACAGAACCAGCCAGCCTTGGGATATAGAAATGTAAGGTCCTTGCACAAGCAGGGTGCAAGACAGGAAGCCATGCCTAAAGGTTGTCCTCTGACTTCCACACATGTGTACATAGACAGACAGATAGACAGACAGACAGACACACACACACACACACACACACACACACACACACACAATCTCTGACACACTTGCCATTATCTCTCTACCCAACCTCCTCCTATACTCTAGCCTTTAATTAATAATGTGGGCTTCACCATTAGTTCATTATCTGTTCTTTCCTAGAATTAATTAATGGGAACTGATAGAAATTTTAATGGTATTGAGTTCTGAACCCATGGTCTTTCCCATTCCAGGAGCTGATATCCATCAGAAGCATCTGTCCAGAAACTCAGAGAAGATGCCACAATGTATTTATTTGGAGCACATCAGCTGCTCAGTTAATCAGGCTGGGTAAAGAAATGTATCTGTTTCTTCTTGTATTTTAAATTGCTTATTGCCTTTGACTGTGTCTGATTACATGTATGGGTACATGAATGTTTTGTCATTGCTGTGTAAGTCAGAGGACCACCTTTAGCAGTTAGCTTTCTCCCTCCACTATAAGAGTTCAGAGATTGAACTCTGGTCCTTAGGTTGGGAGGCCATCTCGCCATTCCCATATACTCATTTAGATATAACTAGTGAAGTCTATTAGTGTTGCTAAGAAAGCCACATACTGATCAAACATCTGGCTGAAGAACAGATTAGTTAATCAACAATTTTTAATGAAAATGTTAGTGATATCCAGGATATATTTACCAAAAGCTTTCATTGGATTTTATACTAATAAAGTTCACAGAAAAATATCCTGATATCCCAGCTGTAATGATCTTTTAGGAATTCAGACAGCTACACATGATGCCTACAGTTGATGATAGGGTAGTAATAATATTTCATTATGATATGGCTGAACCACTGCAATAAATTGCATTTCCTTCTCGATTGCATTGGGAACAATAAATGGCACTGCCACCACAAAACAGCCAAGCAATGTAACAGGTTTTTAATTTTATGAGTCTATCTTCCTTTGAGAATGACAGTATTTGCTTAAAAAGTGAAAATTCCTACTCTCTGATAAAGAAATCCCAAATAGAATTTCTAGATGAAAGCACAGATTGTTATCTCTGTCTTTCCAAGTTCCTAGCAAAACAAAAGCATCCCTCCTCACTCTGTTCAGCTACATTGGAATCTTAGATTATTCATTTTGCTTGTTGTTAGTTGATTTGTTTGTTAAAAATCTTTATTAAAACTATATGAGCTCGTTATCACCAGCCGCTCTCCCAGCTGACGCCTTTCTCTCACATGAAACCTATGTTTTTCATAGCTTAGTTACCATGTGATGACTTTAAGAGGCCCACACATCAACTTTGATAGTTCTAGAATTTTCCTGAAATTCTCTGTCTTCAAAGTCAATCACCAAAAGATCCAGAAATTTGTCAATTTGCATTTAAAGATTTTGGTAGGCAAATGTGAAATGTACACATGGAAAGTAAGTCAATTTTTAAAAAATTAAAATAAAACTAGTTAAGACACATCCTTGCATTTCAGATCTGTCAATAAGAAAAGCAAATTTGTGTGTGAATTTTAAATAAATGACTATAGAGAAACGATATTCATAGGTGATGTGTCCCAAGACAGTTATGAACTGACTCACGAGTGATTACATTCTTCCTCTCTGTAGGCTTTGCTTTTCTTTTTCTTACGGTCCCCAAATGTCCCATAAACTGAAGGCCAAGTCATTAGGCTAAGATGCTACGGGGAGAGCGGTGGAACCATGAGGAAGTGAAGCCACATGAAAGGAAGTTAAGCCTTGTGGTTATACCTTTTATGTCCCAGACATCATGAAATGAATAGGTTTATTTCACCACAGATTTTCTGCCCAGTATCCTCCTGCGTCATAGGTTCAAAGTGATGGTATTGGTGGACCATGAACTAAAATCTCTGAAACCATGTGTTCACATTCATCTCTCTCCCTCACAATTATTTTCTTGGACATTGTTCAAATTAATGAAAAATGGTGTATACTTTGAAAATAGAGGTTGGAAGCTGCATTGCTGTTTGGGTATTTCTCTAAGATAGTTGAGCTTCTTTACTACACTATGAGAAGAAACCTTGAACCCAGCAGTCTTAGGCTTGAGATTTCAGTTCATAGGCTGTGAACCAATACAACTAGTTCTAATTTAATATTTATTTTGGATATTTTTAATTTACATTTCGAATGTTATTCTCTTTCCTGGTTTCCCATTCATAAGACCCCTATCCCATCCCTCCCTCCCCCTTCTTCTATAAGGGTGTTCCCCCTCCCCACCCACCCACTCTGCCTCCCTGCCCTGACATTTCCCTATACTGGGGCATCCAGCCATGGCAGGACCAAGGGCTTCTCTTCCCATTGGTGTCCAACAAAGCCATCCTCTGCTACATATGCAGCTGGAGACATAGGTCTGTCCATGTGGACTTTTTGGGTAGTGGTTTAGTCCCTGGGAGCTCTGGTTGGTTGGGGTTGCAAGTCCCTTCAGCTCCTTCAATCCTTTCTCTGACTCCAAGATGGGGACCCAGTTCTCAGTTCAATGGTTTGTTGCTAGCATTTGCCTCTGTATTTGTCGTGCTCTGGTTGAGTCTCTCAGCAGACAGCTATATCAGCCTCCTGTCAGCATGCACTTCTGGGCTTCAGCAATATTGTCTAGGTTAGGTGACTGTATGTATATGGGCTGGATCACCAGGTGTGACAGGCTCTTAATGGCCATTCCTTCAGTCTCTGCTCCAAACTTTGTCTCCCTATCTCCTCCTTTGAATATTTTTGTTCCCCCTTTTAAGAAGGACTGAAGCACTCACACTTTGTTCCTTCTTCTTGAGCTTCATGTGGTCCGTGGATCATATCTTGGGTAATTCAAGCTTTTGGGCTAATATCCACTTGTCAGTGAGTGCATACCATGTGTGTGTGTTTAAGATTGTGTTACCTCACTCAGGATGATATTTTCCAGTTCCATTCATTTGCCTATGAATTTCATGAAGTCATTGTTTTTGATAACTGAGTAGTACTCCATTGTCACCACATTTTCTGAATCCATTCCTCTGTTGAATGGCAACTGGGTTCTTTCCAACTTCTGGCTATTATAAATAAGACTGCTATGAACATAGAGGAGCATATATCCAATTCAATTCTTCAGAAAGTTAGAAAGAGCAATTTGCAAATTCATTTGGAATAACAAAAAACCCAGGATAGTGAAAACTATCCTCAATAATAAAAGAACTTCTGGGGAATCACCACCCCTGACCTCAAGCTGTATAAAAGGGCAGTTGTGATAAAAACTATATGGTATTGGTACTGAAACAAGCAGGTAGGTCACTGGAATAGAATTGAAGACCCAGAAATAAACCCATACACCTATGGTCACTTGATCTTTGACAAAGGAGCTGAAAGTATCCAGTGGGAAAAAGATAGCATTTTTAACAAAGGGTGCTGGTTCAACTGGAGCTGAGCATGTAGAAGAATGCAGATTGATCCATTCTTTTTTTTTTATTCTTATCACTCTGTAAAAAGTTCAAGTCCAAGTGGATCAAGAACCTCTACATCAAACCAGATACACTCAAACTAATAGAAAAAAAAGTGGGGAAGAACCTTGAACACATACACACTGGGGAACATTTCCTGAAGAGAACACCAATGGCTTATACTCTAAGATCAAGAATTGACAAATCAGACCTCATAAAATTGCAAAGCTTCTGCAAGACAAAGGGCATTGTAATTAGCACAAAACGCAACCAACAGATTGTGAAAAAGGTCTGTATCTAATAGAGGGCTAATATCCAATATATATAAAGAACTCAAGAAGTTAGACTCCAGAGAGTCAAATAACCCTATTTTAAAAAATGGGGTTCAGAGCTAAACAACGAATTCTCAGCTGAAGAATATCGAATGGCTGAGAAACACCTAAAGAAATGTTCAACATCCTTAGTCATCAGGGAAGTGCAAATCAAAACAACCCTGAGATACCACCTCATACCTGTCAGAATGGCTAAAATCAAAAGCTCAGGTGACAACAGATGCTGGCGAGGATGTGGAGAATGAGGAACACTCCACCATCGTTTTGTGGGATAGCAAGCTGATATAACCACTCTGGGAATCAGTCTATATGTTTCTCAGAAAATTGGATATAGTACTACCTGAGGACCCAGTTATACCACTTCTGGGCATATACCCAAATGATGCTCCAACATATAACAAATAAAACTAGTTCTTATATATACCCCCTATTTTCTGTCAGCCTTAACACACAATCTTGGTCTCTTTCTAGAAGTAGCTGAATTTGAATATTATCTCTTGGTTTGGCAATCAGGTTTTATAAGTGACTTCTTGGGAAAATCAGCAATGAGGAGAAAGAGTTGCTACCACTTAAAAAAAAATCCCGCAGGGGGCAAAAAGAAGAAAGAGGTAAATTTGCAATTCTTTTTCCCCACCCTGAGGTCTCAGATTGAAAACCTGAGATCATGCATGGTCACACCCATCCACCACTCATCAAGACTGCTGCATTATGGGTTCTGTTGGATAGCAGTCAGCTGTGAACTGTTCACTCTCAGAACACACACTGACAGAATCCTAAAGTATCAGCTGCTTCACTATCCCATGCACATAACTTGAAAGTGCTGGGAGGTCAGGGGGATGGGCTGCCAGGAAATTTGCAACTCTTAACAATCAATAAGTATCTTTATGATTTGACTCCAGCAGGTTACATATTTGCAGATTCTACATAATAGAAAAATCCAGAATTTAAATGTAAGAAATAAATTCAGAAAATATGTATTTAACACAAAGCCAGGCACATCAAAACTAGCAAATAAGACTGCATGACTATTGGTGACTGTTGATATTTCTATTAAGAGGATCAAAAGGAAAATCACTTAGTAAAACATTTTGATCGCTTAGTGACCTGGTTATTCTGGGTGTTGAGGAAACATTGGTAAATGGAACTGGCAAGTTCTCTGTTTTAATGACAATATTTCTGGTTCAGAATAGGTAGGTCAATGTCAACAGTGATAAATGCTTTGAAAAACAATGAGGCAGAGTAACGTGACTAAAGAGTAACTTAAGATGTGTCTGCATAGGACAGTGTTTCTGAAGAGTAGTTCGAAAATGCTTCCCTGCAGAAGTCAGGTTGGATCCTTGACCTAGATGGTTCCAAGGAGCCGTTAAAGCACCATACAGACATTTTGCAGGATTTTGGCACATTCTTGTTCAAAATAAAATGTCGGGCCTTGTGCAGTCTCTGATCTATGCAAAATATTGCTTCCAAGGGGGATCTAGATTGTGACACATGAACTCTCTTCAGCTTCCTTTAGCAGAAGGGGCAGACAAAGATGAATGGTGGATGCAACAAGGGCATTGGCTTTCAAGCTTCCCAATTGAGAAAATTGTTAACTGGACAATTTATGCTTACATTTAGCCACCCCAATGTCCAGTCATCTTATCAGTGAGGCAGAGTGAAGCAAAATTATTTATGATAAGCTTCTAAAAGGCAGTCTGCATGGTCTAGAGAAACTCCAAACAGTGACTGTTGTCGCACTTGTCACTCAAGGACGTATAGTTTCAGGGTGTGCTAGTGAACAGATCTTCAAGGCTCATTGGCTTCAAGGACATAATGAACTAAGATTCCTACCCAAAGCTACTCGGTAACTAAAATATTCACTTGTATACCCTTGTTTCCTGCTTATGATGATGATGATGTTGATGATGACAATGACGAAGATGAGGAAAAAGAAGAATTTTTTCTCTATGTGAATTCTAAAATAAGGTAAGAATTACTGCTATGGATAATTTTGCCTGATTGGTAGATCTTTTAAGTTCTACATTTTTAATAAAATTGAATCTAACAATGACTACAACCTCCTTCGCCAGCCCCAAAGGCCTTTGGTGCAATATTTACAAATGACAAAAACAATTGCTATTGGTAAAAGCGGACATGTTCAAGAGTCAGTTTCATTCAAGCACAACCATGTTATGTCTCACCATACTAGCAGTTGATCAATAGATTGCTTCTCTCTGACTCTATCCTTAATAGGACTTTAATGCTGAGTTCTAAAAGTTTACCGAGAACATCAAGTTGTATAACAAGGTCTAGTTATCTGGTTTCAGCCTCTTGGGAGGGGATTTCAAAGCCATTGAAGGTCTATGTAGGTGAGCTGACTGCTGAAGTCACACGGTAATAGTTTGCCACAAGATAGTCTGTCCAAAGCCTTGCCATCATTTCATGCCCGTCTGCACACAGCTAAGGATCCAGGAGAATGGAATTACTACAGAGGCCAAATCTGTATCCTTGACTCTGATTGAATCTACTGTTATTACTGCTCCTCTAGTAGTCTTCTGTAGTTCTTTTCTTCTCTATGTTCTGTTGACAGGAATACTCTGTCACAGCTAAACTGAATAAAATTACGTAAAACTATCGGTCCTGAATTATTCTGTATAGGTCCCCTCCTACTCAAAGAGTAGCATCCTCTCAGCAGTAATTTTGAATATGAATATGAATCATGATGACCTCATCCATGACATAAATTATGTATCTCACCAATTCACGGCTCTCTGGGCAGAAAAGAGCCCATTTGCTCATCTTCTCTCTTGCAGATTCCTTTCTTAGTAATCTAACTCCCAAAGCCAACATTTATACAAACTCAATGGGTTTAATCTAGTGGTTCATTAGATTGTTTGTTCAATCATTAGTGAGCTGCTGGTGATAATAATGAGTCACGATAGCACAAGAAATACCCTAATAATGATGGTGCCAACAAAATGGGTAGAAACATGCAATACCCAGCCCCAAAATCATACTACCAATTATTAACAATGGCAAACATTGGCTATCTCTTAGTTGCGAATTAGACACGTTTCTAGTAAAGTGATATCTAACAATTGTTAAACAAAAGTAGAAAACTAGGGTTTTGGAGATGGACTATGGGAAAATGATTGTGCAGTGTTGACTGCACAGCTGAATGGAGAGTAGAGCCAGAAAGCATGGGTCTGTCATTACCCACAATCCTCTGTGGTCCTGAGTAGTCATCTGTCAGCTTTCAAGCTTATCCCTCAGACAAAAGGGAGAGCAGCAGCCTGAAATTTCCCAGTTTCTCTTAGGCATCAACCAACCAGGTTTCTAACTTTTCTACTTGTTGCTTTGTAAATTAACATTTTACTCAAGACTAATATAATATGTTCCTGGGGTCCATTACTATTCTTTTCTTTATTCTGTAGCACAGCTGTCAGAATTAGACCAAAAGACACCTCAATCAAATGAGAGTATTGGCTTAATTCTTCAGTGACCAGCAACTAAATGAAGGGCATTAATATTTGACTATAAGACACTCTGTAACAGTGACTATGTGAAAACTTGGTCCCCAGTTTGGGGCGCTGTTCTGGAAAGTTGTGGGATGCTTGGGATTTATCCTTGCTGAAGGAAGTGAGCCATCAGGGGAGACTTGGGAAGTTGTTCCATTCTCTGTCCTAATATTATTTCTGACTCGCAGACTCATTGTGGCTGGCATCTCACAGCCTTGCAGCTATGCTTTGACCACCATGATGGGCTGTACCCCTAATGGTGAGTCAAATTAAGTTTTCCCTTCTTTTAACTTTCTGCTTCTCTGAAAGTTGCCACAGCAACAAGAAAAGTTACTAAGGCAGCACTATTCAGTGTACTCATGAGAGTATGTTCTTGTAGGGTAGAAATTATAAATCTCAGGAAATCGACCAATTCTGTACAGTTGTAATAACTGACCATCTGCCATAAACTTAGAAAACAGATTATAACTCTTCTTTAATGTGCCCATTGTGAATAATACCTTGAATCCCTTTCAAATGTGTGACTTCTAATTTGATTCACTGCAGTTATTAGTGTTTGGTATACATACTTTTTTGTGTCTGTTTTTTTAAATGAACATATAAGTCTTATTCACTGAACGAATAGAAATAATTTAAAATGTGGAGAAAATGTATTATCCTTAGTTTTGTTAAATCGAAGTCAACCTATGAAGCCTGTGTTGGTGTGAACAAGAATGGTCTCCACAGGCTAATTGTGTTTGAATCTTTAATCTTCGGAGATGTGTTTGGTTGGAGGAAGTATGGCACTGGGATCCAGCCTTGAGGTTTCAAAAAGCCCACCATGCTTGGCTCATTCTCTCTGCCTCGTGCTTATTGATCCATCAGATGTAAGCTCTCAGCTACCATTCCTGTCTGCTGGGTGCTGTGCTACTGCCGAGGTGGTCATGGATTCTAACCCTGAGAGGCTGTAAGCAGTCCCACAATTAAATGTGTTATTTTATGTACCTTGGTCATGTTGTGTCTTAGTAGCAATAGCAAAGTAACTAAGACTGTCACATTCATTCCATAGAATGCCATGCAGCCTTTATCAGGATTTCACTGCAATGTATTTATAAATGAACAGAAAACATATTTTAATAACAAAAGCTAAGGGGAAAATGTCATCATACCTCTCTAAAGTAACAATCATGAGGCCATTTAGGTGGCTCCGTAGGTAGTCTGTGCCCAACCCCATGTAAAACAGGAAGGAACCAACTGCATCCACAGCATTGTCCTTGAACTCTCCACTGTACACTGATACGTATTCACCTCTCCTAATAAAAATTAGCAATTGTTTTTGTTGAAAAGAAAGTAAAGTTCAAAACCCCTAAAAAGTAATATCCTTTAAAAATAAAATTGAACTTACCCTTTAATGAAATTATAAATCTTAATTTATTTTGTATACATTTTATATTTATTCCAAGGGAAGAAGAGAGAAAAGATTCTATTGGTTAAAGGAAAATTCGTTGCTTTCATTCTTTACTTTTCAAATTAGAAATAACTTAATGGCCTATAGAGACACAACAGAATCACAGTTATCCTTTCTGCTCCTTATTCACTTGATGTGTAATTACAACGCTATGAAAATATATGCTTCACTGGTGACTTCATGAAAATCAGAAATAATAACGAGTGGCGGAGAGGATGAACAAACTAAAGCTATAAAAATGATCATATGCAATCCCATTTGTAACAGCTGTAATCACACAAAACTCTTAGGAATAAATTTCATCAGTTGAGTCAAATATCTCTATAAAAAAGAAGCCTTAAAATTTTGATGACACCGGTTAAAGATGACATACAGAGGGAAAAAATGGAAATTTCATTGTTTGGAATAAGTAATATTGTTTTAATGCCCATATTGTAGCGAACATTTAAAAATTCAATATAATCTACAACAATCTATAATCAGAATCCCAATGACCCTTCCAGGGGAGTCAAATTGACACCTAGAATTCATATAGAACATAAAAGACTCTAAGCAACATAATGAACTGTAAGCTGGGATGACAAAGCAGGAGGCATCATAACAGGTGCTCTCAAGACACAAGACAGAGTTGACATAGACGGCATGATCAACAACAGACGACTCAAAGATCACAGAAGCCAGAGGTTCCTCGACAGTAAATCCATATATCTCTACACACAAAATAAGTTCTGGACAGGGGTACCATGCTGGAGAAAGGGGGCCTCTTCAATAAGTGTTGCCTCCAAAGCCAAATGTGCGGATTAGACGAAGAGAACAACCCTAAATTTCACACCACATTTTATTCCATTCACTATTGCCAAAATGCTGCCTGCAATAATCAACATTAAAATTCTAAGGTGCAGCATACTTGTCAGCACCTTGGAAAGCTAGAGGGTATGGTTCAGTTATAGCACTTCTCAGTGAGAGCCGGCTTCCTCTCAAGTGCTCAGTAGCCATATGGGACCTGTGACTACCATGTTGGAGAAGGGTAAAGAGCAGATGATTACAAGTTATTTCGTTTCTTATTATGTGTTTCTCTTTGAGTATCTTTGTGTGTATTAGCTATTTATACATTAAGCAGTAACTACCTAATTAAAAAATTACTTTATTGCGCAAGGCCCTGGGTTCGATCCCCAGCTCCGAAAAAAAAGAACCAAAAAAAAAAATTACTTTATTATTGTATGTATGTAGTTCATGGGTGATTATCATTACATGTTGTTTTTCATACCTTACACACCTCTAGTGCCTAGAACACTTATCAAACTAGTATAACTAGCTGATGTCCACCTATAGAGGGAATTTGGAATGAGAATTTCTGTTTTTACTTATCTGAATCTGAAGACAAAAGTTTGTGCATTGTCCTTCTACTCTAAGCCAGCAAGGATGTCACCTTTTTTTTCTTTTACCATTTCCCTGCTTGTTTGTTTCTTTGTTTGTTTCGAAGCACCAATGCTAAACTTCATAAACAATGTTATATTCTAGTGGCCAGTATTTATACATCGATTTGTTCTTGTTAGTGACTCCAGGAACCCAAAGATTCCCAATATGGATCCTCTGTTTTTGAATGAATACTCATAGTCTCTATGCATATCAGAGTGAGGTGGTAAAGGAGAATGCCATGAAAACTGGAGAAAAGGTGGAAGAAATGAAATTGGAAGGGAAGGATCCATGCGATGGGCCGACAACAGTTGATAGAATCGTGCCTGAGTCCACTAATGGAACAGTGCTTCTTCAACAATCGCTTCTAGAATAAATGGAAAGATGCACCATCAATCTAATTTCCTTGGTGGAATGCTCAGAATGCATTGTTAATGAGCAGTACAGGTCACTGAATAACAATTCCAGAATTGTTTTTGAGGTCACACAAATGAAAAGGACATTGCCCAAATTATAGGCCTATTTCTGTTATCATTTAAACTATGCGTGTTGCCTGCGCAACACAATAATAAACAATGCCCATAGCTGTGCATTCTTCTAATACAATAGTACATGCCATCGGGTACTCATTAGATACAGAGACTAAAATGGAAGGCTTGCGGCTTTGCTTTTTCTCATAAAGAAGTTGGCATAATTATTTCCTCTTTAGTTTTTGTTGAATAAAAAGAACCAATCAACAATTTTCAAATATGACCATTGAACATTATTTCATAGCCATCTTAAAAATAAGCATACCTTCAAAGGTATGCATCAAATGTTAGTTCATCTAAACAAAATAAAATGAATTTTTAAAAAGGAAATTTGCCATCATATGGGAGTCAGAGTGTTCCTTGGATGTGGTAGTGATAGGGTATGGAGCTTTCTCATGACCTTGTTAGTCTTGGACAAGTCAGTTCTGCCCCCTAAGCCTAAATTTTCTCAGCAGCACAGAGTTGGGCAAACTAAACTGCCCTGTTCCGATGATGAAAGGACTTAAACTGACTGCTCCTTCTGAAAGTTGATGCTGACTTTCTCACCTCGATCTGGGAAGGAGGCCCCTACTTTGCAGTAAGAGATGGAGGTGGCAAACAGAAGAAAAACAATTGCTGACTTTAAAACTAAGATCTCTCATGTTTTGCTTTTTCATGGTTTGAAAAAAGAACCCTGAGCCAATACACAGAATTTGGAAGCAGACTGTGAGGTATAATAGGCTTGCTAGGAAATGTCTTGAGTGCCAGGAACTCCAGATCAGGAGAAAATGTATGCAATTAGATCATTTGACCTAAATGTGATTATGAATTTTAGTAATGAACAGTGTGATTCTGTAGGTAAAGGCAGGACAGCAGGGGAAAGGGAGCAAGAGGATGCTTCATCTACCACAGAAGCTCCACAGCCCTTTAGAAACGGAAAGCATATATACACAATATGCAAGCACTTACTCTAATGGCTTAATATAGCACATAAACTGTCTGAGACAATTTACTCTGTGTGCAGTACGGAGAGGAAGCAGAATTGCAAGTGTAGGCACACAGCTATAATTCCAGCCAGGAAGACAAGCTCTGACTATAAGAAGACAAGAAAAAAAGCAAAGCTCTAAAGCTGGTGAGATAGTGTCAGTCGACATGCAGAGTATGCAACTTAGAAGTAAGAATAGTTCAGTGAGTAAGTTCCTGAATGAGTTAGAATTTGATGGAAAGGAAGTAGAAACACCAGAGCCCTGGGCCCCACAGCATGACACTAAGGCAGGTGCTTTAAGTGAATTTTTATATTAAAAATGAAATAAATTGTGACCTACTGGTATCTGGAAGCTGTGATAATTATATCTGAATAGGACTAGAATCATATATATATATACATATATATATATATATATATATATGTATATATATATATGCATATACATGAGATCGCATACACAGACACACACACACACACACACACACACACACACACACACACGCACGCGCACGCACACACATCAATGGTACCTTTGTTACTTAGAACTAGCAATAGTTTTTAAATCAGAGCATGGAAGGCCTGGGCTGTATGAGAACCTGGAGCCTCTTCTGCCTTTTGCACTCTTGCAAGTCTCAGAGAACTTGCAACACTGTCACCTTGCTTGCCTGCTGATCCTTGTGTTTCTTGGGACTGGAAAACACCCAGCTTTCTCCAAATTCAACAGTCGTTGACAGGATGATGGCAGGGAAGAAGTTTGGCTTCGAAGTGCATTCTATAACCCCCTTGCTTTTCCCACTAGACAATGCCCCACGGGAAGGCAGCGGTGTCTGCACATGTTAATGTCGCTACCTTCTTGTGTTTAAACACTTTGGTTTTCTTTGTGGACTTGGACCTTTTGGACAACGTGGGCAAGCTAGAGAAAGAGACTCTCGCTCTGCAGGAGGACTTGCTCCCTGGGAAGGGCCTGAAATCTGAAAGTGAGCCATGTTCAGAGCATACAGAGGAGGTACAGACAGACAGACTGATAGATCAGAGCTCGGGCCCTGTATGACTGCAGGAAACGGTAGAGAAAGAGCAAAGTAATCAAGTGATAGCAATAAAAACATGTCGTCTGCAACAGCGACATCTTGTGGTAATAAGGAGTCAACACAGCAGTTGGCTTTGGTCAAAACTTTCTCCTGGTTCCAGCTCTGCGAATGAGATTTTCCTAGCTTATACCACCACGATGGCTAAAGGAGGCATATGACCAAGGACTCAGGCAACTAACAAGCAGGGGTAAACGGAACACAGCATTTGTTATTTTTATTTTTTAATTTGTCTTAATACTACTCTTTCTTTTTTCTTTTCTCTTATTGGATATTTTCTTTATTTACATTTCAATGTTATCCACTTTCCCAGGTTCCCCTCCGGAAACTCCCTCCACCTGCTTCTATGTGGGTGCTGTCCCACCCACTTACCCACTCCCTCCTCCCTCCCCAGCCTGGCATGTCCCTACACTTGGGTATCAAGTTTTCATAGGACCAAGGGCCTCTCCTCCCATTGTTGCCCAACAAGGCCATCCTCTGCTACATACGCAGCTGGAGCCATGGCTCACTCGATGTGCACACTTTGGTTGGTGGTTTAGTCCCTGGGAGCTCTGGGGGCTCTGGCTGCTTGATATTGTCGTTCTTCCTATGGGGTTGCAAACCCCTTCAGCTCCTTCGGACCTTTCTCTAACTCCTCCATGGGATCCGATCCTCAGTCCAATGGTTGGCTGCAAGCATCCACCTCTGCATTTGTGATGCTGTGGCAGATCCTCTCAGGAGACAGCTATATCAGGCTCCTGTCAGCAAGCACTTCTTGGTATTTGCAATAGAGTCTGGGTTTACTGACTGTGTATGGGATAGATCCTCAGGTGAGGTAGTCTGTGGATGGCCTTTCCTTCAGTCCTTGCTCCAAACTTTTTCTCTGTATTTCCTCCCATGAGTATTTTATTCTTCCTTCTAGGAAGGACCGAAGCATCCACCCTTTGGTCTTCCTTCTTCTTGAACTCCATCTGGTCTATAAATTATATCTTGGGTATTCTGAGCTTTTGGACTAATATCCATTTATCAATGACAGTGCATACTGTGTGTGTGTGTGTGTGTGTGTGTGTGTGTGTGTGTGTGTGTGTGTGTGTGTATTGGGTCAGGATAATATTTTCTAGTTCCATTCATTTGCCTAAGAATTTCATGAAGTCATTGTTTTTAATAGCTGAGTAGTACTCCGTTGTGTAGACATACCACATTTTCTGTATCCATTCTTCTGTTGAAGGGCATCTGGCTGCTTCATAAGGCTGCTATGAACCTAGTGGAGGATGTGTCCTTGTTTTATGTTGGAGCATCACTTGGGTATATGCCCAGGAATGGTATAGCTGGGTCCTCAGGTAGTACTATGTCCATTTTTCTGAGGAACTGCCAGGCTGATTTCCAGATTGGTTGTACCAGCTTGCAATCCTACCAACAATGGAGGAGTGTTCCCCTTTCTCCACATCCTCACCAGCATCTGCTGTCACCTGAGATTTTGATCTTAACCATTCTAACTAGTGTGAGGTGGAATCTCAGGGTTGTTTTGGTTTGCATTTCCCTGATGACAAAGGATATTGAACATTTCTTTAGCTGCTTCATGGCCGTTCTATATACCTCAGCTGGGAATTCTTTGTTTAGCTCTGTACACCATTGTTTTTAATTTTTGAAGCAAAGTACTTATCATGATTGTGGTTTGAATGAGAAATGATCCTACCAGGGCCATGTATTTTAGCACTTGCTCCCCAGATCCTGTTTCTGGGCATTATGAAAGCTTCAGAAGATGAAGTCTTGCTTGAGGAGGGAAACCAGCCCCTGGGACTGGCTGTGATCTGTTTCCTGCTCCTGCTAACAAGCCTACCCATTGCCATGCCGTTCTCACTATGATGAACTCTCTTCCCCTAGAGCCATAAGCCAAATTACACTTTTTCTCCTCAAGTTCATTTTGATTTGAGCAGTTTTTTTATAGCAACAGAAAATCAAACTAATACAGTGATCACTGAGTTCTGCACAGCTTATTCCAAGGCAATCCACTTTCCATAAGAAAATGGCGTGCTCCATTCTCAATGCCGCCATAGAAATACTTAAGGCAGTTTCTGTTATAGCACAAAGAAAAACAAGGCACAAAAGAGTTCATATTACTTACCAAAAATTCACTTCAATTGTAAGAGGCTCATCAGGGATTCAGGAATATGTCTTTAGACCTCCAAGTTGAAGGTTCCAACTTCTGTTCTCCTATCACCTAACTTACCTTTATTACTTTTGCTATTGGTCTAAAGCAAATTTGTCCAAAGAATCTGTTGGGAGCGATGCCCTTGAAGCCCTCCATTGTTGATGTTATTATTATAGTTAGAATTAAGTATGACTGGGTTCATGGAAAATCCCCAGCCAGCTTCAGAAGACTAATACAAATCTGGTGGTCAAGATAAATAATAATATGATAAAATTCTCTTGCTGACTAATAGATATGACAGACCTGTGACCTTTCTAACATCCTGTCAACATCAGCCTATTCCCTGACCACACAAATATTGTGTCATTGGCTTGTGTAAATGTTTCTTACTTCCCCCCTCCCTCTGTTACCCATGTTATGGTATAAATTCAGCCTTAGGGAAAAATAAAATTGTTGCCTTGATCAGACTCTTGTCTTGGTGTCCTTCGTGTCTCTTGTCCCCCATTCTCTTCCAGGTACCCTCAGACACCTTCATTTACAACAATCAACAACAACAATGAATTTTTTCTCAAATGACAAGTCATAATTTCTCACATCCCCGTATTTTTAATAAGATACACAGATTAGATACAATGATCTCAGTTAGCAGAAAATTGCTATTACCAGCTAAGTCATGAAGTAAGCCTGAATGTCTCCTGTCCTGAATAAAGAATGGAGAGAATAAGCTTCCTGATCATCCTAAACACTTGTGGTGGGATAGCTCTGAGCTCCTTTGATGACCTGAACCCTGACTGTTTAGAATATGCAGGCTTGTCTATGAATATACACTGGGTGAGGAGAGGTTCACCTTTTTGAGAAGTGTAACAATCCCCATTCTGTCACTTTACCAGTTAAAGGACCAAATAAGCACATGCTGACTCAAATCAAGGATGCACTAAGAGATGGCTTGAGGGCTGTCAACAATGTTATTGACAATGGCTCTGTTGTTCCAGGTACAGGTGCAGTAGAAGTGGCTCTGGCAGAAGCTCTGATTAAATAGCAGCCCAGTGTGAAGGACAGAGCTCAGCTTGGAGTCCCGGCATTTGCAGACGCCTTGCTCATCATTCCCAAGGTTCTTGAGCAGAACTCTGGTTTTGACCTTCAGGAAACATTAGTTAAAGTTCAAGCTGAACATTGCAAATCCAATCAGCTTGTAGATGTGGATTTGAACACATCTGAGCTGATGGTGGTCACAGAAATGAGTGTGTGGTTTAACTATTGAGTGAAGAAGCAGCTGCTTCACCCCTGTACTGTGATTGCTGCCAACATTCTCCTGGTTGATGAGATTATGAGAGCTGGGTTGTCCTCTCTGAAGGGTTGAAGTTTGCCTGTAATGCTACAGAATGTTGAGGGGAATGATTATTTTTGTCCAAGCTTCAAGTGATTTTGGAAAAGAATTTTCTCTTCCTGATAGAAGAAAAGGAATAGGACATCTGGCCCCTATTTAAATTATAATACTGTAAAATTATATATATAAAATTATATATATAATATGTATATAATACATATGTAAATATATATATATATATATATATATATATATATATATATATATTGCATTGAGTGTCCAAACACACTCAATGCAGGTCTCTTAAAATCCACTAAACAAGATGGTTTTGTTACCGTGATACTGAGAGATAAAATTTTAAATTAACTCAAAACACAGTAACAAGATCTGACTGAGGAAGACAGATGGCTAAAATTGCAGAAGAACTGATACTGACACAGTTGTTTTATCACCAGTGTGAGCAGTCGTTCTGTCTCAGTGATGTTTGTTTAAGCCCCTTATACCTTGCAGAGAGCATTCCAGGGAACCTGCCGGCCCAAAGCCTAACCAGATGTGTTTCAGATGCAGATGCTTCATCAACTACCGACCCACATTTACTCTGACAGGACAAGAGATAAGATTTGCTCTCGGAATAATGAGGACTCTAGAAGACCCGACCCTTCTCCTGATTTAGTAGCTTTGTTCCAGAAATGGGGGGCCATAAAACCTTTTGGCGCCATGGTGCCCCCTTATCCTCTAGAGTCATAAAACAATTAGACATCTTACAACTCTGTGATATCTCTGGCATTCCTTTCTGATATCCCCTTTTTTCCCTGAGGCTCGAGGCCTCTCCCCTTTAAAAAGCCCCTCTCCCAACCACTCGGGTCGACACCTCTGTCTCCTGCGTGGGATATGTGTCGGCCTGGAGATCTCTGTAATAGGTCTCCGTAATAAACCTTGCCTTTGCTTATTACATCCAAAATGGTCTCTCTGTGTCTGGGGTCCGCGATTTCCCAAGACTTGAGTAAGGGTCTCTCTGCGTGGGATCTTTCAATACAAAATTACATAATAAGATAAGCATGTTGCATACCTTGTTCCTTATATGTTCTTTGAAATTTTGTAACTGTTTTCTCCTAAATAAAGCATGGTAATGCATGCCTGTAAGCCTAGTGCTTTGGAAATAAAGTCAGAAGTTCTACGCCAACTCAGGCTACAGGAGACCCAGGCTCAAAAGAATAATTTGGTTGTTGTGGATGTATTTGACATTATCCAGCCAACTTCCTGTTAAACATGTAAGATTCTTGCCAGTGTAAAACACATTTGGGTAATTTATGGGTTTCATAGTGTGTCTAATAAGTAAGAGTGAAAAAAAAGAAAATGAAAAAATGTAACAATTATTAAAGAAATCAAAGCCACGAATTTGAGAAAGAGTACATAAATGGGACTCAAGGGAAGGGTTGGAGGGAGGAAAATTAGGAAAGAAAACAGTATAATTATTTTTAGTTACATAAAATTGTTCTAATTAAGTTAAAAGAAATGTCATTCTCCCTAATTCAAAAGTGATCACTAGAGAGGATGAGGCATGCAACATTTGCTCTCATTACACCTGTCATCCCTTAAAGAGAAATAGATGTGGCTGTCTTACTGGTTAAGAATCCTAGTAAGATCACCAGTGTAAGGGGAAGCCCTGGGTCCTGCTAAGACTGAACCCCCAGTGAACGGGATTGTTGGGGGGAGGGCGGCAATGGGGGGAGGATGGGGAGGAGAACACCCATAAAGAAGGGGAGGGGAGGGGTTAGGGGGATGTTGGCCCGGAAACCAGGAAAGGGAATAACACTCGAAATGTAAATAAGAAATACTCAAGTTAATAAAAAAAAAGAAGCAGTTACAAACCTCCTCCCACACAATCATTGAGTGAATGGCTGCTGAACGAGAATGTAACAATTCCCCACTAAAGAATTTTCTGTATGCATGTACGTCTCAGTATTTACTAAAACCCCAGACTTTAGAAACAAAAGCAAAACTAAAAGGAAAAAACACTTATTATGAGCTCCTGATTTATTATTTGTCTCTAAAAGAACACTTAAAGGGCTAGAGAGATGGCTCCGTGGTTAAGACTCCTTGTTCTTACAGAGAATCTGGGTCCACAGCACCCACGTGGCAGCTCACCACCATCTGTAACTCCGATTTTAATTTATCTAATGTCCTCTACTGAACCTCAGGGGCATCAGGAGTGCACGAGGTGCACTAAGATACAACTAGTAGAAATATGGGTAATCAAAACACCGGTACATATGATTGCATAATCAATTACATTGCATAATCAGTCAATCAATACTTAAGAATAAGAATACTTAAGTAAAATACTTTGGCTAGCTATTGGGGCATTAAAAATAACTTTGAAGACAAGATTTTTAAGTTTGCAGGCATTTTAATTAATAATCAATTCCGTATCCACAATTAATATGTTCAGCCTATAGACTTGAAGAAAATTGAGATTCTGTTTTCCTCTGAGAAGCTCTAGACATCCCTAATACGCAGTGGGCTGTGTTATTTGGCTCTGGATATCATTGAATTTAAGCAAAAACAATGGTAAGGCCAGATGTCCCCTGATATGGCCACACAACATCCTGCTTACCCAGTAAAAGGGCTTCCCTGCAACTCTGAAATAGCCCTGTCTTCTGCTGCTATTTATGAAACTAGGTTTGTTTGGTGCTGCCACCTGCTGGGGAACATGAGCAATTATTTAAATCCGCACACCCTTTCTTTTTTTCTCTCCCTTTTTTTTAATTGTCTCATAAAGGATTGTTAACAATAAATTACATTTTTCTAAGCAACATTATTATTATTATTATTATTATTATTATTATTATTATTATTATTACTCATCAAAGAAAAAGTCTTTGCACACATTTAACAGAGTTTGTATGAGCATTGAGCAAGTCATGAACCAGACAGTATTGGAAATCAGAAGAGGTTCATATATTCATGTTCTAATAATTAAACTTATGTTGAGCACAAACCCTTTCAATGTGTTCCTTTCCTATTTTTTGACTTTTAAAGGTTTTTGAGAAAAATTCCTGCCTATGTGAGATATGAAAGAATGATAATGTTTTCATAAACTCACTATAATATAAAGAACACGTGTGGCACCTAATGACCCCCATACCCCAGCTTAGACACAAACCTTTCCATACCAAGCCTCTTGTCCACCTGGGTTCTATTGTCAAAATTCCCGCTGTTTAATTTTCCATTGGTGGCAACATTACACTTGTCTCACATATGTCCTATGCAGGCATAAATCGATGTTATTTTGAACACTTTCCCTTTGCTGTTTTCTCTCTTTTTCTATAGCACCAATTGTAACTCAAAACCTTTGAGTTGAAATGCAGTTTTGATACATGAACCACTTCTAGAAACTAGACTCCTGAATGAAGAGGTGGGAAAAAAGCAAAAGTTCCCAACACATTTGGCTAAGTTCTCCTTTTCGAATCAACCCCCAGCGTACCCTCCAACAACAGGGCTGCTTGTTCTCAAGCTTCCATCAAAACTCCCACCCTATGATCTCATAAACCATTCCTCAGGGCAGAGGCCTCAGCAAGGAGGACTTACCTTCAAGATCTGGGAAGCAACCAATGGAAACAGCAGTTGCCTACAATGTCTGGGGAGTCTTTTTGGACTCCCTCAACCAATAACTAGGAAAGGAGTTTCTTATGCCTAGTATCGGGGGTTTTGTAAGATAAACCCCGATTGTATCTTACATTTTAGGTGAACAAATGAAACCCAATTGGAACCTCCATGTTTTGTTGTTGTTGTTGTTGTTTTTGTTGTTTTCATGAACAACACAGCGGAGGATGCTTAACTAGTTTCTAATTGAGTTGTCTGTTGGTGAGCAGTCTCAAGTTATAGTCATCAGGGCAAGGAAGCTGACGTTGCTAGCATGAGGACCATCTACTAACCTTCTACTCAGAACAAAGGCCCTTCCCCATGAGCCTTACCGAGAAAGGATTTGCCAGCCCCATGGATCTACAAGGGTAAAATCCTGAGCATAGTTGTGCCCATGTCAACAATCTACATTCACTGAGTACTCATCCGCTTTCAACAACGAAGTGGAAAGTGTAGAAGGAAGTCTGAGTGTTATATGGTAGTGCTCTGACAACCCCAAGACCTACAGAAAATAATCCAGTTCATCCAACTGGGAGCCCCCTTTCCTTCTGCTATAAAATGAGGTGACTTAAATTAAATATTTCAGCTTTATAAATTTCTGTGCATTCATACACTTCAGACACACTTGGGTAATAGTTCCCCCAGTCCAATATTAGTCACTGATACTAACTTATCACTATCTTCTTCATACGCATGGTTAGGAATATGCTCGCCCACTCCAAAAAGCATATCATTTTAATGAAACACAATTTAAAATGGGATACCTTTAATTAGATATCTGAAGACTTATTGAATAAATTGTGTTAGTTCCTGACTAGAACCTAGGAAAGGAAAACACACAACATAAACACTCCACTAACTGGAACTCCAATCTCACTTTCACAAACATAGACAGCTCAGATTTACTCCGGTTACACTGTATACTGTGAACTCTTACCCTAGCATTCCGGCAGTAACTCCAGTCTCATTTACATGCACATAGACAACATAGACTTACAACCAGGTTACAGTGTGTACCAGAACACTAGTGTTCTGACAGTTTATAAAGAAGAAAACACATTCTGCCACTCAGCTACCTTAATACAAACATACAACTTCATTTGTCATTGTTTTTCAGTATTTCTGCTCTGTATTTCTTGAATAATGCCTGCACAAATCTGCATATTTTGTTTTCTCTTTCTGACAACCATTAACAGACACTGAAGTTTTATCTTAAATGCCCAAATCAGGGTAGAGTTGATTTCAAAGTTAATGGAGAAACACATTAGAAATGCAAGTAATAAGAATTAAGACATCATATAACAACAAGATTCCTGCATGTACTATCATGATTCAAATATAATCTACTGTAGTAAGACTAATAAGAGCAGAATGAAGCATGAACTAATTCTATTATGCTCTGAGTGCCAGACATTCTACCACCAGACTGACTACCTCTGTGCAAACTTGACCTCCGCCACACTAATAGTCTGACCTTTGGATACAAACCTTCATAGAATGAGGAAAATCCTAACACAATTCACAACAAAGATTGTTGTGTGGAATATGCATCTCAATGTGTGCGTCTGTGTGTGTGTGTGTCTGTGTGTGTATCTGTGTGTGTATGTCTGTGTGTGTGTCTGTGTGTGTATGTCTGTGTGTGTCTGTGTATGTATGTCTATGTGTGTTTGTGTGTGTATGTCTGTGTATATATCTGTGTATGTGTCTTGTGTACATGTCTGTGTGTGCATCTGTGTGTGTCTGTGTGTCTGTCTGTGTGTGTGTATGTCTGTGAGTGTGTGTGTATGTGTCTGTGTGTGTACATCCGTGTGTGTGTCTGTGTGTACATGTCTGTGTGTGTCTGTGTGTATACATCCGTGTGTGTGTGTCTGTGTGTACATGTCTGTGTGTGTCTGTGTGTGTGTGTCTGTGTGTGTATGTCTGTGTCTGTGTGTCTGTGTGTTTGTCTCTCTGTGTGTGTCTGTGTGTTTGTCTGTGTGTGTGTGTCTGTATGTACATGTCTGTGTGTGTGTCTGTGTGTGTCTGTATGTACATGTCTGTGTGTGTGTCTGTGTATGTATGTCTATGTGTGTCTGTGTGTTTATGTCTGTGTGTCTGTGTGTGTATGTCTGTGAGTGTGTGTGTATGTGTCTGTGTGTGTACATCCGTGTGTGTATGTCTGTGTGTGTATGTCTATGTGTGTCTGTGTGTTTATGTCTGTGTGTTTGTATGTCTGTGAGTGTGTGTCTGTGTGTGTGTGTCTGTGCGTGTATGTCTGTGTGTGTGTCTGTGTATTTGTCTCTCTGTGTGTGTCTGTGTGTACATGTCTGTGTGTGTCTATGTGTTTATGTCTGTGTGTCTGTGTATTTATGTCTGTGTGTCTGTGTGTTTATGTCTGTGTGTGTATGTGTCTGTGTGTGTCTGTGTGTACATATCTGTGTGTGTCTGTTTATGTCTGTGTGTCTGTGTGTTTATGTCTGTGTGTCTGTGTGTGTCTGTCTGTGAGTGTGTGTGTATGTGTCTGTGTGTGTACATCCGTGTGTGTATGTCTCTGTGTGTATGTCTGTGTGTGTCTGTGTGCTTATGTCTGTGTGTGTGTATGTCTGTGAGTGTGTGTGTCTGTGTGTGTGTCTGTGTGTGTATGTCTGTGTGTGTATGTCTGTGTGTGTGTCTGTGTGTTTGTCTGTGTGTGTGTGTATGTCTGTGTGTGTATGTGTCTGTGTGTGTACATCCATGTGTGTGTGTGTCTGTGTGTACATGTCTCTGTGTGTGTCTGTGCGTGTATGTCTGTGTGTGTGTCTGTGTGTTTGTCTCTGTGTGTGTGTCTGTGTGTACATGTCCGTGTGTGTCTGTGTGTTTATGTCTGTGTGTCTGTGTGTCTGTGTGTACTTATCTGTGTGTGTCTGTGTGTTTATGTCTGCGTGTCTGTGTGTTTATGTCTGTGTGTGTGTGTGTTTATGTCTGTGTGTGTATGTGTCTGTGTGTGTATGTCTGTGTGTGTGTCTGTGTGTTTGTCTCTGTGTGTGTGTGTGTGTATGTCTGTGTGTGTGTGTTTGTCTGTGTGTGGTGACAGAACACATTATCATACAGCTCATTTTTGCTTCTTCCTATTTTCTGTGTCATTAATTTTTCTACAATAAGGTTTCCATAATGATGAAAAACAACACATTATTCCATTAAGAGGAAATTCAATATACCTAAGCAGTCTACCATCATAGACATATTTATAATAATTCCAAAATATGAAATATGGCATTACTGTTTAAAATATATATATATATATGGTTACAAAACTAAACAAATAAAGAGAACAACCAAGTTAGCATTTTAAAATAATGGAAATATCATTAATAGCAAAAATTATTCTGCAGTAGTAACTAAAATTTTAAGAATAAAATTATGCTGACATTTAATAATAGTAAATTACATACCTAAGCATCTCAAAGAAACAAGAGTTAAAGGTTCTAACTACAAAAACATAATATGCATATATGGTCAGTCTTGAAAATAAATTTGATTGAGTTAAGGAATGTCTAAGATGCTAATGAATCACACTTCTATGTGTGTCTATGATGCCATTTTTAGAGTCATGTGAACTACAAAGGTTCAGTCTTAATGGAAAGGTTCGTGCCTTGAGACTCAAAATATGACGCCATTATTAGAATACATGGCCCAAGGTAAGAGATATTCCTTAGCTGCAGGCAGTGAAGAGGGTCACCAGGTGTGTGCATTGGAGCTCATTGCTGTCCAAACTCTTCTTGTAATCACCTTTTCCTTCTCTGTGCTGTGGCCACCATGATTGTTCTGATATACCACACCCTCTACACTATGATGGATAATGCTTTTTCCATTATAATGGAGTAACACTTCTGAAACAGTAAACTTACTAAATAATTCATGCCTTTAAATTTTCATGTTGGGTATTTTGGTCAAAGCAACAAAACTAATCAATAGAGTATGCCAGGTAAGGGGTTGGTTAATTAGCTTGATTTACTCATTTACATCTTAGCCATATAGCAGAACATCAAACCCTGTACCAATATTAGTTATACCTTAATAAAGATGGGGGGAAGAGAACATTATTGAAAACTAGGGTGCTAAGAAATAGCAAAGGCCTCCTGGAAGACAATGTGTTGAGTGGGAATTCTGACATCCAGTAAACGGTATGAAAACACTCCTCAGGTCAGTCACAGAGAATGGGCTAAATGTTGATGCTCCCTCTAAAATGGCCACTGCAAAGACTGTTGGGGCATAGAAGTTTTATAATAGTAGTAGCCAAGAATGAGAAAAGAAGACAAGAGACTAAGATTCTGGAATCTCGTTTTGGTCCTCTGAGTAAAGAGAAACTCTAGGCAGCCAACATAAAGCTGGCACCAACAGAATGTGCCATCTCAGCTCATGGGAGTTAAAACATTCTCTAGCTCATTGGCAATTCACACAGAAAACATATTAGAATAATAAGTGAATTCAAATTCCACTAAAGAGTTAGAGACCCTTCCTAGTCAACTTTCATGTATGTCAGTTGTGCAATGTAGCCTTTCCCACCACATTCATCTGCTGATGATAAGTGACCTATTTTTAAGACTAGCTCTCAGGGTTTCAGGACTAGCATTGAACATGAACAGGCATGAGTTCATCATATCACACATGAAGGGTCCAGAGGAAATTACCCCATTGAATGTAAGGTTTCTGGACTGTAAGTACCACCCACATGAGACTGTTCAAAGAGAGCTCACAGCCAGTCTGATAACATGCATAAATGTGTCTGAGTATTTTGCACAGTAACCTAGCAACCATTATTAGCTTTATAGAGAAACTCCTGCAACTTAGCAACCACTAGAGAGGAAAAACAACCCAAAGACTTTCTCTGACAGTGTTGGAGGCTTGAAATGTAGAAATAAAATGCTGACATGCCCACCAATATCTTTAGAGGAGAATCTTTCTTTGTCCATAACTTCCAAAAACCCAAAAACCATTGTTCTGCTGGCGACCACAAAACTCAAGTCTTTGTCTTGTCTTCATGTGTTCCCCTCTTATTACTTTGGTATTTTATTATAAAGTTACTAGCCATGTTAGATTACAACACTTTTCTACTCCAACCTGACCTCATCTTAATTAAACTGCATTGACTATGTCCCTTTTCCACAATGAAGTAACATGCTGATGTACTGAGAAATTCAATTTCGTGATAGGGAATAATTCAACTTGTAACAAAGACACTCACATGTGATGGAAAATGAAGAAAATTCATCACCAACAAACCTAGACTAAATAAGAAAAAGAATTCCTCTTTCTAAACAAAATAAATAAAACAAGGAAATCTTAGAAAAATATAAAAGGTAAAAATCAAAGTAAATAAACATGAATTTCACCTACACCTCAGAGTTTAAATCATATATTGTAGTTGTATAAAACTTTATAATCCTATCTGCTATTTTCAATATATAAAGAAAAATGGTAAAGGTTCATAGAGGGTAGGAAATAGTGAAAGTAACAGGACCTAAATATTTCTATATTTTCCTCCAATTGGTAAAATGTTAGCATCAGTGTACTTCCAACCAATGTATTTATCATTCATTAAAATACTGTAAAATTTTTTATCCCAGATTATTCTAGATGAAAGGGGATCAGAAAGATGTTTAATTAGGAGGAAGGAAAGCTGGAGAAAAGTCAGAGTGGAGAACAAAACCAAAAGGAAGATGGCAGATTAAAGCTTCAGCAAAACAATACATACGATAAGCATCAGTGGACTGAAAACACCAAGAAGACAGTCCAGAAGAGTGAGTTAAAGGAACCAACATCAAGCTGTTCATAAAAAACATACTTCAAATGCAGTGATATAGTTACATTGAAAGCAAGTGATAGAACTAGATAATCTACTAAAGAATAACCGATATTTAGTGGTGATTGTACTATTTCTTGAAATCATATATATGAACAAGAAATTGTTTTTAATTAGAAAATTGAGAGTTGTATATACAGTAAGTTATTGTATATAGATATAAATTATATATATAATATATATAAATTATATATTTGTATATATTTACATTTACCATCAATCCCATCCCAGGAAAAAACAGGCACAGGCGAAGGAATTGAATAAAGGACACATAACAGCACAGTCTTCAGATTTAGCACAACAATTACAAAGATTACAGAGTTACAACCGTCACAAAATAAACAACCGTCATTTCCATAATATGAGCATGTTTTGAATGTGCATCCTGGGGGTGTAAATGAAAAGAACTTAGGCTCCAACTTTCACTGCTGTAAATCAGTAAATAATTCTCACATGCCAAGAATTAGTAGTAAAATACTGAGTTATTGGACCAAAAGATGAAAAAGTAGAATTTTTTAAAAAAGGGGAAAGAAAGAAAGAAAGAAAGAAAGAAAGAAAGATAGATAGATAGATAGATAGATAGATAGATAGATAGATAGAGGAAGGGCTCCTCATTTTATAGTAAAGTCTGTAAAAATATCTGTTTCAGACACGCCCAAACTCCCAGGAACTAAACCACCAACCAAAGAGAACACACCACACAGATATGTCCATGGCTCCAGTAACATATGTAGCAGATGGCCTTATCTGGTATCAATGGGAGGGGAGGCCTCTGGTCCTGTGGAGGCTTGTGGCCCCAGCATAGAGGGAATGCTAAAGGGGTGAGACAGGAGTGGGTGGGTGGGGGAGCACCCTCTTAAAGGCAAAGAGAAGAGAGATGGGATGAGGGGTTTACATAGGGAAGCCCGAGAAGGGGGACAACATTTGAAATGTAAATAAATAAAATGACCTATTAATTTTAAAAGTCTGTTTCGTCAGACTTCCATATAGACAAAGAAAAAAGACAACAATTTCTGTGCCTTTTCACTGAATATGTAACGCTGTCTTAGAGGTTGTATTGCTATATAGGAAAATATTCATTTTCTCTTATAGCTTCCAGTAGGTCATCCAGGGAACAGCCAGGACAGGAACTCAAGGCTCATGCAGAGGCCATGGAAGAATGTTGCTTGTTGATGTTCTTGTTCAGCCTGCATTCTCCTATCACCCAGGATTAACTGGCCAGAGATAATGATACCCATTGTGCACCAGGGCTTTCCACATCAATCATCGGTTAAGAAAGTGCCTTATCGATGTGCCTACAGGCCAAGTCAATGAGGCATTTTGTTGTTGTTGTTTGTTGAGATTCCTTCTTCCCAGGTGACCCTGGCTTGTGTTAATTTGACATAAAAGCTAGCCAACACAAACACATCTTAAAAACCTTGCAAATGAAACAACAACAAAAACTTTAGTGCCCAAGAAAGTGTTATAAAACCCAGAATAAATATTTCCAATTTACTTCCTTTTCCAAGATGTCAGCCTGTCCGACAAAGGAAGAGTTGTGTAAGAATTTACTCTTCAAACGAGTTACGATAACACAGTTTTTGAATCTTCAAAATCTTAAATGCTGGTGTAAAAAGAAAAGCCTCAAATGTTTAAACATGAAGACAAATACTTTTTTCTCGAAAAAAAATATTTTCATTTGGAACATGTAAGGAAAATTCAACTGTGCCAAGAAGATGTGCTGTGATGACTGCCCGTCAAGAAGCGCAGCATCTGGCTCCTGGGAAATGCTTTCATTTATCTTCATAGGATCATGTCCTACATTGATTCTGTGTCTTCTTTATGAGAATTAACTTGATTATACTGTTGTTGATTAATGTTAGGTTGACACTAATTTAATTTTCCAAACGTAATGACCAGCTGACATTGCTTATATCTAAACGTCTATTAAGCTAAATTGGCTGGCATCAAGCAAACGTGAAATTTTCCTTTAGCTGTAACGATACACACGGAACACCTTCTTCCACACAAACCCCTTCCAGTGAATTAGGGCTTAAAGCTTACAGATGGAGGTGAAAGCAGGTTGGTCAAACAGCTCTAGGTTGCTAGTTTTCTATCCGTAGTGTAAATCAGACTCAGCTAGAGAATCTCAAAGTCAGGCCCTGGATGTGCAAACTTCATCATCATAGAAACTCAGTTTGTAACAGTTTTATTGAGATACATCACACTGCAAATTCACCCATGTTAAATGTTTGAACCAATTTTAGGAAACTTCTATTCCCTCTATAACAATCCCACAGTTGAGGACGCTCTTCTTTGCCTCCTCCCATCCCTACAGACCCACTGATCTCCTCTGGCTGCTCATCTTTGTGTTCTGGACTCAGGATGTAATTACACAATCTGTCACATGTTGTGTTTGATTTCTTTCACTTAGAACAAACTTCATCCATGTTCCAGCACAACAGTATCTGGTTCATTTATATTTACTAATGACAGCTCATTACAGCCTAGTACTACATCTTGTTTAGCTTTTTAAGGTTGTGGATAATGGGCTATTCCTACTTTTGGCTATGATGATTGATGTTATAGATCTTTCATGCTGAATGATTTATACAGATATGTATTTCATTTCTCTTAATGTGATACACCCATGATGAGACTCTCTGAATCACATGGTAACACTGTGTGCAACCTTGGAGCTTGGAAAGCCATATCTTTGAAGTAAAATTTAAAAGTCAATGATTTTCACATGTACAGGATTATTGTCATATCATATTTCACTGCTTGTTCCAGAAGCTGTAGTCTTATCCACTGTTCCCAAACTATTTCTAAAGCTCAGTTCTTCCCAAATAACGAATACTAGCTTTGACTGAAATGCTGACTCGAACCACCAAACATGTCTATCTTCTCTTGCTATTTCCACTACAGTTTGCCAAACAAAATTCAACACAAACATTTCTTCTTCTGTGGTACTTTATCCTTCCCATTAGCGAGCTGCTTCCTCACATATGTCTACATAGGGAACTAAATGTACTACCTATTGTAAACCATTGTCACTTATTTCTAGGAACAGGCCTGTGACATTATTATCTCAACTTTAAAGGTTAGAAACTCGGGTTCTAAATGCTTAATGTGCACATGGTCTTAAACAACTATTGATGTGCACAGCAAATCAATAATTGTTTCTAATACTATTGATTCCCTTTTAATAGTCTTCTGTTCATTTTTGTTGCCTGTTCATGATAAGACTTCACATATAGCTGAAACCATATTGGGCAGGCCATACTCTTTAAAATCTGAAAGCAAGTCTGAACTTTCCTCTACCACTAATCATTTTCATTTATGCATTATAATTCCAGCATCAATACTCTCTGTGATACTGTGCTTAACGCAGAGCATCTAATTACATTTCTGTCCTCTGAAGCAGATACACTGATAGAGGAACCAGATGCTAATCCCAGAAATAAAGCCAGATGCAAAGCCCAAAAATAAAAGCAGAAGCAAATACTGATAAAACTGTTGCATGCAAAGTGTCCATTAGAATAATTTTATTCAGTCTTTATACAGCATAATTTCTGATTGGAACATTCTCTCCCATAAACCATGAGGTTTCACTATGGATCCATCAGTCAGAAGAGCCCTCATCTAGTCAAAGAGTGGTGATTCTAACAGAGTGAGCCACCTATTTGACCATAATCACAGGACAAACACTGGAAGGTAGGACAGTGTATTTTCTGCAACCAAGGAAAGATTGGTTTGTGTAGTAGAACAGTCAAGAAGGAGATCTCAGCTGAGAATAGCAAGTTATTAAATTCCTTCATGGTATGTCCTCCTCCATTGTGAGGCAAGTAGTGCTAAACAAAATTACTCAGGTATGCTAAAGGCAGCCATCTGCAGTATGGTCTTTCCTGATTCCTGCTCCGTCAGAGAAGAAGTGAACCACACACCTACTGCCGAATGTCCATCCCAGGGCGTCCAGGCTTCAGACTTTGGCCAATGGGAGCCTATGTCTTTGTTGTAAACAAAGTAAAGCTATATTAATTCTTCTTCGTAGATGCCACAGCATGTTTCTGTGGATGCTATCTTCTTTCAGTGTCCCAAAGTGAGGTGTCATAAGCCTAGAAATACCTATGGCCACAGTTTTTGTCCACTTACCCAGAGGAGGAATCTGTCTGCAAAGAGAATCGGGTCATAATAAGAAACCAAGACTGAGATTGACTTCTGGCAAGTCACAGGCATACCTTGAAGTCCAGGAGTACTCCTGTGATATCTGCTTGCAAGAGACAAGGATATATTTATTACTGTTTAAACAATACATAGTTGGATTATATAACTTGTAACTAATAGGGCTCAAACAACATTCAGGCCAAAACATGCCAGCAAGTGAGACAGCAGAAACAATAGAATATTGTCCAGAGGCTTTCCCAGTCACTCCCTTATGCTTCACATCCTGTTTTGCCTATCTGAGCATAAGGATTGTGATGTCCAGCTCAAAGAACTTATAAAGAGAACAGGAACTCATGAACTGAGTGATTAAAGTCACCTCCTGTCCCTCAGCACATGTCCCTTCCTTTTCTGGCTTGGTTTCCTGGCTTCCTTGAGGATCATACCCTGCCTTCACATTACTGACTCTCAACAATGGCTGCTAAGTTTAAAGAATAACCATGGTGTCCATGATGGATGGGTTAAGTCAGATGTGGGAGAGGTCCCAAGAGTAAATGTGCTAATCACAAGGATCAGGTAAGGGAACTGGGGTCTTGCAGTGAGTTCTGAGCTCAGAGGCAGAATTAATATAGGCCTATTCTATATGCGTTACCTGAGGGATAACATCCATCCACCACACAAACTCAGTTACAGATGCAGACCTGGCAGCGGACACTGGATTACTTCCTCCTTCTCCATGTTTCTCCATTTATCTAAAAACAACTTTCTGTCCAAAGCGGAATAGAGCATAGATTTGAGGGATCTAGGAGTAACATCAATTCATCATGGTCTCTTTCCTATTTTCTTTTTTAACTTTACAAATTAACTGTCACATTCACTAACCTTTTCAGCTTAGGAGCCTTACCAGTTATCAGATTCCGCCCTAAGAGTCCCCGGAGGATTCAATTTCAGCAAAAGTGACAGGAAGCCACTTTCAGATGCTCAGCATTAGAAAGAGAATTAAAGAGGATTAAATTGAGGTAACTTCTCAAGTAGGTTGTGTCACTGGGTGTTTTAAAAGCCTGCCAATGTAAACACCTACATCCATTCAAAGCATTTCATCTATTCACAAAATTGTTCTGCATTAATTTCACTTAAGTCAAATTAGCCATATGTCCTTCACCTGGCTCAAAGTATAAAATATAGAAGGGAGAATCCCTTCTATATATCCCTATGTGTGTGTGTGTGTGTGTGTGTGTGTGTGTGTGTGTGTACTAAAGAGGGTTTATATTTTGATTCTGTTAGTAAAAAAATTAAAGGAAAACCAACCTGTTTATCCTATAACAGTTATCTTTATGTGTATTAAATTGGTCATCACATTATACGGGATTTGATAACTC
Organism: Rattus norvegicus; assembly: GCF_021556685.1. NCBI lineage: Eukaryota > Metazoa > Chordata > Mammalia > Rodentia > Muridae > Rattus > Rattus norvegicus. The sequence continues at coordinate 66,007,296 of NC_141547.1, read as the reverse complement.
AGTAATAATTCAGTAGTGAGTGACTATGTGTTGTAAGTGCCTTATGATCTTACAAATGCTGAAGAGGCTATAGGGAAGGCTCAGCAGTCCAGCATGCTTACCAGTCTTGTAGAGGACCTGGGTTCAGGTCTATGCACCTACTCAATGACTCACAATCATCTGTTTCTCCAGTTCCACATTGTCTGATACCTTCATTGTGGACTTCTAAATGCATGTGGTACACATAACTCAACCAGGAGTACACATAAATACATAAAATAATATATCTGAAAGACTATATACAAGCATTGTGTTTTTCTATAGGGAACGTAAAGGTTTTGAACAAATAGGACCACTCACTAGCTTAACTTATAAATGCAAACATCAAAACCTGGCTCCATTATATGAGTTATTTGGTTGCTGACCTAGAACGTGCCTGGCAGCCTAGAACTCAGGTTTGTGACTTAGCCATTCATGATATTGAGCCAGCCTGAGTTAGACACTTTGCAATATGATTTTCACATCAGTGAGTGCTCTGTATTTTGGGTTCCCTACATGTAAAGTCTATCCATATTTTATAGACCTATTAGTGTCTCTCTGGAAGTATTAGATATACAAGATTTACTATAACATCTTTCTTGGTAAGTGTTGTGTATGTCTGCCGCTATACTCCCCATTGCACCAGTGGACCTCATGAGCAAGGTCATTTATTTTTCATGTACCCTGTAGATGCAGAAGAGCTCTACAAAACTGTAGGAGTGGCAGCAGACACATGCAATCTCAACCCTCAAAAGACAAAGGTAAGAAAACCCCAAGTTCAAGGCCAGACTGGACTCCATAGCAAATTCTGAGCCAGACTGTGTGATGCTACAAGGCCCTGTCTCTAAAACACAAAACAAAAGAAAGCTAAATAGATAAAGGTTGACCTCAATATTATTACTACGATAATTTGAGTGAGTTACGAAGACCCATTGAGCCCCTTGTCTTAAAAATAACACAGAATTCAGAATCACTATTAGACATGAATCTCTTTCCATTATTAATACAACCCCTCTATGTGCCATGAGCTTGACAGACATATGCACATTCGAATGACTAATCACCAGACACACATGGAAGCAATGTCTCTGCTATGGGAACGCTGTTCTGGTACGACAGGCATTCTAGCTCATGTAGTCTCATTCTTAGAATTTCAAAAGGGTATGTGGTAGAATGAATGTTCTGAAGCTCCCCAACCATCCCTCACGGTTTTCTCGCCTCAGTGTATTGGGTAAGAGAGAGCTCACAGCTTCTTTTGGGGCAGAGCATGGGATGATTGAACAATTATTCACTGGGCATCAAGTGTGGGTAAAAGCACTCATTGCTGCACACTTCTGAAGTAGGAACAGAACCCCTACTGAAGGAATAGCATTGCTGGTGCTATTTGGTAATCATCCCAATACAGGTGATGATGCAGTGGCACAGAGAGCACTAAGAGCATTTCTCAAATGACTGCTAAAGCCACCTTCTGTTCTAAGAGCCTAGAGATTTTCAGATCTAGAATTTTTATCAATTTCTTGGACAGAGACATGAAAGGCTGCAGCTTCCAGTAGCGGAAGAATGGCGGTGCTGGAATGTGAACGTTGAGCCTGTGCCACAACTGCAAACCTGACCTCTAGCTCCCTTTCCATACTATTGCTAAGGCTTGGATGCTACCATTGTTTAAAGAGACACCATATCTCTGCACCAAAACTAGTAGACCACAACCAATTAGATACCAAGATGCTAGGTGTTGGTGAGGCTTTAGTGGTGATGCATGAGTGGTGAACGGAAGCTACGTGGATATTGTATCTTCACAGGGTCTGATGTTGAGACTCGCTTACTTCTAAAGCAAAGAGAGTGATCAGACAGGACTTCCAGAGTGTACAATAGGCATTTCCCACAGACCCTGTAATGAAGCACAGACAAACCTAATAAGGCTCAGGAAATCCAAAGGATATGTCTTTTCAAGTGACAAAGGAAGAATGAGTAGTGACAAGATTTCTCCACGGAGTAACAGTGCAGCTGTTGAGCAAACTATAGGAAGCCATGATGCTGCCATTAGAAGGTGGTGCCATGGGAAGGACCACAAACTTTTACCATCCCAATAACACATTGATATTTATATTTAATCTCAGAGCAAATAGCCTCTGCAGAAGACAGGAAGGACTCCCTTTCTCATTGGGCAGCTCTTTTAGATCATTTGCCTCTGCCTTAGGTGGGCCAATAGATGATAAAGAAGAAAGAACAATTTGCAGATGTGATGGTCGGCCCCTTTAAAGATTTCTCAAAGGAAAATTAAATATGATTTCAGAAAATAGCTGTCTTAGTCAGGGTTCCTATTCCTGCACAAACATCATGACCAAGAAGCAAGTTGGGGAGGAAGGGTTTATCGAGCTTACACTTCCACATTGCTGTTCATCACCAAAGGAAGTCAGGACTGGAACTCAAGTGGGTCAGGAAGTAGGAGCTGATACAGAGGCTGTGGAGGGATGTGACTTACTGGCTTGCTCTCCCTGGTTGCTCAGCTTGCTCTCTTATAGAACCCAAGACTACCAGTCCAGGGACCACATCACCTGCAATGGGCTGGGTCCTCCCCCTTGATCACTAGTTGAGAAAATGCCTTACATCTGGGTCTCATGGAGGCATTCCCTCAACTGAAGCTCCTTTCTCTGTGACAACTTCAGCTTGTGTTGAGTTGACACACAAAACTAGTACAATAGTAGTGGATCTTGTCAACTCTATTCCAACCAGGAGATACTCATCCAACTGCGAGTGAACCACAGAGGACATTCCAAATGTACTAGGTAATTTGGGTGTAAAGGTGAAAGTCTGAAGTACCACCATTTGGGAAGCTGAAGCTTGAAACCCCTGAGGTTTCATAGCAAGCCAGACTATCCTACACAGTGAGCTATAGGTCAGTGAGAAACCCTGTTTGGAAAAATAAGTTGGACTATGTCTGAAGAGAGCCATGCACTATCATTCTCTGGCCTCTAAGCGCACACAGGTCACTACTAATTGGGCTCTTTCCAGGAGGCCCAGTATGAGCCCCTAGCATACTACATACAAAAGTGGATCTGCTCAAATCTGTCACTGTACTGTCTACTCGAGGCTAGGACCCAGAGTGTTTCCTTGCTTCCAACCACATTGCTACTAAATACTACAAAACAGGCTCACAGGGCTACAGTTCAGAGGTTTTCATATACTCTAAAAGAAGAATCACTTAGTGTGTTCCCCCAGATTAGAAACTGATACACTATTTCTCCACCACCAGTGAAATGAGCTAATTCAAGCCAGATTACATTATATTAAAGACAGGTTTATTGGGAAGCTGCTCTTGCATGAGTTCACTGGCCCCAATGATTAAAACTAAGGAGGTCACCATAGAAAAGTGGGGCAGGGAGTGCACCCAGAGAAGGAAATAGGAGGAGGGGAAGGAGGAGGAGGAGAGCAAGCAAAATATTTGGGTTGTACAGAGAGGAGCTTCTGGGGAAGGGCAGCCCAGTCCCTGGGCAGAAAAGTTCAAGTTTGGAGGCAGGGTGTGCTACATAGGCACTGAGAGATGCCCGAAGAACCTGGAGGTCATGTCTGCTTTGATATGTAAAATATGCACTTCAGTCACTTGTGCAGGGAACTGACACCAAACAGACATGACTGGCTGTGCCAGGGTCAATGGAGGAAGTTTTCAGAGAATAAACAAGTCATAAAATCCAGTACAGCTAAGATCAAAAACTCAGGTGACAGCAAATGCTGGCGAGGATGTGGAGAAAGAGGAATACTCCTCCATTGTTGGTGAGATTGCAGACTGGTACAACCATTCTGGAAATCAGTCTGGAGGTTCCTCAGAAAATTGGACATTGAACTGCCTAGGATCCAGCTATACCTCTCTTGGGCATATACCCAAAAGATGCCCCAACATATAAAAAAGACATGTGCTCCACTATGTTCATCGCAGCCTTATTTATAATAGCCAGAAGCTGGAAAGAACCCAGATGCCCTTCAACAGAGGAATGGATACAGAAAATGTGGTACATCTACACAATGGAATATTACTCAGCTATCAAAAACAATGACTTTATGAAATTCGTAGGCAAATGGTTGGAACTGGAAAATATCATCCTGAGTGAGGTAACCCAATCACAGAAAAACACACATGGTATGCACTCATTGATAAGTGGCTATTAGCCCAAATGCTTGAATTACCCTAGATGCACAGAACACATGAAACTCAAGACGGATGACCAAAATGGGAATGCTTCACTCCTTCTTTTTTTTATACAGATGTCTGAGTGTCTTTATTATTAAATCACAAGTTGGAACCCCCAAAGGTCCCCAGAAGAGGTGACATTTCCAGGAAATATTGGACAGCCAATACACCAAAGTAAAACCTATCCGTTATATCTATGTCAGGTCAGGGTTATGAGTGTTTAGGATATTTATTGGCTCACTGTTATTAAATAAACAAATTCTCGATAAAAACTAATAGCCTATATGGGTTTGATTTAACAAGTTATGCCAATGGAAAATCAAATATCACATGAACCCAATCTTTTTTTTTTTTATTAACTTGAGTATTTCTTATTTACATTTCGAGTGTTGTTCCCTTTCCCGGTTTCCGGGCAAACATCCCACTAATCAATCCCCCTCCCCTTCTTTGTGGGTGTTCCCCTCCCCATCCTCCCCCCATTGCCGCCCTCCCCCCAACAATCACGTTCACTGGGGGTTCAGTCTTAGCAGGACCCAGGGCTTCCCCTTCCACTGGTGATCTTACTAGAATATTCATTGCTACCTATGAGGTCAGAGTCCAGGGTCAGTCCATGTATAGTCTTTAGGTAGTGGCTTAGTCCCTGGAAGCTCTGGTTGCTTGGCATTGTTGTTCATAAGGGGTCTCGAGCTCCTTCAAGCTCTTCCAGTTCTTTCTCTGATTCCTTCAACGGGGGTCCCGTTCTCAGTTCAGTGGTTTGCTGCTGGCATTCGCCTCTGTATTTACTGTATTCTGGCTGTGTCTCTCAGGAGCGATCTACATCCGGCTCCTGTCAGCCTGCACTTCTTTGCTTCATCCATCTTGTCTAATTGGATGGCTGTATATGTATGGACCACATGTGGGGCAGGCTCTGAATGGGTGTTCCTTCTGTGTCTGTTTTAATCTTTGCCTCTCTATTCCCTGCCAAGGGTATTCTTGTTCTCCTTTTAAAGGAGTGAAGCATTCACATTTTGATCATCCGTCTTGAGTTTCGTTTGTTCTAGGCATCTAGGGTAATTCAAGCATTTGGGCTAATAGCCACTTATCAATGAGTGCATACCATGTGTGTTTCTCTGTGATTGGGTTACCTCACTCAGGATGATATTTTCCAGTTCCAACCATTTGCCTACGAATTTCATAAAGTCATTGTTTTTGATAGCTGAGTAATATTCCATTGTGTAGATGTACCACATTTTCTGTATCCATTCCTCTGTTGAAGGGCATCTGGGTTCTTTCCAGCTTCTGGCTATTATAAATAAGGCTGCTATGAACATAGTGGAGCACGTGTCTTTTTTATATGTTGGGGCATCCTTTGGGTATATGCCCAAGAGAGGTATAGCTGGATCCTAGGCAGTTCAATGTCCAATTATCTGAAGAACCTCCAGACTGATTTCCAGAATGGTTGTACCAGTCTGCCATCCCACCAACAATGGAGGAGTGTTCCTCTTTCTCCACATCCTCGCCACCATTTGCTGTCCCCTGAGTTTTTGATCTTAGCCATTCTCACTGGTGTGAGGTGAAATCTCAGGGTTGTTTTGCTTTGCATTTCCCTTATGACTAAAGATGTTGAACATTTCTTTAGGTGTTTCTCAGCCATTCGGCATTCCTCAGCTGTGAATTCTTTGTTTAGCTCTGAACCCCATTTTTTAATAGTGTTATTTGTCTCCCTGAAGTCTAACTTCTTGAGTTCTTTGTATGTTTTGGATATAAGTCCTCTATCTGTTGTAAGATTGGTAAAGCTCTTTTCCCAATCTGTTGGTTGCCATTTTGTCCTAACCACAGTGTCCGTTGCCTTACAGAAGCTTTGCAGTTTTATGAGATTTGCATTTGTTGATTCTTGATCTTAGAGCATAAAAGGGGAAGGAGAATACCCTTGGCAGGGAATAGAGAGGCAAAGTTTAGAACAGAGGCAGAAGGAACACCCATTCAGAGCCTGCCCCACATGTGGCCCATACATATACAGTCACCCAATTAGATAAGATGGATGAAGCAAAGAAGTGGAGGCAGACAGGAGCCGGATGTAGATCTCTTCTGAGAGACACAGCCAGAATACGGCAAATACATAGGCGAATGCCAGCAGCAAACACTGAACTGAGAACGAGACCCCCCCTTGATGGAATCAGAGAAAGGACTGGAAGAGCTTGAAGGGGCTCAAGACCCCATATGAACAACAATGCCAACCAACCAGAGCGTCCAGGGACTAAGCCACTACCCAAAGACTATACATGGACTGACCCTGGGCTCTAACCTCATAGGTAGCAATGAATATCCTAGTAAGAGCACCAGTGGAAGGAGAAGCCCTTGGTCCTGCCAAGGCTGGACCCCCAGTGAATGTGATTGTTGGGGGAGGGCGGTAACGAGGGGAGGATGGCGAGGGGAACACCCATAGAAAAGGGGAGGGGAGGGGCTTGGGGGATGTTGGCCAGGAAACTGGGAAGGGGAAAAACGATCGAAATGTAAATAAGAAATACTGAAGTTAATAAAGATGGGAAAAAAGAATTTAGAATAACACCCTGTTCCAGGAAATGAGCTAACCCCAAAGAGGGCAGGACCCTTGTCAATCCCCCATCCAAGTGCCAAAGATATCTCTCCATTGAGGAGTGTAAAGGTCAATGTGCGTTATCAAGGACCAACTCATGCTGTTGCCAAAGGCTGTCCTCCACAAGTGTATACAACGTGTGCTTTTGCTACTCGGGGTCGCCTCTGTCCCAATTATGGGACAACCCCAGTTTTCTGGATTATTAAACCTCTTGCTTGATTGCAAAAAAAAAAAAAAAGAAAAAAAAGAAAAGAAAAGAAAAGAAAAAGAAAGAAAAATCCGGTACATCAAACAGAAAACTCAGCAAACCCATTTGCATTGTATACGTACTCACTTACTTTGAGAATACTTCCTCCTTTTAATACTGACTTAAACTTAGGCCAATTATTCAGAGAATAATGTATCCTGGATGACCAGTTGTTATAGGAAGTATCAGAAGAGCCCGTCCATCAACTCTGCAAACTTTTAAGTTTTGCGACTGTCTTCTGAAAACTGAACACTAGATGGCAGAAGGGACACACAGATCTTTGAAGCTGGTCCCCAAACTTGCCTCCACACCAAGGTGCTTCACAAATCTAAATCCTAAATTTCCTTATCAGTATTCAACAAATCAGTGAGCCACACACGGATGTACAGTTAAGATTACATAAGTATGGCTTCATCTGTGTTAAGGGCATGATTACCTTTCATTTTCATTTTTAGTTCATAACCCCCCTCTTTTTTTAGACGTTGCAAACACAGTTTTACATAAATTTTCCTAAAAACAGCATCAACTAGTTTCCTTTCTCTATATGTAGAATGGTAGATTTATCTAAAACTAAGGCATTATAACTTATTAAACCAGGGATTCTCAACCTGTGGGTTGTGACTCCTTGAAAGGAGGTGTCAAATGACCCTTTCTCAGGGGTTGCCTGAGACCATCAGAGAGCACAAATATTTACGTTACAATTCATAACAGTAGCAAAATTACAGTTACGAAATAGTAACAACAACAGTTTTATGGTTGGGTGTCATTACACCATTAAATAACATATTAAAGGTCACAGCATCGGGGATGCTGAGAACCACTGGCTTTAACACAACGGAGGGTGAGGAAGAGTTTCCACAGAAGCGCTCTACTATTCCTGCTAATTAAGTATGACTTCTAAGGAGATCTACCTAATTGTTGCTGGCTCAACAACTACTTTGTGAAAATGAACCCTGGGTTCTGCTTATATTGGATTTTAAAGAAGTTGATTTCAAGGGGAGCCCTGAAATGAAATTTGGTTGGTTGCTTCACAGCGTTGTTCTCAATAGTCATCTGACACTGGGAAATCATGGAAATGTTACTGTGGTTTTGAAGCTGCCACAAACGCCACCACCTTCCCGTTTCGGTGTGTCATTTCACAGAAAGGCTTCAGGCAAAGGTAAAATGTGGATGGGCAAATAAAAGGAGCCCTGGAAGAAATCCCAGACAGCCTGAACCTGGGCTAAATTTAAGCCATGGGAAGAGAGGATGAGAGTCCAGAACAAAAAAATAAAAATAGCCAGTAGGGCATTCAGGTTCCCTGCTCCCTAAGGGCAAATAACACCTGGGTACCTTGCAGCCAGCAAGGACTGAGAAAGCTTTAGAGCAACTCCATGGCACTTAAAGACTAAAAACACCTTTACCAATGCCAGGAATACCTATAAGCACCCACTAAAAGAAAAAATCTGCTCTCCCATACGTTATTTAGTTTTATAGCCTCCTAAGGGAGCATGCTCAAATTTTACATACACTAGAAAAGAAAGGAAAAAATGACATAATTTAGAAGTGGAATTTATTTTGCCAAAACCTCACATAGTAATCATTATGTCCCTCTGCTTAACATGAAATTTAAAAAAAATACCCAAGACAAGAGTTTTTATTATTTTTTTCTTGAATGTTTCTTATTTTATTTTGTTTAAATTAAAACATAATTATAGCATTTCTCTCCCTCTTCCTCCCTCCAATTCCTCCCATGTCCCCTTATCCTCACTTCATCTCAAATTTATGGCCTCTTTTTCTTCTTTGTTGCTATTTGCTGGTATGCATAAATACATGTATAATGCCTGCCGAGTCTGTTTAGTTTTGTTACCACAGTTCTATTTGTGTATAGGAAACATACCAAGAGAAGAGTACCTTCAGTGGCCACAGGAGGGCAGAATCCTCAAACTTAAAAATTGTACAATTTCATTGACAAAGCACCTTTGTCGATATTTCAGCACAGCCTGATTCATTCTTCAAGATAATCGTCAAAAGAACTCTAATTGTGTATGTAAAAAATGAAAAAAGGATGTTTCGGATTACCATTGAGACAGCAATGCTAGTCACCTGTGTGTCACAGTCAAACGTAGAAGAGGTCATTCTGCGAGAACACAGTCTTGGTCGTTTACAACTTAGATGGGTACCTCTAGCTTCACTCAGCTGGCATGTGCTGGTCCTTTATTCACTTGTGTGTGCCTCCAGGATCCCCCGAAGGTGGCTGTGTTCTTGGTGTCTTACTTTCAGCTGTTGTAGGAGAACTCCGTAGACCGTGGGGTCCTAACAATAAACCTCACCTTGGAAATCGGGGAGCTGATGTGGTAGATGTGAGAGTCCTCTGAAGGACTGCAGACTGTTGACTTCTGCTGTGACCCATGCAGCAGAAGAAACAAGGGAGCTCTTTGGGGCCTCCTTTAAGGACTCCACTACAGCGATGATTTGACTCCACCCTCAACTTCAGCTCCCCGTCCCCCCAAAGGTCCCAACTCCTTTTAACCTCACATTGGGAATTAGAACTTCAATATAAGCACCTGGGGGACAAGTATTTGGGGCATGGCATGTGGTTTACTGGTAAATTGAACAGATGGATGCAGTTGAGGAAGACCAGATGGCCAAAGAACGGGACGGTGTAGGCATTCCCTTTAACAACTTGGGCCTATTTCAGGATGAACATCTTGCTGCCACAACCTCCAGAGAATGAAACACGGAGTCCCTGCTCAGCCTGGTTGAAGAAAGCTGCGGTTTACTACTGCTTCGGCTAGGTTGCAGGGTGTAACTGGCCTTTACTGTCCTAAGCAATATACAGGCCGTAATGATAATAATACGCCCGGCATCCATTATCCTGCTGCCCTTCCTACTTCTCCAATGTGCTTACTGCTTCCTGACGCTGGGGCTTTCTTTCACAGTTCCCTTATGTGCCGATTTGGTTTTGCTCATTAGCCAGGAGATCCACAGGCACACGAACCTTCTCTGTCTCCTTCCCGGTTTGATTCGCAGTGGCAGACATTCTGTGCCTGAAGACTTTCATGAACCTCACACCTAGAGAGCTGTTACGGACATCCTTCTAAATGCTAAAATGTGAGAGAGATTTTGAGAGCCCTCCGGCTTCGGCTTAGCAGAGGAGGGAAGGCAGGCCACCATCTTCAGTGTTGAAGTAGAAATCTTTCATAGATGATCTAGAGATGCCAGCGAGACTGAGCAGAGGTAATGTGCAATCCCCATGCTTGCTGCACTTTAAAAATAACCGAGCATAAAATGGGTTTCGGGGAGAAAGTGTCTGCCTCAAATATAAATGGAAATTTATAAATTCAGCATAGAAAGTATCTATTCCTCTTCAAGGAATATTCTGGAATGAATCCATTGGTACTCTTCTTTATATAAAGACAAGCGTTTTAATAGCAGAGAAAAAACTGAGATGCACACCTTACAGCACAAGAACCAACGATTGGAAAAGAATAAAATAAATATCACCTGAATTGATCCTCAGTGTAAAAATATTTTATTCCATTTAGTTTATCAAAATCTCTCTATACAGATTGTTCTCCAAGCCTGAGCCCAACCTTACATGGGACAGATATGTGAGAACACAGCATGAATTGGAACGTATTAGAGTTCGTTTAAATATACTATGTACACACAGACATCATAGACCCGTGAGCTAGGTGACAGTTTAGGTTTTGACCAAGTGTGTATCATGAACATATACCAGCTAGATAGAATATATTTCTCATTTGTGTGTATGCATGTGTGTGTGTGTGTGTGTGTGTGTGTGTGTGTACCCGTGTTGTGTAGGTATATAAACTCGTGTGGGAGGAAATGAGAGGAAGGTTTGGGTGTCCTGCTCCGTTCTGTCACTGTCTGCCTTACTTCCTTCGTACAGGGTGTTTCACCACACCTGACCCTGGAGCTGGGCTGACGGGGCAAACTCCAGCTATCTTCTGGCATGCACTTCCCTGCCACCCACTTCACAGCACTAAGGGACGATGGCCATAACTGGATTTGCACATAGGTTCTGAGGGTTCGAACTCAGGTCTTCACACCTATATACCAAGTGCAATTACATGCTGAGACATTTTTTAGCCCTAGGATAAATTTCTTACAAGAACCAGTAGTACCAGAAGTAGTACCAGACAGAAAGTACTAGAAGTATGGTAGTTTAGTGAAATTTTTCAAGTTTATATTAATATAAAGGCATCAGCTTTAGATTTTTGAATTTTCCACTTGTGACTTGTCTTGATTTAGCCATATGTGGAACTTCTCTTGTGGTGCCAGGCAGCGACAGCAGTAACTCACAATTCTCAGGCAGCTACGAGGGTCCGATGAGACGCAATTCATACCATGTGATATATTGTATTGCTATCCTACGATATTCAGTACACTAGAGATAGTGTCTACATTCATCCTAGAATGGACTTATCCAAAGGCAATCTCACTGCAAACTGTAAATGTTAGAAATTCTGGGTGCAGTCTTAGGCTATGAGGAAGGACCACAGCTAGTACAGAATGATTTGGTATAGCATCTTTTTTTTAAATTTTTATTAGATATATTTCTTTACTTACATTTCAAATGATATTCCCTTTCCCGGTTTCCTGTCCATAAGCCTGCATCCCCACCCTCTCCCCGATACAGTTGTTCCTCCAACCACCTCCCTTACCCCCCACACCCCCCCAGTCCCCTGCACTGGGAGTCCAACCTGGACAGGACCAAGGGCTTCTTCTTCCACTGGTGCCCCAACAAGGCTATTATCTGCTACGTATGCAGTTGGAACCCTGGGTCAGTCCATGTATAGTCTTTCGGTAGTGACTTAGTCCCTGGAAGCTCTGGTTGGTTGGCATTGATGTTCTTATGGGTTTGCAAGCCCCTTCAGCTCTTTCAATCCTTCCTCTAACTCCCCCAAAGGGGGTCCTGCTCTCAGTTCAGTGATTTGGCATAGCATCTTTTAATTTCATATAATGAGCTCTCTTTAAAGGTTTCTCCATCATTCTCCATATTGTTGAATATGATATCAAAGGGACTGAGGAGTAATATAGAATTGCACATGTGGTGCTTTTTATAGGAGTATTTAGAGACTTCGCCCACTATAGTACATCAAGTATATCTTATAGCTGCAATTTTCCTTTCCATTTTCTGCTCTCTTTATGATGGTACAAGTAGCAGTTTGAACGAGATGTCCTTCATAATCTCAGGCATTTCAATACTTGCCAGTTAGTGGCACAGTTTGGCAAAGGTTATAAGGTGTGGTCTTGCTGGAAGAATTAGGTCAAGCAGAAGGATTTGAGGTTTCAAAGCTTCAAGCCGTTATGAATATTCTCATTCTCTCTCTCTCTCTCTCTCTCTCTCTCTCTCTCTCTCTCTCTCTCTCTCTCTCTCTCTCTCTCTCTCTCTCTCCCCTCCCTCCCCCCCCCATCTCTGCCTCTGCTCCAGCACCTATGCCTTCCTGCCTCTTTGCTGCCACCTTTCCCTACCATGGTGGGTCCTGGAATTGCACCACTAGCACAGTGTACTAAAATGTGTCAAACATATGTGCATATACCACACTCCTATGTTAACTTACATACCCCTGCTGAATGAGATCTATCTGAACTTACAGATTTGCACTTACCTACTGATCAGACTGAAGACTGGAACTCAAACTCAGAGTTATTCTTTCAAGGTATCATTTAAATAATGCTATCAAGAAAACTGTCTTGGGAACTTTGGAAGCAACTTAGTTTGGCAGTGAGCAGAAGCCTCCTATCAACAGTTACTGAAATGTTTTAGGTTATAGAAGATTTCAGCTCCCACTTTTAATTTCCCCAGAAACTGTTTAAATGATTACCAAATGCCTAGAATTCATAGAAAACAAACAAGCCAGAATGCTATCTTTCTTTATATGATTCCATTCCTTTTACTCTATGTACACATACATCAGCTGACACTACAACTATGTTGAACATGTTCCCATTACAAAGAACAAACAGAGAGCAAACACATAAATGTGTTTGGTAAAAAGTAAGCAACAGCAGAGTTTTCATTATAAATGTAGAGTTCTAGCTGACAAGAATCAATTTCTAGATAATTAAATTTTCACACCTCCTGGAAGCAAAAAAAAGGAACCTATTTTTAAATAAAGTTAAAGACTACTAACAATACTGCATCTAGTAATTTGGTCTGTCGATACTTTTTTTTCCCATACCAGATAAAAATCCTCTTCCAATCATATTGATTGTATTGTCAAGGATTTTTAATTAGTTGACTGTACACTGACATTTGGGTAAATGAAAAATTGATTTTATGCAACAGTCCCGCCTGAAAAAAAAAAGTATCTCTCTAATTTCATCAGCTGTATTTTTGGCATGAATCAGGCAAGAGTAGCTCATTTGGTGCTCTAAAGAAAACCATTCAGAATACTAATGAATGATATTTGCAGAGATCTTGTTAGGCACTGTGCTAGGTGCTTTCTGACAAACGACATTCCTCAGTACATACAGTCTAGTGATAAAAGTCACCAATACTGTTTCTCTTTTAAGGTGGTTTCAATGGTGTTTAGAGAGCTGATAATGACTCCCGGGGTCTTGGTATGAGTCCATGTCAGAGCTAGGATTGATTCAAAGGACAACTCCAAGCACTGTGCTTGTACACTTTCTATATGAAGGTATCGCAAAGAACATCTCAAAGTATTTATTATAGATTTACTTTTTGGTTTGTTTAAATAAACTTTGATATTGATATTGGATTAGTGAATTGAACAATTAAAGAGGCCTGATACCGAGTGCTGGGGGAAAGAGGAAGCTGTGTTGCCAATTTTCATTCAGTGAGCTGCTGAACTTTTTTTTAATTTACATTTCAAATGTTATCTCCTTCCCCAGATTCCTGTCCATAAACCCACTATCCCATCCCCATCCCCCTCTTTTATGAGGGTGCTTCCCCACCCATCGACCCACCCAACCTGCCTCCCTGTCCTGACATTCCCCTACACTGAGGGGTGAGCCTTGGCAGGAACAAGGGTCCTCCCATTAACTCTAACATATAATTATAAAAGAATAGAAAGTCTTTGGTATTTGTGTAATGTGCAAAAGGGGATGAAGACTAGATACTGTATGAGGGGCAATTCCAAGGCCTCAGCTTCCAGCCTTTGAAAGAGAACCGAAGAAATTGGGAATTCTGATGATTTATTCTTTGATGAAATTTTCAGACATTAAGAAAAAAGTAAACCCTACTTGCCCACACATATTGCTCTACCAGAAGTTAGCATAATAAACAGCATGGAGGAATTTGCCTTTTGTAACTATGTTTCCCTGGAGCCTAGATCCATCTCTTCATTTGTATGTTGCTGATGGTTGAGCTTGTCCTTCAGTTCTCCATAGAAACCACTTGATCACACGGATAGTGGTTGGTCTTGTGTTCTGTGTATTCAGAGGCTGATTTATGTGCTTTGAGATCTAGTTACAGTCTGGACAAGCATGTTATCATGAATATTGAATAATCTCCTGTATCAATGTGGTGTAAAGAATATTCCCCAATTATCTCTGATTGGTTAATAAAAATCTGAGCAGCCAATGACTGGACAGAGGAGACAGAAAGTCTGGACTTCTGGTACCTGCTATGGCGGGTCTCAAGGAAAAAAGATAGGTAGAAGGAGTTCACTGTGAGGCATGTGAGGGTCCAGGAAGAAGGGCAAAAAGGTGACGAAAAGTCTTCATGAGGTTGAGCATGAGGAGGAGTCACTAAGAAAGTTCTTCATGAGAACAGGCAGCTACAGCAGAGAGCCAAGGAGAGACTGAAGGCAAGTAACTCCAGGCGTATGGCTAGGAAGTAACTAGCTAGTACAGAAGGTAAGGAATATCTGCTCTGTTGCTGTGCTTAAAGCTTGTTGAATAAATCTATGAGTCTCTGTCTTAGTTAGGCTCTCATTGCTGTGAACAGACACCATGACCAATGTAAGTTTTACAAAGGACAACATTTAATTGGGGCTGGCTTACAGGTTCAGAGGTTCAGTGCATTATCATCAAGGTGGGAACATAGCAGCATCCAGGCTGGCATGGTACAGGAGGAACTGAGTTCTACATCTTCACCAGAAGGAAGCCAAGAACAGATCAGCATCCTAAGAGCTACCAGGAGGGTCTCCAAGTTCACCCCACAGAGACACACTTCCTCCAACAAGGCCACACCTTCTAACAGTGCCACCCCCTGGGCCAAGCATATGCAAACCATCACAGTGTCCACAACAATTACTTGGGAGCTAGCTAGGTTAGAAAAACACTGCCACTTTTAAATTTCATCATATATCACAGAGTTTAAAACACTCACCATACAGCTCACAACAAGAAAAAAAAATGCCCCTTTCTGGTCTGAATCATCTAATATATCTAAATGTTGTCTTAGATATGGTTTCTGTTGCTGTAGTAAATTGTCATGGCCAAAAGCAACATGGGGAGGAATGGGTCTGTTTTGTTTTATGCCTTAAAGACCATCACTGAGAGAAGTCAGCACAGAAACTCACATCAGACCAAAGCAGAAGTAAGAAAGCCACTGGCTCACTGCCTTGCCTTGCATAGCTTGCTCAACCTGTTTGCCGACATATCTCAGGGTTACCTGAGGAGTGGTACCACCCACACTGGGCAGGGCTCTCCTGTACCAACCATCAATGAAGACAATGCTGGACAGTCTTGCATCCAGGCTAATCTTCTGAGAGCATTTTTTCAATTCTTGTTTTCTCTTAGGAAACTCTAAGTTGTATCTAATGACAATAAGATAAAGATCTGCTAAAATGATCAAATATATGTCTAAGCTACCTGACAATCGAAGAAAGATTCTACAAAGCATAATACATTCTTCCTCTGGTCACTTCTTTCAGTTTTTCCCTCTGCTGAGTGTGGCACTTGTCTATTAGCATTTTTGTTAAGAAGGCGTGTGTATGTGTGAGTGTGTGTGTGTCTGTGTGTGTCTGTGTGATGCATGTGCACACACATGACACATGCACACGCATGTGCACACAATAGGGATATACTGAGTCTCTGAATTGAAAACTACATATGACAGAATGTATGACATTAGGCAACCTTAAAAGATAAATGTTTTAGTAAGTAGTTAATATGTAACATCGTAAGATGGACGAGACATCAAAACTCCAGGTAACTTGTGCCATGGTTGAAGACTCCTTTTCCAAAGTCTTGGAGTCTCTTCGTCGTGAGAAGCTTTCCTTCCACAGTGGTGCAGTCTGCACTTGGCACTCTGTGATTGCTTCTGAGTGTCTAGTGTCTGGTTGTAGATTATGGTATCAAGATGGCATTGGTGATCAAATTTACAGCAAACATGGGAGTTTAGAGTAAAGTATTTTCATTATGTATTTGTCCTTGGCCTTTCTAACTTTTTGTGTGTTCCTACATAGAGTGTCGCATGATAGTAATTGTGTAGAAAGCAAACTTTCTATTCTGCTGTGGTTAGTCTTAATATTCTGATCTTCCTGCGTTTGCCATCTAGAAGCCAGGATTGCAGGCAGTCTGCCAAACTCAACTTTGAATTTTGGTTATTTTTTTACTATTTACAGATGGTCAAACCTCAGCATTTCAGTTGAGGCACACATTGTAACTGGGTGTCACTTTGTCAAATATCTAGTACAAAATAGTTCAGAAGGTCACCACCACCCAGGAAAACTGTGCTGTAGCCATACTCATGATCTTGGTCACAGAGTTCCTCAGCAATTTCATCTCTTAAGAAAGGTGCGTGCAAAGGGCATGGCAAGCAGGATATCCAGTGAGGCAGACAGCTTCTTTGTCACTACTATCATATATCTCTGAGTGCTTCAGTTCTGATCTGAAACCTTCTCCAGAAACTTACATGTAGAAGTTTCTATCCTCGCTGTGATACTCAGAGGTGGAGATTTCAAGAAGAGACTTGATCCATTAGTCCTATGAAATAATCCACTGATAAACTTATGACCCAGTGGCATTATTGGCAAGTAGTGGAAACAACAAAGAGGAAGTGATACCAAAATTACTGTGGGTATGTCCTAGTTGAATGTAGCTTATCTGCCCCTCCTCTATTCAAAATTTCCTGTCAATCTTGCTAGCTTGAAGAGACCTATCTTTTCCTTGTTCACAGCATGAGAGCAGCTTTCCTCGTGACATTTTCTATCATCAAAGGCCCAGAGGCATTGGAGCCAAGTGACCATAAACTTCAACTTCTAAAATCATAGGCTGAAGCTCTCTTTCTTTGTGTGAATTTTCTCAAGAATTTTATTACAACAGGAAAGCTGAAGCATTGGGTATGGGAAGAGATGGGGACGATATACAGAGGGTCAGGAATTTAAACAGAGGTGTGTAGCAATGAGTGATGGAGAACTGGTGGCTGTCACCAGCAATTCCCAGATGCCAGGAAAGCAAGAGGCTCCAAGGACCTAACAGGGATGAGATTAGCTGAAATGCCCAACAACGGGGAGGGAGAACCTGTAGAGACCATATCCAGAGGTTAGGCAAGACCCCTGGTTGAGGGATCTGGCCACTCATTCATCTCCAAATTTTTAACCCAAAATTGCTATCTAAAGGAAATACAGGGACAAAGTGTGGATCAGAGACTAAAGAAAAGGCCATCCAGAGACTTCGCCACCAGAAAGATCCATCCCATATACAGTCACCAAACCCAGACACTATTGTGGGTGCCAAGAAGTACTTGCTGACAGGAGCCCGATATAACTGTCTCCTGAGAGGCTTTGCCAGAGCCTGACAAATACAGAGGCAAATGCTGGCAGCCACCCATTGGGCTGAGCACAGGGGACCCCAATGGAGCAGTTAGAGAAAGGACTGAAGGAACTGAAGGGGGTTGCAAGGCTCCAGCTGCATATGTAGCAGAGTATGGCCTTAACTGGCATCAGCCCCAGTGTAGGGGAATAAATGCCAGGGCAATGAGGTAGGAATGGTTGAGTGGGTGGGGGAGCACCCTCTTAGCAGCAGGGGGAGGCAGAGGGGATAGAAGGGTTGTCAAGAGAAAACCAGGAAAGAGGATAACATTCAAAATGTAATAAATAAAATACCCAATTGAAAAAGTACAAAAAAAAAAAAAGAAAGCTGAAGGACACACTGGGTTCTGTACCCTTCCCAACTTTTGCTTTTGTGACATTACTAGCTTATTAGCATAATTGGATAGAGGTTTCAATATGACATCTAGTATTTCATTATTTTGAGGTCAAAAGTTCTTCTAGACCTTTCTGCACTGTTTATCCATTTAGTTTGGAAAATTTTCTTGAGGGTGATCTCTACATAGAGTGCAAGTTATAAAGCAGACAGAAGGATCTCAACCCCTCTCTATTCTCTAGTCCAGAAATGGTTTTCTACATCCTTAAAGTGTCCCTTGGGAGGGCACATTAAAATAAAGTATTTGAATGAGGGGATGCTTCATTAATTCAAAACCTCTAGAGTCTTTGTTATGTTGTTGTATTGGCTAGTTTATATCAACTTGACAGAAGGTAGAGTCATCAGAGAGGAGGAGTTGAGAAAAACGACTCCAGAAGATCTGAGTGTAAGGTATTTTCTAAATTAGTGATCAGTGGGGAAGGGTCCAGTCCATTGTAGGTGGCACCATCCCTAGGCTGGTGATCCTGGGTTCTATAAGAAAGAAGGCACCTGGTGTATACCAGGCAGGATACACCAGCTGATCTGAGGCCCCTAACACATATACAGCAGAGGACTGCTGGGTCTGAGTTCAGTCAGAGAAGATGCACCTAACCCTCAAGAGACTTGAGACCCCAGGAAGTTTAGAAGTCTGGTGGGGTGGGAATATCCTCATTGGGGTGGCAGGGAGGAGGTATGGGATGAGGGTAGACTGGGAGGGGAATAAAATCTGGAGTGCTTAAAAAACAAAAGAAAAGAAAAAAATAATAAGAAAAAGAAGGCTGAGCAAGCCATGGAGGCCAATCCAGTATGCAGCTGTGCTCCATGGCCTCTGTATCAGCTCCTGCCTCCAGGTTCCTGACATGCATGAGCTCCTGACCACTCAGCTTTTGATGATGAACAGTTATTTGGAACTGTGAATGAAATATATCCCATCCTCCTCAAGTTGCTTTAGTCATGGTATCCTATCTCAGCAGTCATAACTCTAAGACAGTCATCAGCTGTTTATATTGTTGTTCTTTATTGTTTTCAGTTCAAATATTCAGAAATGCCAAGAGCCTGCTATGATTCATTTGTATTTATTCATACTATATTAATATAAGACTTGGCTTAATAATATTTTTGAAACGAGCTCAAGCCACTGTTTTCTTTCTTTCTCTAGTAAAAGGGAAAAAAATCACCAAAAAATGGAGCAGACCAAGTAAATTCATTTTGTGACATCAACACTTCAAAGGGAAAAGATCCTCAAAAATAAAAACAGTGACTACAAAACAAAATACTTTTAAATTAGGTTTATGATCAAAAGAAATAAAATATTTTTGACCTGAGATAGCGACCCACTCCCCCAAGTATCTGAAATCTCTGTTTCCGGATAAACATTTTTCACTTTCGTCACTGTTCCCAAGATGATGTGGAAAGAAATGAGGGAGCTAATAATAAAACAGAGCCTAGGGGAATTGTTGGGGAAATTCAATACTACTTACTTTAATATGGTATTCTTCATAGGAACTCTTTTCCAAAATAAATTGCAGATCTATCAGGATGCACTGCAGTGCCTAACGGCATGCTGTATTGTGATGGAGGGCAGGAACCCTCAGGAGTGCCTCGGGTAATGAACCACACTGCAGCTCCTGGAAGGGAGTCCGGTAATAACATTTGCCAATATTTCTCATGAAAATCATCACTTGCCTCCTCAAGTCAACTTGAAGCATTCATTCTCTGAGTTAGGAAATTCTCAAGGCAAGATTTTGTGGTTTTGTTTGTTCGTTGTTTGTTTAGGCCATTACATTACAGAGCCCCAGTGAGATTCTATGTTGGTTTGACTGGACACTTGAGGCTTTGAGAATTCAAGGCTTCTTCTGCTTGGATGATTTAACCAGGATGTAGGAAAAAGCATATTCTAGGAAAGGTTCCTAGTTTGAAATCCAACGTACTTTACCATTATATCTTCAGTAGACTATACTTTGACTTGACACACATTATTAACAGTATTATTATTTTAAAAACCATATAACAAAGTAAAAGATAAAATCCCTAAAAATAGGCAAATACAGGACAGAAAAGAAATGATTATATAGAGCCATTGATTATGGGAGCCTAGCCACTTCCTGTGCTCCCCAAATAGTTACTTGTATCTGGGTAAGAGGGGAGGAGGGGGGAAGGTAGCAGTAACATGAAGGTTCAAATGCAAATTGTTCAGGGACTGGCTTAGGAGAACTATAAAGAGAATTAGGGCTCAAGTTGTATTGGTTTGTAACACAAGTGATTAGCCTATCATAAGGAGAGGACCAAGCATCCTTCCTGACAACTACTCAAACACTGATGGGGTGGTGTCAATGAACGTGAACTGGCAGACAGTGTGCCTACACCATCCCAAGACAGAGCTGACAAGAGCCCCACCCCCATGCAGACCTGGTAGTGGGAAAGGGCTCTGAAGTGTCATGTGGACAGAAGTCATCAAGGAAATGAGAACACATGAAGAAAGAACATAAGCACAATGGAAGTCATTTAAAAAAATAATCGGGTGGGTGACACAGAGGACCGAGAAGGCTGAGGCCCTGCTGTTTTCCTGATGGAAACCCTGTAGTACAAATAGATGTGTAAGTTGCTCTCATTTTTCATAACCATAGTCTCTACAGAAAACGGGACAGAACTCAGTTTTACAAATCAAACCAAAACTATATCTGTTTACGGTGGTCAAATGTTAAAATGTATGGCTTTATTTAATAATAAATGAGTACTTTGATATTTTACTGTTTTCACATCATATTTATTATGCAGCATGAGTATTTAGTGTAGTATAGTATTGTGTTTTACTTATTAATCCCCCCAAATCTTCAGCAGTCCGTGATGTTATCTGCACTTCAGAAGAAACTAAATCTCATAGTAACTGTTGTTATGATTCCGTAATGTTGCCTGTTGATGTTAATCAGGGGAAGGGGAGACAACTTTTTTGTTTGTTTCTCTGAGTAACTTACACTACCTATTAGATAACCAGTTTATGCATTTTGCATTTCCTTAATGCATATCACTGGCAAAAAAAAGAAAAAAAGAAAGGAATGACTATGTCAAGAATTGTGTATAAAAATAGAAACAGGGCTGCGAGTAAAACCACATGTGGCACCTGGCCCGGCATGCCTTCAGTACAGCCATCACTCATTTGTCTTGGCCCTCTGTTTGCTGGGGAAGACAAGGGAACTAACAGTGCTTTATGTGTGTTTTTGAATAAAGATTTTGCTGGAGTGAATGGGTAGAAGAATAACCCAGATACTAAGGAATAGGTGGTTGGTTAGATGGCTCATGGTTTAAAGGTGACTTTTGGGCAAGACTAGTGACTTGAATTTGATCCCTGGAACCCAAGTAAAAGAGCAAACAGATTCTATCAAGTTGTCCTCTGATGTCTACACACATACCTGAAATGCATATAACACTTCCATATCACACATGCACAGGTGCACACTAATAAAACATTTTAAACTAAAATTTAAAGAAAAAATTTAAACTAAAATTTAAAAACAACTTAAATTAGATCTAGAAAAAGATATTTTTCATAGGTAATCACATTTTCTTACCCCCCCATTTCTACTGTCCACACTGGCAGTTACTGTTCCACTCTTAGGATATGTGGTAGTTTAAATATGTTTAGCCCAGGGAGTAGCACTATTTGGAGGTGTGACCTTGTTGGAAACATGTGTCACTATGGGGTTAGGCTTTGATTCTCTCCTCCTAGCTGCCTGGAAGACAGTTTTTCTCCTGTTTGTCTTTGGAATGAGATGTAGAACTCTGAGCTCCTCCAGCACATGCCTGCCTGGACATTGCCATGTTTCCTGTCATGATGATAATGGACTAAACCTCTGAATCTATCAGCTGGACCCTAGTAAATGTTGCTCTTTATAAGAGTTGCCTTGGTCATGGTGTCTCCTTACAGCAATGAAACCCCTAACTAAGGGAGGACACATCCCTCCTTGTTCAAAAGAATTCAAATCAGCTTTAAAATTATTGACCTTGGCATGTTTTCAAGGGGTTATAAATGACTGGTTATGACAAGAGCATGTGATATTTCAAGTTAGAATTTATGTTTCATAAGCTCTGGTAAACTCCTTAGACTATCTCAGGTCTGAGTCTTCCCTTGTATTCCATTTGCTAAGGAAATGGTAGAATGATAAAACATTTACTCCTAAAGGGATACTCTGTTTCTATTTCAATATGGAATGAGATTTTTATGATAACTAGACATAATATTATGCTAACTTTTAACAACATATTTTATTTGTAATCTCTCTCTCAATCCTCATCTGAGATGCTTCTATTTACCATAAAAGAAAGTAACCACAGAGATGAATAACTAGTCAAGATGCAGAGAAAAAGAGTGTGAAATGTTCAGCCTTAAATAGGATGTCGGTATCATGCCCACTCCACTCAGGGAACAATGTGCATCATTGTAAGAACCAGAGGCAATGTACGACTACAAAGAAACTTACTTAGATAATATCGGGCAGTTATACAAATAAACTCACAAAGGTTGTAACAGTATTTGTTAGACTTGCACGCACTCAATCTAGATAAAATCCTAAGCATAGAAAAGGCAGATGAAACCCTTTCCCTAGCTGAAGAGTTACTGGCAAATGATAGCCTGTTTTCCTTCAGAGTGTTGCCCCTGGTAGGTTGACCTGGTCCAGGGGAAGGCCACACATCTAAGACTGTGTGAACAGCACAAATTGGACTTGGTGTGTTTAAAAGAGGACACCCTGTTGTATGTGTACGGAAGGGACAATGGACATGTGGGAAAATGGGGACAGATGAATATAATCACAACACATTGTGACATTTTCAAAGAAATATTAAAAATGAGAAAAATATCTTTGATCTCAGAAACTTAGAGGAACCCGTTAAGGAGGTACCCATAGTGGCAGTGAATGACAGCAGTATCTATTTAGCCACTCAAGCCAGAGCACCTCACCCTCCGGAGCATTGCCCTGACTGTAACCAAAGCCCTAGTCTTACTAAGGATGACAATAAAATATATCATTCAAGACGCTACATCTTCCCAAATGAGTTCTTACCCCAGTGTTCATCACTCGATGTTTAAAACAACCTCTAAATCAGTTTTTCAGACTCAATATGGATCTTCCATGTTTTCATATATCCAAAACCATTACTTGATTTGTGCTCTGACTAACACCATTGCCATTTTTTCAAATGGTTGGTACCAAAACCAACAACAACAGAGGAAGAAAAAAACGTTCATTGAGAAAAGATCTTGGAAAAAGAGCTAGAATTTTAATATTCAGAACCTCAAAGTTCCTACCTTATTTGCATCCATCCTCTGCCCTCTCTGCCTACTGAGGCTCTCAGTTTTCTTGGTGTACCACACAGTCTCATGTCCTTGCCCGACTTGTCCCCTCCTTATCATTTATCCACTCCCTTGTAAGCTCAAGAAACGCATACGTAGTGAAGCTTCCAAATCCATTCCCCATGTTCACAACCGAATTCTTTTCTTTAGAACATTGATTTCACAGTAAAATTAATTAGTAAATTATTAAAAAAAATCTGTGCCTCTGATGAGAGGAAAAGTTCCAGGAGACTGGAGACAATAATGTCTTACTTCTAATACTAAATCAGAGATTTATCCTGAAGACACAGATTGCCAGCTAAGCACAGCAAAGTCTTCTGGCTTCATTGCAACCAGGGCAGCTACAAACTGTGAAGGGTTTCAGAAGTTATTCAGCGAAATTTGGTACTCAATCTGGGTGATTTTGTTGCCCTGAACTGACGATCATATACTGGATGGTACAACTTGTGTTTAAAAGCAATAGCAATTCTATGACTATGTATCAATGTAGTTGTATGGAAAAGAGTGAAGCTAAAGCTTAATGGGTATAACTATGCAGCAGCCATTTACGTTAAATGTAAAAGAGTCATGGCTGAATGTCATTGTGTCTTAGACAGTGGTTTTGTTCTGTCTGCATTCAGACACAATTTCAGAGTGTACTGTTTGCCTCAGTCAATCATACTTGATGAGCTTGGGTGATGTGGGAGTTCTATGCAATTGCTTGTATTCAATAGACAAACACATTGTCTTCACTTGGCTCTGAGAAAGAGTCTGGACCCTCCGATTATTCTCTCTCTCTCTCTCTCTCTCTCTCTCTCTCTCTCTCTGTGTGTGTGTGTGTGTGTGTGTGTGCGTGTGTGTGTGTCTGTCTGTCTGTCTGTCTGTCTGTTTCTGTCTCTGTCTCTCTCTCTCTCTCTCTCTCTCCTTTTCCTTTTAGAACTTTCCCTCAACATTTAATCATAACATTTAGATGGATCAGGCACTCAACAAACAACTTATAAAAAGGAGTAAGTCAAAATCTGTCAAATACTATTTTACCTGCCAAAAATTAGAACAAAGGGCCACACTATACCTGCTAGTTTTAAAATCTACAAATGTGAGATGTTTTAAACTTATCATTATGCTCATATAGCATTGTACTATATAATTGTGTGCATTTTATAACAGAGTCAAAATTACAGAATTCTGAGACTTGATAAGTAATCTTTTAATTGCTCAAAGCACCTATACTTACTTTCCTAAACATACAAGTTCATCCTTTCTAACACCTCTTTCATTGTTTATCTTATGCATATAAACAATACAGTGAACTCTTTAAAGTACAAAGCTGGGACAGACTTGGAAGGTTTACCTGACCATAGAAGCACAAATCTCACTTAATGATGAAGAAAAAAGAAAAAGGTTAGTTTTCTTTCACTGGTTTTGGCAGTGAGAAATTACACTCTCATGAGATAAATTCTTCCCATTGTACATCAGTAGGACAAGTCACCAGAAGATACATAGGATTATATAATTTTAATATCTATAAGAAATCATCAAACAAGTATATATAATGACGAATGTTATGGTAAATAAATCCCAGCTCAATAAAGCCAATGTACCCTGACTGATAGAACTCTATCTATCTGCAGCTATGGTGCACCTAGCCAAACATGAAGGTTCTCTACCCTAATCTCTAAGATTTGAAACACCACTTGCAATATCTCCATACTGTGATATAGTGAAGCCTTTCTCTAGAAGGGAGATTTGTCATGGAAATGGACACTATACCCTATCATTGTTATACCCCTTTGGTCTTGGCCTTCAAAAGGATGGGATTGATTCCAAGTCCAGAATTTGGTAACTGAGTTAAAGATTTATCTCTCTATAAACTATTCATAAAATGAAGACTATAGCATGAGTTCCTATAAACAGAATGAACATTTTATGGTCCATCCATTAGAATGACAAGACATAGAATGAGACAGATATTAAACATCCACTGAGAATGGAGAATGAAGCACCAACCAATGGACTTGTTGATTGTTGAGGATGCTGATGGACCTGTGATTACTTTAGGTGCTGTTTATGTATGTGGATAACTTCACATTTTATTTATTACATATAGACTATGAGACAAGGCTCAGCTAACCAAGAGAAGAGAATGGCCATTAGGGTTAATTCTTGTTTCCTTGTGATCATACTGAAACAATATCCTGTGACTCTCTTCCAGTGAAATGGATTTTTTTCTCCCAGAGGCTTTCATGGGTGTTGTAGTTCAAGACCTTCACAGTTAAGATAGATCAAAGTGCTTGTGTTTAGTAAGATAACACTGCAGAAGATAAAATGGGGCGTTCCCAGGTTTCTTAGAAGCAGACACAACTAATAGAGTACTTATGTCCTGAAAAATACTTTTATTCCCCTCTAGTTTTATACTTATGTTTTTCTTAATCTGAGCCACATTAATAGTACCCTGTGACTATTGTGTTAATGTTATTGAAACACAGAAAAGAGGGAAAACTATACGTTGAAATGTTCCGCAAGTCTACCACCAAATCCTTTCAGAAATAGGATCGCTTTACAGCACAAAAAAGTAAAGAGGAAGCTAAATACATATTTATATTATTTCTAGTCATTCTATAAATGTGTATAGAGAAGCTGTCAGTTGCTTAGAACTGTGTCCAGGAAAGCAGATAGAGAACACGTATACAACAGTGCCTTCTATTTCATCTTCAGGATCAACTCAGATAGACATTTCATTCCTCTGTTTTCTGTTAATAATGACAATAACACATAGTATTCCTATCTAGAGGGCGGTTTGTGCTAGTTCACAGTTATGATCGTTGATCCAATAGTTTCCTCTTGCTGGCAATCTCAAGGTAGTATTGCATATTACAATGTGAGAGTCAGGTAGCACCAGATAAAGCTCACCAACCTTGCTGATATAGCAGGCCCACTTTTGAGATAACCCTTTAACCCATTTGCTCCTTCATCCAGCACTCTCATGAAGGGATTAGTCTATTTTTGAGCAAGAAGCCATGATCACAGATTAAGGGTCATACCTGCTCTCATGAAGGGAATTAATTCTCCACATGAGCTTCAGATGGAACAAGCCAAATTCAAATATAGAAAAATTAACTACAAAAAAAACACACAGAAAATGAAATTGGCCCACCACTCAGCCTCATCTACATCAGAACCTAAAAATATATTGCTATGCTAATAAGGGACCTTATATTTAATAAATAACATTAGCCCCACTCACAGAATGTGATGCTTTGTAATAAGGGAAACTGTGAATGAAGCTATTCACCCCTGGAAAGAAATTCTATCTGCAAAATGACTGACTGATTAGAGCTGCATGGTATGGAGACCCAGAATGTTACAGGTACAGAGGCCAATTATTTGTCTGGGGATAGCTTTAAACCTGTAAATAAACTTTTCTTGCCCACTTCTGTGTCAGAATTACTACACCATGACTAGTAGATAAAAACTGTTTAAAAAGCATCAACTTATCAGACTAAGCTTCCACCAATCTAAAAGCTAAAAATGTCATCAGATAACACCTGAAGTCTAGACAAGAACATCTCCACCTTTTATAAGTATCTCTTGGATGGACTCACCAAAGGATTTTAAACTTACCTTGATGTATGATTTTCTTGACTCTCCAAAACTACAAAAATTCATGAAACTACTTTTAACCTGGATCATGGACTTTGGGGTAACTGAAATCTCTGTTCACAGGCTGTAGTCAATCAAAATGGCTCCAGAATATAGTATCTCATATTCTCTTTAACAATAAAAACAGTTCTGTCTCCCAGCCTTCTCTAGCCCCTCTCTTTTTTTCACTCTTTTTTCTCCATCTTTATTAAATTGGGTATTTCTTATTTACATTTCAAATGTTATTCCCTTTCCCAGTTTCCAGGCCAACATCCCCCTAACCTCTCCCCCTCCCCTTCTATTTGGCTATTCCCCTCCCCTTCTATTTGGCTATTCCCCTCTCCATCCTCCCCCCATTGCCGCCCTCCCACCAAGAATCTGGTTCACTGGGGGTCCAGCCTTGGCAGGGCCAAGGGCTTCCCCTTCCACTGGTGCCCTTACTAGGCTATTCAATGCTACCTATGAACTTGGAGCCCAGGGTCAGTCCATGGGTAGTGCTCTAGCCCCTCTCTTAGTGCACTTGATTACTATCTCCATTTCCCTCCTCTTACCCCCTCTTCCACCCAAATCCCTCAAGCATCCACCCCCAATGTCTATTTTATTTGCCCTTCTGAGTGAGATTCAAGCATCCTCCCTTCAGCCCCCTTATTACTGTTTCTTTCTGTCTGTGGATTGTAGCATGATTGTCCTATATCTTATATGCAGTGTTGTCTTCACTAGGGTTCCCTAACAATTGGAGCAGGGACTGTCTCTGACTCTGTTGCCTGCCACTTGTTCCCCCTCCCTTAGATGGACTGCCTTGTTGGACCTCAGTGGGAGAGAATATGCCTCGATGTTCCAAGGTCAGTTGGCTTCCCTCTCTGAAGAGAATGGAAGGTGGTAATGAGAAGGGGCTGGTGAGGGTGGGACTGGTAGGAGAGGAGGGAGGGGGGTTTAAATCAGGATGTAAAATGAATAAATAGGTAAATGAATGAGAAATAAAAACAGAATTAGAAGATTACAAAACAAAAAATATTAAATATTTGTGGCAAATATAATCTTATGTGGAAAATAGGGATCTATGACCATGAGAAGCCCAGGCTTTTGCTGTAGCTAATTAAAATTATCAACATAAAGGCAGCGCTGCCTAAGCATATGGTCTGTGAGTCTATGAAAAGAATGAGGGATCACTAATGCTATTTATATCTGTAAATCATAGAAACACTATGGAATACACTAACAGGAATACAGTAAGACGGCCACTGTCAACTGTGAATGATTTAGAATTCTAAAACCATATGAGGGATTCCCAGAGAACACGTCAGTAAACAATGACTCTAAGTTGATGACAGCATTAAGTATGTATTCTGACATTGCCAGGTTAGCTACAGGGATTCTCCTGTAGCTAACTGAGGTTAAAATAAAAAAAGAAAAATCCATTAGTCATTGATTTTGATAAGAGAACAAACTTTCTTATCTTTGTAATTCTCCATATGCATAGAACTAATTAATTACATCTACAAGCTGTTCATTGAAATGAAAATTGCTCCATGATATATCTTTAATAAAGGGCAAACGGCAACTTGGAGGCTTGCTTCCACATGGCTAGTATAAATAAGACGTTTGCATGTAGAACTTTATAGAAAACTTAGGAAAAACTTAGAAAATAAATATTGTATTGCTACTGGGATTGCATTGAATATGATTAGCTAAAGTATTTTAGCAGCATAAAAATATTAAGATTTTAACTCAGTTTACATATATGCATTTATTTAATTAAAATAAAATTCTTTGACTAGAATGTATTGTTGGAAAGGGATGAATGGGATGACAAATGCTTTCAACATCTGACATGTAGTCTTAATATTGTTATGTCCAACCTCAAATAGGATGCTGAGTAAGTCTCTCCTCTTTCCCAAGTCATAGATATGCACATGATATGCACAGGCCTATTTAAGTGGAATTATTTGGATTTTGGAATTCCCTAAATATGTGTTTCCTTTTATGAGTATGATTTCCTTAGCTTGGTAAATCTGTAATGTGTGGATGCCTTCTTACTCTCTCCAGGAAACTGCCCCCAAAACAGAGGCAGTACATAAGACCTGCTAGAACTTTCAAGGACAGAACTACTCTGAGAAGAAGCTCTCCAAGCTAGGGAGTTGCTGATATGCCAAGTAATGCTTCATAACTCTAAGATTTTGAGACATATGTTCCCTCAGTTGAATAATAGGATAATTTATTTTGAGTTTGAGAAGATATTGGGGTAGTTGATTTAATGTATCAATTTGATTGTGTTAAGAGCTATCAGATTTCTGGTATTTCTGGGAAAGTATTTCCAGAAGACATTAACATTAGAATCAGTAAATATGAATAAGGTCTATCAGAGGAGAGGAGCAAAATAGTATCTTCTGGATATGCTATGTGCACCACCTTACATATGAACTCACAGTACCCGTGACTGCCCAATCAAGAGTAAGCCACAGCAGAGGTTTGGGATGGATTTTTGAGTACCTACCCCTACCTCAGGATACATGGATATAGTTGATAGTGTCTGTTTGAAAGTCACTGTTCTTCAATGCTGTGGTTCCAATTGATGAGCCTATATCCAGGAATGTAGAGACAGCACAAATTGGAGTTGACAGGTTATTAAATATTCTTGAAATACAGATGATTTGGCAGTGTGCTAAGGAGGTAGGAGTAGATTTGGGAGAAGGTAATGGGAGGAGTCATGTATGAATATAATAGAACTCATCATTTGAAATGTACAAAGAAGTAATAGAATAGTTGTTTAAAAGAAGGCGCACTGTTATGAAATGGGTTGGGCATAGCCTAAGTCACTAAGAAAAGAAATGGCACCCAGAAGTGGAAGAGCAAAGTCTTCCACTTTCCTTGAGCTGGAACATCCGTCTTTCTGTCCATAGACATCAAAACTCATGGTTGTCAACAGTCAGATTGGGACTAATACTGCTGGAAGGAAAGCCCAAATTCATCCTAATTCTTAAGCCTAAACTGAACTGCATCATTTTTTAGAATTTACCTGATAGAGATTTCTTAGCCTCTTCTGGGGTGTAAGTTCAACTCTGTTGGATTTGCTTCCCCAAAGAACCATGACAAACATATAAAGGTTCATTGACAACCTTTGGGATCTAGGGCTTTTGCCTTCCCATTTCATTCTGCATGCTTTGGCAGTAGTTATCTCTTGGATCACATGATATATGAAACTCATAGGTTAATTCACAATACAAGAAACTCATAAAGGACAGCCCTCATAGTTTTGGGGGCTGTCAACTGAACTGCTTCCTTAAAGCAGAGAAAGAGGACTTAATTCTTAATTTTTTGACGGTTGCGATGCTGAAGGTCTGGACAAGGCGATAAGCAGATAAAGAAAGCATTTAATCCTCTGCCATATGTATAAGACATTTTCTACTTATAATTTAAGTTTACAAGCAAAAATCTTTCTAAATAAAACCTAAAGGTCTGTAACCTCAGCCGAGTTCAAGCTATAGAGCATCTTGGATAGTTCAGATTAATGTTAGGCTTTTAGGATTGTAAAGGAATTAATGAGACCCAGACCCTGGCAGTTAGCAGATGAAGTCCCAGAGGGAAAGGAAGAATTAATTAAAGCATTGTGAAGGCCATATAACTGACAAATGTGCTTAAAACATGTGTCGTTTTAAATGGCAAAGCAGATGACCACAGTATTTTATAACTGAAGACGCACAGTCACAGGCTGTACAGCTCACTATGAGGATCAAGATTACATTAGGTGGACATAAAGCAGGATTGGCATCTCTGCATGTGCTAGCCTGAGAAACAATCCTGTCAGGATCTCATCATTCTTTGGCAGGGAAGGAAGGCAAGGATCAAAGTGGCTAAGTTAGGGTATCGAAGTCATGCTAGGAGTAGCTAGGAATCCTGGGGTGAAAATATGCACGACTCTAATTTATTCTTCACTTACTCACATCTCAGAATTCCAATCACTATTTTCAAACTAAAAGCGTACGTCACTGTTCCATACCATATGGTTCTTCTTAGGAATGTCTCAATATGAAAGTCCAAGTAGGATATCATACCCTGCTATTGTGGAGGGAACAAAACTTCACCTGGAAGCTAGTGCCGCCCTCAAATTTTTAATTCTAACAACTTGGAGCCATTAAACTTTTGTCATGCCACATGCTCTTTCTCAAATTCATATTCCACCAAACTCACAGGGCTCTGGATGCTCAAATATTTGTAAAGAAAAGCAACAGGTAAGCCGTATCTTATGAGACTTATTCCTCTTACTAAGTCACTAAATTATCTGTAAGAAATTGTGTGAGATATACCATGCTCCATAGATATGCCTAGACCCTTGAAACATTTGGCCGGATGACTCACATACCAACAGCCAAGCAGTTAGATTGTCTACTTTGAAATGAAGTTACTTAGCTATCTATGCCCCCAATCTGTCAGGAAAATCAGAAGAAACACTAGGGAAAGTCAAATGTGCTACTGTAGAGTAGAGATCATGAGTCAAAATGAGACTATTAGGACTGTTGTAAGGAACAACTGTGGTTATATAAGAGCTCTTCTCCTAATGAGTTACATGTTGCTATCAGTTAGTAACATTACCTCTATCATCACCATCACCACCAACACAAGTACAATCATCGCTAGTCACTGAGGAACTAGTGCTTCTCTAAGAAATGGTATCCTCAGAACTTCCAAATCAGTCTAAAGGAGAAAACGATGTCCCTGATCTTTAACATACGTAGCTACAAATGCATACCAAGTCAGGCAAACTAACACTGTGCTTTGTCATCAGTTGACAAAAGCTTGATGCAAGTTACCCTGTTTAGGGAAGCTCTTCTCCAGCCTTCTGAAGGTACTGCCTGTGAAAATACTATTACAGAATTCTTTTAAGTGAGAACCAGAGTTCATGAAGTCTCTTATTCACACACAATGCATTATCTTCCCCCTACTGAAGAGCTTCAGGCCATCTGGCACATCGAGCTACCAGCTGGTAAGAGCTAAGAAATATTCTGCAATTATAAGGAGTAACTAGATTTTTCCATGTGGATGAGCTATAGGTTTTCTGTATTTACAAACATTTTAAATGCAACTTCATCGCTATGGCAGGTGATTGATGTCTATAATGATAAATCTCATAGTTATTTCACCAACCCTTCATGGGGGTGACATGCTTCCATTATTAAAACTACTCTTAAAGAGAACAGTTGTATGTTTTTGCCTTCATCTAAAACCAAACCCAGAATTATGATCTCATTTCTGAAAGCAACTGTCACTGAGTCAGCTTTGTGTTCATAAGTTAGCATGGCACAAACAGATGCATGAACACCACATGCATCCTTTCCCCTTAATTCCCAGCGAATGATGAATCAACAGAAAGAATCCTACCTCATCCCAGTACCGTTAACTCTTTCTAGCTAGTATGGCACATTATTCCAAATGTCTGTGGACATTCGGTAAAATATCAGATATTCTACAGATGAACTGTAGCATAATTCATCTTTGTCAGGAACTCCATCAAAAGGGGGAGAAGAAAATTGGGAGTGCAGAGCAATGTGGAAGACCACCAAATACCATATTGACAAGAAAGATGATCCCAGGACTATAGGGAGCCTTCCAAACCCCAGTTCTGGTCTTAAATTCTACAATTCATCAGGGACACTTGCTCAGATTTCCTGTGGATTCTGTCCTGTTCTGTCTTCCAGCACACATAACCATTGATCTCCTCCTTATCCTTTCAGATATGAAGTCATGTACCAATCTCTCACTTTCTTGCTATCCTTGTGAGTTTTCTCCTGAAGACCCAGTATCTTACCATGTGTTCTGCATACAATATACCTTTAATTAATTAATACCTCAAAGTTTCCATTGTTAGAACTGTGCCTCTCCAGTACAGTCAGGAGTCTAATCCTTTAAAGTAGTCTAATATGGAGTTCAATTACCTGAATTTGGAGTCTATTTTTTTTATTTTTATTAGCTATTTTTTATTTACATTTCAAATGTTATCCCCTTTCCCGTACCCACCCACCCACCCCTTCCCACCTACCCACCCTGACATTCCCCTACACTGAGGGGGGGGTCCAGCTTTGGCAGGACCAAGGGTTTCTCTTCCCTTTGGTGCCCAGCAAGGACATTCTCTGCTACATATGTACCAGGAACCATGGGTCTGTCCATGTGTACTCTTTGGATGGTGATTTGGTCCCTGGGAACTCTGGTTAGTTGGTATTGTTGTTCTTATGGGTTTGCAAGCCCCTTTATCTCTTTCAATCCTTTCTCTTACTCCCCCAATGGGGTTGGCTGCAAGTCTTAACTAACATCTTTGACTTTGAACACAGTTTGCTTGACCTAATTGTCTCTGTTTCCTTATCAGTAAATTAAGTACCACCTCCACCACCACCAGCAGCAGCATCACCACCACCACCACCACCAGCACCACCACCACCAGCACCATCCACTTATTCTAGAAAAGTGTACTGAGAATGGGTTAACTGCTAAGATGAAAACTTTACTATTGTCTATCTTGTTTAATGGCAGCCAGATTTCATTACTATAACACTCATTTTCTTTTACCATTTCTTTGGTTCCTTTGTCTCTAATGTCATTCATGACAATTCCCCAAATAAGCAGTCTTGCTCACTTTCCAAACAAGGGATGTATTTTATAATTGACAATTTCTTTCCTAAAACATAAAACACTCTTATGATTAATTTGCAACTCCACCATCACTTGTTTCCAGACAGAAATAGCCAATCACAATTACATATTGCTAAATTCCTAAAGGTTGGGTGTTTATACTTCATACTATTTGGATTTTAATGTAAACAAAACCAGATACCCATATCTTTAGGCTGTGCATCTGTGGTGGATTCAATCAAGTGAGGATCACAATACGTTTTTGTTGTTGATGGGCATTTTATATATGTATGGAATGTGTGAGTATGAGTGTGTGTGTGTGCGTGTGCACGCGTGTGTATGTGAATGTGTTGTTCAATACCATAATGACTAGCTAAAATAGATTTCAAATCAATGTAAATAAAATTGATAATTCATCTTAACAGTCACCCTCACCCACTTTTAAATATCCAGTGCTCCGTGGGAATAATGGCTACCATACTAAATAGAAGCATTTAACATATCCATGATAACAGAAACTTCTCACAGATGCTGTTGTTCTAGATGGTACTGGAATGAATGTTTTATGAATTTTAAAGTACTTCTGTATCTGAAAATTTTTATTACTTTAGAAAATGGTTATGAAAACCCATCAACTTTTATCAAATCAAAGACCAAAATCAAAACAAAATGATATCAAGATGTCACAGAATGTTTCTTGGGGAAACAAAGAAATGTCTATTCTGTCTCAGTAAAAGCACTGACATAAACGGGGAGACTCTTGTCAAGTCCAGCTTCTGTAAAGGAACATGGGGTGGGGACTCAAAGACCTCAGCACTCCTGCCTTGTCAACTCATGAACTGCTGCTGCACTATTGAAAATTCCCTCTCTTAGTTGGTTGCTTGGCTTATGTAATCCAGGGTAAAAAAGAAGTCTCATGAGAGTATCGAAGGTTGGTAAGCTGCTGTTTACTACCTAAAGACACAGTCTCTTAGGATCTCATGCAGGCGATTAGGCTACTTTGAGTCAAAGCAGCAATGTTCTCAACCCAGAAAAAGTAATGGAGCTTCACAAATAAAACTAGTAAAAAGGGTCATGTTTATTTAAGTAGTAATAGAGGCAGGGGCCGTTTGACTGACCAAGATTCCAACACATTCAACTGAGTTTTACTCTTAAGAATAAAAGAAAGCAAATATTTACAGATTCCATGACCAGTCCTTGAACTATAAATACTTGAACAGAATTCATGTTCCGATTTCTAAACTTCTTAAAATATGAAATAGGGACTTGGAGAAATAACTGGGAACTGGGTAGTTTTATATTAGCATTAGCTGTAATTGGAGCCTTTCAAGGGCTTTCAGTTGCATTTTAGAATACAGTTGAGGCTGCTTCAAATATCTTAAGCTTCATCTGACACTACTCGTCATTCTGTCCTAGCTCCAGCCACCCTGACCTGTGGTTCACTCATGGACACCGTTGGGTCCTAATGTTCTCCCCAACATACAGCACAGTGTGCAATACAAGACACACTGTGTTGTTGTTGTAAAAATATAAAAAATATAAAAAGGTATTGGTTGTCTTTTACTTCGCTGGGTCCACACCGCGGTGTCCCAAGATATCTGCTAGATATCTTGGCAGAAACTCATCCCAACTCCTCGGCGGCCCAGTGTCTCCTGTCGCTGCACACTTTCTTACACTCAAATCGTCACATAAAAGAACACACTACACAATAATCTTTGACCCAGTTGATAAGACATAATTGCCCACCTAAACATACAAAGCCCAGTACCATCCATCCTTAGGAACATTAATAACAACCTGTAATTACACAGAGCAGAATCTTAATGTCAGCCTCCATTGTCCTGCCACAGCTTCTCCCTCTCTCTCCCTCCTGTCTCTTCCTTTCTGTTCTTCTCCTCTTCCTTCAAACTTCTCTCCCCTCCCGCCCATCATTCCTTCTCCTTCAATGACAGGCCTCCTTCTCTCCTGTACCTGCCCCTCACCTGTATTTTACAAATTCAATGGGGGAAAAGTTTCTGATGAAGTCACCGGATTCCTGAGTATGTGACTAGGCAGTGGTCCTTGGGGCAGTGGAATTAGCATCAAAATACAGATAACTTCAGGGCAAACCTCAACACGGTGTGCTCCAGGCTTCATATCCTGGCGTGATCATTTCCTCAGAACTGTATCATGTGGCAAATCAATTTAAAATCACAACTCCTTTCATTTCCTGGTCTACAATCTCCCCTGCATTTACAACTCCATATTTGGTTATTACTTTGTCTATAGCCTGTGTCTGACACTACATCTGCTGAGTGCGTGGACCACACTTTTTCATCTCACCATTGATCCAGGATCAATTATTGGTGACAGTTAGGTATGTAATGTAATTATCAGTGAAGGAAAAAATGAAATCTCAGATGTCTACACAAGACACTGCACTGGGGAGGACCTATGGCTTTTACATTGAACTAGGTGTCTTTACTGCAGTTTGTAATTTAAAGATTTTTAACCTACCAAGATTTTGTAATTGAATTCATGAAAAAGGAGGCAGGAGAAGGGGATGGGGAGAGAAGAGAGAGAGAGAGAATTAATGAAAATATGAACAGGGAATCATGCACTCAAAAGACTAAAAGATCATTTTCAAAAAGTATTGCAATAAATTATCAAATTTATAATTTGTATAGGTTTTGAGGTTGAAGAGACATTTACATCTTGTTAGAGCAAAATTACAAGGAGAGTCATTTTTGACAAGCAATATGAGATTTGGTCAACTTTTGAGGCCAAAATAACCTGGATTTAATCTTCACTTAAAATACTGGAATAATGCTATTTTGAAAGTAGTAGGGATATTAAGACTGACACACCTGCCTTGTTAATAATTTGTAAAAATGTCATTAATGAAAACAAAAGTTAATTTTATCAATTTGGATTTCCTAGGAGCTTCTTAAAAAATAAGATAAGTATGGTATCGTTTTAGGATTTTATTTTCTATGTACAGTTCATGTCAACTGGCTGCAGAATTAAACACAAATGCAAGAAAATTAGAAGTAACATTAAAATGTAAAATGTGGTTGTATACATTGCTATAACTTTGTTTCCTTATACAACCAGACCTCAGTATGAAACTATATCAAATTGATGTAATGTATTGCTACTGGCATGGTTGTATTGGCACATGTATGGATCATTTACCTGTCAATATTCTCCGAACAGTTCAGTGTAACAACTACCTAGATTATATTTACACTGTATGAAATTAGAGAGGAGGATGCTGGTTTCACGCAAGCATCAGGTCATTTTTATAAGAGAATTGAGTATCTGTCAATTAGCTATTTGAGAAGGTACAGGCCATGGAACCAATTCCTGAAGACACAGAGGACAGATACATATGCAGACGACCTTGGAGAACTGGTTTATGCAGCCAAGCAACTGTTTGTGGAAATGGGCCAATTGTATGTGCACAGGTTTAAAAGAGCATTGAGGTTCTGTAAGATCATCATAATTCAAACTTCTCAATTCAGGTGATTGATATATACAAATCATCACCTGAGTGGCACAGAATTTTGCTGCCTTTATCATTTTAGCTCATAAAGTCATGTCTTGACCTTAATCTAATGTAATTTTAGAAACAGAATGGGCTTTCAATGGTTCTTGTGACTTGTTTATTTTGCTGTGTTGATAATTTCACATTTGCATCATAATTGGGTCTTCTAAGTTCATTGGCATTTTAGTTGGCTTTAGTAATCATTAAAGTGTTTCCTCTTTAGTCTAAATTTGGGTCTTGCTCACAGGGCCACTCATATGCAAACAAATCTATCAGAAGAAAAAAAACAAAGCTCTTCTCTCCATAATAGGGCTGATGTTCCTTTAGACCCTGGGGTTTGGGAATCCTTGTTGCTGTAACGTTGTTATACAGAGGGGACCTGAACATCTGGCCATTCACTTTGGGGGAAAACATGGGAACGTGTTCCCGAATTGTTTTAGGTCAATCAAACTGATGACTTCATCTGTGTGTGAAGGTGGATCTCTCTTGATTTACACTTTCCAAAAAAGTTTCTAATATGTAGTAGTTTTAAACAATCAATGCTTGATTTCTATATGGCACAGATAGAAGCAACTGATATTGAAGCTAGATAGTTCAGGTGGGTACAGTTCTTTTGGCTAGTTCTAATGTGTCTTGATGCATATATGACTTGTTTAAAGCAGTCAGAGAAGGCTTCTTTCAACTCTAATCTCTTTTTCCTCCCAAAGGGGGCATTGGGGTGTAAGTGATTGTTTTGACCCATTTTTACAAGGTCACTAAATCATCTACAAAATAAAATAAAAGATTCGCTATTTTATTTGGTAGAATGATGTCAGAACTATTACCCTTAAAAACAAAACAAACAAACAAATCCTTATCCATGGCTTAAACTAAGAAGGATTTTGGTTTTTTTAAAACTTTGAATAGTAATGGGGTTCAATATTATATGATATATTTAAATTATTTAGAAAAATTGACACATGGATCAAGTTTTCAATATAGAGTTAAATAGGTGGTTATATAAATAGCAATGCCCTCAGTATTTTATTTCCTAAGAATTATCACAGCCCCACTCTTACCTAGCACTAAGTAGGCTTTCAATATGGATGAGGCAGGTGAATCAAACAAGTACTTGAAGCCTCAGCAGTTAATCAACATGAGTTTGTATTTTGTATAAAACCCTTACTTAAAACAATTAAGTGTATATTTAAACCCAGTTCATTTATCTCCTTATAAATTATAGAACAAGCCAATTTTATTGACATCTTTATTTCTTGTTTTTTGTTTGTTTGCTTGTTTTTGAGCAATTTCATTATTTTATGTCTAATTGTAGTTTTCTTTATGTTCCTTCTACCGAGGTTTACATGTGGTTTTATATACCCAAAGTTTGTGACTTCAAGTTCCTCAGTATAGTGCTGTTAAAAGGTACAACTTAAGCAAGGTATTTAAGTTCCAAGGATGACATCTTCCTTAACCCACCCTGTTACAATAGTTTTTCCAGCTGGAAATGCCCTTGATATCTGCTAGAAATAAAATGTCATTCCAGACAAGATACTAAAGCTAGTGTCTACAAAATAAAATACAGGCCAAATTATCATGTAAGCAGATTCTACATCAGTTAAATAAAGCAAGCACAGACTGCATCAGGATTATAGATGTGATTCAGCAGCACACATATGACATGCTGTTATTTTTGTATATAAGATGTATGAAGGAACAAATAATATTTTCAATTTTCATTATGCTTTCTGAACACTAAATGACAAAGAGCACCCTGGGAATCTGTTATTAGATGATAATAGAACTGTTTTATTAGTCTGTCTCAAGAAACAGAGCACTTCACAAATATACCTAGAATTTCTTACCAGTGGTTGCACTAAGGACTTCTTTCCTCTGAGATTTATTAAGGACAAATCCTGAGTTGCAACCCAATAATCAAACAAGCAGAAAGAGCTGCAGGATCTTAAGCCTACCCTGCTCTTCAGATCCCCTCAGGGTATTATCAGGAAACAAATGTAGCTCCCCAAAGCCTTTGCACCTAAATTCAGCTCTTTTACTTTTTAAACCATATGTTCACCTAGGATGACACATGGTTTTCATAGAATTGTAATAAAGAGCTTTGAAAGTGCTAGCAGTGACCTCCTGGGAAGAGATTTTAACTGTATTTAATGAGATATAAGTCAAATCTATAAGGGACTGTGTAAGAACATTGTCAGTAAAAATATAAGTTGTTAAATATTTATCCTATGATACAACTCATAGACCACATGAAACCCAAGAAAGAAGACCATACCAAAGTGTGGATGTTACAGTCTTACCCAGAAGGGGGAAGTAGAGCGAGGTGGGGGGGGAGGTGGTTCGGACACCAGAGGAGATTGGGGAGAGGTATAGGGGGTCAGGAATTTGAAAGGAGAGCAGTAGTTGGAGAGGAGGAACTGGAGGTAGCTTCCCAGAGACCAGGGACCCAAGAGGTTCCCAGGACCCAACAGAAAGGACATTAGTCAAAATACAAAGGGGAGGTAGAACCTGTACGGACCATATCCAGTGGATAGGCACTGCCCCTGGTTGAGGAACTGGGCCACCCACTCACCTCAAAAATATTAATCCAGAATTCTTCCTGTCAAAAGGAAATGCGGGGACAAAGAGTGAAGCAGGAACTGAAGGAAAGGCCATCCAGAGACTGGTCCACCTATGGTTCCATCCCATTTGCAGACACCAAACTCAGGCACTATTGCTGAAGCCAAGAAGCCTCTTGCTCACAAGAGCCTGGTTTAGCTGTCCCCTGAGAGGCTCTGCCAGAGCTAGACCAATATAATGCTGATGCACGCAGCCAAACGTGGGACTGAGATCAGGAACCTCAGTGCAGGAGCTAAGGCAAGGACTGACAGAGCTGAAGGGGTTTGTATCCTCATAGGAAGAAGAACAATATCAACCAACCAGAGCTCCCAAAGCTCCCAGGGACTAAACCACCAACCAAAGGGTACACATGGAGGGACCCATACCTTCAGATGCTTATGTAGCAGAGGATGGCCTTATCTGGCATCAAAGAAAGAGGGGCGTGGGGGGCTTTGTCCTGTGGAGGGTAGATTACCTAGGGTAGGGAAATGCTAAGGCACTGAGGCAGGGGTGGGTAGACAGTGGCAGAGCACCCTCATAGAGGCAGGGGGAGGGGGAGGGAATAGGGAGTTTGTAGAGGAGAAACTGGGAAGGGGAATAACATTTGAAATGTGAATAAATAAAATAACCAATAAAAAATTAAAAAGTAGCTATCAGTTTCATCTAAATACCTTGTTGTCCAAGAAATGAATTTAAATGTAACTTACCTGCTTCATTATTTAATAATGCTACACAGGCATGCCTTGGAATAAAATCTTATAACTCATTATCTCTATTTTAGCTGCTGACTTTCTGAAATTTGCACAGCTCAAAATTGATAAGAAAGATATTTTGCAGACAAAGATTTCATGCAAGAGCTGCTGTGGAGTCACAGAGACCTGTCTATTCCAGCACCAAATTCAAAAATACAACATGCACGTCTAAAATATCATGTATTTATACAAAATAAATTGACACATGGCTAAACAGAAGTTGTAGTTTGAGTCCCCTTTCCTCCCAGAGGTTAATGTGTATGTGTACACGCATGCGTGTGTGCGTGTGCGTGTGTGTGTGTGTGTGTGTGTGTTCTACAGTTCCATTTCTCCAACAAAACATGAAATTTCAAAGAAATACAAGCTTCCTGTCATGCATTTCTTGCTGAAAAGAGCACATACCATTTCAGTCTGTCTTTAGAAAAATACCATGATTCTAGATCTTCACCATCATAACAATTTAGAAATTTAAAAATTAGCAATAGGTGCTTGGACCCGATTCCTAATGGGTCAGAATGGGAGAAAGGATGAAACCCAGACTCTACATGTTCACAAGCATACATGGGTTTCTGAAGCTGAAGAAAGGGCAATAACTAATGATTACCTAAGAATACATGTTGACTAGGTAAAAAAATTAGTCATCGATTAAATTTGAAAATATCTTCCCATCTTAACACTCTAATCCTAGTGCATAATTTTCAGAAACCTCATTTAAGGAACTATAAAACAAAGCAAAAGCACCAGGAATTGTTCCCACCTGTACAGGAAGGAGGGCCCACTACAATGTCCCTTTTCAGCCCCTTCTATTAAGCATGTAGCTACCGGCCTCTTCCTCTCGGGCTTTTGCAATGTGATATATTTCAACTAATAGAATTCTCGGAAGCATGGCAGATTCAGAGACTTGATGGTGCATAGTAGCATATCCTGTCTTATGGCTTTTCAAATCCTGTTTCCATTTGACTAACTGGGATAGCCAGTAAGGGTCTACACAGTCCAGTTTCCCCCAGTAAATGCCACCGAAAGACAGTCATTCAAGGGAGGCCTCTCAATACTAAACTGTCCCCAACCAAAATGGTGTTTAAGTGGAGCTGAGAAATTGAATCTAAGAGTCACTTGGAGAACTACCCAGCTTTCCTAGAAGAATTGCCAACCCATAGTACCACAATATAATAATTCTTTGCAGGGTAAAGAGCTAATATTGTTACAAACACTATGCTACACAGCAAAATCTAACTGAAACACTACTTTTGCTAGAAAGAAAAAAAACCTTGAGGACAAGAAATTTTGGAAGTTAATTTTGGCAGTGCTCAAGCTTTACTACTCTTAGAATAGTGTACATATTTCATTTGTGGACTTGACAAAGTGATAGATAGATAGATAGATAGATAGATAGATAGATAGATAGATAGATAGATAGATAGATAGATAGATATCCGGGGCAACATGAATTTAAGAAGTATCATTTCAATCACTATGACTAGAAAAATATAGTGGATAAAGGAGAAATTACTACTGCTATTTTCTAAACTAATGTTATTTCTAACTACATTCTAAACACTTATTCTTAAACCCTGATATGCCTTCACCCTCATCAAGAAGTTTCTTTTTGCAACCCATGGAATCTATTACAGAGATCGACAACTGCTCATCATGCAGAGAACAAGTGCCCACGAGATACCTAACTTCATCTCATGCATCTGCCACACAATCCCTACACCATGAGGTCATGGAGTGTTGCAGAAGAGTAGGAAGACACATAGTAAGAGCTAGATAGTGTGTTCTAACAATGACAAGGAAAATGATTTCATGGGCCCTCAACAATGCGGTTGCCTGAACAGAACCAACATAATGACTCCAGTAGATGGAGAAAATTCTACGAAGTTCTAATCAGAGATGCAGAAGTATGGGTGGTCAATGGTTGCAAGGAGAGGGAGAATTAGTTTCCTCAAAAGAAGAGCTCCTACACAGGTTGCCTAGTCTCAAGTATTCAGCCTTGGATGCGTATATTATACCCAAGCAATGTCAAGTTGACTCGTTATGTTGTATGTGCATGTAGATGCACATGCATACATGTGCAGCAGTAATAATTAAAGGAACAGACATCTTTAATTAAGGAGCTAAGTGTGCCATGGGAGGAACTGGAGGTGGTGGTGGGGAGAATGGGGCAGTACAATTGCAGTACTCATGGATGGAGTTCTCAAAGAATAAAATAAAATTTAAAAGGCCACACTTGATTTTAATCAAGTATCTCTGTACAATGTGACAAATGCAGAAAGAAATAGAATATAAAGTGAATAAAGTGTGTCTAGAAATAAACATTAAAAGTTCTGAAAGTGGGACAAGGGAACTGTGACATTTAGTTTTGACTCTTATAAAGGAAAACTTGCTTGCACTATTGAAGAATCTAAGTTTACCATGGTAAACTGCTTCCTTATGAGTCACTTTTAGGCCTAGAAAAGGTATGTAGGGCCATTGTGATCTATGTTAAGTATAAAAGTTCTCCTCACCAGGCAAGTACATATAAAACGTCAGAGCAGCAGACCAGAAGCATGTAAACAGCCCAACATATTTGTAATAAACGATTGGGCTGGTTTCTACAGCACTGTGGCTGTCATACGACATACATGATTATGAAACAAAAAGTGTTAGAGACTAAAAAAAATTACCCATGAATATCACAATAAATAGAAAGTATATCAAGGAGTTATCTAATTTGTCAATGATTTCTTTAGCATGAGAAAGCCTACCATTCACCATGGAGAACTTCAATATACAGGGTAGAAGGTTGTCTAAAAAAATGTATTTTCCTCTTAGGATTGAAACCATATTACCATATTTTAGTAGAGAGAAGACAACAGTTTCAGGCATTCCTGAATCAGACAATTTATAATGTGGTGTCAGTGACATTTAGGGAGGTGACATTTTAGATGAGATGTGAAAGAGGCAGTTATGTGGAATATAAGTAAGAAGGACAACAAGCTCAAAGAACTTAGAGCGTCAATGGAATTGGTCCTTTCAGAGTCGAAAAAGTAGCATGCAGGCAAGTTTTGGAAGGTATATAGACACAGGGCTGAAATCATAACAAAGAATTTTAAAACCGAAAGAAAAGAATGATACCAAATTAGAAATTAGAAAAATGATAAAAATGCTTGATAACAGTGATATTTCCATACCTCTGTAAAATTTCTTTTCTTTGCTTGTTATTTGTGCCTCGTATATATGTGTATGATCATACATGTTCAGTATAAGTGTTTGGGGAACAGTTGCCCCACTGTATATGTGAAGGTCAGAGAAAATTCCAATATCAACATAGGAATGCTGGAATTACAAATGTGTGGTTCAGTATCTGGTTATTCTGTAGGTTCTCGGGGTCTGAATTGGGGTCTTCATGATAACATGGCAAGCATTCTACCCCCTGAGCTATTTCCCAGGCAAGGAATTCTTATAACTTATGGAAACCCATCGATTAACAATAAAGGGACAGAAGAGAGTTCACTTACACAGAAACCTAGAGTCTCTAGTGGCACCGTACTGAACTAGATAAGAGAGTCTTTAAATCAAAACTATAAAATAAGAAAACAAGAAATGTCACTGTGTAAGAAAAAGAGAAAAGATACAGCTGATGAACCCATCAACAACCTTGTACAAATGAGACAATATAAGGAAAGAAATATGAAGCTCAATGTCCCTGAAAAAACATAAATGCAAAAATCCTTAACAGTGGCTATGAAGATTTTCTTTG
Source organism: Rattus norvegicus (assembly GCF_021556685.1). Lineage (NCBI taxonomy): Eukaryota > Metazoa > Chordata > Mammalia > Rodentia > Muridae > Rattus > Rattus norvegicus. The sequence continues at coordinate 65,962,960 of NC_141547.1, read as the reverse complement.
TACATCAAAATCATACCGTGATATTGCAATATTTATTTCTGGAACACGGAGATGGAAGAAGGTATATAATTCCATAAATGAATTGCATCCCATTAGAAGCAGGGAGGTCAGAAATCATACATCTACCTAAGATATGCACCAAAAGTTTGTGACAAACTAACCACTTCTTCGTGATGTTTACACTAAAATATTAGATATCAAAGACAGTAAAAACCATAGATGTTCAGTCCAAACTTTGCATGATACTGAAAAACAAAAAAATGTCAAATTTAAGATAGGAAAAAAGATTCTTCCAATTATCAGTTTGATCTATTTTCAGAGAGCTGTGTTATGATGGATTGAATATGAACTATTGCGAAGGCTCAGATCTCAGCGATGGTGATATCTGGGGAGGTGGTAGATTAGGAATTTGGGCCTCATGGAGAAAGTAGGTCACAGGGGTGTGCTGTGGAATCATGTGTCTTGTAGTCCTCTCCCCTCTCCCTTTTCTCTTTTTCCCTCTACATGGCTACAAATAGGTAAACATCTCTGTTCCACCATACCTTTCAGCAAGGATATTCTCAAAAATGTCTCAAATCAGACATAAAATTGATGAAGGCAGCTGACCATGAACTGTAACTTCTGAACTCATAGTCCAAGAAAAGTGTATTCTCCTTGAGGTTGCACATGGTCAAGTTTATTTTTTTGTTTGTTTGTTTTGTTTTTGTCATCCATAACCAACAAAGTCAGTGCTCTCTAGAGAGGGATGTTCTTTGGGACGAAGGAGGGCAGAACCCACAGACAGATTCATTATTAATTCCATAGAAAGACAGTGACCTGACAGGTTGGAGAGGGAAAAAAAGATGATCTGGGTGTAATTAGTTAGCTAAAAGAAAAATACATTGATTAGAAATACCTTCTTAACTCAAAACAAACAGAGATTAACTAAATCCCTTGGTGGTCAAGGGAGATTACTAGAACTTTCAGAAAAAGGAAAAGAATCACTATTAACTCTTGAGTAAGATCAGATTTAGATTTCTAAACAAGACCCTTCAGTAAAAATGACAAAACCAATCAAGTGCTACTGTGTGAAGGTAGCAGAGAAAAAAGGCAAGCAAGACATGACAAACAGCTATTGAAGGCAATATGTGAATATTGATTGAGGACCTATAACTAGAAAATAATGGCTTGTAAAAAAAAGAAGCAAAAGCATGACCTATATCCTAGCTATCTGGTATGGACTATTTAATTAATGAAGTACCACTTTTGTTGTTGATTTTCTTTTGAGAATACAACAGTAACTGCCCCCTCACCAAAATTTTTAATTTAAAAATTTTCCATACAGCATATTTTTAATCAAATTCTTACACAAATCCTTCTCATCTCTCTTGATGGTCTCTTTCTCCCTTCCCCTCCTTCTCCTTTTTCTCCAAACAAAAAAAATTGTATGCTTTTTGATTTGTTTCATGATTTTTGTCTGTTTGTTGGTTTTGTTTGTTTGTTTGCTCTCTCTAGAATTAGTACTATTGTATAAATAATTATCAAAAATTTGTAATGATTTACTATTAACTACGGAGTACCTTATGACTCAACCAAAGCATATAAAAAATAAATGGTGATGGGAGTGACCTGATTAATGCAATAATTCTGGAAGACGGTATCATGTCCCGCCTCCCAGAAGACATTCCTAAAGAAACATATGCACCAAGATACATTCATAAGAATGAATTTAATGTTGTCAGTGACAGAACAACCAGGTAACATCATGGGAGCTGGGAAAGATACATTGTAAGAGCCAGGGAACCAGAAAAGTGAGTTGCAAGTTTGAGTCACTAAGAAATGACAAGGAACCTATACCCATGATGCTTCAGCAATGACTGCTGAAATACGACCTGAATAATTACACCACCAATGGGCATGCGGACATTAAAGGAGGACGTTTTATGAGTCCTCATTCATAGGCAAAGAATTGTACACAAGCAATGAATGTGGGGAAAATAGTCTTCGGAAGAATAAAATAAGCACACTTACTGTTGCCCAAGTAGAGTGGTCAGTCCTGAAATTCTAACTCTGAAGTAAAGCTAAAAAGGACAGAACAGGATCTATTTATATATTTAGGTGTGCGCGCGCGCGTGCGCGTGCACGTGTGTGTGTGTGTGTGTGTGTGTGTGTGTGTGTGTGTAACGTTAAAAGACATCAGCATGTCAAGGCTAACAAGCTAAAGGGCCCAAGTGAAGATGCATCAATCCCACTTGAGAGGGAGAAGAAAGCAATCACAGGAGGGGGGATGGAGACTCCTGGGTGAGAAAGGTGACTGGGGGGTTGGGGGGAAGGGAACATGATCAGGTATTGGGGGAGGCAGAGAAGAAGCCCTGAGGGCCAGGAGAAAGAATGGAAACGGACAACTTCGGGAGGTAAGAGGTAGGGGACCCTCTAGAATGTACCAGAGACGTGAGGAGTAAGAGACTCTCAGAACTCAAAGGGAGGGACCTTAGATGAAATGCCCTACAGTGGGGAGAGGGAACTTGTAGAGTCCACCTCCAGTAGAATGACAGGGATTCACGTGGAGGAAATGGGGTTGCCATTCACAGTCAAAACCTCTGACCTAGAATCGTTCATGTCTGAAAGAACTGCAGGAACAAAAATGGAAATGAGCCTGAGGTAAAGGAGGTCCAGTGACAGGCCCAAATTGGGATCCAGCTCAAGGGGAGGGCCCAAGGCCTGATACTATTACTGAGGCTCACAAAAGGGGCTATCATGACTGCCCTCCAAATGTTCAACAAGCAGCTGAAATAGTCCGGTGCAGATATGAGCACCCAACCAATGGACATAAGCTGATGACATCTGGTTGAATTAGGGAAAAGCCGGAAGAAGCTGAGGAGGAGGGCAACCCCATAGGAAGACCAGGAGTCTTAACTAACCTGGACTTTATCTCCCAGACACTGAACCACCAACCAGGCTGCAAACACCAGCTGATATGAGGCTCCCGACCTGTATACATGAAAGACTGCCTAGTCTGGACTCAATCAGAGAAGATGCGGAAGATGCACCTAACCGTTTAGAGACTTAGGACCCCAAGGATTGGGCAGGCCTGGTGGGGTGGGGGTGGAGGACATCCTCTTGGAGATGGGGAGGAGTGAGGAGGTGTGGGGAGGGGGATAAAGACTGGAATGTAAAAAAAGATTAAAGAAGAAAAATAAAAAACAGTGAGAGAGGAAGTGGTATAATTATGTTTTAATTCAAGTTTTTAAGTTTTAAATAAAAAAGACCAGAACCAACATTGATCAATCAAAAACATAATGGAAACAACAAATGAAGCATACTTACAGCACCATTAAAAACTTAACTATGAAAATTAGTAAGCAACAGGAAATTATTTTTTTATGAATTGACATTAAAAATAGTATCTAGGAAATAAAATTATCACAAAGCAGTATCTATCATGCTTCTAGTATAGTCTATTCTTTATAGTTCAACTATAAATAATACTAAGTATTTCTTAATGGTACTTAATCTTTAGGGTTTGGTGATGAAATTAATTAACAGGCTCCTAAAGTTCTCAAAATCATCTGTTGTGTTTACACTGTTAGAGATGAAAAGAGAGTGCGTTGTTTGAATTCTAATACAATTTAAATACTACGGTACTTGTGTCTCATATAGCCCATAACAATTTTTAAATTACAGTGAGAAATGAACGCTGAGGCTCTTGTTACACTTCTTGATGGCATGTGCTCTTTCCTTTAGACACCTCAGGAAAACTCAATTATTATACATCAGCAACTTTCTCCCAAAAGTAGAAAAAGAAGAAAGAAGATAATTGCTTCCCTACAATCCGTGGATGGGAAGTGATACAGCCCGCTGGGAAAACCCAGTTGTTCAGTGATGCCAAGAGGTGTCTGACTTCACCAAGTTTTAGCCCAGGAGAATGGTGTTTAAAATCCTTTAGTTTTCTTCTACTTCATCATACATTTCCAGAATAAAGAAACATATTTTGAGTAAAAGAAATTATGAAACACGGAGGTTTGAAAATTTGCACCTAACTCCATGTCAAATATCACAATATTTCAAGGAGGCATCATGCTTCACACAGCAAAGGGAGCTGGAGGGTGCCTTAAAGTTATTCTTTTTTATCCCACATCTCACAAGCATATTTTAACAGTTAAATTATGAAATACTGTCCTAGTTTTATTCTTCTGATGCGATTACTATTGTAATTGAAAGCTACATGGGGTAGGAAATGGTTTACAGATCTTATACTTCCAGATCCCAATCCATCATTACGGGAGTCAGGACAGGAACTCAAGCAGAAACCACATAGGCTGCACCTTGCTGACTCACTCACTGTTCCTTCTCCACTACACTTCTCTTCATTGTAGGCTGCCATGCCAAGGGATACTGCTGCCTAACCAGGATCTGGGCATCCCACACCAGTTGTCAATCAAGACATGCTATCATAAAGATGTCCACAAAGAGTATATATAGTTCAGGAAATTCTTCAGTTGAAGGTCTCTTCTCCCAAATAAACCTGTGTTATATTAAGTCAACAATAAAAACTAAGCAGGACAAATGTCCACAAAAGTTTTTGTTTTTTCAAAATGAGTTTAATTTTAAATTTTGACTTCATCTAGTTAGAATGTGTCAAAGACAGAAGGCAGTCTTTATACATTAGATTTTTGGACTCAATGATACAAAACTGGTATCTGCCATTGTCATGGAAAAGCTTTTCTTAGAAGGGCATTCATATTTTATTTTTTAATGATCATTTTTATTTTAAGTGTATTTGTATTTTGCCTACATTATGTCTGATACAATTAAGGACAGAAAAAGAGTTCTGATCCCCTCCAACAGACATTATAAAGCTATGGTGTGGATGCTGGGAACCAAAACCTGCTCTGGGAACAAAAACAAATGCTCTTAACAGAGGAGTCATCTCTAAAATCTGCCATGAGTATTTCTAGTGAAAAAGAAATGTCTTTCCCACCTTGTACAGCTAAGCCAATTATTTTCAGGCACATCCCCCCGCCTCCATGCCTGTCATTTTGTGGAATTACAATGAATTTTGTTAAAAGCATTTCATAAATAATGAATTATGACAAAATTATTTATTACTCACTTAAAAGTCATAAAATATTAAATGCAAAATTTAAGGATGAAAAAGTCATTTCTAATTCCCATTCTTCATCTCAGATAATGAGGCGTGAATCTTCTACTGGTCTATGAAGAAGAAGATATTCAACTTGAATGCTTCCCTTGAGGCTGCAAAGGACAGGAAAATAATTCTTTTTCTCCTTTATAACCCAAGAAAAGTCAGGAGGCCACTTTAATTGTTTCTATGGTCTTGAAAAGTCACTCATATTTATACTGTGTGACTATGGGTCTATTGGAATAGTGACACTATAAATGTTCCCTGTAGCTCATAGGGCCATACTAATCTCCTCCTGCACAATGAGGAGATGCCATAGAATAATAGTGAACTTTTTCGGGAAAGCCAGGCCACACCGAAATTCTTTCCTTAATGAAGTTCTTCTAAGGATTGTGTTTGTCTATTGTTCTAACATTCTATATCCACTGATACATTAGGGATGATCATACTAATTTATGACTTACTAAAATTATAACCTGTGCTCTCAGTACATTACAAACATTTCTGCCAATATTGAACTTTATCAAAGTAATGAAATTACTCCTAAATATATGATTTCTTATCATTCATAATATGATATTTACTGAAATATTCTATTACTGTACCTCATGCAAATACTTCAGCTATTTAGAATATAGCAAGGATAGAAAGATATATTACTTTAGTTCTTTAAACTACTATAAATATATTCTGCAGAAGGCAGTATGTGGAACAGAAACATAATGATGCACTGTGGGGCTTCACACCAGGGGCTCGCCACAGAGATCTCTGGTCCATCTAGGTGCTCGAGTTCAGGCAAAGGGGAAAGAACTCAGACAGGGAGGGGGACTGCTTTAGCCACCTCTGCTGCTGGTGCTACTCCTTTCTGCCACTGTTGCAGTTGCTCCCAAGTGGCAGTGTTACAGCTCTTATGACAGATGCTCTTGGACGATGGAATAATTCCTGAACACCTTTCGTCCTCTGAACAGGATTCTTAAATACAGTTTTGGATAGGTCAGTGTCTGACAGCAGGTACCTCCTATTGGTTTAGCCTGAGATCTTGAGAATACCTCATCTACATATTTGGGGGCATGGCCCTGCTTGTGACCTGTGGTCACTTCCTCACCTGTGAAGGAGGGGTTGGGGCATTTCCCTACCTGACTGATCTGTCTCAAACCTCTCTACAGGGGTTTGTGGTGAGCTATAGCTGTGCGAGAAGGGCCTTATCTTCTGGAAGACTGGAAATGCTCCTGCTGTCCCTTTTAGGGTTCTCAGGGATTCGACCTGGTGTCAGGGTACATTTCATAGCCTGCCACCCTACAATGCATATCTATAATCCCAACATATAGGAGATAAAGACAGAGAGATCATGAGTACAACGTCATCTGCAGCTATGAAGAAAATTCTAATCCAGACTGGGTTACATGAAGCCTTATATCATAAATAACAACAACACTGGAAACTATGTGTCTAACAAAGTCATAAAGCCTAAGCACTGAAGATAAAATTCTACACTCTCCATTTTATGAAGCAGATTCTGAAACCACTGATATGATTAAAGTTTAAAACTATTTAGTTTATGTACATGATTGTGTACCTAGTATCTAAAATTGAATTAATAAAACAAAATTCAACTTCAATATGCTACTAGATTTTGCAACTTGCCATTTAACTTTAACAAAAACTATGTGTTAAAGTTCATATGATGCAACTATAAATTATACTGCAAAAATCTAAAGTTAAATATTCATGCCTTCCCGAGGGACTTTAAACAAATGGCAGAAATGTGGAGCATATGCTGTAATGTAAGTGCAGTGACACATTTCCCTCGTCTTTCCCACAAGAGAAAATAATTCTCCTATTTTTACATGAATGCATACTTATTTGAACAACAGGAGTTACATTTGCTATAAATCAAGAAAAATAGGTGAAGTACAAAGAATTTTTCTTTTACATTGGTACAGTTTCTTGATTACATACATAGTAGCATGGACGCCATCTCTCCCCTGCCTCCTGCCCCTTGCCCCCTGCCCCCTACCTCCTGCCTTCTGGCCCCTCATGAACTCTAGCACAATCACCAAAAGATCTCGTTTATAAACAAACTTCTTATGCAATTATTATCCCTTGAATCACACTGACTCTTCCCTGTTCTTCCATGCATACTACTGGGCAGACACACTCCTGTAGTGCACAGGGAAAGGGCATCGGAAGCACAGGTATCAGCTGAAAATAGAATAACAGTAGGCACAACTTTTGACAGGCTCTCATTCATTCCTAATATATGGAATTTGGTGATAGGTTCGTAGAGGATGGCCATTATCTGAGGAATACATCTATTTCTCCTTTTTACTGCAAACCACTCTGTGTTTGCTGCTCTCTGATTGCCATATCCTTTCCATTTGCCTGTGTAGAATAATCCATTATTGCCATCATGTAATATACTCCTAAGCACAGACATTGAAGAGAGAGAGAGGTTGCTGATTGAAGTGTAAATGGTTGAAAAGTCACGTCCCAAACCCTTGTGGCTACAGTGTACATGTGTCTGACTCTGAACAACTTATATTCTCTCTAATTGCAATACCTCAGTTTTGCCTTAGGGAGCAATGTTCCTCGTCCAGTACCATGCTAGAGCAGATTTTTCTTTCTTAGGTGAAAGGTTAAACAGTACTTTGGAATGTTATTGCCTTCCCCTTCAGCATAACTTGGACCTCAGAGAAAGTGAAAAGAACTAACCCAACTGTGAGTCATGTGTTGCCCCACCCAAATACAGCATCCTGAGCTCTGCCAGTTTCTGTACCAAGATTTTCATGGAGGGTCTGGGTCATTATCCAATGGATTTGAATTTTCTTTAGTAGAATGAGCTATCCTGTGTCACCAGTAAATTCTTCTATGACTTGTGATATAGAGCACTGTTTCTATTACTAAAAATCAAACTAGACTAAATAACATTATGATGGTATTAATATTTTTTGCAGAGAACCATCTGCTCCAAAACTGTTCCTACTTAGTAGTCACTAGTAGGAGTTATTACAAAATGCTTTTTATGTGTCTTCCAAATGCTTGTTTCATAAAATTTATTTTTAAATAATAATTAGGGCCTTTTTTTTTACTTTAACTCTCCTTGTAAGCTCTTGGCAGAATTCTAAAGTATATTCTTTCTTCAAACACTCATCGACTAAGGCAATCAATGATAAGAAACCCATTTTAGGAATCTTGTAACATTTTACATTCTTAGATATGCATTAGAAGCTCCATGTGAATCGTTTTATTCAAATTCAGCCACCAGAAAGGAATTATCTCAGACCATCACTAACAGATGGTCAATTGGTCTTTTTTTAATGCTCATTAGCAGGAAGCTGTTGGCTCCTTTAATCGACCCATTACATTTTGATAGGACCCTATTACGTGAATGTTCTTCCATATGTTGAGACAGGATGTGATATGACACCTTACTTCACCTTTCTATGCCTCTCCCATTTCATGCTACCCCAAGACTTCTTTCAATATGTCCTATTCTGCATGTCTGAAGACTTCTATCTGGTTATATTTGAAAGATCTTAAAATAGCTTTTTAGCATTATTGAGCATGTCTTCTAAAAGTGCCCCCACACAAATGACTGAGCCACATGAAATATATAGGTCAAGAGTTTCTTTTCAATATTTGAAGGTTTCTGATAGTAAACTGAAGCCCATGTTGTCAATAATCAGGAGATTAATCTGAAAATCTATTAATAATCAAAGATAATTATATGTAAAATACTAAACATTAAGTATTATAGGTAGACCCTTTAAGGGGGGTACAAACAGAATCACTGAAATGGTTCAGTGGGTAAGGGATCCAGCCATCAAGCCTGGCAGCGTGAATCCAATTTCCAGAACACACATGGCAGAAAGAGAGAATGAACTCCCACAAGTCCTCTTGTGACTTTGGCATCTGTCTGTCCAATACACATAAATACACAAATAAATAAGTAAACAGAGGGGTAATTCCTAACAAAATATTTGAACTGAAGATGATACGAAAAGAAACTTCTAATATCTATGTAACCCAAAGAGATTTCTTTCACCCAGTAACAGATGTAGCAAGTCTTAATGACCTATGCTGGAGACCACCAGAAACTTTCTTTTCATGAGTCCTTTTCTCAATAATTGACACCAATCACAAGACACCACAGGACATGATAGAACCTGAGCACACTAAGGGAGGAAAGTTTGAAAAATTCCTGATACTGATTATCAGTGAAATGACTTAGCTCAGATCCCAATACTAATTCTTCATGACTCTGAATCTTGCATGTAATTAATGTAATGTGTATATACTTTTCTGCCATGTATGAAACATCTCTGAAATCATTCAGTTACGAAGATGACCTATATTTTACATAAAAGCTTTACAAAATAAGTTATTTGCTACTTACATTTATATAGTTACACATATGTGGGTGTGAGTGTATGTATGTGGACATGAATGCTATGGTGTGCATGTTGGTTATCTTCTCCTATTATGGGAAATCTAGGGATGGAACTTGAATCATCATGTTTAGGAGCAAGAACTTCACCCACTGAAATCCTGACATTTCTGTGGTGTTTTTTTTTAACTAGCATACTAAGCATTAGAATTCATTATAGAAAAACTGAATATCTGCCTTCAGAAGAATGAAATTAGGTTCCTATCTGTCTTCCTGTTCAAAATCAATTCAAAGTGAATCAAAGACCTTAATTTAAAACTAGAAATGCTGAAACTTCTAGAGGAAAACATAGTTCAAGATACAGGTATAGACAATAATTTTCTGAATAGGACTCCGATAGCACAGGGGAAGGGCACAAGAATTAACGAATAGGCTACAAGAAACTAAAATCCTCTGTGTAGCAAAGGAAATTATCAGTCACACAGAGTCAAACTACAGAATGGAAGACAATCTTTTCTGACTTTACCTCAGACAGAAGTCATTATCTAGATAATAACTATATAGATCTAAAATCTAATTGCAAAAATTTAACAAAAAATAGCAAAATGATACTAATTATTTAAAAGACATGCTTTGAGTTTTACAAAGATGATTTATATTCCCCGAGCCTTCTGTCCTGCAGTCTCCACATGACACATGGATGAGACTTCTGAGGCCATGTTTGTCTCCAAATAGAGATTACTCCGAACATAACTCAGAGCTGATGATTAAGCAATGACTATGGATGTGGGGCTAAAAGCAATTTGCTTATGTTTCTCTGTAGGCTCTGGAGCTTGGATTTCTGTTTGTACTTTAACATCTTCACCCATGAGGGAAGATAGCAAACTTGCCAACTTGAGATGATATAGACCAAGTTTAGAGTCAAGGAATTATTGTGGACCCACAAACTCCCTGGAATGCAGAAAGTGCCAAAAATGTGTTTCAAATCCATAACAATCTCAAAATTTAATTTTATATTTATATTTATATTTAATTAAAATAAGACAGAAGCCCCCATTCCTACAATATATGTTCCCTTTACATCAATGACAACTAGAACAATCAATTTTATATGGTTCATCTTGTCAGTGTCTTGTAGATACTGAGTTTACACTTAGCAATAGCTGTATATATTTACTATGAGAAGACAGAAAGGAAAACACTATCTGGTAAAAGTTGCCTTTTAACCACTTTCTGTATCACAGATACTACTTTAATACATTATGTAACCTTTATTACCTCATGTAATGTTACCATTGGCATTATTTGTCTTTCCGTTTGCAGATTAAAAGACCTTGGGGTGAATTGCTAGTATTCAGGGCTTATCCATCCTCAAAATACAGCACATGTCCTTTCGGGTAAGAGTTACCTCACTCAGCATAATATTTTCTAGTTCCATCAATTTGCCTACAAAACTCAGGATCTCCTTGTTCTTCGTAGCTAAATAGTATTGCATTGTGTAAATGAACCACATTTTCTGTATCCATTCTTTCATTGTGGGACATGTGTGTTGTTTCCAGGTTCTGGCTATCACAAATGAGGGTGTTATGAACATAATGGAACATGCGCTCCTGTGGTATGGTGGGGCATCTTTTGGGTATATGCCTAAGAGTAGTCTAGCTGGGTCTTCAGATATTTCTGAGGAAATCAAGATTGATTTTTCAGAGTGGTTGTACCAGTTTGCAATTCCATCAGCAATGGAGGAGTGTTCTGCTTTCTCTACATTCTTGCTAGCATATGCTGTCACCTGAGAGTTTGATCTTAGTCATTCTGATTGTGTAAAGTGGAATCTCAGGGTAATTTTGATTTGCATTTCCCTGATGACTAAGGGCTTTGAAATTTTCTTTAAATGCTTCTCAGCCATTCTAAATTCCTCTGTTGTGAATTCTCTGTTTACTTCTATACCCCATTGTTTACTGGATTGTTTGGTTTTTTGAAGGTTAGCTCCATGAGCTCTTTATATATTTTGGATGATGGCCTTCTATTGGATGTGGGGTTAGTGCATGGCACATACTAATGGGTGGATATTAGCCCCAAAAGTACAGAATACTCACAGAACTCAAGAAAGTTAACAAGTAGAAGGGTCCAAGTGAGGATGCTTCAATCCCACTTGGGACAAAGAAGAAAGCAACCATGAGAGGCAGAAGGAGAGAGGGACATAGGTAGGAGAGGATAAGGGGAGGGAAAAGGGGAACATGACCAGGTATGGGAGGGGAAACAGGAATGAAGCCCTGAGCGCCAATAGAATGAATGAAAACAGACAATCTTGGGAGTTGTCAGGTGGGGGGGTCCTTCTAGAATGTACCAGGGACCTGTAAGATGAGAGACTCTAAGGACTCAAAGGGAGGGACCTAGAATAAAATACCCAACCGTGGGGAGAGGGAACTTGTAAAGTCTAGCTACAGTAGAAAGACAGGACATCAAGTGGAGGGATGGGGTTGCCATTCCATAGTCAAAAACTCTGATTCTGACTTGTTGCTGTCTGAAAGAACTGCAGGGCAAAAATGGAGAAGAACCTGAGGGAAATGACATCCAGTGACCAGATCAAATTGGGTTCTACCTTAAGGGGAGGCTTCAAGGCCTGGCACTATTACTGATGCTGTGTTGTGCTTACATACAGGACAACAGGCAGGATGGCTGCCCTCTGAGAGGGCAACTGACTGAGAAAGATACAGATACTTTCGTCCAACCGGTGAAGTGAAGTCTGGGACCCATGAGAAGGATGGAAGACGTTTGGGAGGAAAGTGACCCCATAGACCAGCAGTCTCAACTATCCTGAACCCCCAAGATCTCTCAGACACTTTGCCACCAACCAGGCAGCATATACAAGCTGGTATGAGGCCCCCAACATATATACAGCAGATGATTGCTTAGTCTCGCCTCAGAGAAAGAGAAGATGCACCTAACCCTTGAGAGACTGGAGGCCTCAGGGAGCAGGAAGGTCTGCCTGGGATGGTGGTGGGTGAGGTGGGGACATTCTTTCAGAGATGGGGAAGAGGAATGGGATGAGGAACTGTTTCAGGGAGAATTGGGAGGGGATTAAAGAAGGGACTATAAAAAAGATTAAAGATGTTTTTAAAAAATACAGCACATTTGTATTTAGAAGAGTAGTGTGACTGGGAGGGCTCCCCTACGTTTCCTTCTCCCCAACACACAGAACTCAGAAAGGACTTTCCTTACCTTCCATGAAGCAGGTTCTAAGACCATTCCTAGATGGTCCTATATGTACAGAAAGAAAAAGAGAAGCCTTACCCCTGAAATCATGAGGATATAAAGACAATCTTATCACCTACAAGCCTTATTGAGTTCTCCAGCTTCTGCCTGTTAAATTATAGTCACTTTGAATAATTATCTTTCTTCATGACCTTCTTTATTGACCTTATGTAGAAATATACAAGTTCTCTTATCACTTTGGTCTTTCTCTCCTTATAAAGGTCTCAGATCATATTAAAATTATATGGAATGAATTAGCATGTTATATCTTAACCTCTCCTTTTTTATAGAAGTCTCAATTATACATTTAAGACGAGAAGGAAAGAAAATTTTATCCCTTAGAGTTAATAAATGACAAAACTAGGATTTTATCTTTCTCCATCTGATATTTAAGTTCATATTCTGTGAGAGAAAGTATGATTCCAAAGTGCAGAAGAGTTTGTACTTCAATGGAAATGTGTACTTCAATGGAAATAAATTATGTGTACATATCATTACTTGATGTAAAATATCTTAATATTGAATCATCTCCATTATCTTAAAAAAATTCTACCAATACAAGGCTACTTATAATTGAACCGAATTTCATGTTTTCTGGACTCACTCAAATTTTTTTGACCTGGAAAATGGCATGTTCTTTAGTAACAACCTAAAACTAAAGATATCATGACAGAGTAATATTTTATTTATGAATTAGTCAGATTTCATTCCTATTTCCTGTTTCAGACACCTAGAAATTAGGTCTGCTAAAAATCCTTTGTTGGAGAAAGCACTGACAAAATTACACAGGAGAAGAAAAGATGTGCAAGTGGAAGGCCCATGGATCAGCAGAGATGTACAGGTGGAAGACCCATGGAGGGTTAGAAAGTCATTATCATCACAGAGCATGCTGGATGATAAAGCCAGTGGAAGAAGAGTAGAAATGTCAGAACTGTAGAGGGTACAAATCTGAAAATACTGAAAATATGAAGGGAAGTATGGATAGAAAGGGATAGAGCAAAAGACCCTGATATAAACGGTAGGCACACTTTCAATACTTTTATTAAGGGTAGCAAAATGTAGACCAACTTAACACATTGCAAATAGCTCAAAAATTGAGTTCCCTGAGCTTATGACCATTAAATCTCTACACCTGGAAGTCATCAATGATTGTAAAAGTGGATCTTAAATACCTGGTCATCCCATACAGCCAACTCTGCTACTTAGAACTTTGATGTAAATAGACAACAGAACATACCACAGTATCAATATACAAATATTCAAGACATCCAATTCCTTTCAATGCTTTTGTTTATGAATTACCCATCCTTTGTTTTCAAGCTTAACAACAACAACAAAAGAAAAAGAAAAAAAGAAAAAAAAAACAAAAACAAAACCATCAGATGAAAGAGGATTTATCCTCCCAGAAAGCTTGTGGTACATGCACTCCTCCATTTCACATGAATGAATTTGAATGCTTTCTTCTTGAAAGTCTGGTGGTTTCAAGCATGAATGTCATGGAGTACCTCAAAGAGACTCATGGCATTTTACAAGAATATAGGACATGAGCCATTCATATAATGAAGGAAACATTTTATAGGAATGAAAAAAAGCACCATAATTCATTAGTTTTAAGGTTGTACAACTAGATATGCTTTATATATCTTATATGACTTGTTCTTTGGGAAGCAAAAGAGAGGGGTATGATAGAAATCTTGTTGTAGTTAAAAATAGACCAACAACACAAAAATAGCAACTCTGACAGGAACTCCAGTGACATGGCCTCTTCTGAATGTTTCTTTATTATATTTCTACAGGAACCAAACCATAATGTTTACCTATTGATTAACAGAGTCTAGGGATTGAAAGCTACTGCTAGCTTGCATGGATTTTATTCCCCTGCCTTCCCAAGTCTATTGATAGAGTGAAAAATGCCCATGAACTAACCTAGGCACTTCAAGAAAATCTAGAACCACTCCAAATCCCATTCTTTCTCTATTGTTATAAACCATATGTATTTCGGTAAGACATAGCACTTAAAAAATCTCATAACATGTATTTCATGCTTTAAAGAAATTGATGGAGCCAACTACGTCTACTTTAAGGACTTGGTTCTGAAATTCCCTAATAAACAAGGTTCAAGGATGTTTAACTCTCTCTTATAAAACAGTATAGTATTGACATTGAATAGTCACATATCTTTTAATATAGTAAAAATTATCTCTGTATTACATACAATACCAAAATATAATGGAATGCTCCCTAAGTATCTGATATACTGTACTTTGAGAATACTGACATGAACAGAAATTTCATGTTCAGTAGAGATGTAACCTTATTCTAATATTCATGGTCCATAGTTGCTTGAATGAATTGTAGATACAATATCTGAAAGTATAATAAAATGAAAGTTTCACATAAAAAAATTCTAAAAAAGTTATATATTTTGATATATTCTTAGTTTATAATTTAATCTAGGGGATAATATCAATGCTTTACGTAGTCTAATATTCACTGCAAACCACCCCACACCACCCTGCACACATACTTATTTTATGTTTATTCCTGTGTTTCTAGACACTACATCTCCTTCCTGAGAATGGGTATTTCAAGTGCTTCCCAGCACAACTTCTTTTTCTTATGATACTTCTGGCAAATGCCTTATAAGGGGCCGGTAAGCATTTTAAGCATTATGGGCTACATAGTTTTTTGTCATAGTTATCAACTTTGCTGGCACAGCACAAAAGCAGTGACAGACAATATGTAAATGAGTGTGGCTGTATTCCAGTAACACTTTATTTATGGACACTGAAGCTTGAATTTCATGTCATGTTTTTACAAGTCACTAAATGTTACTCTTATGCTTTTTGCACTTTCTTAAAAATAAAAATATTCTTAGAGAATGCAGGGTGGCTTATGTCTGTACTGGCACCACTCTGGAAGCCACCAAGGAAGGATTACCAAAAAGTGAAGGCCAGCCTGAGCAAGAGAAAGAATTATAAGCAACCTGGGCTAAGAATGAAACTTAGCTCTTAGCTAAGGGAAATTAGCTCTTAGTGTAGAGGGTTTACAGCAGTGACAGTTGGGCTTTGCTGCCTCTGTCTAAGTCTAATCGTGATTCTAAGTATTTTTCTGCTATAATAACAGTAGCTTTCCCTTTAAACATATTTACCTCTTTCTTCGCAACTATTTGCATGACTAAACAGGAAATGGTGTCAGACCCTGACAGTTTTAAAGTAACGTAATTTACTTTTTGAACAGTTTTTTATCAGTGACCCAAAATGAATTAACCCTTTCATTTTCAAGCATCTCCTGGCAATGGAGTCAATGACCATACTTAGAATATGCACACTCTGCAAAGTGAATTCTGGTCCATCCACATAAAGACACATGGGGTACTTAGCAATATCTTCACCGGATATCTGGATAATTCTTTTCTAGTTTCCTCCATGAAGTATTTGTCATTTTCTGCCTTTAAAACAGCATACTCAAATATCAGTTTTCCAGTATCAATTTGGTTAATTCCTCTGGCTTGCAAAGTATTTTAGCTTTAAGTAATTATCTATTTAGAGATATCTCTCTCCCTACAATAATCTATCTCCCAAGTCAGTTATATAATGTATGTCATATAGGCAGTGGTCCCATGACTAAACTTTTTTGCTGCTAGCTAGCAATTTTTTAAATACTAAAAAGCACTGATCACCTAGCTAACTGCTAATTATACTGTAAATTAATTTCATATGTAGTGGATATTTAAATACCATACCCATTCATGTAATTCATCTTCTGTATATTCTTTGGACATTTTCTATAGATCTATTATTTCTTTTTAAGCCTTTGCCCCAATTTCTATTTTTAGCCATGACATCAATATAAAGCTCAACATGTTTTAACATTTATAACTATAATAATAATCTTACTTATCACAAAAATATTGTGGAATTATTTTCAGAAATACACAGTATCTCTGTACCTGTACATGTTCACATATGTGGCAGGGGCTCCCCAAACAAAGAATGAAGTGTTCATGCATGCAATTAGAAACCATTCTTCAAGTCTGGGCTCTGACTCCTCATATGTCTATAATCTTTGGCAGGTCAACTAAGCTCTACATACTTAGCTTCCTCACATGTAAAAAAACAGATGGAACTCACGACAGCATGTGATTCATGGAATTGTGAGGACTGCATGAGTAATGACATGGAGTTCATAGAGGAATGCCTAATATCACAGTATCAGTCAGCAAGTTCTGTATCTTTCTATTATTTGTATGTTACTCAGATATGTTGAGTCCCAAATCTGAACTCACAGTCCCCTGAGAACTTCTGTCTTGCCAAATGAGCATCTCAGTGGTTTTGCTGATCCTGCCTTCTGGAAGCTTAGCTATGGGAACCCAAAGCTCTGGAGGCTCTGAGTTTTGTCGAGTATTCTTTAAGAGATGGATAAAATAGTATCCAATGTCCCGTGCCTATCACATGCATCTTAAGGAATAACTGTGGGGGAAAACATTTTTCAACTTATTAGGGCAAAAATAACTAAGAAAAACATTGACTGTACACTGAGAAGCATGATCCAATCTGTACTATGTGAGGGCCATAGGAATAAACTCACAAGCAAGAGAGAAGGCCCAGAGCAGAAAGGGTCCTCATAAGGCCACTGCTGTGCGGAGCTGCCTTAATGAAGAATTTTGGTTTTTGTGCACCCCAGGCAAGTCACTTTGGATTCCTGCTCCTGTTGAAAGGCTATAGGGCCCGTGCATCAAGTTATCACTCTGGTAACCACCTACCTTGTTATAACAACATACTTCCTTTTCTTCTGTACTTGCTCCCTCTCATCTAATCATTGCACCAAACTCGGTCCTGTTAGGCGGATTCAACAATGAATATATAGCCAGAGCCATTGACATAGCAGTTCTTTATCACTTGGTGTTAGTCTACCTTAAGAAGAGCCACATAATTCACTGTAATGATGTCACAAAGCTTGTACAGGGGGAAGTACATAATCTGTTATCTGACTTTCAATACCAACCACTGATACCTAGCAGGATAAAAGGAACAGCACAGGATGAGGGCAAGAGCCTTAGTCCTTTCACTTCAACTATACCACTTTCACTAGAGATTAATCGGACCCGATACTAGGATTCCACATCTAATAAATACAGGAATCCATGTAATATCCACTTAACCTAATACACAGAACTGCTGAAAAGAATAAATGAAATGCCACACATGGGAATATTTATTAAATATGATTAAGAGTATTACCAACATTTTCTCTAATAACTAAATTGCTCTTTGTGCTCTAATCCTTGCCTTGAGCGCAGATAAAAATTTCTTTCTGGGCCTGAGATTTCAGTTCTGTAGTTAGAAGAGCAAATGCTTGGTGCTGTGTTGTCATTCCTCATAGCAAGCATGCTGTATTCTCTTACCTCACCTTCTCTGCAATTTACTGTGCTCCTTCCCCTCTTCTACTCTCGGATTTCCTTCCTCATTTCCTCCCTTCTTCTCTCCTAAATCTCTTCTCTTCTCTCTTCTCTTCTCTTCTCTTCTCTTCTCTTCTCTTCTCTTCTCTTCTCTTCTCTTCTCTCTCTCTGTCTCTCTCTGTCTCTCTGTCTCTCTGTCTCTCTCTGTCTCTCTGTCTCTCTCTGTCTCTCTCTGTCTCTCTGTCTCTTTCTCTGCTAAATTTCATTTTCTTAGTGGTCACTGATGCCCTTACTTGAGTCAGAATCCCACCGTTTTCTTTCTTTTATTTTTTTTTATCTTGGGGGCAGTGGGGGGCCATTGTAACCTGCTGGCTGCAAAGCTCAGATCTTAATTTCCTTTTGGCTTTTGGTCTGCACCCATGTGTTCAGCTCTGCGGAGGAGTCTCCCACCTCTGTTTCACTTCTTGGCTTGGCAGGCTTTTGAAGGTTCAGCATTGTGGGAAGTCTCACTCTAGCTAATTAAAAAGGCTAAACTGCTCAACAGCGCAGGATCGGCAGTGGCCTCTTGAGTTTCATTAATGAATGAGTACTTTTTGCTTCTTGAAATGAATTGCTAGTCCTACTGAAAGCACATGGCACTATCTTCAGTACAAGAATCCAAAATAGAAGGGTGCCGAGGAAGATGTGTTCAGGTTGCCTCAGAAAGTGAGGAGGAGAAGCCACAACAGACAGCAAGAGTTATCTTGCTAGTAATAGATGGGTCCGGCTCTGGCTCAAACCCTTGGCTAATGTATGGCTTCCAGAACACTGTTTTAAGTTTTTTCCCAAGATAGGGTCTCTCATCATAAAATGAATGCATTAATACTTTTTGTGAAAATATTTATAAGGGGAAAATGTACACAAGAAACACAGTGTACTCTGGCTTTCCTTATAAGAACATTGCTCTAAAAACCTCCAAAAGCCTGACCTGCCCAACTGTCACATCATTCCTACACAGACATGTATGCTGACTCTTTGATGATGCCCACAACATAAGTACTCCAACTGATTGGACTACTTCTGGTGAATATTTCCTTCTGGTGAATATTAGCATAATGTAGAACATATATCCTAATGCATTGTGGCTTAGAAACCACGCATGTTCAGGTATGGCACTAAATATCTCACTGTAATGAGAAGGTGTTTGAATTCCAAGAACAAAACTCAGGGACATACTTGGAGAAATATATTTTCAAATGATTTTGCTGTTATTCAAAACATTATAAGGTATGCCATCTAATTTGGCTATTTTGTTATCAGGCCACATAATCAACCTCAAGGGTTCAAAGTCTTATTTGAAGATGATTCTTAATCAAAATATAACAATTAATTACATAGCTACAAAAGTTTTCCATTATAACATACAGTGAATATACACACTGGTTCGCACCAGCACTTGGCAAGCCGAAGGATGGCCTTGAGTTGGAGACTAGCTTAGAATTCCCAGTTAGGTCTGGGCCAAGCTGACTAAAAATTGAGAGTCTGTCTCATTAAAACAGAACAAACAAGCAAAAGTATGGTGATAAAGTAGGTGGTAGACTCGATGTAGAGGTTTGTTTGTCTGTGGTGTCTAATGAGTGTCACAGTATATTAAGTAGAATATGATTAGCAGTCTTGTGTCATCTGAGACTTCATTCTATATTCTAATCCATCCTCTACCCTTTGCTGTGGAAAAAGAGTTGGAGAGTGCTGATGGTTCTATCAAGTATGCATATCTTAAAAGAGGGCATCGTCAAGAGACAACATTGAGATGACCCACTGTGTCCTCTCATGATCCGTGTTAGAAGTGGCTTTTCCCTAATATCTCTTTTGGTCCTAAGTGTGCATCTTTGCAGTCTGCCTGCACATCAATCAGAAAAGACACTTATCCAAATAAAGCAGTTATTGAAACGGGGCTTCATAGAGTTATCGGCAGTTCAAATCAGCTGTGATTAGTGTGCACTGACGCCACCCAGCAGGGACAAAGATCAATTGGAAACATTGATCTCTATATTTTATTTTGCTGTCAGAGGTAAATTAGTTATATATCACACATGAAGATTCTTGCAAAAACAGAACACTTACCTGAATGTATGCCAAATTTAGATCATTATTAAATTTTCCTTAACAGAACACAGAGAATGTTACATGCAAAAACTTTCAGGGAATACAAACTACTCTTGGGTATTTGTGTGCATATCTGTAAATTATAATAATAGTGAACCAATTATATATTAGCATATTTAAAATTTGTGTGTGAGAAAGAAGGGAGTGGGAAAAAGAGAGAGGTTTTAGTAATGCAAGCTTTCATGTGCAATGCACATATAGGACCCTGTTGGAGAAATTAGAGAAAGGACTGAAAGAGTTGAACGGGCTCGCAACCCCATAAGAACAACAATGCCAACCAACCAGAGCTCCCAGGGACTAAACCACTACCCAAAGACAATACATGGACAGACCCATGGCTCCAAATGCATATGTAGCAGAGAATAGCCTTGTTAGAGCACCTGTGGAAGGGGAAGCCCTTGATCCTGCCAAGGCTGGACCCCCAGACTTTTGGTGGGGAGCAATAATGGGGGGGTAGATGGGGAAGGAAACACCTATATAGAAGGGGAGGGGAGAGGTTAGGGGGCTGATGGACAGGAAACTGGGAGAGGGAATAACATTTGAAATGCAAATAAGAAATATCCAATTTAATAAAAATGGAAGGAAAAACCCACCAAATAGATTGGATCAGAAAAAAACAAAAAACAAAAAAACAAAAAACAAAAACAAAAACACTAAAAGCAGAGAACAAGGAAAGAATATTATAAGCTGTAAGGAAAAATGGCCAAGTGGCATATGAAGGCAGACCTCTCAGAATTACAACAGACTTCTCAACAGACACCCTAAAAGCCAGAAGATCCCTGGGTAGAGGTCATGCAGACCCCAAGAGAACACAAATGCCAGGCTACAAAAAAATTTTTACATAGCACTAGCTGTAATACAGAGAAAAAAGAACTTAATGTTACAAGAAAGCAGGAATAAATCAGATGTCATATCATAATGTGATAGTTTGCTTATGCTTGTCCCAGGGATTGGCAATATTAGAAGGTATGGCCTTATTGGAGGAAGTGTGTCACTGTGGGGGATGGGCTTAGAAACCCTCTTCCTAGCTGCCTGAGGATGAGCAGTCTGTTCCTGGCATCCTTTGGGTGAAGGTGTAGAGCTCAACTCCTCTCGCACCATGCCTGCCTGGATGCTGCCATGTGTCTGCCTTGATGATAATGGACTGAATCTGTGAACCTGTAAGCCAGCCCAATTAAATGTTGTCCTTTATAAAAACAAAACAAAACAGAAACAAAAAACAAAGAAGACAATTTAAATTTAGTTATATTGATTAAAGGTGATTTATAATTTGCATATTTGAAATTATGCATATTAAAAATTTTGCATATTAAAAACTCTTACAGAACCAAAAGAAATTCAAGATATAGCAATGGAAACAATTTTTTTTTACTGAAAAATATAACAAAACCTACAAGTCTCATCTAGAATTCACCCCCAAGAAATACCTGAGTGTTGTAGATGTTGAACATGTGCCAAATTAAAAAAAAGTCAGTAAGCAATAACAAGGATAAAAGCCCTCAAGCAGAGGACTATGCTAGAGCAACTCAGAGACGCTCCGGAAATGTCTAGTTGATGACTAAAACAATGGCCTTTTATGGCTTTTAAAACAATACGTGATCATTTTACTTCAGTTGGATTCAAATGAAATGGTTGTGAAACTGAACTTCCTGTCACGTGAGCCATGCACTCTGGCACTTGGGACTTCTAGCCCCAGTTAATGAAATAAGTCTTATATCAAATGAGCATACGGCATTCACTGATTCAGATCTGACTGATGTCTATATGCTGATAAGTCAAAGCCTGTGGTCATCAGACTGCTTAAGGATTTACTGGGCCCAGAGTGACAGAACCTGACTATGCACAAAAAAATCCCACCAGCGAATCAAAAGAACACAATAACCCCATCATAGTGATACATAGTGACACTTGGACAGGTTATCAAGTCTGGTGTTCAAGGAGAGGTGCTGCAGCAAAAAGCAAAAATAGGAAAGAAAAAGTAGGGGAGAGAAATGCTGTGTAATTTAGATCTCCCTAAAGATCAAGGGGAGTCACATTAGTGACAGCTGGGAGAGAGGAAAAGGGAAGTCTGGTCAAGGCAAAGCCGAAAGTACCAGGGCAAACCAATCAAATGACAATTACACAGATGAAATCTCAAAGCTCAGTTCCTGAATATCACATTGGGAATTCAAACAGGTTCCTGTAATCTGAAAAACGGAAGTGAGCAGGCACATCCAGGCCAGCCCTTCCTTGTAAAGGTGTGCTGGTTTAGGAGAATTGAGCTGATTAAGAATGTTTAGAACCTTACTCTGAGTAAAATGTACCATAGACACTAAAGGAAAAGCTTGGCAACTGATTTCTAATCATTCTCTGGCAAATGGGTGTTTGGATGACCAGTGCTGGGAAACCCTGATCAGGTTATGGTGACACCAGAGTCATCAATTTACTTCTACCTTATCAATATGATTTTGCGACAGTTACTCCATGTCTTTATGCCACTAGAACTCTCCTGGACGTAGAGCTCTCTCAAAGTAATCATTTATATAATACAGTAAAAACATGCATATGTGCTCAAATAGATCTAGGTACAGTTAGACACGCTTTAAATTTTACCATGATACCAAGACCATGTGATTCCACTTTATCACAGTAAATTAAAGTTCATGTACATTTTATCTCCACATTCATATTAATGCAGCCCAAAAGATAACCTTTTATTCTTTGGGAAAAGTGAGTTCTAATTTAAGAAATATTTGTTCTAAATATGCAATCAACTGGAGCATTTGCCAGTTCGTGTGGAAATGCGTAGCAAGCATTGATGGGAAAATAGATGAAGATAGTCTAATATATTTTACATCAACTTAACAGTTGTTTATTTGGTCCCTTCAATGTTACAGAATCATCTTTGATATTAAATTTCTTGTAGGTTAGGGGATCAGTCTACAAAACACTCCTGCATCTAAGACTTGGAGAACACTGCACAAGACAGAAGTGGGAGATTGTAAGACTCAGAGGAGCAGGGAGATTGCTGTGAGACTGTGTCTCCTAGTAACTCCAGAAGTTGCACCCATAGAATCTCACCAACATTATTGTCCAAATGTGAGATGAACAAAGGTGACACCAATAGGTATGTCCATGAAACCTCAATACTACACAAAGAAGGAAAGCCAGGAGCAGAAGAGATAATCTTCCTCAGGGATGAGCACAGTAATGGTTTGTGCTAAATGCTCAGCACTGAAAATATGCATACGACCAATATTAACCAGATAAAGGATACGTTAATATGTATGTCTGTCTGTATGTATATATGTATGTATGTATTGCATTGCATACAATAACAATTAATAAAAACAATGACCATGAATTTGAAGGAGGGATATCTAAGAGCATATGAAGAGGGAAAGGGGAAGGGAGAGAAGATGTAACTATATTATAATCTCAAATTTAAAATCCGTACAGGCTACTGTAAGTGAGGACGAGTTTAACAGAGAATTGAAGTGAGGTATGATGGCTGTCTTTATGAGGATACCACTAAACAGAGGACAACCTCAGGCAGCCCGGGATGCTTCCTGTGGCACCTTGGGACAAAACAAATCCTGCCTTTTCAGCCCTCCCATAGACACAGACTTAGATACTCAGCTTGCCTTGTGCTAGTTAAGCTTCCTACTGAGAAAGACGTAGAGAAGAGTGATTAGTAACAGTAGTAGTAATAATAAATTAGTAATAATAATGCTGGGCTGGAGGTGATTCTGTATTTGAGTCTAAGCAATATGCAAAGGCTAAAGGAGTAACACACAACGCACACACACAGACACACACACAGACACACACACAGACACACACACAGACACACACAGACACACACACACAGACACACACACAGACACACACACAGACACACACAGACACACACACAGACACACACACAGACACACACAGACACACACACAGACACACACACAGACACACAGACACACAGACACACACAGACACACACATATACACACACACAGAGACACGCACACACATATCCCTCTGTGTTTGTGTGTCTCTCTCTGTGTTTCTGTCTTTGTCTCTGTCTCTGTCTCTGTCTCTCTCAACAAAACAGGAACAAATATATGACTACACAAAGTCCAGTTTCCAGACGAAAATGTTCAAATCAAGGAGATCGTGTGATCCTGCTGACCGTAGTAGAAAATTACAATGGTAGCTTGCTGTCTTTGGACAGAAGAAGCTGGTGTTTTGGCCGGCAAATAGCTGAGTGCAGAGGGACATTTCCTCCTGTATATCAGTAATAACTTGTGAATTATTAAAACATGTGGATACAAATACATTTTTTCCTAAGGATGTTAGTGTACAAAGTCACAAGTTTATTACATATTTCCTTTCCATAAATATTTTGTAAAGCGTGAAGGTAGAATGCCCTTGCACAGAAGTTCCAAGGTGACTCTCTAGGTTATAAATCTGATAGGCTATGTTGTATCCAGTCCCCAGCATCTCTCTTCCTGTGATGTGGAACTTCAGATACATCCTCAGAGTGGGACCCAGACCTGCCATGATTCATATCCTCAGGGAAGTGTCTGGAATAGCTGGCATACAGCTCCTGTTGTTTTCATCCTCATCTGCTATTATGGTTTTAATGTATGCTGTGGAGATGGCCCATTCTTGAATCCATTCCATAAATTTTTTAAATTATGTTTGGCATGTTCTTTTAAAATGCTTCTAAGTTGTCTCTCTTCTGTAGCATTAAAGAATATATGGAAAGGCCACTCTAGCTTCAAGTTCTTCATCTGTTAAGTGAGAAAGATAATTCCTGCCCCATAAGTTTGGAATAATGAAAAACAAGATGGAGGCCCACACACATGAACATCACCAAGATTAATGTTATCATTATTATCATTTTCCCACAGGTAGGCATTTATGATAGATCATAAAGACAAGGAATCCAGGTCTTGATAAAGTTAGTTACCTAAAGACACAGAAATGGGCTTATTTCGGACCTTTATGATTTGAGTATTTTTATGTGCCGGCCATTTCAATTTTTATAACATATATAGAGTAACAAAAGATCATCTATTTTTCTATTAGTGTTATCTAATGTTATTCACATAAGTCACAATAAATGATTTCTAGTATTTCATTTTTAAATGTCATTCATATTATCTCTATCTTGTTTGTGGTATTTTATAGTTTACTATGTATATGATATTTATACATCATGCTCTATTTTATCTATATATAATGAATGCAGTACAAAGATGGTATTATATGCACAATTAAAAATAGTATGCACTTTTATTTTTAGTATGAACTTTTAAGTTTTTAATCCTCCGTTTTTTGTATGGGTTAAGAGAGGGAAGACCTGGAATTTATTTATCTTTAAGTATTTCACTCAACAAATAAATATCCATTTTTTTTTGCTATGCAAGAATAAAAATGATAATAGAGTGTGAAAACAAGTAGGAAGTAAGATGGGAAACAAGGAGGTTCCTGTCTTCCTGAAAATTCCTTTTTAGTGAAAAAGAGATGAGAACAGGTCCTTTCAATCCAATGAGGTCATTGTCTATGCAAGTGTGCAGGCCATTTCTATGATGCCCTTTGATATGCTTCAGGAGTCTTGGGACACTGCCCTGGTGATGTTTCCAGGATCAGACTCTCTTCAGTACCCATGTGATTTGTACTGGCCATGTGTCTTGCGACCTGAACCATGTGGATGTCCTATACTGGGACAAAAGCCCAGCCTCTTTTTTCCACAAGTTCATATTCAATCTATGCAAACCTCAGCTCAGTTAGAAGAGTAAGATCCAGGAAGATCCCTGACTGTGTACCTCATCTCACAGTCTTTTCTCATTCACATTTAATTTAATTAGAAATAGCTTAAATTGAACGTCAGTGGAGCAAAGCGACAAAACAACCAGGAAAACTCTCTTTGCTAATAGGGTAGATTTAGGTCGATGTTTTCTAGCACAGTAAACATAAGCCTAAATGCTCCTAATTAGAGGGAGTGTGAAGTCAGCCAAGAATACCTAGTTCCCTGGAAGTACTACGGGGTAAGTACCACACTGCAGAACATGGGACAGATCACATCAGAAATGTTTCCCTACACCCAACATGCCCAAGCTCACTCTGTATGCAGTCGAGTTCTAGACTTATTTTCTAAGATTCTCTATTTATAGCTTCAATTAGAATTCTGAGATTGCTCTAATCCACTCAAAAAGAAAGAAAGAGTGAGTGAGAGGGGGGAGGGAGGAAGGGAGGAAGAGAGAGAGAGAGAGAGAGAGAGAGAGAGAGAGAGAGATTGATTCCAATCATTTCCTGTCTCATTGAGACAAGGGAGAAGCTTAATTTCTTGCTACTCTTGCTACTCGAACTTCCCACAGAGGCATAGGTAAACTGGAATATTGACACTTCCTTGCCAATTCGGGAGAAAGCTTCTTAACACTCAATCACCACTGTCCCCTGAACTAACAGAGGTTTGCCCGGGCTGAATGAGAGAGGATTCTTTCAAGGACAATGCTAAAATTGACTAGATTTCTTTGTTTTCTTTATTAGACCAAATTGAACAAAGTCACTAGAATTATAAGGTTAAGTTACATAATTTTAAAACATCCCAGCTGTTCTTTTAGTCTTCTCGGGTTTTAGTGGAGGGGCGAGAAGAGGGCCATTCTGGAATTCATCAGGAACAGAGCTTTGTCATAGCACTTTAAATTTTTACATCCTAAGTTGGACACAGTAGACAAATTGAGATCTCAGAAAATAAAGGTTCGCCTAATCAATAAGTGATGATTGAACTCTGGGTTCCAGGCTGTGTATTATTATTGAATTTGCTTCCTGCTCACAAGAGAACTTGACTCTTACTTCTGTCTTCTTGTTAATAAAAAAAAGTGTTTTGTTACCACTTCTTCATTCACTTAAAGTTCATTGAGTTTTCATGCATTCAGTTCAAAATGAATCGGTACACAACTTGGTAGGAAAAGATAAAACAGCTGTGTTCTGCCTGTCTACTGTAACAAAAGCCATGCTCTGGGAAGGTTAGAAACAAAATAATATTGCTTGCAGTTTTGAAAGCCAAAAAGTTTAAGCTCAAGAGTTATGAGAGTTTGTGGGAGCCTCCAAGTCACAGAACACAACGTTCTTACTGTGTCCCATACAATAGAAAGTGGCAAACTTTGAGTTGCCTCTCCCTTTTTTGCAACTCAACAATCAGATTTATATGTTAAACTCTTAATTCACAATAAATCCACACAATAAACTTACAACCAATTGATAAGGATATAAACCACCCACCTAGATAAAGATAAATTTGCTTACAGAAATTCATCCCAATTACCTTGGCAACTCAAGACCGCCTGGATCTGGGTCATCCTTCCCCGTCTCCATCTTGATTCTCCTGCATTCTCCTCTCCTACCTTACAAAAACTTTGCTCCCCCCTTATATTGCTCTGTCCAGTCATGGCATTGACCTAACTTGTATCAACCCTCACCTGCATATAGACATCAACTACATAGAACCATACAGAAAACTTGAAGTCTAGCTTTCTTTGGTGTTTCATTTCTCCCACCAGGCAGGTTACTTTAACTCTGTGGGAGACTGAGCCTAGTTTCATAGAGAGGGTAGAGGGTAGGTAGTTACAACAACCCTTGAGGATCGGTAAAGGCTTACATGTATAGTCTTAGTCTCATGAAGGCTTCCCTAGACAATGGATAATTTTAAAACAATTTCATATTGTATGTAATATACTTTGGTCATGTTCACTACCTGGCCTCCTTTCTTTTTTTTATTTATTTTTTATTGGATATTTTGTATTTACACTTCAAATGCTATTCCTTTTTCTGGTTTCCCATCCACAAACTCCTATCCCATCCTCTTCTCCCTTCTTCTATGAGTGTTCCCCCTCCCTAACCACCCTTCCCATCTCTCTGCCCTGACATTTCCCTACACTGGGGGGCGGGGGCTCCAGCTTGGCAAAACCAAGGGCTTCTCCTCCCACTGGTACCCAACAAGGCTATCCTCTGCTACATATGCAGCTGGAGCCCTGGGTCAGTCCACGTATAGTCTTTGGGTAGTGATTTAGTCCCTGGAAGCTCTGGTTGGTTGGTATTGTTTTTCTTATGGGGTTGGAAACCCCTTCAGCTCCTTGAATCCTTTCTCTAACTCCTCCAATGGAGACCCCATTCTCAGATCAATGGTTTGCTGTTAGCATTTGCCTCTGTATTTGTCATGCTCTGGCAAAGCCTCTCAGGACAAAGCTATATCAGGCTCCTGTCATCATGCACTTCTTGTCTTTATCAATATTGTCTAGGTTTGATGGCTGTTTATATATGGGCTGGATCCCCAGGTGAGGCAGGCTTTGAATGGTCATTCCTTCAGTCTCTGCTCCAAACTTTGTCTCTATATCTCCTCCTATGAATATTTTTGTTCCCCTTTTAAGAAGGACTGAAGCATCCACACTTCAGTTATCCTTCTTCTTGAGCTTCATGCAATCTGTAGATTATATCGCGGGTAATTCAAGTTTCTGGACTAATATCCACTTATCAGTGAATGCATACCATGTGTGTTTTTTTGTGATTGGGTGACTTTACTCAGGATGATATTTTCTAGTTCCATCCATTTGCCTATGAATTTCCACCTCACATCAGTTAGAATGGCTAAGATCAAAAACTCAGGTGACAGCAAATGCTGACAAGAATGTGAGAAAGAGGAACACTTCTCCATTGTTGGTGGGATTGCAAGCTGGTACTACTGTGGAAATCAGTCAGGAGGTTCCTCTGAAAACTGGACAATGCACTACCTGAGGACCCAGCTATACCTCTATTGGTCATATACCCAAAATATGCTCCAACATATAACAAAGACACATACTCCACTATATTCATAGCAGCCTTATTTATAGTAGCCAAAAAGCTGGAAAGAACACAGATGTCCTACAAGAGAGGAATGGATACAGAAAACATGGAACATCTCCACAATGGAGTACTACTCAGCTATCAAAAACAATGACTTCATGAGTTGCCCCCATCTTATGGACACTAATCTAACCTTAGATGGTCAGATTATCATAACATTATTGACTCCCAATGGCCTTACCTGGAACTTCTAACAGATTGGCAGACACATTTTAGCACATGATCAAACCAAATTAATACCTCAAACCAAGTCTTTAAAGTGATTTCACTAGTCTATCAGGCAATAAGATAAGAGTAGTGTCTGAGAAAACACATCACTGCAAACTGAAAACAGTGTTAGACAGGCAAAGAATAAAAACTAACCATGAGGACCTAAGCAAGCCATTTAACCTTTTTGAGTTTGTTTCCTAACCCCTAAAAGTTACAAGTCATGTGATCTTCATTAACCTGTTTGTGGTTTCTTTTTAAGAAAAATAAAAATAGATACATTTTATTATGTTATTTTCATCAATACTTTTATTAACTTTTCATAAATTTCATACAATGTATTTTAATCCTATCCCCCCCAGTTTCCTCCATGTATATTAATATCTTCTTCACCCAGTTTTGAAATTATTTATCTTTTATTTTCTTCTTTCCTCATTGAGCCCATTGGAGTGAGGCCTGCCTTTGGTGTGTGATTAACCTGCTAAGAGTCATTTCATTAAAAAACAAAAAGTGCTCTCTCTCGTTCTCTCTCTCTCTCTCTCTCTCTCTCTCTCTCTCTCTCTCTCTCTCTCTCTCTCTCTCTCTCTCCTGGCAGCTATTAAATGCCAATAGCTTTACAGGGAATGGTGGAATGTTTATAGACACCTGCTCTGTGCTGGAATTCTTTCTGGGTAGAGCTTGCACTTTTTAAAAAACATTATTATCACATTCTGTAAGACTTTTGTTTATATAGTTGACTTTTATTAAAATAATTATTCAAAAGCTCAGCATTATTTTTGCTCTATTGACAATTCTGTACATAAATGCTGTATTATGGTAATTATTGCCACCTTTACCATTTCCTATCTCCCTCCCATGCCTATTTGTTCTCTAATACTTTGCACCAATTCCTAACTTTCTGTCTTGCTTCATGACCTACGGAATTTAATTAGAACTGTCTGTGTGTCCACGAGTTTGCTACTATTTCCTGAAGTACGGTGGATTCATCAGTGGTATGCAAATTTAAACAATGTTTGCCTATATTGTGTGGTTCTAAAATCTACAAGACTGAGAGTTGTCTAGGCTTGTTAACTGAAGTATCATTGCTCAGTGTCTTCTGTTTGGAAAATGCCTGTCATCTCTAACTTTTGCAAGACTGACTCTGAAACCGTAGTGTGAGCTGCTATGTTTAGCTAGGCCATGCTTTTGGACTGTGACTTTCCCAATACTGCGTCATCGGAACCTTCCTTCTATCCATTGTAAACAGCCAGTGAATCTACATCACCATTGTGTTTGACACCTGTCCTAACATTTCTCAAATCTTAATTTTCCTTCAAATTAAGACAATGTATAGTCCCAAGATTTCAAAAACAATTAAAATATTACCTTTAAGTAAAAGCCCAATACTTTACCCTAGAAAGGAACTTGACAGAGAACCATGGGATGTTCAATTTGCATTACCGATCTCCTCCCTGAATAAGAGACAACCACAGCTGCACCCTTTCTCATTTCGTTAGCATCACAGTCCATATGAATATGTCTGGTTCCTAACTTTGCCCCCTCCCCACACACACACTCTTACCAGTGACCTCCATTAGCTTTCCCCCATCTGCTTTACAAAATCACTTTGTCGTTCTATTTTCATTTCTCCCTCCCAGCGTCTAACCCACTGAAGCTGTGACCTTTCAAGCAAATGTAGCGATGGCATCAGCATAGCCTCTGATTGAAAAATCAAAATGCAGCCCATACATGGTATAATTATTCTGTGTGCTCAGAAGTGCTGTCTGCACTTGCGGAAGGCAGATAATTGGATTTCTGATAACTGTTAAAAATATGCACCTTGCACCTGAGCCCCAGCACTTTATTTGTCTTGGGAACCCCAGCGAAACTGGCAACTTCATGTTGTCTTCAAGTACTCATCCATGGCTGCTGGGTCCATCTTGTTCTATCCCCTGATGGTCTACAGTTTGTCGTCTATTATCCCTCCAGAACTCTTTGCTCTCCTTGCCACTGTCATCCATGTGGGCAGGCAGTGCTTAACCTGAGCAGCCATGCATCTTTGAACTCGAGAAACAAAGTGCTCTGATATCTCTGATCGAAACGTCTTACCACCATTCTTGTCTGACTTCTGCTCACCATTGCCACAGTCACCACAATTGTTGGAAACATAGAACTAAACTTTTTCTTTACTGCCACTCTTGTCAGAGAGGCCAGCTAAGCCAGATGGTTTCTTCTAAATTTTTCTTTCTCACACAAGTGCTCATGTACCACAGGCTGGCCCCTACTCACTATGTAGTTGAGAAGAAGCTTGGACTTCTGATAGTCTGGCCTTTGTGTGTACTGAAATTATAAGTAAGCATGTGGTAAAACACATGTGCTTTCTGTTTTCTGCAATGCTTGATTCAAATCCAGGACATAAGCATGCTCAGAAAGCACTATATGCCCCTAATATAAAACAAATTTCAGGCAAATACATTGGAAAAGTCAGATTTCTAACAGCTCTAGCAACACTGCCCCTCTTTCAAAAATTGTCAAAGTTCCCTGGCCCTGAAGAGTGTCTGACCCTTTAAGAAAGTACAAGCTCTGTCCCACTGATCACTATTTTGGTGTCTCCTCATGTGGAACCATGTGTCACAGTGCTGACATTGTATCAAGGAGCACCACATGTACACCTGGGTGGTTGCTATGAACCTATGCCTCTTATTGGATATAGAAACATTGGAATAGTAGCTAGTAAATGGATGGGTGAATTAATTTGTTTTAGGACTCCTGTACGTGAGTATAAATTTGTGTTGTGTGGCTTTCTTAACAGATATGTTACCTAAAGTCTTATCAGCTTTAACATTGTCTTACTTCTGTAAATGGCCATTTGAAGTACCAAGAGAAAACAGTAGAGAAACGAATAGGAAAAAGTTAAGACCACAGTCATTTTGAGAAATAATTTTATTATCTTGTAAACCAATTATTAATGAAAGGAGAAAACATTGAAGGCGTCTTAAATTTCTCAGAGATGAAATTTCACTTAAGACTCAATGGCCTACTTAT
Organism: Rattus norvegicus; assembly: GCF_021556685.1. Classification (NCBI taxonomy): domain Eukaryota; kingdom Metazoa; phylum Chordata; class Mammalia; order Rodentia; family Muridae; genus Rattus; species Rattus norvegicus. The sequence continues at coordinate 65,930,536 of NC_141547.1, read as the reverse complement.
ACTTCCTTTCATTCTCCAACTCTTCAATTTTTTTTTAAAAAAAGAAATTGCAGTTATACAAAAGAAACTTTAACTGAAATGATTGACTGTGTTATTATTAAAATTCCTTTGAAGCACAGGGGCATTTTTAATAAAGCTTATACTAAAGTGACATTAAAATAAAGCTAAAACAAGTTAAATTATTACCATGCAATGTCATATATTTTTACCACCAATTCTTTTTTTAGAAATTGTGTGTGTGTGTGTGTGTGTGTGTGTGTGTGTGTGTGTGTGTGATTTATTTGCTAGAAATCAAACCTAGGATCTTATGTATAATGGACATGCATTCTCTCATGGAACCATCATACCAGGCCATTGGTTTTGTGAAACACAATCTATCATACCATGTGGTTCAAGATTTAATATCTTTCTGTGTATTCTAGGCTGGCCTCAAACTTAGAGTCTTCCTGTTTCCATTCCCCAAGTACTGGAACTATATGTATACATCACAAGGATTAGCTCTGTGCAAATTTTAACAGAGCTTCAAATTTTTCTCATTAGTCAATAACTTTTCCTTTCTGAAATTTAAAAAATTTGGAAAAAATTATGATATAATAATAAACATGCAGTAGTTAAGAAGTAGAATTATAGAATATGACCTAGTTTCTAACAGCCAACTCTCAAAGCAATGTCACATCCCATGAATACTCTTGAGAAGCAATACTCTTACTTAAAGGAGCCTTATCAAGCCCAGAATTTAGCAGCAAAAGGAGCATAAGAAATATAAAGAAGCAACCTTCTGACTGGTTACTGAAATATTTATTCATGCACACACTGAAAAATTAAGAGAAATTTCTGGAATGTTTGTTCAAGGAGAATGGTTGGAAAAGAAACATTTGACTCACCTTTATTGCTGGACTATACAGCTCCTCAGAGGACCATCATCTCCCACTAACTTGGTCTTTGCAGCACTGTTAGTCTAACTACCTGCTAAGAATAGTGCTCCCATTTACTAACTATGGAGGCATCTCAAGAGCTTTGCATCTGTAACAAGGGTAAAGCTATTAGTGTGTGTGTAATGGGAACTCAGGAGATTGATCCAAAAGGTATTGCTTCAAATATAATCAAAGGAAACTTGGTGCATTGAAGAACAAGGAATAGCCGTGAGAATTTAGAAGTATTTTAAATGTTTCATATATAAGGTATCTATATCAAATGAGTTATTTTTTACTATTTTGGTAAAACAATGTAAACTCACTATCTTATCTCACATAAATTAGCTTCAAATGTTTAGCAGTGTAGTAACCTACTATACCAGAATCTCTTATATGTAATGAAGATCATTGGCTTATCATGAATAGTTTTCTACTTGTAGTGACAATAACATTTCTTTTATCTGCAAGAGGAAATGTATGTCTAAAGGTTTTACTTAGATGCACACATGTACAACTAAACACACATATCACATGTGCATGTAGGCATAAATATGGCCCTGATAATATACTGCTACCATCTCGGTCTAATTTTCTAGATATTGAACCTTATTAATTTCTTCCCTGTAGAAAGAACTTTGATATTCCTTCTTTTCTACAAAGTTGCCTCTTCCTCCCACCCTGCCAACCACTGCCTTGTTCTGTAACTCCGTTGCAACAATGGCAAGTCCATTTCCAAGAGCAATATAAACTGCTCAAGAATACCAAAATTATGGAAGATGTTAAATGTACTTAGAAATTAAAGACTGAATATTTTTCACCCATCCCTCAGGTACTAAAGTTCTAGTCTCTGTCTCGTCCTCCGAGTAGTTACTCATGTTAATTTTAGCAAGGCTTTAATTTTTCAAACCATACAAGGTTTATTATTCTTCACTAAGCATGATTTTATCTGAGAATAACGATAGGAACGGAGCTTGCGTTAACAGAATCCACTTATTTCAAAGTGCAGGTGTTATTCTTCGAGTGTGAGTTTTTACTATAATTCAAATTCATGGGTCACCTTGAACGTATTTTACTGCCTTTTCCTTCTCTTCCCACTTATTACTCAGTCTTTAAACCATGAAGATATGTTATCTCCACCACCTGCACTATAATCCAATGCAAACCCTCCATCTCCTTACCAGACTCTCAGTGATCTCCTACTGTGTTCCTCCTCCATTTCTTGGTGAATAAAGGATAGTGTAACATCCTTGGAAGACACAGAATAACTTATACCACTTTTCAGTTCAAGAATCCTTTTACACAAATTTCCAGACAATACCTGCCCACTGGTGTAATAATGGCAGCTCTCTTAGAGGGGTAACCAACTGCTTTCTTATTGGATTCAAGGATTCTAAAACATAATACCTAAAGAATCCCCCTCTCTAGTTTGATATCCATGTCGCCAGTGCCATACCCCTTCCATGTCACCAGTACCAGACACCTACCTTCAAGACTAAGAGGGAAAGTGATGTATTACTGTCTGCATGACATTGGCAAAAGAGTATTCTTTTAAAATGGTATAATTTAGCAAATGTAACCCAGTCTTGCCATGTATTGCTAAGTACCTTTCTGTGAGCTGTATATATGACTAATTAATCTCAGAGGCCGAATCCCTCTTTTTCAAAGTTTATCTCATACCTTTTGTTAAATGCCCATGTACACAATAGAGAGTAATAACATTCTACTTCCTCCCTGTAAGAGTTGCAATGAGACCTAAACCTGAACAAATCAAATCAGATATAGACAGTTTCTTCTCAATTAATCTTTGTCAGTATGAAGGTTGTTTAGCAACTAAATTTAAAAAAAATGCTCTACTATTTTTTTCTTGTTCAAATAGTGTGATGATTATTCATATTGGTTGTCAACTTGACTAAATTGAGAAGCATTTAAGATGTTATTAAAGCACTCCACATTGAGCATATTCTAGGGGGACTACTAAGGGGAAAGACACACCTCAAATGTGAGTTTCAGTATGCTGTAGGCTGAAGCTTCAGATGGAAAAGGAGGTAAAAATAAAAATACCATGGCAGACATTAACTCCTGCTTCATGGTTGCCATGACACAAGCAGCTTTACTCTAACAATGCCTTCTTGCCACAACTGGCTGATACTTCTGAAACCACAAGCCAAAATAAGTCTGTCTTCTCCTCAGCTAGTTTTCTCAGGTATTTATCAAAGTGAAGGAAAAATATGACTAACATGGAGGGAAGAATAGGTTTTCTTATCTGGACAAGGAAGAAAGGAACCATACTTAAGATATCTAGATTCTATCTTAGCAACACAGAGAACAAGGGAGGTCCCAAGTTGAAGCAATTAGTTGTATGTACTGTTGCCAAGTAGAACAAGAGAGCAGAAAAGAAAAGAAGGAAAAGAGAATGAACCTTACCATTCTCTTTGATCTCTGAGAGCTAACAGTGTTGGAAACAATACCCACATGATCAGTCCTCTCATTAGGATGCTGACATTGCTCTTCAGACTGATATTCTGAGTACATTGATAAACTAAAATATTTATTATTTGTGACAAAGCTAATTGTCTTAGTTTTGCTTGGTAAATGCAAATATTAAGCAAATGATTATATATTTCAAATGGGAAAAGATAACTTTGGTATAATATACAACTGAAAACTTTAAGAAATGTCCCCTCCAGTGCTTGCAATGTAAAAGTTCTATGAAACTTTGACTAAGTGGATTTGCTGCTGGACTAAGTGAAGTCACATGAGATTCAAATTTAAATGCTCCCTGGAGTTCAACACTGTCACTGGATCACAACACAAAGATTGGTGTCAGCTACTTTTTGTTATAGTTATTATAATGAAATTCATGAGGAAACTTTTTCTGATGAGTAGAGTTTTATTTGGCTCAGAGTTTGGGAGGCCTCTGGCTTTGGTGAGTATGAGAAGCTTGTAGTGGATGACGGCCAGTAGATAGAGAGGCAGGAGCAGAGAACACTGCACTTAATGAGCAGGAAAACATGGTGGAAAGAAATGAGCAGGACCAGGCTTGCATTCTGATTATCATGACCTTCACGAAACTACCAGAAAGGTCGCCCAAGACCACTTACTAAGCCCTATTTCACAAAATTTCTACCACTTCTCAAGCAATAAGAGCCTCAGAACAAATATTTGATCACAATAGACCTGTTTTAGTCAGGGTTTGCATTCCTGCACAAACATCATGACCAAGAAGCAAGTTGGGGAGGAAAGGGTTTATTCAGCTTCCACTTCCACATTGCTGTTCATCACCAAAGGAAGTCAGGACAGGAACTCACGCAGGACAGGAACTTGGAGGCAGGAGCTGATGCAGAGGCCATGAAAGGGTGCTGCTTACTAGATTGTTTCCCCTGACTTGCTCAGCTTGCTTTCTTATAGAAGCCAGGACTTCCAGCCCAGAGATGGCACCACCCACAATGGGCCTTACCCTCTTGATCACTAATTGAGAAAATGCCTTAGAACTGGATCTCATGGAGGCATTTCTTCAAGGGAGGCTTCTTTCTGTGTGATAACTCCAGCTTGTGTCAAGTTGACACATAAAACCAGCCAGTACAAGATCCTTGAAGGACACCAAAAATATTCAGATCAGAGCAAATGGGCTACAGTCTTTTGTGTAATCTCTCATGGTAATTCTGTTTAAGTGTTTTTAGTTCCATTTCTACCACATCATGTGTGCCTTCTATAAATAATACCGAGACTCATTTTACACAGACCAAATGCCCTCATATATCTGTAAGTAAGGCACACACATGAAGTGTAGCATTATTTTATCTATTATCAGGTATATACAATATGTATACAATTTGATCACTTGTTTTGGGCACCGAGTGATAAAGACATGTTTCTCCATATGGCCATGTTTCCTAGTGTTGCACCTCTACTTTAACAGACCTTGCTTGCTCAGTTTCATATATACTTTAAGAAAGACAATCTTCCTGGCCTGGGACATGGGGGTCTGGAGAGGAGATGCTCCCCCTGCCCCATTATCACCATGGAGGCACCAGGTGAGTTATCTTTGCTCCTCATTGGCTTCAGAACTCAGGAGAGCAGGCCCTGTACCTCATCTGGGAAGCATAGTAAAGGTGGTCCTTTTTGAGGAGGGCACAGATGATCCTATCCCTGGGCAAGTGCATAGGAGTGCTGGCCTCAGTGCTGTGAGGCCATGTGAGTATAGGGATGATTCCCTTTCCCGCTCCTTGCAGTAGTCAGGGGAACTGGCTTCAAGGTGATGTGAAGAGGAAAGCTAGCTGCCTCCTTATTGGCTGGAGCACTCAGGATAATGGGTCCTGCACTTTGTCTGGAAACAAAGTGGAGCTAGCCTTGATCACAAAGTGAAGAACTGGACCAGCCAGTCCCAAGTATGTGAGAGTAGGAGAGCAGGCCCAGACCATCACAGGCTGCAGCATTTGGGACAGTGGGAAAACACCTTGACTGGGCAACCCAGTGGAGCTGGCTCTGGAGATGTGGGTGCGGGTGAACTAGTCCTGAGGGCAGGAGAACAGGAAGGCTGACCGTGTCTCTTGCCAAGGGAAGCATTGGGTAGCCAAGCCAGAGCAATGTTGGAGAGCTTGCCCTCATAAGGGAAAGCAAGGGCACTGACCAGATCAGGTACCACCCAGAGCCAGATGCAGGGCTCTCAGCTGTCCCACCCCAAAGTCTACATAATCTGGGAATGATTGGGGTTCACAAAAGGCCTAATTGCTGATCCAAAGCTACAGGAGCTGCATGACAGGGCAACAACAGGGAAAAACCAGGTGGAGTCCCAGTGAAGATATAATATGATATCCCAGAAGCCAGAGACATTGAAACAGACCAATGATTGATTGCAATGAATATGCAAGTGAAGATGTGTGGACAGAGGATATACTGTGAGATACACTGTGGCATATTACAACTTATACGGTGAAACATTTTTCTATGCTTGTGTGCATGTGTGTATACATGTATGCATGTGTGTGCATGTGTGTTTTATCAGGAGGGTTGCAAGAGTGAGGTTAGATATTAAGAGACAGGAAAGTGAGTGGAATTGGAGTGCAGGTTGTGAAACTCACAAAGAATCAAAGAATTCAGAGAAAAAGGAAGGCCAATGTTCATGCGATGTCTCAGATGAATGAACAATGGGGGGGCAGGGTTGTTTGTGGACTCACACTGCAACTATAGGATGAGAAAATTCCCAGATTTCTCTAGTTAGTCTGTTATACAGACTCATGGCTGAGATCAGAAAATAGAGGACTAGAGTAGCTGTATGCTTTCAGTAGACAAAGGTTAGCCATGTTTCTTTCCTTCTCTCATATGTCTAGCTTTGTCCATATGTCTGATACTGGGAAAGGGGTACAATGTCTATAACTCACTTTTGTCAAGAAAACCAACCAACCAAACAAACAAACAATAACAAAAACCACAGGATCTCTTAGAACTATTGAGTCTGAGCACTAAGTCTTCACTGCTTGTGGGACAAAGGTAGGTGTAATCAACGTCCAGTACAATTGAAGGCTCACTAATAGATATAATTCAAATTGTGGGGTCTTCTAGTAAGGTAGACGTGTTGTGAGGCACTGAGCATCTCAACATAGATAATTCAACTCAAGCAAGATCACTATCAAAGAAAACAGTTCTTAATGAGGAAGCCTTCATTATTGAGGAGAACTAAAAGAAAAAATAAATGTGGAAGAAAAAATTCCCTTTTCTCTTTTTCTTCTCTCCATCTCCCTCTCTATTCTGTCTCTCATTGTATTTTGCTTTCTGTAGTTTCTCTCCCTTTCCTCCATAGTTGAATATGAAACACATATGCAGGCAGCACTCACAAATGAGAAAATAATCAAAACCAAAACTTTAAATGACAAGTGAATGTTTTCAGCATGATGACTCAACTATTCAACTTTTGGAAAGTAGATCTTTACAATAGTGATGAATGAATTCACTCATTCATTTTCAGTTCTAGGTAAAGAACATTAGTCTAGAAAAACCCACAAATTAGCTCTTATTCATATGACTTCTATTAAGTATTTATGAGATGGAAGTTAGTATACCTGTCTGCATATGAGTTAATGTGTCAGTAAGCGTTCATCATCGTCATTCTTACCATCAAGGGAATATAAGAAAGAATGACTGAAGAGGAGTAAAAGAAGGAGTTGGGAAAAGGAAAAAAGAAATGTATCACAATATATCATATTTCCAAATGTCATATAAAACCTTGGTTAATTTGCAACTCTTCTCAAACTGGAAAGGTCTTACTCACATGCTTACACCCTAAACACTAAGCATGTATTTATCAAGTGACTAAAAGGAAAAATAAAATCAACAAATCACAGCACCAAAATAGACACCATGAAAGTTAGTAGAGCAGTCTTTGGAGTGACTACAATTTTCAACTCAACTGGTAGGGTTATATGCCTCAGATTCCATAATTGAAATAATTTGATTTCCTACATATACAAATACACACAGTTCATCAGCAGCCTAAATGGAAATTGATACAGTTCCATGAACCAAGACTTTGTTTGTAAATCATTTCTGGATTCCAGCAACTCACAGCATATCCTCCTCAATCAGCACAAGCCACTGAAGTTTGTTATGTAAAACTGACTTTGCCCCAGTTTCTAAGGAAAACTCAGATCCTGTGTGATCATTCAAGGGAAGGCAAAAGCAGCAACACTAGCATAAATAGTGTTATTGTCCTTAACCAAAGCAGCCACTGGGAGCTAGGAACTTCCATCCATGGCATAGAAGTGCCCAATGCTAGAAGCCAAGCCATAGGAAACCCGAACTAAGAAAGCCAATAGTCACCAGGATTTTACAAATGGACACTTAAATAATAATAAAAATATAGTTGTGTAAATACTGTACCTGTGGTAGCTAGAAGGCATGCTCAGTGAAACCGAAAAGAAAGTGGTCTATGGAGCATGGCATGAAATGAACACAAAAGAAATGTTTACTTTGCTTAGGAATGTAGGTGAAATTTCTTTTCATGTTTTAGCCTGGGATTCCACAACACAGCTCTCCTGACTCAACTAGGGGATTAACTCATATCTTAGAGAAGCATGTTTTTCTTTCTCATGAAATTATGTTAAAAGCTGACATCAAAACACACAAAATATTACAAATAACAGAAAATCAGTAAATTGTTAATGAAACATAATGAATTTAGTGCTACAAATTGGAAGGATTTATCTAAATGATGTTCCCAGCATGCAAGTAGAAATAAGTCTCATTCTTCATTAAAAATCGTTTACTGTGTATGAAGGCAGGCAGGTATACTAACCTGATCTCATAAATACTTAATAGAAATCATATGAATAAAAGTTAATTTACAAATTCTCCTGGACTAATATTTATCTAAAACTGAAAATGTGCATTTTCTGTATTCCAGCTTCTGCAACTAATGGATGCTACTCTTCCAAGGGTCCCTACCAGATCTCACTGTGACTCTGTCAGGATTTCCCCCTCCCAAATCACTGGTGAAATCAACTGCTGATCATCTCAAGACCAAAGATTCTTCACAGCAAACAGCAACCAAGTCGAAATCTCCAGGCCAGAAAACAGTTCTCACCAAACCAACTGAATTCTTTGACCTACAGAAGACAGTATGGAAAAAATCACTCATGTTTGATGACAGAGTCATTCTAAAAATATATCTTCCCACCCCAAATCAATTCTTTCCAAGCTTTCATCACATTTTCTATCCGGTGAGTCAAAAAAAGAAATATATTTGTAACTTCACTTTAAACAAATGGCCCAATGTATTTAATGTACTCTCTGCCCTGCAGAATCTCTACAGCCTTCCAAGAAAGGGAGAACACCACATCTGACTACAAAGAGTTAATGAAAGGTTATCCACATCAATGTTACTTGCATTCTTCAAAGCTGCTGCATTAAGATCTAAGAACATGCCCCCCAGAGGCTTGCCTACCTTATATTGCCCCAGGGACCTAAAGATCTTTCCTTGATTCACTGGTGATTTAAGTGAATTCCTGGAATTAATTTGCCCCCTTTTGTATGGAAAAAGAAACAATTAAGTTATGAGTTTCTAAGTCCCTACTCCAGCTAGGGGACCCAATCCATTCTATCTACCAGGCTGCCATCATATCCTTTGGGAGTTGTGTATCTTGATTACTATATTAGTAACAGTTTTATTGCTGTGACGGAATACCACGAACATAACAATCTGAAAAAGAAACTACTTACAGATTAGGTTTACAGATTAGGTGAGTTAGAGTTTATAGAAACAGAGCAAGGGCAAGCTAGCAGAAACAGCTGCAAGCTTACATCTTTACCCACAAGTAGCAGGTCTAATTCTTCCCAAGTAACTCTACTAAGTTGGGATCAAATGTTCAAATATACAAGAGTGGGAGGGACATTCTCCTTCCAAACAGCACAGTGCAGAAACCATATCCTACAGAAAAGTATCTGGGATTTCAGTCATTGCAGGTATGACTATGTTCTTGCTTAGTTCCAGGACAAAGATAGAAGCAACAGCGAGTGATCAAAATGAGTTGTTTTCTTTCTTTCTTTCTCCCTTCCTTTCTTCCTTCCTTCCTTCCTTCCTTCCTTTCTTTCTTTCTTTCTTTCTTTCTTCCTTCCTTCCTTCCTTCCTTCCTTCCTTTCTTTTAATACAGAACACAAGAAAAACAAATGGTAAGAGAGAAAAGGAATAGTAAGGATCATTTAGAAGCCACTTGTCACAATCTACTTTAGTAAAGAATAGAAAATTGATTCAGCTCTCATGAAATCATCCATTTTATGTCTATAAATTATAAATTATAATGCCTACAGATTTCATGCATGTTATCAAGACAGTGCTACTAAGGTGTTACACCAGAAAACACGTTTTAAGAATTGTGATAATTACTCTGAAATTGCAAAGTATCGTCATTCTCATTTAAGTGAAATATCAATTGTTTCTGTAAATCTAGAGCATGTCCATGCTACTACTGCAGACAGCAGTCTATTTTACAACTGAAGCTCATGTTCGTGTATAAGGAGGTCAGGGGGTTAAACTCCAGCCATGCCCAATTTGAAATAAGCTTTATTAACGTTAGCATTCATAAAAAGATTCAGACATGGTTGGTAATAGAAAGTTTTTTCACTGGAAGGTGGCCATCACTTAATAGGTGTCATTTTTCAAAGCACAACAAACGCTGAAATAAAAGAAAAAGAAAAAATACAAACTGTCCAAAATTATCAGAGAATTAAAAGTTTTAATTTTTAACTCATTCCACTCATGGTTTTTGAAAGGGTTCTAAGAGTAAGATAGCTTTTAATCTGATATGATTTAATATTTCACTACAGAGGTTTCCTCTTAATAAAAAGAACTAGCACCCTGTCCTTAGAGACAGTGCAATACAATACACACAGCATCCAGATTGGAGTACATTGGAGAACATGTAGCCAGACACCTACTCTTTCTCGGCCATGGTAAAAACACATTGTTTATCAGTTGTAGACTTTATTGTTGCTGTTGTTGTTGTTGTTGTTGTTGTTGTTGTTGCTGTTTTGCTGATCTTAAGGTAGACCTTGAAATCCATCTAAAGAGAAGTCATTTTTCTAGCCTATTAAAATAGAATTAAAGAAGAAAATTATAGCCTCTTGGAGGTAGTTAATCCATCTCTAATATGAACCAGAATGCCTAACCACATACAGCCTATGTTTGGTGAATGAATGTTTGGTGAATGAATCATTTGCTGAGCAGACTTTTCTAACACTGCATTATTACTGCTGAACAAAATCATCATATGGCCAAGCATGAGTAACAATTTATCTGAGTATACAACAGCCTTGCCAGCCATAACAACATTATAAATGAGACTCACAGGAATCCCTTGTTGAAAGCATGCCTGTCACAAAAATAAGTCCTGAAGTGAATTCTGTAAACAGATCAATAGAAAGTTTCAAATGAATAGGACTCTAGAAGTAATCAATGGCAGCTGAGTAAAAGATGCTGCAGGCTCTGGGACAGCAGAGACCATTATCTCTGAACAAATTACCCAGCCAAGGCAGGCAGAAAAACAAGGCTGAGGCCCTTGTCAGGTTGGCTGGAATCCCCTCCTCCCCCACAGTCGCACCCCTGCAAAGTTAATCTGCTTTCTAGGCTCTCTTGATGTTCACTGAAGATATGTAAGGTTAAAATTGTTGGCTCTTGGAGAGCTGTACCATATTTTCTTTAACATTCACACATTATCACAAGGAGTAGTCGTCTCATTAAAGGGAGCCTTATGACCACTTGGAGTGGGTAGAGGTGAGTGGGGATATCACATGTAACTCAAATGTATGCATGTGTGTTTACCAATAGCTTTTATGGTCAGTGCTTCCTGGGAATAATCACTATGAAAGCATTCTTCTTTGAGTTACCTCAAGCTGCCTGTAATCACCAACTGGCTAATCTGTTAGTCTATTTAAATCCATCTGGGACGTCTGTTTAGATAGCTCTTCTTAGTCCCTCTCCTCTGGGCCTTCCAGGTTATTTGAAGGTTCCTTTGACAGAAGAAGAATGGAAGTCCTCCAGAGAAAGCTCCAGATCCAAGCAGGATGGTCTCTCCCTGGTGTCTCATTGTTCAAGTCAGTACAGCCGCACCGAGTAAGCTTCTACCGTTGACACACCCTTCTCCAGCATTAGGCGAAGACTAGGTGGTTTCACTCTGTACTATAAATTGGCTTCATCAAGGTTTCTCTCTTTGCCTGAGTTCGGGGATTAGAGGTGTATGCCTTTGCTTGTCGTTCTCCAAGCTCAACTGCTACATTTGCTGCCTTGACATATTAGTATGTTGGAAAACTACCTTTACCTGAACTCTTTTCAACTGCTTTATTTCATGCCAAATCTAATATGATATGAATAAAAAATATCTTAGCATCATATATCAATATATTAATGGAATGATATTACTACTTTGAGGTATTCCTTGTTTGATTCATGCATGCCCATGTACATGTGTACATATATATACATACATACTTGTGTGTGTGTGTGTGTGTGTGTGTGTGTGTGTCTAACTTCTAACTTCGTTGTATTTCCTTGAGATGACTGTGTTATGTTCTATGGGTTCATATAGCATCTGATCAGAACTTAAAAACTGACAACATTCTTGAATTCATTGCAAGGATGGGACATATGTCAGAGGAATTCTGCCAAATGCCACCAAAGTTATGTGCTTGATGAGAACAAGAGGCATTTCCCCCATCAGTCTGTTAGCAGCAGTTTTGTTCTTGCTGTTTCTGCTGCTTGCTGCTGTTGCCACTGTTTTCCTGTTAATGTTTGAGACAGGGCCTCATTAGGAGGCCTGAGCTGGTTTGACTCTTAGTGCCTTTGCCTCTGAGTCCTGAGATTACAGATGTTTACCATTGTACCCTGCCCTATATAATCCTTAACTCCCATAATACTTCTGAAGTTTGTTATCTTCATTTGAAAAATGGGAATTTAGAGATGTGAATGATACCTAAATAAGGTCACAGAGTACTAGAGCCCACCCAGATGCTGGCTTAGAGCCTTCCTGGGTTCTCATCCTTTTCTACTTCATTTCATCCTCACACTAGAAATGCTAATTACTGCCAAAGGAGCTGCCTTGCTGCCTCCTCCTTACATCCAGGGTCATCTGGAGACAACAGGGACTGTGGCTTTGACCCACGCTCCAATTCATTTCATTCAAATAAACAGACAAAACCAAGTGTATCTGAGATTAATTACTAAGGAAACTGTTTTTAACTTTAAGATAAACTGGTGGTTTGGGATTACTACATTTAATACACTGTGTCCGTGTGTTGTGTTAAACATGTCATGCTTGTACAAAGGAATATTATTTCCACGGTCTCTCGTATGTCATGGACACTTGATAAATAACGAGTAGCTGCAGAAGTTTCTATGTCGTGGGAAATCAACGCTTTGATCAGCACTTAGAGACACAGCTTATCATTCACAGCCAAGCAAGAGCTTTGATGATTTGGTGCTGAAAAGGGAAACTGCAAATTTTCAGATGTGTGTAATTGCACTATCGAAATTACACAGGTCTGATTTCATTATAGTAAGTGCTAATTCAATGTCTGGTTCATTTTTGTAACTGGCACTAAAATGCTTTTACTCAGCATGCAATATGAAAACAGTAGATCATAGGATTTGAGGGAAAATGTTTATTGACTTGGGGGCAATTCAGGATAAGCAAAAGACTTTTGAAACTATGGTTTAAGTGGAGAGGAAAAAAAGACCAGAAAAAAAATCTATTTAAGTTCTTAACATTTCTTGTACTTTGAATCCTTTCGTGGTTTTTTTTAATGCCTCCTCAGAACAATGCTTATAAATGAATAAAGGAACATATGCACGTAGAGAAGAAGCTCTTTCTACTAGGAGACACTGTAAAAATATTACAATAAAGGTTATGTAACGTGCCGATAAACTTTGCTGTGAAATATCATGCCTCAGTATGTACATGTCTAATACCTCTTATAATGTGTTAACATATAACATTATCAGCCCATTTTTACACAGTTGCATATAGTTTCTATGTTTCTTCAGGACTTGTTATACTTCCTTAGTCAAAAGTACCTGAAGATTTTTTTTCTTTTTTTTTTTATTTTATTTTTTTTATTATCTTGAGTATTTCTTATATACATTTCAAGTGTTATTCCCTTTCCCGGTTTCCGGACAGACATCACCCTCCCCCCTCCCCTTCCTTGTGGGTGTTCCCCTCCCAAACCTCCCCCCATTGCCACCCTCCCCGCATAGTCTAGTTCACTGGGGGTTCAGTCTTAGCAGGACCCAGGGCTTCCCCTTCCACTGGTGCTCTTACTAGGATATTCATTGCTACCTATGGGGACAGAGTCCAGGGTCAGTCCATGTATAGTCTTTAGGTAGTGGCTTAGTCCCTGGAAGCTCTGGTTGCTTGACATTGTTGTACTTTTGGGGTCTCGAGCACCTTCAAGCTCTTCCAGTTCTTTCTCTGATTCCTTCAACGGGGGACCTATTCTCAGTTCAGTGGTTTGCTGCTGGCATTCGCCTCTGTATTTGCTGTATTCTGGCTGTGTCTCTCAGGAGCGATCTACATCCGGCTCCTGTCGGTCTGCACTTCTTTGCTTCATCCATCTTGTCTAATTGGGTGGCTGTATATGTATGGGCCACCTGTGGGGCAGGCTCTGAATGGGTGTTCCTTCAGTCTCTGTTTTAATCTTTGCCTCTCTATTCCCTGCCAAGGGTATTCTTGTTCCCCTTTTAAAGAAGGAGTGAAGCATTCACATTTTGATCATCTGTCTTGAGTTTCATGTGTTCTAGGCATCTAGGGTAATTTGAGCATTTGGGCTAATAGCCACTTATCAATGCGTGCATACCATGTGTTTTTTTCTGTGATTGGGTTACCTCACTCAGATATTTTCCAGTTCCAACCATTTGCCTACGAATTTCATAAAGTCATTGTTTTTGATAGCTGAGTAATATTCCATTGTGTAGATGTACCACATTTTCTGTATCCATTCCTCTGTTGAAGGGCATCTGGGTTCTTTCCAGCTTCTGGCTATTATAAATAAGGCTGCGATGAACATAGTGGAGCACGTGTCTCTTTTATATGTTGAGGCATCTTTTGGGTATATGCCCAAGAGAGGTATGGCTGGATCCTCAGGCAGTTCAATGTCCAATTTTCTGAGGAACCTCCAGACTGATTTCCAGAATGGTTTTACCAGTCTGCAATCCCACCAACAATGGAGGAGTGTTCCTCTTTCTCCACATCCTCGCCAGCATCTGCTGTCACCTGAGTTTTTGATCTTAGCCATTCTCACTGGTGTGAGGTGAAATCTCAGGGTTGTTTTGATTTGCATTTCCCTTATGACTAAAGATGTTGAACATTTCTTTAGGAGTTTCTCAGCCATTCGGCATTCCTCAGCTGTGAATTCTTTGTTCAGCTCTGAACCCCATTTTTTAATAGGGTTATTTGTTTCCCTGCGGTCTAACTTCTTGAGTTCTTTGTATATTTTGGATATAAGGCCTCTATCTGTTATAGGATTGGTAAAGATCTTTTCCCAATCTGTTGGTTGTCGTTTTGTCCTAACCACAGTGTCCTTTGCCTTACAGAAGCTTTGCAGTTTTATGAGATCCCATTTGTCGATTCTTGATCTTAGAGCATAAGCCATTGGTGTTTTGTTCAGGAATTTTTTCCAGTGCCCATGTGTTCCAGATGCTTCCCTAGTTTTTCTTCTATTAGTTTGAGTGTGTCTGGTTTGATGTGGAGGTCCTTGATCCACTTGGACTTAAGCTTTGTACAGGGTGATAAGCATGGATCGATCTGCATTCTTCTACATGTTGCCCTCCAGTTGAACCAGCACCATTTGCTGAAAATGCTATCTTTTTTCCATTGGATGGTTTTGGCTCCTTTGTCAAAAATCAAGTGACCATAGGTGTGTGGGTTCATTTCTGGGTCTTCAATTCTATTCCATTGGTCTATCTGTCTGTCTCTGTACCAATACCATGCAGTTTTTATCACTATTGCTCTGTAATACTGCTTGAGTTCAGGGATAGTGATTCCCCCTGAAGTCCTCTTATTGTTGAGGATAGCTTTAGCTATCCTGGGTTTTTTGTTATTCCAGATGAATTTGCAAATTGTTCTGTCTAACTCTTTGAAGAATTGGATTGGTATTTTGATGGGGATTGCATTGAATCTGTAGATTGCTTTTGGTAAAATGGCCATTTTTACTATATTAATCCTGCCAATCCATGAGCATGGGAGATCTTTCCATCTTCTGAGGTCTTCTTCAATTTCTTTCCTCAGTGTCTTGAAGTTCTTATTGTACAGATCTTTTACTTGCTTGGTTAAAGTCACACCGAGGTACTTTATATTATTTGGGTCTATTATGAAGGGTGTCGTTTCCCTAATTTCTTTCTCGGCTTGTTTCTCTTTTGTATAGAGGAAGGCAACTGATTTATTTGAGTTAATTTTATACCCAGCCACTTTGCTGAAGTTGTTTATCAGCAAAAGTTCTCTGGTGGAACTTTTGGGATCACTTAAATATACTATCATGTCGTCTGCAAATAGTGATATTTTGACCTCTTCTTTTCCGATCTGTATCCCCTTGATCTCCTTTTGTTGTTCTTATGAAAAATCACTGGAGCCCTGGATCTGTTGATGAGTCCCAAGTAAAGAGTCCCCCCACCAAAAGGCGTTTAAGTCTAGCCCTAAGAGGACATGCAATAAGCAGAAAGCAAGGGGCAAGAGGAACCCTCTTCTTCTCTAAGACTAAGTGAGAGGAAGGAGAGCTGTTTGAGTAGAATTTAATTTAGAGCCAAATATACTCCTGCTGCACAGAACAAAATAAAATGCTATTTAAAAAACAAGTTTAAATAGATTTCAAGCAGACTGCCTCAAGAAAGCTTTTGAAAAAGAAATGGACTGGATTGTGAAGTGACTGACAGGACGGAGCCTCTCAAAACTTCTGATGTATATTTCATCAGAAAAAAAAATGAATGAAAGTTCAAAGGAAGAAAATGGTCAGAGCATTCATTGATTTGATAGACACAATAAAAGCAAATATGTTCTGTGTGCTGGGGGGCTGAAAGCTAGATGACTTATGTTGCACACTCCCAGATCTGCAGTGATAGAGCAGGATCTGCATACTACTCACTCAAGCAGGCACAGTGTAATTCCCTGGATTGGAATCAAAGGGAATTAATGGTCAGCAAAATAACACTGAGAAAGATCAGTATCAGCCAGTTAACTATCAATCCCTTAAAATAAAATATGGAGCAACCCTTCTTATTTAATGGATAATACATTAGCAGGTCATAAGGAGAGGCCACAGAGATGGTCTGTGTTTTCATGGCATACACATGCTACTCCCAAATCAGTTCTCACTGCCATCTGTTACGTAGTTACATTGTATCTTATTCTAATTTCCCTCCCCACAACTGTCACATTGAACTTGGGGCTCTTGGCCATTACTACTACACACCCTTCCTTTCTGTGGATTCCTCTTTGTCCACCTGGGTTTTAACAGTCACTTACTTTGACTCAGGACTTCCTGTAGTCTTACCAGATGCCTAATCTCAGGCAGATGCCTCCCCCTGGTCACCAGGTGCTCTCTCTAGCCCTGATTCTGTCTCTGGTCCTCTGGTCCTTATCCTTCTGCACAAGCAACGGTTACATAGCAAATCCTGGTTTAGGAAAGAAACGAAAGGCCTAAACTTTCTCCCCAAGTCAGCCCCTCCCAAAGTAGATATTGAGCAATGGCCTAGAAAAACGGGTAAAATGACTCATCCTCCAGAGAATTATTCAAATCTACACAGGGAAGTGGGTCTCTGTCTGGAAGGCTGTGGTGCTGCTTGCTGTTCAAAGCTTGTCTTGGATCAAACATGCACTATATCTTGTATCTATATTAATCAAAGTTGTCTCAGTTCCCACCATGGGTTCACCTTTCTCAATCTACCACTACCATGCTTTAAAGACACACATTCCTCTGCAGATTCTTCATATTCTGCTCTTATCCTGAAACTTAGGGGATGTCCAACTTCACAATAAACAGTACTGTCAGCAATTTATCACTTTACCATTTTAAAGCTCAGATGACTTTAGATATGACTTCTATATTTAAATACATTGTTTAATTTTGTTTTATTATTGTTCTTTTTTTAATTATTAAGTTTTTAATCCCAGAAATCTGACTATAAAAAAAGACCCATTAAACAATGCAGTGTTTAGAACATCCTACTTTTCCTTATGGCACTGAAGCTTCAGGCTTTTATTCAGAAAAGCCCTTATCAGCTAATGGGATGGATAGAGAAGTGAGCTGAACACTACCCAGAGGTGAAGTTACAGGACCCAGGCTTTTCCATGGTGAAGCTGTCAAAATACTTGCCTGTTTCAAAAGTAGCACTGATCCAATTAAAGTACTATCTTTTATTGTTAAATACCATACCAGCCCATTGTCTTCATTTCTGAAGGAAGATCTTTTTGTTCTAAAAGAACTACAATGACACTAGGACTTTGAGGCTTGTTTCTTTTTTATTTTATTTATTTCTATTTTATGTGCGTGGGTGCTTTGCATACGTGTTTGTCTGTGTACCATCCAAATACCTACTATCCAGAAAACGGGTCAGATCCTCTGGAACTAGAGTTATAGACAGTTGTGAGCTCCTATGTGGATGCTGGAAATTGGACCTGGGTTCTGTCTCTCCCTGCCTTGAAACATCATGAGTAAAGTCATGTACCACCAATTGTGTTATGTTCCTGCACCATAAAGCTTATTGCAAAGGGGTTAGGGGGATAGAAACATTCTGGTTTTTGTTTCTGGTTTTGATTTTTAAAGTGTACATCCTCAAGAAGAAGAGATGTATAGAGTCATGGTCTTGTCACTAGGTGAAACAGTTTCTGAGGAAAGCTGAAGTCTGATCAGATTGAAAACCCAAAGGCAACAAACCCACGTGAGGCCAAGCAGAATCTAATTCTTGGCAATGCTCTGGGAGCTCTTTTTCCTGAGTCCTCTGCAGCCTCCCTGATCAGAGGTATCTGACCTGTGGGTGGTTCTGCCAAACTAGGAACTGATCTGATCCATAACCCTTTCTTCTCTTGCGAACCTGGCTGCAGAGTTTGTGATGTTCTCTTTTATTCAAGCTGCTAGATGTACTTTCTTCAATGTGGTCAGTTCATCAAGCCCAAGTTATTTTCTTCCAAGCAACAAATGATTATCTGATCCATAGTTGAAAACTATTGAGAAAACATAGGAAAGGATAAAGAAAAAAATCACGTATAATCCCGTCATTGAGGATAAACAAAGCTAGCGTTTATTCTAATTTCAATCTTATAGTAGCCCTTATAATAATAGTAAGGTAACCACTAAAGCTATCCATAAACAAAAATGCTCAATCCAAACCCAGGTCTGGAAAGTTCCCAGGTCTTGAGCTGTGCATCTGGCAACTCCCAGGGATGCTGGCTTGGGGTAAATACCTTACTCACTAGGGACATTTATCAAGGACAAACAAACCAAAAGGAGATATTTTTAAAAATGAAAGAACCCCTTTCTAACTCGGAATTTTCCACTTTTGCCTCTCCCGTGGATAGTTGTCTCTTTGTATATAGAAAGTTTTCTAAAATAAAATTGATAAATCACAGTGATAGACTGATAGGTTTGGGAACATACTAAAGTTTTAACCCTATATAATAAGCAATATTATTTGTTGATGGCTTAAGTCCTTGATTCTTTAGTTTTCTTCTAATAAAAAGTCCTTTGTTTTACTTTGCTGAATGCATGCTCCTTCTTTTAATAGTTTTCTTCTATATATTATTTATCAGGTATTTTCACCAGGGATATCATTCAATAAGAAAATATATTCTATAAACGACGTACAGTCCAAGGAAGATGGCACAAACTTGCCACCAAGTATGAAGTCAAGTTCAGTCCCCAGGACTCACATAGAAGTAGGAGAGAATCAGTTTCCACAAATTGTCCACTAGGTTCCAAACACTGTGCACTGTGGATGAGTACATATGCGCGCACACGCACACACACACACACACACACACACACACACACACACACAAGCACACATGCACTTTCCCACACATGCACACAAATAAAGAGGAATAATTTTTTTTATTTCTAAACATTTAAACAATGAAAAGATATATTAATATATTTGAGTAAACACAGAGAGGCCATTCCCTACAGTTTGTTTAATGTTCGAGAATTTAAATGAAGGCTGCAAAACGAAAATGGTCCGCCAAGAAAACAAGTAAATATTGTTTCCAGTTATTAAGCAATGAGGTAGATTTAAAACATTCATCTCAAATCCATTCAGAAAAAATATTCTTCTATAACTAGGTTACTAGCCCCAGGTGAAAAAGGACGTTTGACTTATCCAATGACTTTGGAGCTGGAAATATTCAATGGATGAATTACATTCATTTGAACCCCTGCATCCAATGACATGCTTTTGGTAATACACAGAATTAGAAAATGTCTTAATAGCTAGGCTTGTGGAAATACCCCAAGAAAACTAAAACTATCAGTTTAATTATGTATTTACACCTTTCTATATGTTTTCAGTTGAGTTGGAGGCAGATGGTTGTTAAAAATAGTGTTCTTAAAAGGTTGTCATTCTCAAACCTTTGGGTGGACTATGTTTTCTGGCACTCTGCTTGGTTCAATGTTATTTTGCTGTTTTATACAAAACAAGCAGTAATGTGTGTTTGTGTAAATCACGTAGCCTACTACTCTACTTTCTCATAGACCTAAAACTGAACCATGGTGAGTACGGAATACAGAAGAGATTTGTCTCTACGCCACTAATAAGAAATGGTCAAAGCTGGTTCTCATTTTAAAAATTGAGTTTTCTAATATGATACAATATATTAAGCAGAAAATATATGTACTACTGTTGTAATTGTATGCTTTTTTCATACACTATTAGATGCTATAAAATATAAGCTGTATCTGGAATGTTACCTCCTCTTTCCAAAATTATTGCATAATTTAAGAGAAATCAAGAAGGAAAGGAACATACAGTATAGAAGACTGTATTACTATGTTAATGATAGTTGCTTATTTGATCCATGAATGTCTTTATGAAGGGAGAATTTCTGTCTCGCTTTTGAGCTAAGAAAACTAAAGCTTAGAGTAATTAATTAGTTCAATTCACATTTCTTATTGTAATTACTCAATGCAGTAGTTCATATCATCACCCAAGATGAGGTGAAGAATCAGAAGAGGGGTTTTTTTTGAAACTCATGCAAAGTTTCACAAATTTTGTGTTTAAGATTCAGTCTGGCATTTTCATTTGGGTTTTTTGTGCAATGTCAATAATTAAATTCTAGAATTTGGGCATGCTAAGGAGACAACACTTTATTATTAAACTATCCTCATAACCCTCCAGTTGGTCTTTAACATTCCAGTCATGAAGTTCAAATATAGAGGAGGAGCTTTTAGAACTGGGCTGCAGAGGTCTATGCAGATGGGAAGAGAAAAAGAGTGTAAAGAAGAAAGACAACATGGAGAGAACCAAGCAGGATTAAAATAGAAACTGAGAGACTGTGCTGCAAGGAAGCCTAGAGCAGTCTCTTTTAAATCCCAGAGTCCTTAACTTTTGTAGAAAAGAGCAGAGGGCGTTTGAACTTGTGGACTTTGGAAAGCTTAACTTTTGCATGCATACCCCAAAAATTCATGACCAATAACAAAATATTCAACTGCATGGATGAGGAATTTCTCTACGGGTGTCTTCAGTACTTACCAAGGGCAAACAGATGCCCCCAGGAAAACAAAGCAATCCAAGTAGAGAGATACATACAAAATGGATAAAGGCATTTCACTGTAAGATGTTATTTAAAGAATCCTAAATACACAGAGCCATTGCTTCAGGGCATTGCTCTGTGTACTGCTTGACCTAAAACCTGAGAATTTACTTTACAGTCTTCTGACTACCATTCTTCAAAGACTCACAATTAACTCTGTACGAGTTTCACTGAAACATATGTGTTCTACAAGGCCAATGACTGCCCACACTTGCTCTTTTCATCTTTACATTATGGCTAAAAAAAATCCAAGTCAAGTACTTAATACTTATCAATTAAATGACCTTGTAATTGATTGACTAGTGGATGAAGTGAATAAAGAACGTACAACCAAATGAGTAGATAAATGGGTACTGTATCCTGTAACTACGTACTCCCATTTTTGGAGGCATTCAAGAGAAAGTTATGTAATAACATGGACTCATGCACGGGGTAAGTGGTTGCTCTGTGTGCTCCTTCTAAGCCCAGGACCCCTCTTTCTATTCACTATTTATGGCATGAAAGAATGGAGCTTATCTGTGGGAGACGCAGGAAGATATATTTTAGGATAACAATAAGACCTTTGGAAATAACTGACAGTTTTCTCCCTAAGCAAAAGTACTTTCATTTGCCGGTACCATGCTGGCCAGCTCTTGCCTACAAGCTACTGAGCAACAAATACTCCATTTCAAAAGGCAAAGCCAGTGAACGGCAGATGAAAAAGGCTACACTCAGGGCCACTCTGTCCTGAATGCTACCTGGGCTGCCTGAGAGGACTCTCAGAGAAGTATAGCACAGGTGATCTTGCTGGGAGAGAAGGAGCATGTGTGCTTCCTGTTGCCATAGTCAGGGGTATCCTAGGTCAAACACCAGTTCTGCAAGATGTCCCAAACATGAGAAATTAAAAGTTTTAAAAAGTGGTTCATTATTATTTCTTACCTTTCCTACACCAAAGGAAATAGCACTGATGTATAGAGCCTATTATATTTATAAAACTAAAAAGGTAGTGAATGTGCTTTTTATCAAGCATGGTCCAATGGAACAATCTTATGGAGTTCTAAATAGTATGGTTTAGAATGGGAAAGCAAGGAAATATAAAGAGGAAAAGGAAAGGGAGCAGAAAGGGAAAGTCCAAAGCAGGGAGGGGCCCATCCAACAGGGGAATAAAGAGGGGAGACCTAAGGGACTTACGGCAAAGGTTGAGGCCTTTGTTTTCTGGATGTTACCAAAGACATCCAAGAAAAGCAATGAAAACCTTACTTCCTGCTGGTGCTCCTTTTTCATCCCTTTCTAAACTTACCACCTCTTTAGATTCTGGAATCCCAGATACTGCCTTCCCTTTCTCTGAAACTCTCCTACCAGACAGTCTTCTGCCTCTCCCCATTACACAGGTAGCCATCAAAGAGCTGCTATGACAACCCAAATAATGTGCATAGACACCAACCCCCTTATTTTCTAGATTAGGTCTTTGCCTGGGGCTTCTGCAGCACCTGTGACAGTTAATAAGTATCTAATCTGTTTATTTTATCTTATTCTATTCTACCCACGAGGGTCAGCCTTTTTGTGTCATTTGAATTCCTAGCACTTTAAACAATTCCTGTCATGAAAGTGGGGATGGAAAAGATCAACTTGCCAGGAAGAAGAAGAGATGAGAAATGGAGGAGTGGAAGGAACATCTGACTTATTTACACAAGTGTTGGCTAATTGCATCCAGCATTCACTGTAGCAGCTCCTACTGGCAATGTAATAAATATAATATAATATATAGTTAATATATAGTATATTCTATTCTATGGAACTAAATCAGCTCCATCCCTTCTGAGGGAAAAGCTTCATATAAAATAGAGATGTCATATTTAGTAAGTGGTAATATCTTTCTGCATTGTTATTGCACAGTCAAAAAAAAAAAAAAAAGGCAGCCACAGCTTCCTTTCCTGACCCCTGATGCACAGCTCTTTATCCCAATGCCCAAGAATCACAGGCAATAGCAATGAATCATTTTCCCACCAGGGTTGATTTTGCACTCCCTTTCCACTGGTTCTATTCACCCACTTCCAGTCCGAAGTCAATCAAACTTTTATAACCGAATTCCCTTAACAAATGTGAAACTCACTTCCCACCAAACAGCCCTAATTTAGCACAAACTAAATTTCAAAGGAAATTTGACTGTGCTTCGCTCTAAATGTCAGAACTGGATATTCAGAGAGAATAATTAAGGGGAGGAGATGGTTTCATCCAATAAAAAAAAGATTGCTAGTTTGTGCAAAGCACTAAGGATATTAGCATTTTAAATACATTCGCTTGAAAATGCTACTAATGGCCATGCTGGAGTTTGCATAGAGCATGCCTCTCTGTCCTTACTGCCAGGAAGATGAGAGCTTTTGCTCTGGAATTCAAAGGACAGACACTGCCTCTTAAAAGGCAGATCTAGAGATGGGTGCTTCCTAGTTTGCCTGGATATGAATCACAACCACCCCTTTCGTGTAAGTTTAGAACCCCTTTCCCACCGAGTTTAGGGCAAGCGGGCTTGTATTCTTATAATTCATACATAATATTGTTCTTCTCTTTCTTTTTTCTTCTTCAAATCCATGTCATAGTTACTGTTCTATTACAGTAAGGAGACACCAGGACCCAGGCAACTCTTTAAAGAAAGGATTTAATCAGGTGCTTGCTTGAAGTTTCAGAGGGTTGGTATTTGATCGTGGTCAGTCAGGAGTCAGACCTGGAGCTGGGACAGTAGCTGGGTGTCCATATGATCCAAAATTATGGCAGAATGAGAGTGTGTGTGTGTGTGTGTGTGTGTGTGTGTGTGTGTGTGTGTGTGTGTGTGTGTGTGACACTAGGCCTCTCGTGGGTTTTTGTAAACCTAAATCTAGCCCCCAGTGACACATGTCCTCCAACCAAACTGCACTTCCTAATCCTTCCCAAAAAGAACCAGAAGTTCTAAAATGCCAGAAAGACTTCAGAAATTTTTCCTTCCCAAACAAAAAGGTTCATATTGTTACGTTTTTATTTTTTCCTAATTTAATATCCACACGGGTCTGATATTTGTTTCTATCACAGCAAAGTTGACTTCTCAGTTAAGTGTCATCATCTGCTTCCCCTCTCTAACATGCACTCTTCATGCCCCCTTTTAAAAACACTGGGTTCTGTTTCAACTTGATATCTCCATATGGGTATATGATGTGAGAGCAGTGTCACTGGAGGCCATAAGTGACAGCAGCCTCTAAAACTGGAGTTATAGGCAGTTGTGAACTCCCTAATATGAGTACCAGGAACCAAACTCAAGGTATCTGCAAGAGCAGTACATACCTTAACCTCTGAGCCTTCTGTCCTCACTCCTGATGCTTTATTTTTTTCTTTCTTTTATTGGATATTTTCTTTATTTACATTTCAAATTTTATCACCTTTCCTGGTGGTTTCCCCTCCTGCAACCCCCTATCCCATCCTCCCTCTGCCTGCTTCTATGAGGGTTCTCCCCCACCCATCTGTTCCCTCCCTCCTCCCCCGCCCTGGCACTTCACTACACCGAGGCATCCATCTTTCACAGGACGAAGGGCCTCTCCTCATATTGATGCCCGACAAGGCCATGCTCTGCTACATATGCAGCTGGAGCCATGGGTCCCTCCATGTGTACTCTTTGGTTGGTGGTTAAGTCCTTGGGAGATCTGGGGGATCTGGTTGGTTGATATTGTTGTTCTTCCTATGGGTTTGCAAGCCCCTTCAGCTCCTTCAGTCCTTTCTCTAACTCCTTCATTAAGGGGACCCCATTCTCAGTCCAATGTATGGCCACAAGCATCCACGTCTCTATTTGTCAGGCTCTGGCAGAACCTCTCAGGAGACATCCAAATCAGGCTCCTGTCAGCAAGCACTTCTTGGCATCAACAATAGTGTCTGGGTTTGGTGGCTGCATATGGGATGGATCCCCAGGTGGGGCAGTCTCTGGATGGCCTTTCCTTCAGTCTCTGCTCCACACATTGTCTCTGTATTTCCTCCTGTGAGCACTTTTGTTCCCCCTTCTCAGAAGGACTGACGCATCCACACTTTGGCATTCTTACCAAGGTATTTAGCTGTAGGGTTTTTCCTAGGGCTGCAGAATTAGGTGCCCTCATACCAGTTGGTGTTTAAAGAAGTAAAAACTGAATCCCAAATTTACGAAGTCACACAGTTTATCCAAGTGAAAACATTTTATCATATTTTTATGCATCGGCAGTGGGATGTGATATTTATCAGGAAAACAAAAGCTGCTCAAGTTTATTGAAGGTTCAGGTCCCATCCGTCAGGGCACCAAGAGAAAACTGCTTTCAGCTTTTTTTTTTCTTTTCATCTTTTATTTTATTTTTTTCCATTTGTTTTCATGATACTGCTTAGGAAACCAACATGTGTGCAGTAAACACTTTTGCTTTTTCCATGGTGTGAACATTAAAATTATATGGCTTGCTATACATAAAACCTGAGGGTCTCTGAAAAGAGTACAAGACATCACAAACAAGAAAACTATGCTGAAGGTGCTGACCACAATCAAAGATGTTGTTAGTACCATGCAACCTGCATACTATTCCCTTTAGAAAATGTCAACACAAAACATTCTTTAAAACAGAGAAAACCAACTTTTTCTTGTGTAAAAGGAGAAAGGAAATACGTGAGAAGGGCTCTTTTTATGAGTCAATTGTAATAATCTGATATCTTTGTCAGTACAGCCTGCTACAGCAAAAACGCCACAGATTAACATAGATGACTTAAATAAAGAGATGCATCCCTCATAGTTTTTGGAATCTGGATCAAGATGGCTCCACAAGGCCTGAAAGATGGCTTAGCAGGTAAAGGAGCTTTCTACCTAGTCTCAGGAATCTATATGCTGAAAGGAGAAAAGCCACTCCAAGAAGGTGTTCTCTGCCATTTCCTCTCACATGCACATTTTAACACACATGTTTGCATACCCCACACACATACACTCCAAATCGATAAGTACATAACATTTAAAAGATAACTATATGGCAGCTGTCTTAAGGTTTCATTACTGGGAAGAGACACCATGAACACAGCAACTCTTCTAAAGGGAAACGTTTAAGTGGGGCTGGCAGTTTTAAGGTTGAATCCATTATTGTCATGGAAAGAAGCGTGGGAACATGCAGGCAGACATTGTCCTGAGGAAGGAGCTGAGAGTTCTACATCGAAATCCATAGGCAACAGGAAAGACTGTTCCATACTGGATGTAGCTTGAGCACAGGAGACTTCAAAGCCAGTCCCCACAGTACCGTACTTCCTCCAACAAGGCCACATCTCCCAATTATAGCACTGCCTATGGGCCAAACTTTTAAACATATAAGCCTATGAGGACTGTAGCTATTTGAACCACCACAACAGCAGTCTTGTAATAGGAAATGTATAGGTGGCCCTTGTGTTCTTATTGGTAGAAAGCTAGGAGAGTTGGATGAGGAAAAAGCAACAGAGACACTGAGAGAGTGCCCTCATTTACTACTGCTCTGCTCTCTTCTTGTGAGGGCGCTTATGTCACTGATAGGACTTCATCCTTGTCCATTGCATATCTCCAATGACTTTGCCTCCTAACATCTTCATCTTGGGAATTAGATGTCTGCATGAGACATTGGAAGAAGTAGAAACATTTTCTTAATATCACCTGAGGAGAGCTTTACTTTATAAAGGGGTTACAAATACAGCTGAAGTGGGGAAATCGCCCCCTTTGCCAATAAACCTTGTTAAATTGTTTCAAACACAGAGAAGAAAGAAATTCAATATTCTCTCTTAGTGATTACCATACTTAAGGAAATTATGCTAAACTCATTTGCATGTAGATGATTCAGCCCTTAGAATAATGATTTCCTTAACTAACACAGTTATTATTATAAATGACATTATATGATAGGAAAGATTAAAGGAGATTGTAACCAGCATTGGCATATTCAAATCTGTAAAGAAAATACTACTGAAGATGGAAACCAGTTGATTTTGTAGGGTGCTTCCCTTCCTCAACCTACAAAAGTCTTGCTATTAGATTTAGGGTTTTAAATGTACTGTAGACAATTATGTGAAGTAAACAAATCCTCCCATTTAAAGTCTGAGCTATGGGTTTTGTAGTGCGTCGGTCTGATGGGTTGGTCTGATGCTGCTTATATTCTAATGCTAAATACTGGCCTCAAGCTCTGGTAGGTCCCCACCTCCACAAGCATCTGTAGATTCTCATGTACATGATGCTATATAATCCTTGCTCCCCAATTTAACTGGCCAATAAAAAGGATTGAGCCTGTGATTGGGCAGTGGGGGGAGAAAGGTAGGTTTTGAGCATTGAGTGAGAGGTTGAAGATAGAGAGAGAAAAAGAGAACACAGAGGGGCAGGAGACCAACATGAGAAGAGATGGATCATGAGGGGGTGGCCAGAAAAGAGCAGCAGGTAACAAGGGACATTTTGGCTGGGAATAAGTTAAGATAGATCCAAACCTGCCCAATATAGACTTACAACTTGTAAATAAAATATGTAGATTGTGTGTCTTTTATATGGGCTAGCCACAATATTAGTCATTTTTCAATGTTTACTTTCAGCTATTATATCCTGACAACCCATTCCTTATACAGTGCTTATTGGGTATCCAACATTATTCTAAAATTCTACTGATAATTATTTCATGTCATTACTCTAGTCACTCTATGATTTACACTTATTAGCTATGATTATTATCACCAGCATATAAAGGAGAAAACTAAAGAGAGAGAACTTACTTATTCTAAGAACTCATGCCTAATAATAATGATGGGCCTGCCATTCAAATACAAATGGTCTGGACCAACAAATACTCATTCTTTACCTCACTAAAATCCACCCACACCATCAGGTAAGTAATGAGGGGAAACTGAAGTGACCAAGAATGGTAACAACCAATACAGGCAAAATGTGAAGGCTTCCTCTCACATAGACTCTTAGAAATTATTTTCAATAATGATAGGTGAAAAGATTCCCAGGCATATTTTTATAATGATTTTGTACCCAAGTTTTATAAGCAAAGGAGAATGAGATAAAGATGATGAGAACAATATAGCAGGCTTCCTTTAAAGCTATGGGGCGTAGCCTAAGGAAAGGACCATCTCCACAGACAATGCCTTGGCTTTTCTTTCACATGCCCTCAGGCCAGATCTAGCCACCTATTCCCTGGTGCTTCCGTCTTCTGTAGAGCCTGTTGTACTTTGCACTACCATGTTGCTACTTCTATCCACCACCTTCTGCTTGGCTCCTGCTCAGCTCAGAACTGGATCATAGGTACAATGTTGTTGCCTCAAATCACCGCAGCAGTCTTGGTTTCCTAATTGAACTGGTAAGCCGCTATTGCTTTGTGTGCTCTGGTCTTTGGATCTCTGTTTTCACATAGAACTTAGTTCTTTCTTTGCAGACAAATGGAGGAGCTTTCCATCATTACCTATATTCCCATGACTAGGACTATCAAAGTCATTAAGTTAAGCATTTATCATTCATTAAATGCAATTGCTCATGAACCACACAGGATAAGAACAACCACCATTAATAGAAGGGAGGCAGGGAGGACTCCCTTGAGAAGTGACATCTAATTTGAGAGTTTATAGACAGTTTCAACTTGTGAAGACCAGAGTTAAAACTGTTGGGCAGAGAGATTTAAATATGCAGGAAAATACCTGATGCTACTAAGACACCAATATGTTGGAAAAAATAATATACAAGCAGACTGACAGGGTGGCTTGGTATGGGGCTATGGAACCATACAAGATAAAGTAGTATAACTTTGTGGTATGTTTCTTCCCCTGAATTATAGATAGTGTTCTCCATTCACAGATTCTCTTTCGAAAGTTTTAATGAATTCCTGTCTAAAAATATTAAATAGAAAGCGACAGATATAAACAGGTTGGCAAGTTGACACAGTGGGTGAGTTCCCTGCTACCACACCAAGCTTGACAACTGAGTTCAATCCCTGGGACCTATGTGATGGAAGAAGAGAAATAGTTCTCCTAAGGTGTTCTGACCTCCACACATACTCTGTGAAATGTGCCCTCTTCCAAATAAATAAATATAAAAAGGGATGAATTTGAAATTTATTCTGCTCTGAATCACACGATAAAATTGTACAGTGTCTTGCTCCTTCTCACCTGGGATATGAATCACTTATTTGCCTAGAATTTTCACACTTTATGTTCTAACTGATCATTAGTCACCTAATGGCCTTCTCAGTAAAAAAGAAAGACATCAATTATGATAACTTAGCACTGCTTATGAGGTAGTAGTAGTCCCAGCTTACTTATTAATGGTCCCAAAACACAACTAAGGCAAAGAAGAGCCATGAAGTGTTCTCTATAAGGGGGAAGGGGATGCTATACATAAAGTTTGAGGTTAACTGTGATATGGAACATTCAGTGGAGGTGCTGTCACATGTCCCTTCCTGTACAAGGATCACAAATGTTCAGCGTCATCATGAACAATGTCCCCATGCTTACTTATTAGGATATTAAGAGTCCAACCTATCTAGTGACCATCAAATGTAGTTTTCATATTACTTTTAGAATTGTTGATGGGATTGCTGGCTTTACTAGTCATTATGGAAGAAGCACAGGATTCTTTGATGCTTACCTCCTGAACCAGAACACGTGACTGCGTGCCACATAGGCTGCCATTCATTTCCTTCATACACAGAGTAAAGTATAAGATCAAAGCAGAGGCTATGAGGTAGAAAGCCGTTAGAAAGGTTCGGCTGTTTTCATTAACATGTTTGACTTAAAGAAGGCTTGGAACTACAAGGGAAAAATGAATTCAAATAATTCATGTACATTCCCAACATACTCATTCTGCATTTCTAAAATAAATTCTAAACTCCCTGGAAATATGCCCCAGCCTTACAAGGATGCCTCCAATGTGATGCCATCACCTGGAGATGTTCTCTATAGAGTAATAAATTTGGAGTCATAGAGATTTATTTCTATTTGTGTTATTAATGAAGTGTCCATCCAGGTACTATGGACTGGAGAGAAATCCTAGTGGGTAACCTGTTTGCTTTCTGGTGTTAGGACTCAAGTTCAGACCCTTAAAACCCACCTAGGACTTGGTAGTGTCCATATATAATTCCCACTGTTCCTAAGGCAAGATTGGATGCAGAGAAGACGCATCTCTTCGAGCTCCTGGACTGCTATATGTAGCAATGAAGAACAAAGCAACTGTGCCTCACACAAGGCAGAAAGGGACAATAGTCCCTAGAGACAATAGACAATATGTCTTCTAATGACCACATGTATTGTAGGTATAGGAGTTTGTAATAGCCAAATACAAAATCCTAGATTTTATGAGGTCAACAACATGCATAAACACACACACACACACACACACACACACACACACACACACACACACACACTACAAAAACATGCGCAAAATTGTTTATATTTGTAAATACTCTCTAATTAATTATAAGAGTAGAACATCTTCATAACAATATTCAAAGGCTCAATATATGCCTTTGCCCAGCTAGGCCAGGAATTATGATCCAACTGATGTTTCAGTTTTATTTTTCTACATTTTTCTAAACATGTAAGAGAGATTAGAAAAATTTTAATTATATTTCTGATATTTTTAAAACATTGTGATAATTTATATTTTTAAGATAAAAACTCCTTAGATTTATAAAATTGCTAGGCTTCAAGAGGTATATTAGGATAGAGATATAGATCAATAGTAGAGTATTTGCTTAACATGCACGAGGCCCTAGTTTCAATTCCCCAGCACCACAAAAAAATCTATTAATTCTCACCAAGAAGCAAGATAGCTAGAAGAGTGTTTTTATTTGAATTCCTATAATATATAAATTGCTTCATTTCTCTCCTCATTTCTAATTTTCTCCTTAGACAAATTCATTATAAACAAGAAAAAGTTAATAACAAAGCAATCAGACATTTACATAGTGTTTGTTTATACATTGTTTCAACAACAACAACGATGGAATAAATAATTGTTAAATTTAACTACCTTGGACTTGAACACTTTCTTCAGCCAAAGAAGAGCCTATATTTTATGTGGTATGGTTGTTTAAAGGAATTTAAAACCAACAGTTTTCTTGAATCTATAAAGTTATATTTCTGAAAGATTTTTATAAGCCAATATACATTGCTGTAGTAGATCTCATCTGAATTGGCTTTTTTAGAGCTGCTGCAGACCAATTGTGTTGCCTTCATTCCCTGTTTTAGGATCCATGAAAGCATCATTCATAGCATAAAGAGGCATCTACTTTACTACAAACACGTTTTATATTCTATGTGTCCAGAAGAATTTGTCAACTAGGTCTTTTTGAATGAATATTTTTCATTGAAATACACTTATTAATGTAATCTTGTGACAACTATTTCTTAGAAAGTTGCTTTGACTGAACTAGACTTGGTTTTTCAATTCTAGTTTTAAAATCACAAAACTGATGGGGGAGAAATACAGAGGATCAGGAATTTGACAGTAGGTGTATAGCAGTGGGGGAGGGGAACTGAGTGTAGCCACTAGAAAGTCCCAGATAACAGGAACTCAAGAGGTCCAACAGGGAGGAGTTTAGCCGAAATACCTAATAAAGGGGAGAGAGAACCTATAGAGGCCATATCCAGTGGATAGGCACGGTCCTCAGTAGAGATATGGGGTTACCCACCCACCTCAAAAATATTAATACAGAATTCCTCCTGTCAAAAGGAAATGCAGGGACAAAGAGTGGAGCAGAAACTGAAGGAAAGGCCATCCAGAGACTGCCCCATCCAGGGATACATTTCATCTGCTGACACCAAACCCAGACACTATTGCTGATGCCAAGAAGCGCTTACTGACAGGAGCCTGGTATAGCATCCCCTGAGTGGATCTGCCAGAGCCAGACCAATACAGATGCAGACATACACAGCCAAGCATTGGACTGTGTGCAGGGATCCCCATGGGGAAGGTAGGGCAAGGACTGTAGGAGCTGAAGGGGTTTGTAACCTCATAGGAAGAACAACAATATCAATCGACCAGACCCTCCAAAGCTCCCAGGAACTAAACCAACAACCAAAGAGTGCACAGGGGGTACCCATGATTTCAGCTGAATATGTAGCTAAGGATTGTCTTATCTGGCATCACTGGGATGGGAGCCCATTGGTCCTGCAGGGGTTTGATGACCCAGAATAGGGGAATGTTAGTCCACTGAGGCGGGAGTGGGTGGGCAAGTGGGGGAGGACCCTCATAGAGGCAAGGGGAGAGAGGAGGGATAGGGGATTTGTAGAGGGGAAACTGGGACGGGGAATAACATTTGAAATGTAAATAAATAAAATAACTAATTTTAAAAAACCCACAACATTTCTGAAACGTATTAGGTACACCACTTACGACTCTGACTGCATGAAGGAAAACTGAAGTAATAAAGAAGCTAATAGCTATGTCAAGGAAATATGGAATTTTCCATTTCAGCAGATCATGTCATCCAAGATATAGTGCAACTATAAAATCTTCAGAAGCAAGCATTAAAAAACTCTTAGTCTAACAAGGCTTATTTTATCATTTAAAAATAATTGAAATGAAAGTTTAACATTGCCCTGTTGTTCGACATCACTAAGATATGGACATTTCCATTATCAATGTTGACTTTTTTGTGTGTGAATATGTGTGTGTGTGTGTGTTTTCTTTAGTTTTATGTTTTTAAAGAAAATTTTAGTTTATTCCTTTGCACAGTATAGAGATGTTCTAGTTTCCTTTCTGCGAGTGTGATAAACATTATGACTCAAAATAACTTAAAGAAATGGTTTATTTTGGCTTATGCTTCCAGATCACAGTCCATCACTGAGGGAAGGCACACCAGGAACTCAAGCAGAAACCATGAAAGAAACCTGCTTCCTTTCTTTTTCTTTATTAAAAAAATCATATAATTTAATCATTTTCCCCTTTCTCTAAATCCTTCCAGATTCTCCATACCTCCCTACTCACCCAACATTGACTCCCCCCTTTTATAAAAAAAAACCCAAGAAACAAAGCCAAAAATCAAAAAAACACATTTCCAAAAGCAGAAAATGAAAATCAAAAATAATAAAAAAGACAAAAAATGTTAAAACCAAGCAATAGTCAGCAAAAAGTTCACAAAAACACCCTTGGGTTTATTCTGAGTTAGCCAACTATTCATGGCTAGAGACCTGAGCTGCAATGTACTTTACATACCCAGGGACACTCCATGGGAAAAAGTAACATTTTCCTATGCCATTGAGTATCAGCTGAAGATCACTTCTCAGCTGAGGTAGAGCCTTGTGTTTTTCTCTCCCACTTAGTGCTGGGACTCCATTTGGCTCGGATTTGGTCCTGTGCTTTCTGTCACATCATCTGGGATTCATCTTTGTATTGGTCCTATTGTGTCTGGGATGCTATTTCCTTGGAGGTATCCACCACCTATGGCTCTTAAAAGTCTTTCTGTCTCCTCTTCCACACAGATCTATGAACCCTGAAAGTTCAGGTTTGATAAAAAAACAAAAAAAAACAAAAAAAAAACCAAACAGACAAAAAACATACCATTTTACTGGGTTTTCTAAATGTACATTGAAACTGTATGGGTCTCTCTGTTATTATCAACTACTGCAAGGAGAAGCATCTCTGATGAGGGCTGATGGAGGCACTGATCTGCGGGTAAAGCAATGTCTTTAAGAGACACTTTATTGCTGTGTTTATTTAGCAGTATAATAGTAGTAGTTTTTTCCCTGTGTTGATGATCTATCCAGTCCCAGATTCTTGGCTACTTTACCAATGTCATGTATGGGCCCCTGTATAATGAAAAGATAGTTATTGTAATAACAATTGAACCACTATTGCAACAGTATGTCTTGCAGACAGATCACTGGTGTTCGTTACAGATTTTGTAGCTGCGTGGTTTTGAGCATTCTTATACAGCCCAGAGTCCCCTGCATAAGAATGATGTTGCCCAAAGTGAGGTCATGTCACACCAATCATTATTTAAAACCTTTTTTTGGTAGACAAGCCACAGGCTAATCTGCTCTGGGCAATTGCTCAATTGATGTTTTCTCTTTTCACATGACTCAAGAGAATGTAAACATTAATTAGCCCAAGGGATAAAATCTCTGACAGCATGAAGACTATGCTGAGTAAATGTCATGGACATTAGAACTCAGTTTTCTCCTTACTTGTCCCATTAAGTACCTTATAGAAACTAGTCAATTCTTCAACGCTTACTTCTGCAGCTACCTCTCACTTTTTTTCTCTTCTCCTAAATCCTATGTTCTTTCTCCTGATGACCTCATCTATCTTCTTATTGAGTTGAAGAGTTTTCTTTCCTTGTTAATTATGCCTTTCCTCTTAATTCTCTGACTTCAGAGAACATCTTTTATGTGGATGCCTTGGGAAGCTTCATTTGGTGTGTGCTTTTTCTCTTTTTTAGTGGTAGAATAAAGTCATAGAAAAATGAAATAGTTTTGAGCAAATTCAAATAGACAAACAATGACATAGTATTATTTCTAGATATGTGGCGAGTACAGAAGATGAAGTTCTCTAAGGTGGCAGGTTTGCCAGTGTTGTGAACAAGAGATTTGCTTTTAGAACCATTTCATTTGCACAATACAGTGGCGGAAGCCATGAGGCACTCAAGACTCATGCTGTCTCCATTCAATTCTGCCACTTATTAGCCATGTAACCAGGGCAACCTGTCTATGTTCAGAATTAGGAATGATAATGAATCCCATTTCATAGGATTGCTGTGAGAACTGAGTAAGTTCATAGATTTCAGGCTGTTAGCATAGGGCCTGGTAGAATACAAGTGCACAAATATTAAATTACTATTATATCCTGGATTTTACTAGACTAGTGAGATTCCGGTTAGTAATTGCGATCAAAATAACAACATTCACTAAGAAGGAAGTTCTCCTGAGTGAAAAAGACAGCTCAGAAAATGGTCCATAGCCTGTACTGTCAGTGAACTGGAGCAGATACCCCCTCCAGTGTGTCCCTCCCAGTGGTGATTATCTGTGGTGTACACTATATTGCTAAATGGCCATGTATTTCTTGAGGTCAATGAGAAGTTCTTTCTGAAAATAAGGTTCATGCTTTGCTCTCTGCATTTCTTCTGCATTTTTGTTTTAAAGTCTCTTCTACAGCAGGCACCTTGTCTGAGCACGGGCTGTGTTCCTAACTCTGTGACAAGAATGAGAGAACAACAAAATAGTCGCATAATAAAAGTCCTGTGTCTTTGGAAAGAGCCAGAAGATAAACTATTGCTTATCCTATGACATAGAAATGCCTATGGTTGAACAGAAAATTCAGAAGAGCAGCCATGGGGAGTTAAGCCATGGCAAGAGAGCACAATCTGGAACTTCAGCTGAGAGTCTCAACTTCCCTCATTTGGCATTTGCTAGCTCCTGTTGTGAGTTCCTGATTTGACGCTATCTGTGTCTGCTTCTATTTGTTCTTTTGCATGAAAGCTTCACCCACAGAAACTCTGTTCTGCCTAGAACTCTCTACTGAAAACTCTAGCTTATTATCTTAAAGGGATTTAAGACAATCCAATCCTCATTTGGATTCTGTTGAATGTTTAGTAGCCCCAATTTCATAATACTACCTTTTTACTGTTATTTATCTGCCTACATGGGAACTTCTCCAGAGGGAACCTATTGCTTTGCCTGGGACTCTTCCATATTGGAAACTCTAAAGGGCTTCCCCAGTAAATTTCTCCTGGCAATTTGAATGCTAGAGTTGGTGATGTTTACTATCAATGCATCTATATACTGTTCTATCTATGTCTTGTTATGTATTCTTTTACTTTGGCTTGCTCTCTTTGTAAGAAATTCACTCAACTCATTCAAAACTGAAAGTATGGCTATTCTAGAACATTCTCTGGGCAATACAACATTCTATCTACTTCAACCAAGCTCAGATCACTGATTTTCACCTCTCCTCTTTCTATGGAAATGCCTCTATTTTGCTTATTAAGCCAAATCTAGATGGCTCCTTGAGTCACCTAGGTATTCCAAAAGAAGTCAACAAACAGTCTGTATAGCAATGAAGTTTGAAGAAATTAACAAGAATCCTCAACTGAACATTTCATAAAGTAGGTGCCTTTGCTCTAATCTGCACATACTGTTGTCCATATAAGACGACTATGCAGCAGAGTTTATCATTTCCTCCATTTCATGCAAGAGAGTTTATTTCTTGTTAGGTGCTTAATATGCAAAGATAATTTGCCTAGAGGAATACAACTGTGACCTTAGATATTAAGTCAGAATGAGGATGGACATTTAGCTCTATTATTAAAGGTAAAAGTGGGATGGATACTTGAAAGAACATGGTAAGGTATTACCAGTTCATAGGTCATAAAGACCAGATCCTGGGGATCCAGTAAAAGCACAGTACAGTCCAGCACCAGTAATGATATAACTAATGTTATGGTAGTGATGTCATAGGTTGGCATCAGCTATTTATGTGGATAATTTACTTAAATTAGTGTAGGTGTGCTCAATGGCATTCTCAAACAATGAAATTTCATAATGATGGAATACATTCTCACCTTTAAGCAATACATGACTCTGCATATACCGGTAGTGCAGGGAGTAGCAACTGTAATGTGTGGGGGGGATTACATTTGCAATGAGTGGGGTATGGGGAGTCATGACCTATTTCGTTGGACACCAGAAACAGATTAGGAAGACAGAGAATAAGGTAAGTGATATTGGTGTGAGTTGAATCATTCAGATCCACATTTTTAAGATAAATATTTGGACACATCTGACAAAATACTGGTGAGTTACTGAAATATTTCATATTGGAGATGAGCCTCTCCTATTTGGGATGCTTGCATTGCTTGGAGTATGCACCCTTTCCTTGAGTTTAACTCTTTTTAGCTTATTTGTTATTATTAAATAAAGCCTTATATAAATATCTAGAAAACTATGCGTTACTTCAAAATAATAGAACAATATATCTTAGAGACACATTTCATATTTAAGGCAATATTTATAACCTTTGAAGAAATACAGACATGTATTGATTATATTAATATAGTTTTGAGAATAAGCGCATTTTTTTAATTTGGCAAAAATTCTAGTATGTTATGCATGCTGGTAAGACATCAAAACAAAAACATGCTTTAAAAGCAAGGTTCTAATTTACATAGCAACTTAATTGACTCTGAGGTCTTCAACTTCTCTTCTATCCCAAGTGATATCTTCTCCCCTTACTCTAAGCATCGTGAAAGAGTAAGCAGGCTTGTGGAACACAAAGTTATTCTTGCAAATTCACCCTCATCA
This sequence comes from Rattus norvegicus, assembly GCF_021556685.1. Lineage (NCBI taxonomy): Eukaryota > Metazoa > Chordata > Mammalia > Rodentia > Muridae > Rattus > Rattus norvegicus. The sequence goes on along the minus strand of NC_141547.1, from coordinate 65,893,104 downwards.
TAAATCAGTGTCATTTGAACTCACTTATAAGTAAGGACTAGCCAACATGCTTTACCATGAGATTTGACAAAAGTCATCAAAATTCTTTTCAGTTCATGATTAATCATTATTTGCTTTTTGAATCTGTGTTTTTAATAGTAATGTCTCTTAAAATGGTGGGAAAATTGTAAGTATATTTTTAATGTGAAAATATGACAATCATCTTTATCTTTTCTGTAACTTTAGGTTTAGGGAATTAATTATCAAAAATTTGATACTAGGTCACAAAATAAATCAGATTGATAAACAGTTTGAGGAAGAAAAGGCTTTTATAAGAGACTCTTGAGTGTGAAAATGAGTGAGTCTTCTGTATGTTTGTCTTGCCCAATTACAATGGATTAGTTTTGATATATTATGTTATATTATATTATTTGTTCCGTTAATTGTCATCCCTTAGAAGTCTGCTTGTTTTCTAATGAAAGACAGAAATGGAGTAGATCTGATGGGTGAGGTAGAGGGAGAGGAAATTTAATCAGGATATATTATGTGAGAAAAATCCATTTTCAATAAAAGGAAAATAAAAATCTGCAAGGCATCTCAATTGAAATGCCAAGGTGGCTGACCTGATCCCACAGAGAGAGGCACACTTTGCTAATTTGGTGGACTATTCATTTTTTTTGGATGACTGCGCTTCATTTTGCCTCTATATTACCCAAGTAACAATAAACCCATGCATGGTTCACTTAACGAAAAGAGCAGTGCCATCCCATGAAGCTAAAATGGTCACCACTCCTTACTTTAAAACTGGCAGAGTTCTAGAAAGAAAAATCACAAAAGACCTCATGTGGCTAAATTAAGGAAGCAAACAGTGCATTTTACCCACTAACTGCATTTGATTCCTTGGGTCGAGTTTATATCTTCCATAAAAGTAATGTTTGCAATACAATGCACAAGTGAGTCACACTTCAGTTTTGCATCCTACATCTAGTCAAATGGAATATTGCAGACACTCTGTCAAGGATCTGCACCTTTGAGTATTTCCTGCTGCACTTCTCAATGAAACTATCTAAGTTCTCTTCCCTATTTGCATTTTATGTGTTCTCCATTGCACATGCTCCAGTGACTGAACATATGCTCATCTAGGAAATGTTCCCCATTCAGATCCACTTCAAAAAGTTTAGTTTCCCATGTACTATTTAAGAAGCCTGCTTGAATGTCATTTTAATGACTGCATGATTGTGTGTCTCATGAAGCTAACACTTTTGAACAGCCCTATTTTCTAGGGTTCAACATTCATGCTAGGCCTTTTGCTGTAATATATAGTATTGGAATGAATATGATTTTCCACAAGCCATCACATAAATTCCATGCTTCTTTTAAGGTTAGAATCTGAGAAGAGGGATTTAATGTTCAGAAATTCTCTTTAAGTTATCAAGAGATAAACCAAGCTTTCAATATCATTGTATGGTTAAAAGCATTCTATTTGAATCTATTTGGAGTAGAGTGTTTCTTTAAAACTATAGAATGAATTTTAACCTAATAGGATGTTCTTAATTTGTAGGCTGACCAGTAGAAGTGGTCTGGCTCAGAAAGGGTCATTTCATCATTTATACTATTTAGAATTATCTTTGATGACAAGAAGAAATTCCACTTTTAGTTGGTTTTATTATTGCTATTCTCTGCAGTCAAGGTGTCCCTTTAGGTTCCTAATTTAAATATAAATTTATAACTGTAAGAAAATTATAGTAAATTATTAACATAGAAATTCTCTAGATTACTTATTTAACATTTTTGCCATGTGACTTTCAAGTATCCACATTACACTAAGTGCTAGAAATAGAATATTAAATAAAACAAAGTTTGGGGTCAAGAAGTCAGTGCTGGCTGGGGTTGCAGCTGATTTCTATTTCTTTCTACATATTTGCAGTTCCTATGTTTTATAAAAATGGGAAATTTATTCTGTGTTGTTAAAGTGAACCAGTGAAGCAGTGAAATTTTATTGTCTATTCCTTCAGTAGATCTGGGTCTTCATACAGCCATTGAAAAGTCTAACATTGAGAGTCAATGTATGTTAGATGCAATAGCTTATGCCTGTAATTCTAATACTCAGGAGGTTGATGCAGGAAGGCAGGTACTAATTTGAAGCCTGTCTGAACTGCACTGTGAGTTCTTGAAGAGACACTGTGTCTCATAAGATAGAAAGACAAATAAACTTGAACAATGTAGATTGAAAAGTACTAATGTTTCTAGGTTCAGTATAAGTCCTATTCTATCTTCTACATCAAAAATATTATCCTAAGAAGCCCATAAAGAACCTCATCTACAACTCATGACTGTCTCCACACATAGAAGCACTATGGCAATAACAGACTCTAAAGGATGTTAAGGGTTGTATCTGACTCATTGCTCACCTGGATACTATATCTACTACTTAAAACCCTTGAAATATTTGAAGAATATATTCTTTATGAGAACATGGTGGAGTGATATTAGAAGAGTTCTGTGGAAAAATCTAAGCAGAAAGGAAAATAAGTTCCAAAAATGTCAACTTCTCTTGTCATTTAGGATCTATGGCTATACTCTCACAGTTCTGGGGTATCACTTATTGTAGGAAGGGGCATAATATTTGTAATTTTCATAACCAAACACGCAATCAAGTCAAACATTGTATCTTAATGAACTTAGCTAAATTACATGCTAAAGAGACTGATACTGATCACAAAGAAGTAAGAAAAATTGTTTTTCCTAATACCTATGAAGTCTAATGAAGCAAAAGGTGAAAATAAATAAATACTGTTTGAGAGGAAAATAAAAGATACTTCTATATAAGACAAGATGGTCACAGAAGACCTTTCTAATAGTGACACTCCAATTGAGTTGCAGAGAGCTAGGAATTAGATGGACATTATCAAGTGTTCTAGTTTCCTTCCTGTTGCTGAATATAACATTATGATAAAAAAGAAACTTATGAGGGGAAAGGATTTATCTGGCTTATGTATTCAGGTCAAGGTCCATCTCTAAGGGAAGTAATGACAGGAGCTTGGAGCAGAAATCATAGAGAAATGTGCTAGCTAACTCTCTTGCAGCTTATGTTTAGCTAGCTTTTCTATGCAACCCAGGACAACCTGCCTGGGAATGAACTGGATCCACAAACATCAATTACCAATTAAGACAATCCCTCATAGACCTGCCCTCAGGCTACTCTGAGTAGGGAAGTCCTTCGCTGAGACTCCCTTCTCAAATGTGTGTCTCTCATGACCATAGAAAACTCCATGGTGTGTTAAGTTGACAGTTGACAGTTGATAGTTGAAGCTAACTAGGACAGAAAGTGAAATGTCAACTGATAGACTGTGATGTGGGACTGAGCCCAAAAATCCCTGAGAGAACAGTTGGCCAAAACAAGGAAATGGGTGAGAGAACTGGAAGCAATGAATCTGGAAAGGTAGAGAAAGAGTAGAGTCCTCTGTACGTGTGTGTGTTGTGTGTGTGTGTGTGGTGTGTGTGTGTTTGGGTGTGGAGGGAATAGATGGAAAGCGGCCTGCAGAGACTGATAGACAACATTATGTGTTTAGGAAGGAAGTATTTGGAAAAGTCAGAGTGGACGTCATTGTGACTCAGGTATGGTTTAACATTATCGACCAAAGGTTCTTCTGCAAGAAGCTGCTGGGCAATGTTGATCAGTGGTGGAACGTGAAGAAATGGACTCTCATGAGAGTAATTGAATGTTTAAGAGAGAATAGTGCTTTACTGTCAGGACCCTGGAGCCATGTTGTATGAAAGAGTCATCCATCAGCATCATAACCACATAAACCTCTTCACTTACATCCAGCCTCAGATATTTTATTGACATAACACACACACACACATACACACACACACACACACACACACACACACACACACACACACACACACAAATGTAATTGAAACTAGACTGCTAAAAATTCAGTCATTCACAAGAAAGGAGAGCCTTTGCAAGATGAAAAGCCTAGAAACCTGAGTTCACTGAAGTCTCACCATCACTATTTCAGATCATCAGTGTCAATCACAGAGAGAGGAAGGAATAATTCTTTCCCTTACTCATCACCTCTAGTAGCTAACAAAACTGTCAAACATGACTATCAAACAAATCCAATGATAATTTTTCAGTGTAGTCACCTCTGCTAAAAATGAATATATTTCAGGGAAGAAACCAATAAAAGTTAATGTAGTTAATGTGGTGTGTTTAAATATGATAAACTATAGAATATTGCTTCATTGCTTTATTCTTTCTGGAGCTGTGTATCTCTTAACCTAAGGGAAAACCATTTTAAAACAGGTTAATGCAGGTCATAGAGGAGACACTTCTCCTCCTTTCAGATAGCATAGGCCTAGTATCAATGTTTTAAACAGTGAAATTCAAGTCTATCTTCAGTAAAAGGAAGTAACAATAATACAATATAATATTAGTTCCCACCACATGGAAATTCCGCTTCACTAGAATGCTGATTGTGTTACCAATAAGTTCGGAACAGGAAGGACTGAATGTTGCTACTTTAATATTAATTGGTCTTTCAAAGGTCAAACAAAAATGATTCTACAGCTCAGTTTCAGAAGACTGCTTGTACTGATTTTTAAACAGTGTCATGAAATAGGGTAAAAAAGTGCTAAGAACCTTACAGGCATTATTAAACTCGTTTATTATTCATTTTTAATATTGGGTAAATTATAGAAACCTTACAAAATCAGCAGAAGAAAAGATAATAGTCCATAATGAAAAATGCAATTTATTTCTTCAATAGGGAGAGAACTATTGAATCATAAATGGCAGGCCCATTAGGAAGTTATGTAAACGTTTCCCATTCGAGTAATATAAATTTCATCTCCCCCTAATGGCTATGCCCCAATAGTTCTATTCATTACCATAAACTTCAAGAGTCCCATTCTTTCATAAAACATTTCAAACAAAGACATTTTATTTTTATTTTAACAATTAAGGGATTTTATAGTCTCATCTCTTCAAAATATATTGTTCAGTTTGTTCAAACAAATGTGACTGGCCTAATGAGTAACAAAAGAGAATTAATTTACTCCAGATTTGGATTTTATCTCCTTACTATAGAACACCTTTTCAACTATAACCTATTCATTTGGAGAAATCTAAAATTAGGTGACCCCTAATTTTGTGGATCTGGTCTAGTCCTTAAGATAATCCTCTCAGGAAGAATGCACAAAGAACAAATAAGGACATATTTGTTTCAGTTACTGTCTCTTGCCTTGAAAATGAAATCATACAACATAATAATACAAAAGATTCTACAGTAAGCCCCACTTAGATCTAGGTTCTTGTCCCCATATTGACAACTAAACTTTTGAGCATAGTATTACTATGACAGTATTCAGGTTCTCAGGCTTCTGATTGAGAAAGTAGACCCACCGGTATCTTACAAAAGACCGATTACAATGAATGTAGCAAGATATAATACAGTTCTTTGCAGGTTACCTGCTCCATAATGACTGATTTTTGATCACTTGGCAAGTTATTTCGTGCATCTTTGAAAAGCCCACTTCATATATAGTGTCTCACCAGATCAAACTAGTGGAATCAGACTCACTTATTTTGTACTTAGGATACACACACCCAATGCTTTGTCAATCATATGAGGTCAATAACAAGGTCTGACTTGATGGATTAGAACAGGATCTGAGCCTCAGCACCTTGGACCATCCCCATGGTATCACAAAGTTATGAAGGCCATCTGAGGAGTGTAATGTGTTTAGCAGAGAAACTAGTCTCTACCAACTAAATACTCTGAGTACCTTCCACCTCATGTTATGGAAAACAAAGAAATTCTTCAGTCCTGGGATGAGGAAAGATAAACTCATCACCCTCCACTTCTGAGCCACTGGGTTCGAGGAAATACAGCCAAGTAACTGACCTTATTGGTACATGACATGTTGTAATTCTCAGTGGGTGCTAGTTATTAACTTTAACTTTGAAGTAAAGAGGTGACATCATGCTCTCCAGGTAAAAACAGGAGCAGGGTAGATTCTCAGGTCTGAAAAAAGTTTGCCTCTAACCACTACTTCATTGACTTTCCTCTTTCAAAATGCTTTCTGCTAAATCTATCAGATTGTTAGCACTCTGACATATGTAATCGTGTCAAAGGTGTTTCAGACACAAATAAATTCTAATTCACGAAAGGTTTGTAGAATCCTGAAAGGCCTCAAGAGTTAGAATTAAATCCCATCCTAGAAATTTATATCTGTGCATGCCACTAACTTCTCCTTACTCTGAGGCATTAGCAATACCCTAATAGGCCTCAAGGTCACATATAGTGTTCATTTGCTTTGACAGTACTGCCCATGTTAGCAGCCTGCCTCTCCAACTCAAATCCCGCCCCCACCTGATGTGAAGGGAAGTAAGGCAGGCTCCCATCTCTGGTTTCTATTACTGGTATCACCAATACGGGGATCCATAGTAGAGATGGATAATATGACAGAGATCACACAGAGTATACATGTCCTGGAGTATTTACTAGGGAACTGATATAGGTAAATGGATAGCTATGCCCTAAGTATGGCTGTGGTCATTTTTGAAGATGTAATTCATTTACCAATTTTGAGCTAGTCTCTTGCTTATCTGGTAGGTTCGGAATGGGATCATTTGTTTCTTTCATGAGCTGAGGGAGATTAGACACATAAAGCGGAGATGATGACGATGTTTAATGGAAACAGGAATGTTTTAGACAGATGCTAAGCTCATGTTCCTGGCTTGTCAGTGACCGTCATAAAAGTTAGGAGTTGCAGCAGAAGATCTTCCCCCAGGGCCTCTGTCAGAGTACAGCCTTGCTGGCACATTCACATGGGACATCTAGCTCTGATAATTGAGAAAGAATGTACTTAGAGCCACAAAACTGGGCGTCATTTTTTTTATGTCAGTGTCAGGACAAATACATGGGACTTTGCAAAAAGATGTTTGCAGACTCTTATCCTAGATCTTTATATAACTGGAGCCATCCAGAACTGTGTAGAATAGAAGCAGTGAATCCCCATGAAGTCCAAAGGTTAGTATGAAAGTCCACAATTTTCAGTGCAATACTCCCCTTCCATATTATAGAAATGCTGCCTCAATGTTTTTATATGTTGTTCTTGGGTTACACATTTTTCTGCTGCTGTTTTGTGCCTGATAGGCAATGTCAGTTATTCTTTTATTGAACATGTATATTGTATGCCAGACAAAAGTACATGAAGCATACAGACATATTATATATGTAACACAAACAAGAATGGTAGATGACTATATGTATATAATCCCTCATCTTAAGAAATAAAATTTTTACATACATTGTTAAAACTACAAGTTCACCTTCCTAGGTATATAAATGCAATTGTAACCAAACATGTGAAACTCTTGCTTATCTTCATCAATAATGTATAGACTGCAAAACAATAATGGTATCACTCAGATTATGGTATACTTTATGCAAAAGATATTTCCTTTGTGTACTCTTCTAAAACTTTGTTTTCTGGCTTGACCCATCACAGATGAATTTGTTATCTACGTTGTTACATAAGCTATTGTTCTTTGCAAGGTAGTAATGCAAAACAATTCCTTTTCTCTTGTCTCCTGTTGAGGAACAGGAACGTATTCTCAATTTTTATGATGATATATAGTGCCCTTCTGAACAGTCTATGATAAGTTTCATATGCATAATTTTAAAATAAATGAAGACTATTAGAAGTGAGTATGTGTATTCTTGCATGTGTGTGTATGTATGTGTGTGTGTTGAAGTATGTGTATATTCAATTCTCTTGTATGCCATTTGCTTTTTTTTTGTTTTGTTTTGTTGTTGTTTGTTCATCCTCCCAACCCCCATTATATGATGCCAATTTTGTCTTTGAATGATCTAATAGCTTATACTGCAACCAGTAGTATTCATGTGTTCATTTCTGCAGTTTTCACCAATCTTTGCTCTTGGCAACATATGTAAGCTTTTAAATATATAACTTATGCCTTTCAAGCTTTTCTCTGCAGTGTGAACCTTCATTTTATGTGACTGGATGCTCTCCCTACTACATTCCATAGTAGCCAGTAGTCATGTTTTGAAACATTAACACTCCAACCTAATATTCTGGTTGGAAATAAGGGATTATATGTGCATGATTGACACAAACAGCAACAGGAAACAGTAGTAGGAACAGAGGGAGAAGTTTCCTGAAATTTAAATCAGACTTCAATTGTATTCGTTACAGATCTGAATTACTGATGAGGAAACACTTCCTTATCTGTGTGTAACTTCAGGTAAGTCACTTCAGCTCTGGAGTAAATGTTTATTTGGGTACCGCATAGGAAGTTAAATTATAATTTTGGTGGCCCATTCTGCTCTAGTGTCTCTGCTTCTACTGAAAATTAACTAGAATCCCCCGAAAAGAAGTTGGCAGTTCTATTATTTTTCTGAGTGTCTTCTTTAAGACTTATGAAAATTTCCGCTAAGCAGACATATGTCCTCTGAGCAGCTTTCCGAAGTATCTGATTGTGACATCTCTATAAAGGGGGAGCTAACATACTCCCCCTTCTCTTCCCCAGCTTGGGCTACCTGGCCTTATTTATTTCCCCCTTCCAGGACCTGGTTAATCATCACCACCTTTAGGTCTTAGCTTGGCTGCCAACTCTTTAAGGAGTCCTGTCCCTAGGTCCTCATCAAGATCATTTCCCTCCACAGAGCTGTCTTGCACAACATGACAATACTTTTACAACAGCCAGTTCATTGCTGTGCAATAATGACCAAGGGAGAACATCCAGTCACATAAAATGAAGGTTCACACTAATGAGGTAATATTATGCAGTTTCTCTCTGTGTCTCTGAAGGAAATGAGTAGCAATGTGAATATACATTGTATGAGTTGACCTAAATGAGAGTCTAAACCAGCAATTCTCAAGCTGAGGGTTATGACCTCTTTATCTCTAAAAATATTTACATTACAGTTCATAACAGTGTCAAAATTACAGTTATAATGTAACAACAAGAATAATTTATGGTTGGTGGTCACTACAGCATGAGGAACTGTATTAAAGGGTCACTGTCATTAGGAAGGTAAGAACTGCTGGCTACACTATCAGGAAATGGGTCTATGCTCTCCCACGAAACTGAGTGTGATGAAGAGCCAGGTAACAGACCAAAGTCAGTTGTGTCAAAACTGATTTCACATTGCTTCTAAATTAGTGTGTTGTGGTCTGCTCTTGGTTTAATTTAATTCCCCAGAACCACAGCCTGTGTATTAGGTTGCTGCCCAGGCTCCTCCACAACCTTAACTTCCAGAAGGCAAAACTCTGATAATGCATGGCATGTCTTCAGTAATTGTTGTTTGAGAGGAAATGAAAAGAAAAGAGAACTGTATAAATATTTTATCACTGGTAACGAAAATGAGGCTCAGCTATTATAGGATTGGGATGAATTCTCATTCAATTTAGAATAAGTTTTAAGTCCAGTAGAAGAGATGAAATGACCCTCAATTCCTTTCCACTCTCCTATTAGCTGAGGCTTTACTCTCTACCACAGAGACATGCAAATTACTCTAAGTTTCCTGTTCATCCAAATCTTCCTTTGCCTAAAGCGTTCTTCCCTCATGTCTTTTCCTGACTGGGTCTCTATCTTTCTCATAGAAACCCTATCTTCTCAGTCCTTCTAAAGCAGAGCTCAACTCTGCCTCAGACTCTGTTACTGCCTATCTGTGTACTTCATAGCCCTCTTCTATTACCATCGTATTTCTTCATTTGCTCTCTGTTTGCTCAGATACTGAATCCAAAGTAGGTTAGCGGGAATGTTTATCTCCTTGTGTCCTCAACTCCTATCACCAGATCAAGTGCTGAACAGGGACTTAATAAATAATGGGTAAATAAACAAGGAAATTGTACTCCTCTAAGAGTGTACTTCCTTGAGTGAAGAAAAGGCACAAAGCCCATGGGAGAACTCAAAGAGTTTCAAGGGCCACTCATCTAGAGGCAAAAGGCCAAGGTCCCCTATTAGCTCACAGGGCAGTAGTCAGCTCAACATTTCAACACCAACACAAATATGATCTTGCGAAGGTCTGATTTACCTCAACCTACCATCAAATGACAACTTCTAAAAGTAATTTTCAAGAAGTTTATAACCCTGGAAGCATGTGGGAGTTTATCTCATTCCAAGCCGCTGAGATGTTTGCTCACTACAATCTGGGTGTCTTCAAGATCATCTGAAAATAAAACCAGAGCAGATCACATGCTTCTGCAAATCAAGCTGCCTGCCTCTTCTGAGAATTAAAGGTCTTCTCTGCATTGGGCTTGCGAAGCCCAGGCAATGCTCCCTCCTCAGCACCATTCATTCTGAAGGGACAGATTTTAGTTCTAAAAACAACCATGATTAAGCATGACATGTACAGATGCCTGATCTTCAGAAAAGCTGCAATTTGGGAAAAATCAAAGCCATAAGGAACTAAATTATGTCGGGGAGGTTTTTCATTACACACTAATCTAGCTCACTCTGACTTAAGAGGCAAATGAAATTTGATTATTTGGCCACTTACTTTACAGATCCTATGTTTCATTTACTTTTCTTCAGAACATTAAAGATGCCATGGGAGCCTTTACTACAGGATGATCTGAGCTGTTGTGGCTTTTGAAGCTCCTCTGTTAAGTGATTTGTAGATTTAAAAAGCACAGGCCCTTCATTTATTATGACTTTCTCATATCCATCATTAAGTTGCCTTAGTTACAGACTAACTACATTCTGTTATACATCTTGAAAATTAGCCTCCCCCCAAAAAAAAACGGATAAAATGCTTAACATTTATTGACAGGCTAGAAGATGAGTTTGGGAAGTTACAAGTTTGTTTTTTGGTGCATATATTGAGTTAATGGCCTCAAGTAATTTAACTTAGAAAAAAAATCAATCTTGTTGTCTTCAATTTTTAAAAAAAATGAGGCTGGAACGATAACTCAGTGCTTAGGAACACTTGTTGATCTTGTAGAGGAATCTGCTTGAGGTAGTGGTATTTATTCTATAACCAGGAAGTAAGTGATTTATTCACAATGACGTTTACAACATCATTGCTTATGTTGGCTCTTCTAATGAACTTGTCTCTTCATCATGGATGTACTATTTGACTTACACTGAACATTTATCCAGACCCTACCACATATTGAATACAACTATAGGCATTGGGAATTTAAAGAGGATTGTACTATCAGTGAACTTATTATCTAGTCAGAAAAGCAGAGAGTCTGAAGTTTACAGTATATGGAGAAGGTATATCACTCAGCCAATGTTAGCATCTGGCATATACTCGTCACAGTGGTAAGAACAGGATACATGTTAGTAAAGAACTTGGTCCTAGCTTTGAGGCATCTGTAGAGATTACAGTTTAGAATATAGGAAATAAGCAATAAACACATAGAATTCTACAGAGCTGTAGCTCACAGGAAACCTCTCTGAGAATGTACAGTAGAAGTTTATGCTGGAACCATAATGGGATCCAGCTATATAAAGTCTGGCCATGTACAATCTTGCTATTTGTAGAGATCCTGAGACAGCAAAGACCCCAGTACAAGCAAGAGTGGAAACACCAATGGGGCTGAGTCTTAGCAGAGAAAACAAGAGCATAAACAAGTTGAGGTAGAAACTGTATAATATATTACATAATATACATTATAATGGTGATTTATGGAAGGATAGGAGGAAAAGATTGTGGGTCCCAAAAGAGATAGGAACTCAATGGGAGGACAAAGTCAACTAACCTGGACCCTTGGGGCTCTCAGAGTCCGAACCACCAAAATATATAAGCTGGACCTAGGCCTCTCCACTCACATGTTGCAGATATGAAGCTTGGCTTTCATTTGAGTCTCAAACAACTGGAATGGGGGCTATCCCCACAGCTGTTGACTGTACATAGGATATGTTCTACTACCTGGGCTGCCTTGTCTGGCCTCAGTGGGAGAGGAAGTGCCTAGCCTTGCAGCGACTTAAAGTGCCAGGTTGGGGGCCATATACAGGGAGCCTCCACCAGCTCAGAGGAGGAGAGGGGGATAGGGGAAAGATTGTGGGAGGGGGTGACCAGGAGAGGGCAGTGAGTGGAATGTAAAGTGAATAAATAAAAAAATAAGTTAATTAAAAAAGAGGAAAATAGAAATAAAAATACATTATAGTACAATATTTGTCTATACCTTATTAAATACTATAACATGACAAGCATTCCCTTCATTACACATTGAAACCAATCACTTTTAGGCTGTGGATTTTCTGTAGGCATATTTTTAATTCCCCTTTAAGCATCATGTGAGGAGTGGATTGCAAAACACAGGGGTGGAAATGGGCTGTAGTTGTGCAGCGCTCCATTCATTTAGCTTAGACCATTCATTTAACTAAACATCATTGAACTCTCCTGTGGTTTGAGTGTCCTTCCAGAACTTGAAATGTTAACAGTTAAGGATGAATGGGATCCCATTAACAGGGGCCTGAGAGATGCAAGGATCATCAGACATTCCCCAGTAAGATCAAAGCCCTTAAGAGAGAAGCCTGGCAGGCCAGTTAGCTGTCCTTCCCTGAGTGTTCTTCCACCGGACCCTGTTGGAAGTACAGACTTTAGGCCCTCTCCAGTGTATGACTTGACTTGTGCTTTCCCATCTACAAGGGTTGTGAAATAAATGTTGCTTCTTTATAGATCATCTATGGTCAGGTATTCTGGCCTTGTTTGTTTGTTTGTTTGTTTTTGTTCTGCACATGTGGATTAAGTACCAAGAATTATATGAGGCTTCTAGCACTGAATATCTTTTTTATCAGATAACCATTATTCTACTTCCTGAAGGGAAGACATTAGCAATAATCAGACAAAGGTGACATTATTCAGCTACAGGGTGCTAAATAAAAGGCAGGGTAAGGGATTCTAAGAGTCAGGAATATTGATAGGTTGGCAATATGTCGGGTACTTGGTCTAAATTAGCCTGGAACACAAAAGGCTTCCCAGAAAAAAAAAACACCTGAGGAAAAAAGTCTGAAACCTAAACAGGCTGTCCAACCACACGGGACTAGGGAAATAGGTAAAGGGTATAGGGAAGTAGAAGATGCTCCATCATAGGGGATTGGATCTCCTGAGACTGAAATCGTTGGTTAATTGTGAAACATCAAGGGAGACGAAAGAGAGCCAGCATAGCCCAGGGATGAAACAAGGCCCTATGCAAGCTGGGGATGAGGGTGTATCCAACACTTCAAGGGAGACTTATGCCGGAGAACTGGAGTTATCATGTGGCCAGCACTGAGGAAGGTTTGTGGGAAGGGAATCCAGCCTGGAGAGAAGTTATCTCACAGACACTGAGCAAACTACAACAGGCTTCTGAGGGTGCCTCAGAAAGGGTAAAAATGGCAGAGGAAGTGTGTTTATATAAACATTATCTATAATGTAATGAATGAATCTTGATTGTTACTCAGATATGTGCACTTGGAAGGAGCAAGAAGAGAGAAGTCCAGTCTGCCAACCTGATAAGCAAAATCTGTTCCCCTCTGGCCATTTATTTGCTTTAACCTTGTCTGTAACTGTAACCTCAGTCTCTACCACTGAACATGCCGAGCTCCTTCCCCACTCGATCTTCTTCAGCAAGCCTTCCCTCTTCACACAGTGAGCATCTCCTAGGTATTATCCACGCTGACCCTGCTCAGATGGGCCCCTCGGCTTATGTTCTCTTCCTAGAGAATGCATCCAGATCCTATTCAACCAATCCTAGTGTCATATATTCCTAGATTTCCTCAAATCAGCTTCTGGGAAAATGGTGTACATGTTTACTTCCTTAGAAGTCTGTTACCCACAACTTTGTTCACGTGGCTATATGAATATGATAGGGTCTCCACTTCAAGGTCCGTGTCTCCAAATGGATGATATGACGAGTAGAAATGCTGGGGAGAAAAATTATATACAGAGGCTTAAAACTTACTATCAAAGCCACCAAAATAAAGGGTTTAACTTGGGAAGGTACGAATAGGGAACAGGTTGAAACATATATGGTTGAAAACAACCAAGGAAAGAGGATAAGCTGAGTTTAATTCTGACTTCTGTTAAAGTGTTTACTTTAGGAATAAGCAAAGTAAAGAAACAGACAATATTTTGGGTATTTGATCCATTCAAAGGTGCAACTATTCCAGAGTCACTTGAAAATAAAATTAAATCCACAGTCTTAATACCTGAGTGAGTGGGCACGTCCATGTCCCAGTAAAGTTTGGTTCTCTCCTCTCTGAGACTGTTCAAACAATGGTTTTTAACAGCTGAATGAATGAGTAGAAATGCTAGGTAGCAAAATTGTATGCAGAACTTAAAACTTAGCATCAAAGGGTTTTATATAAATATACTTTACATAATGATATTATTGATATAAAAAGATTGATATTAACCACAGAAGCCTAGCTCCTTCACTCATGCATTAGACTAATACAATAAAAATATGGAGGAGAATATACAATGAAAGCAATTGAAGAAGAGAAACCAACCTGTACTGAGAATCTCCTATATGCCAGACTGTTCACAGTGCCTCCCAGGCTAATATCATTCAATCTCTTTATCAAGTTGGTAAACATAATTATTACATAGTTTACTTAACCTAGGAGTTTAAAAAAGAACTGGTCATGAAAGTTAGATACCATAGTATGAATCTAGGGGACCAACCTTCTAACACCAAACCTTCTTGGTCATCCTACATGTTTTTATGTTTTTCTCTTAGAGCCAAAAACCACCTTCCAATTCTTTTCTGTGCACAGAATATAGACAAATTGTTTTCAGCTTCATCGACATTTACCAAGTTCATAATGTGTGCCAGGCATTAACACAGGCACCAAACCTTCAAAATTATTTACCACCTCTTTGTATGATTTGTCTAAATTGTAGCCATTAAACATCAGATGCTGTTTTTCAAACCACTTGGCACTTGTATATTTTGTCCTTTATTTCACTAGGATTGCTAAGAGCGCTTTCCACCATATTAACAATGTCTCCTCTGTGGTCTTCTCTGCCCTTTGTAAACAACCACAGGTGTGGATTTTGTTTTGTCTGTTAGTGAAGCCTGCTGCTGCCTGTGTTCATGCCGAGAAGTTTCCCCATTAGATTGCTGCCCACTGCCCTGGCTGCTGGGACAAACTGCTGTTCTCGGCTATCCAGCTTCCCATTACCAGTTGATTTGGATGGTCTGACTCACTGTGTCCTTGAAGCATTGCCTCTGTATATTTGGAGACAAATATATTCACATCCTCTCAGGATTGCATGTCAGAAAAGAAAAAAAAGATACCAATCGGGATTTTCTCCCATTTACTCTCCACGTAATAACATTGGAACATTGGAGGGGAAGAACAAAGTCCTGACTTCACACACAGTCCCAGGCTGCTCTTGCCATTAGCTATTATCTCTTCTCATCCCAAAGCAAGTACTTATCCAGTTTAGGGGACGGGTCCATTTAGCTGATATTATCAATAAACCTTTTTGCAGTTTTAGTAGGACTAATCAATATTTCACTGCTGATCAAGATTCTGCATTTTAAAAAGTCCTGTAAAAAAAGCCTATTTTCACAGAAGTTGTTAGCATGGACCATGGCTTTTGAGCTCAAGGTGAATGCTACTCTGGGAAGACACTAGGTTCTGAGGATCCTCAGGAAATATCCCAAATGATATATATGTTACTCAGCTAGCCTTGTCTGAAAGGGAGATGAATTGAGAGTCAAGGTTTTTCTTCTGTTAGCCTCTCTCTCTCTCTCTCTCTCTTTCTCTCTCTCTCTCTCTCTCTCTCTCTCTCTCTCTCTCTCTCTCTCTCTCTCTTCCCCCCCCCCAACCCCTCCTCATCCTGTGAGTCAAGGCAGTGTCAACCATGTACTTCAGAGGGTGTTTTCTCACATCATACTCTGCTCTTGCATCAACACCTTCATCACCTCTAGGCTACCCACTGGGGCAACTGGGGCGAGAATTCTCACCCACATGGATATCTATATGCCTTGCCAGAATAAATATTATCGTTCACGATAATGAAAACTGCAACCTACTGAGAGTAGGAAACTCAGGTGCGATACATACTCTAAAATCAAACCCAGTATTGCCTTCCATCTTCCATGAAAAAAAAAAAACGTTCAGGCTTACAGATGTGAGGATTCAAATCCAAGTTCTACAGCATGTATGTGACTTTTCTGCTTCATTCATTTTCATGCTTATTCTATAGATGTGACAGAATGGGCAAAGCTTAAGTCTAATTACAAGTTTTACCAGGGCAGATAAAGCAAGTCAAGGGACATTTTAAATACTGTATGTAATAGCAGAGGTCTAGATCTTCAAATATAAATTTGTAAAGGCTTCAATTAGAGAGAGAATGACATGGTACCAGGCTGTCACTCACAACCAGCTCATAGGAGTTGATCTCAATAATGCCTCATTATAAGAAAAACGAACCTAAATCTAAGTATAGAATTTAAAATGAAGAAAACAAACAAAGGTAAGTCAGGCATTTTGTTTGTGTGAGTCTGATAATCTGAAGTATTTCTATATTGCAAAGAGAAAATTTTTGGTAGCCTTCACTCAGTGGGAGATTGGGAACCAGAACTGAGAGAATATGGAACTATCAGACTGGAGAACTGACCTTTTTATGGGCTTTCCATTAATAATTTGGCAGTCACAGAAAGAAATGATTGTGGTGTATTTCCTATAGAACAACATCCCAATTGGCCATCCAGGCTAATGCACTGGATGATAAGGGACTTTAGCTCTATGATCATGTCTAGGCAAGATCAGTGGTTACAGTACTGCCCAAACTTTCACTTGAGGGGAACATACACTCAAAAAAAATGCACTGGATGATAAGGGACTTTAGCTCTATGATCATGTCTAGGCAAGATCAGTGGTTACAGTACTGCCCAAACTTTCACTTGAGGGGAATATACACTCAAAAAAAAAAAAACAAACAAACAAAAAAAAACCTAAAATCAAGCCATGTGTCACTAAGCCAGGCCTGTACCTTTTCCTATTCTATTTATTGGAAGAAGTGCTGTTATACCTGTCTTCTTCCACAAAAGGCATCCATAGTCATAGACAATACATTGTGAAACTCAAAATTACAAAGAATATTCAGATTACAAAGTATATTCATATAGGGCAGAACCAAAAATCAATCAGGCAGGGGACTAATGACATTCTTCCAGAAGTCAAACCAGCTACACTTGCCAATGACAATGACCTTAGCCCATTTCACAGTGGAGAGCTTAGACTTAACAGGTCCATCCATACAGCAAGATTTTTTAAAAATATTATTCACTTTACATTCTGGGTCACAGAGCTCCTCCCTCCTCTCTCCCTAGTCCCATCCTTTTAAATCCCTTCCCCCAATACACACTCACCTCTCAGAGAAGGAGATCCCTCTCCTTGGGTACCACCCTACCTTGGAACATCTAGTCCCAATAGAACTAGGCACATCCTCTCCCACTGAGGCCCTACCAGGCAGTTTAGGGAGGGGGAAGGGGATCCAGTGGCAGGGAACAGAGTCCAAGACAACGTTAGGGGACCCACATGGTGACCAAGCTGCACATTTGCTACAAATACGTAGAGCATTTAGATCCAACTCCTGTACACTCCCCGGTTGGTGGTACAGTCTCTCTACATCAAGATTTAAGCATACTGTAAGCAATGGTATGTTTCCTGTCCTGACTTTTGAGTATGAATATACCCATGGGATACAGATGCAAGTTCAGAATACCGGGAACTTATTGACATTTCCCTTGCTTGGTCCACATCTAGCTGTGACTGAAGGAGCCATCATTCACTAAGAAATCACAATTTAGAGGTCAGAAGGTGCTTTGGGTGGTTACTCTTGTGAAGAGTTGAATGCATTCCAAGTGGCTGGTGTAGTGCTAGCACACATAGGGGTGGTTATTTAGGGGTTCAATCGAGGAGCCCCAGAACTCAGTGCTAGAAGCTTTCCCAGCAGCCATGCCTCCCAGACTAGCAGAATCATGGTTCTGTTTAATGTGGCAATGTACCCTGCTCCCAGGGTGCATTGCTGTTAGGCTTATCTAGATAAGTCATGACACTCCCATAGCTTCTTGCTGAAGACTTACTCTCTCAACTATCCTTGAAGCTTCTAGTAGAAAAATAAGACCTAAAGAGAGAACATTTGAATAGTGTGGGTAGAAATTTTCTAGGCTGATTTAAAAAGACAAAAGGAAAAATGAAGTCTCCTTAGAAAAGTATAGAAATCATTTTGTAACTGCGAAGGAAATCACAACATCTCACCTGCCAAGAAATATGAAGAGAAAAGAAATACCGTGGAATCTAAACTAAACCTTTTTATGGAAACAAGTAAATCAATTTGAGCATATTTGCTGTCATAGTCAAGGGTTCTATTATAATTAAGAATATGCATAATGCATAAAATAATTCATAACCTGTGAGCAGATGAAAGAAAAACCATGTTCTGAGAGAAGAAAACGATGTTTAATATGTGTGCATGTCAGTGTTTTAAATGGTTTTATCTACATTTTTCTAAAACTATTATACTTTTTTCTTTACACTGACCCAGAGTTTATGTGGGTATGGAACTTCTAATGCATGCCGGGCCAAGCCTTGAATGTTATCAAATATAAGAGGAAATTTGCTGAGTTATTTTTTGATGGACAAGAGACAGACTGAGATGTGAAAGAAACCATCATAAATCTATTGAGATCGGTACCATATCTTTTCTTTTTCTTCCTTCCTTCCTTCCTTCCTTCCTTCCTTCCTTCCTTCCTTCCTTTCTTTGGTGTGCTGTTTTAATTTTTATTTATTCTTTTCTTCTCTTTTATTGGATATTTTCTTTATTTACAGTTCAAATGTTATTATCCCCTTTCCTGGTTTCCCCTCTGAAAACCTCCCATCGCATCCCCCACCCCATGCCTCCATGAGGGTGCTCCCCCACCCAAACACCCACTTCCTCCCACCTCCCTGCCCTCGCATGCATTCCCCTACACTGGAGCATTGAACCTTCATAGGATCAAGGGCCTCTCCTCTCATTGTTCCCCAACAAGGTCCATCCTCTGCTACATAAGCAACTGGAGCCATGGGTCGCTATGTGTACTCTTTGGTTAGTGATTTAGTTCCTGGGAGCTCTGGGGGTCTGGTTGGTTGATATTATTGTTCTTCCTATGGAGTTCCTAACCCCCACAGTTACCTCATCCTTTCTCTAACTCCTCCATTGGTGACCCCATTCTTGGTCCAAGGGTTGGCTGCAAGTACCCATTTGTATTTGTCAGGCTCTAGCAGAGCCTCTCAGGAGACAGCTATATCAGGCAGCTTTTGAGAGACCATCAGATTTTGGTCCACGTTAATCTCAAAACATCCTATAGAGTTTTACAGTTTCAAATCTCATTCTGATTAGCGTCTCTCCCTTAATTGTGTGTCTGTCCAAAGCCAGATGGAAGAGATATTTTCCTTTACGAGTTTTAGTTTTCTTTAATCTCTTATGTACTTTTGGTTTTGCTTCCTTTAGTCGCCTTCATACAAGGCTCATTCGTTCTCATTCATCAAGTTCTTCCTTTGCTATTTCAAACTCCCAGGAGCACTGACTCTGGGGTTTTGTGCTTCTGTATTGGTTTCCATGACACCACACTGGACTGATTTGTTTTCCCTCCATCTCTAACCTTCCATTCTTGTTGCTTTTTTTGCATGGACCTTCCTTCATTTATCTCTAAATGCTAATGAGTTCCAAGGAGATGGCAGTCCCCTACCTCCTCTTTTCTGTGTAAGACTCGCCCATGAGTGATCTCATTCAATCCTAGTATAGAATGAAATTGCTTATTATAAGATTTCAGCATTTATAGCCCCATCTCTGAACTCCACTGGGAAATCTATAATCTAAAATATCCAACTGCCATCTCAAAATCTTCACTCACATACCTAAGAGATACTTTAACTTGAAAGTATCTGAAACTTAATTCCTGATTTGTCAGCCTTTTCCAGATCTCTTCCTCCTCCCTACGGCAATAGACAGCAGCTTTCTGGACCTTCTCTGACTCTGTCCTTTACGTTCTCTGCTTAACTCACTGGTAGAAGAGATCTTGGATTTGCCTCCTTCCTTAAATATTCCAATCCTAATTTATGTGGATATGGCATTATCAGCTCTTCTCACATCCTCTGCTTCTTATGCTGCCTCCCCAGCCATTCACAAATGGCAACCAGAGTGGTTCTTTCAAAGGAGTAAATTGTAAGCCATCACTTCTCTGCACAAAACCCTTTCTAGTTTTCATATGACAGGCGGAGTGAAATCTAAGTGTCTTCTTGTCTCAAGAAACCTCTTCTCGGCTTGACTACAATCCGACTTTCTGACTCAAATTTCTCCAACTCGTCCCTTACATTCCAAACTTTCTAGCTGTCTAGTCCTCAGAGAAGATGGGCATTCTGTTTGAGAATCTTTGCCTTTAGCATGTCATCAGCCTGGAAAGCATCTCGTCTTAGGAACTCACATGAGTGACATGATTCAGACCTCTCTTCATAGGTCACTTCTGCAGAGAATCATTACTGTGGACTCGAGCAGCCAGTATATTACTTCTGGACTGTCGTACTATTTTTCTTCTTTCCCGGCAAGCATTGCCTTACCTATTTGTGACTTGCTTTCTTGAGAGCAATGATCTTGTCTGACTCGATGCGGTAGATACGTATTTTTTTAGACACTTCAAAGATATTCAAGTAGATATTTGCAAATCAGTAAATATGTTTTGGGAGAAACTTTTCCTAAATTTCCATTAGTTTCTGAGCCTTAGAAAGGTATTTTCTTCAACATTCTTCATGCTTTTAAGATTAATTGAGAAGTACATTTTGGAGTCTATTCCCATTTATTCCATCAAGAAATATTTACTATGCCAAGCATTTTGCTGTACAAAGACAGTTAAAAATGAGACAGCAGATTCATTATCTCATGGAAGAGAATGGCATGGAAATGAGTAAGGATAATTCAAACTGATATCAAACTACTACGGGACTTAGGAACACTGCTTTGTGCAAAGGGGCCAGGGGGGGGGAGAGAAACACAATCAGTGATGAATACTCAAGGGGAGCAGCACTAATGCTAGACTGGAAGTCAAAGGTTGACTTCTGTAAACTTCAGCAGGAAAATCGTGCATTTCACTTCTCAATCCATATAAGGATGTTTCCATGAGCGACAATGAGGCAGAATAATTTTTTCTCACATAGTTACTAAAGCTTCAGGTTTTACTAATATCAGAGATGTTAATTCTAAGCATCTTGAGTGATTCGGTCTTAAACAATTGTTTATTATCCTCACATAAAGTGACAGATTATACTGAACAGCAAGAAAAAAAAAAAGATGCTCTTGCTCTGTTCTCTGCACACATCTCTCAAACACACCAGTGTGGCCCTTGCCAGCCTCCATTAAATCCTTTTCATCACTGATTACTTTTCTGAACCACCATTCCCATAACTTTCAAATCACTGAAATTAAGGTCATTCTGTCCACTGTCTTCCCCACGGATCTCAAATGTGTCATACTCAGTTCCTCATTCCCAGCCCACCTGCTCACTACACACATCCTTTCTGCCTGCTTCATTATCCAAATGTTGTCACTACTTCAAGCTCAAGAGGTCCATGACCTCCTAGATACCTTTGTGTCTAGCCATTCTGTCCCATTGTGAGCTCACCATGGTCTCATCTCTGACACATCCATGGCCTCTGATAGTTATATAAAGATTTTTACAAAGGTCCCAAAATTGGGTCTTAAATGTTTGTATACCCAAGTCTTTAATTCTTAACTAAATTAGGATTTTAA
Organism: Rattus norvegicus; assembly: GCF_021556685.1. Taxonomy (NCBI): domain Eukaryota; kingdom Metazoa; phylum Chordata; class Mammalia; order Rodentia; family Muridae; genus Rattus; species Rattus norvegicus. The sequence goes on along the minus strand of NC_141547.1, from coordinate 65,871,343 downwards.
GAATATGATCTGTTTTGCATTTCTTGTTTTCCATGCCCTCACAGAACAAAGGCATCAGCAGAAGAAATGTCCACTTCCCACACTCAGTCATTTACCCATATCTCTAGGAGATGGACACGGGGGGCATCAATGACTGGTGGCCTGCTGTCCCTATTTTGAATATTGTTTTATAGTAGACCTATATTTTTAAGTATCAATAAGTCACATTTTAAGGGAATTAGTAGACATGAATGTTCTAAGAGACAAGTCAATATTTTTTGATAAAGAGTCATTAGGACTGTGGAGGTGGCCCGGCAGGAAATGAAGTATGCCACATGTGTGGAGTACCTGAGGAGGCTGAAAGAGAGCTTCAGATCCCCTGGAGCTGGGGACGCTGCCCGATTGAATACTAGGGCAGGGCAACTGAGGAGAAGCAGCAAGATGGAGGCGTCAGATCCTCTGAGGAAAGTCAAGTGTTCCTCACACTAAACCATCGCTCCAGGCTTATCCAAACTTTAGGACACTATCACTACCTATTTCTATAATTTTTAGGGGAATTTTTAGGACAACTTTTAGGGGAAAACTTTTTAAGGTATATGAAGTAGGAATTAGCTATTGTTTGAATATAGTTACAGGGTTCTCTGAGCAATGCAGAACTAATGTTTATGTGGTATTTGGTATCGCTAAAGTTCTACATTTACTATTTAGTATTAGGTCTGCCTTTACAACATTACTGAGATGTCAATATTGCTAAGCACCTCTCACATAAGAACAGCAAGGTCCTCAGGCAGTGAAGTAAAAAATCGTGCAGACTGCTCTAAAAACCTCATCAGGTTTGTCTGGAGGCTGAGACTTGCCTCGCATCTCTTAGAAGCGAGTTTGATTTACCCAGGAGACAGACTAACTGTGCCCAAGAGTCCAGTTGCCAAAGCTAGTAAAGAAGGTAGTTTTCTATTGACTGGTTAAGTAAGGATTCATACTTTCATAGCATCCCCATAATATCCATGTAGATGTTTTCAGCAGCCACTGTTTGTCCATCACCAGGGTGAGCATTTCATAGTAGTAACTCCAGAATTCAATAATTACCATTGTTGCAGAATCAAAGGTCAGAATCCAGAAAAATAAATCAAACAATCTTCTGTTTTCCTCTTCATTTGGGTTTCAAGGCCTGGGTTGAACCTACTTCTATTGAATTCCCAAACTGTACACTTGATTACCTCTGAGAACCTATGCTATGATTCACCATGAAACATCTACCTTTTTAAAATTATGCTATTTTTTAAAAATGCATCTTTTCTATGTATACAAATTTTGTCTAAGGCTTAATGTAAGATATTACTGAAATAAAAGATAAAATTGTTAGTTGCTGCTGAAGTGAATTGCCATGAACTTAGTGACTGAAAACCATGGATTTATTATCATACAATTTTGCAGATCACAACTTTGAAACTGAATTAAGATCAGCAGAAATAAAGTCCTCTCTGGGTGCTCTTTCAAATTTCTCATTTTCTCTCCCAGCTTCTAAGCCTACCCAGATGCTTCGCATGTAAACTCTTCCTATAGCTACAAAGACAACACATCTACATCTCTCTATGATTGCTTGGTGGTGAATCCATCTGTCCGAAGCAGGAAAGCATCATTACCTTAAAGGTTTTGTGTGATAGCCAACAGGCTCATCTGGCTTTTCAGTACAACATCCACACACACACACACCATCATAGTCCTTCATGGAACCCTATCTGGGCATTTTTATACCATATATGGCTACATGTACAATGGTTTCAAGACAAAGGTTGTGAAATTCTGTGTCCTTTATTGTGCCCACCACACCAAAATGCCCCCCTTCTGAGAGAATGTTGTACCTCAACCCCTAACTTTCCAGAAAGAGGGACAATTCTAAAACAATATTCAAAGGGTAAGAATGGAAAGAAATCACCAAGATAGCAGACACATCCTATGAATTAGGAGTTGAGCTAAGACTCCCAGACTAGGCTCAGGCAGGCTCAGTGTCCAGGTTAGAAATTAGACATCCTAATATTATTTTCAAGTAGAGTGCTTGTAATGCTATAGGTAAATAATAAAGTAAAATCATTGGTTCCCATGCTTATTTCCATGTTTAATACTCAAGACGCATAACTGTCTTCCTAGTTTACTTGGGCAGAATAGAGTAATCTTTATAAATAATTGGTAAAAGAGTTTTCCGGAGCAGAACTAATAAAGGCTTTACAGTCAAATGGGCTTCTTTGTAAGGGCATCATGAAATCCTAGCAGTGCAACCTGGGAAAGGCTACTTAACCTTTCTGAGCATTAGTCCTGAGATCTGTGCCATGGTGATGGTTCTGCCAAAGCATTTATGCAGGAACATTCTAAAACATAGACCGGCACCTACTAAGCATAATAAACATTAAGCCCTCCCCAAGAAACCTGCTGTTGCAAGTTGCAGATATAGTAAAAATAGCAAAAATGTGATCTCCCTTTTGAATCTTTCTTTCCTGCTCTTACTCAGTAGCTGGAAGGTTGCCTAGTCAGACTAGACAGTCAAGGTGTTATTGGTTGATTGGTTGAACCATGATGAATCTTTCTTTTCCCTTTGTGAGTAGAGAATAAAGCTCTGGTTTGGTTCAGGGATGAATTTCTTTCTTTCTTTTTTTTTTACAGCAACAGTTTAATAACACCCTCTACTTAAACAGTTGCTGTATATTGTAATTACATTCCATAATTTTCTTACACTTTGATTAAAAATCACTATTTGATACTTTACATTTGTTTTGATCTTTACTCCAAACATCATGTATCTGGGGAAATTGAGAAGGTAGGTGTTATATTTCCCAGTGTTTCCAATAGCACACGTTCTAATAATTAGATGCATAGAAGTAAAACTTCTATGATTTCTCACTGTCTGTTGCAGGATAAGGACAGTTATACCCTAAGCACACAACTTTAATCCAAAAAAATGACAATAAAGCTAGTTTGTAGAAAGAAGCACTCATGCTTCAAAATGATGTCTAATTGAGTAGCAAGGTGATAAATTATAGAAAGATTTGCCAGAACAAGATATGCCCAACTGTCAGGAGAGAAGAGAGAAAAGAGGGGCTACTTAAGAGAGAGTGAAGAAAGAGGAGGAGGTATTTTACTAAGATAGTAATAGAAAGAGATTGCAGAGAGAGAAGAAAATAGACAGAGGTGCAGATAAAATAGCCAGAGAATAAAAAGTAGCCAGAAGATTAGAGCCGATTGTCAGAACAGAGACTAAGCAAAGCAGTTCAGAGACCAAGAAAGAAGCGAGACTAAATCAGTCGACTTATAGAGAAGAGTCTGAGCCAATTTCATTGTCTGCTTGAGCTAGTGAGACCCAGTCCCCCCAACCATGCACACCATTGAGCTATTCCAAAGCACCCACATGTGGACTCTGCAGCTTACAAATTGTCTTGTACATGAGCCATGATGAGTTATTAACATACAAAATAAATGAAACCACATAAAACTGCCCAATTTATCACATTCAGTGTAGAAGCGGCTTTAAAAGAGCTTGGTGTCAGGTAGATGAATGTTTTCCAGAAAGTATGAGACTGATTTAAATCACGAAGTACTCTGTAATCAAATAACTAGACACCATCCCCTACACACCCCATTTCACGAGCAGATGTGTTCCATAAAAGGTGCATTAAAAATTTATAGCAAGGAAATCAATACCTTATAGACTAGATAGTGTTCTCTAGCTCTGGCCCATTCATAACCCCTAAATTTAGAGAACCTAAAAGACCATGGCTCCTGGAAAAATAGTAACTGTTTGGAATATGCATCTCCTGGCTAAAATTACAAATCCATCACATTTTCCCCTCTCCAAAAATAATGCTCCCTTTTTTTCTATTAAAAATGCTCTTGAGGATGACGTCCTCCCAAAAGCCTCCATGACACAGGCCCTTCCCAAGACAAAACAGTTTACCACTTATTCTGTTAGTCAGTGTATACAGTTATACTAGAAAGACAACAACAAAAACAAAAGAAAAAACTTGGTCCCAGTCGACTCTCAGAACACAAAGACATGGCAACAAGATGCTATATGAATAATATTGGGCAGAAGAGGAAAATAAACTACTCCAGGAAGCTCCATCTCAAAGGCATAGACAGTCTTAAAAAATCAACAATGTATGAATTTCAAAACATACACCCGAGCTGAGTAGGTTGGTGCAAACCTATAATCCTGACACTGAGACTGAGATGTAGTCAGGAGAATTAGTTTCAGGCCAGTCTGAGGTCTACAAGACCCTGTCTTAAGATGAAAATAAAACATACCAAAAACCCATACATGAAACATCCTACATATTATTCATGCACAGTAAATCTACAGGTGTGTACAAAAGAAGTCGTACAATTGAAATAGTTCAATTGAAGTAGTACACACCAAATTTATGAATGGCTGTGACTACAGAGGAGAAAGGGTAGAAAACAGAATGACCCAGGTTGCCATTGTATTTATTTTACATAAAGTTTGCAAGCAAGCATGTTCAAATATTGTTAACCAGCAATTTAGGTTAAGGAATCCCCAAGGGTTATTGTTCCCTACACTTTTCTGTATTTTTATAAGTACTTAAAGTTTAAATAGGCAATTAGTTGCAGTTGGGCACAGTAAGTGCTTTCTACAATATATGCAATAATACAGGACACTGTGGCTTTTGCCTGCCACCCCTCAAACAAGACCAGCCCTTCCATGGGTATCCAGATGGCTCCTGATCAACTGAATGTATCCATCAACAGTTTCTTCCACAAGAACTGTTACACCTCCTTCCAGTTCTTACCAGCAACCATTTGCTGATGCCCTGCAAGTGCTTGCTAGGTTTCAGTTTTTACACTCATAGCCAGTCCCCTGCAGCTTGGCTGTGCCCCACTTAAATTGCTGCAACGTCCTAACTGCCAAACCTTGTCAGTTCTCATCTTACTTAGCCATGCAAAGCACTGAAGGTAATTGACCAAGCACTGGAAAAGTTGCCTGCCCTTGGCATCCACAGTGCTACTCCTGTCTGCCCTTCCCTCACCCCACACTCTGTGACTCCTCTGCAAGCATTCACCTCTAGATTTAGCCACATACCTTTAGTCATTATCTTTGGACGGTCACCCTGAGCTCTGTTCTATCTGCTGGTGACATTGTCATCCTGTTTTTTTGTTTTGTTTTGTTTTGTTTTGCTTTTTGTTGATTTTTTGTTTGTTTGTTTGTTTTGCTTTGCTTTTACCTGATATCTGCTGTCTCCCAAATCAGAATTTCTAGTTGCTTTAGAGACTTTAAATACAAACCTCTAACTAACAGCTGGTTTTTCCCCTACCAACATCTCAATTTCTACACATCCAAAAAATGCCATCCGCTGCAAGATTTAAGGTTAATGCTGAACATTGGATTGTCTTAATCTTGCTCCAATGCATAATGTTGCACTGATTACATTTACTAACGAATCTCTCAAACCGTACTGCCCTCTCTCCACATTCCGTACTGCTACAATTTCCGTTTATCATTCAACATGAATTTTATAAGTACTTAAAGTTTTATAAGTACTGTCATTTCCTCCTGAACCTAAACAATACCTTCTTTGTCTTAATACTGTCTAAATATCTCTTCCACAAATGCAAACGACTCAACAACATATCACCACATTCCCTTGAAGTTCTGCCCTTGAACACGTACCACATACCAAGATACATGGGCCTTCATGGAACTTTCTAGAAAGAATTGGAGCTTTCAAACAACTTTAAGCCTTTGCAAAGGTCGATCTTATCATCCAGACACATGTTCCCTTCTCTTACACTTGACAAATTTCTGCATGTGTTTTTAAGACAAAGCTGATGCTGACACTTCTACCTGTAAGGTTCCTTTTGTGTCTCAAAGATCTCTCATTATTTTCATTTCTTTGCTCCTATAGGGTGTTGCTTGTGTCTCTATTTTAAGGCATATGCCATGCTAGTTCATGCTAGTTATAGAGTAACTTATCCTTAAGTCCCTCTCTCCTAATGGACTGAATGCAGGAGTTAGATCTTTATGCTGTTGTGTTGGTTCACCAATATTTGAGAGTGTATTATAAGCAGGTTTGCTCTAGGCTTATGGGATAGACACTGAACAATATGGATAATCTGAAGATTCCAGGAGTCTACATTCCTGAGGACTAAAGTGAGCAGTGATTCTGAATCATGATTTGAAGATGCTCCTTTAAATCAGTAAGGCCATTATGATATCAGGACATTCTCACATGATATGCTTTTTGCATGTCACTAAAACTAATCTCTGAGTAAAGCCCCTTTTTCATTTCTTTTAACCAGGCATACAAATGTGCAATTACTATTGTAGTTCTAAATACTTAAAGCAAAGACCCTGGGGATTAGCTCTTCTCTTGTGGAACTGTGCCACAAGCAAGCCTGCAGTTGTACACTGTTGTTTGCAAGTCAATGATGGCTAAAGGGTCACTATGTCAGCAGATCATCAAGCTACACTGCGCAGATTAAAAAAGCACAAATAACAACAGATGAGTTCCCTGAGGTTGAATCAGAAAACAGCCATGTTACAGCTGATCTATACCATATGTCTGTAAAGAATCAATTGGGCAATAGTGCAGGTGTATCTTGTGCAATTTGGAATGTCTGTAGACAGAGTGATTGAAGCTTCCCTGGAATTGGAACATCCATCATGATTGAAAGAGTGTGGAACTTGGAATGTACAAATAGCCCAGAAACAAAACACCACAAATTATAATTTGAACAATGTATAAGAGTTGTCGATTTGGATGACCACAACAGCCTCCTGATACCTTTCAGCAGAAGGAATAGTAAACAATGGCATTTCAAGGGAGTCTTACTTCTCCTACACCTGACAGGTGCACAAGTAGGCACATACGTGAAATGGAAGCCGCCTGAGAATAAAATTGTACATTGTTACAGTGAACTCCTCTGCTCTGAAGTCTATGGATAAGAGAAACACCTGTTTATGTCACTTTATCGGTCACCAGACATAAGCCCAAACCCTTTTGTCAGTCAACTGAGCATGTCTTATTCATAATGTCAGATAAAATGACAAGGCAAGCCAGACCAGTGCTCTCCTAACCCAGTGTGCAAGCTACTCAGTATGTATACACTTGACTATAGGAACGAAATGTTGCTACTTCTAAAATGTCTATTGTGAAATGAAACAAGGTAGCTTTGTCACTAATTATGCATACTTCTCAATGAGTACATGCATATAGTTTATGAAGAAACATAACATCCCCAGGTATATGCCAATATATTTTATATATTTAATATCTTCATACATCACTTTTCCTACTTTCCCCTTTCAACTACCATGGTCTCTTTTTCTTATGTGTTTTTTTTTTATTTTTAGTTTATGTTGTTGTTTTTGTTTTTGTTTTATTAATCTACTGAGACTAATTAATGCTGCCCATAGATACATGGCTGTAGGACCATCCACAAAAAGATGGTCAACTTACCAGAAATTATATCCCTGAAAAAAAGGACTCTCCCTACCTCAACATTAGTTAATAGAATCTGGGGTGGGCCAAATGAGTCCTGCTCACATTCTTGTGAAGCAGATCTTGTGAGGTCTTCTGTAAGCAACCACAGCAGCTCTGAATTAGTGGGAATGGTGGTCCTGTCACATGTAGAAGGCAGTAGTTGCCCCAGTCCTTCAGACATCTGGTTCGGTCTCTGTCTCTGTCTGTCTCTGTGACTGTCTGTCTTCTCTCTCTCTCTCCCTCTTTCTCTCTCTCTCTCTCTCTCTTTGTCTGTCTCTCCCCCCTCTCTTTCCACACTCATTTATTCTCTGCACTTTAACCAGTTATGAATTATTGTATTAACCACTGTCTACTGCCAAAAGTGGGAGGCTTACTGAGGAGGTCTGTACTAGTCTATGTGTACAGACAAACATATTTAGAAGTTAGTTGGATAGTGTGTTCATTTACCAAGATAATAGTGATAAGCTTACCCCCCCCAGGGCCCATGAAATCCCAGCCATGGATTTTTTGCAGGTTTACAATATCAAGTATAAATCCCCTCCTATAAACTTGGGCTACAATACAATAGAAACATTCATGGTCACTTCCATAACAATAATGCCATAATTGTATCAACATACACATTTTACCAGACTGGCTTTTGCTACCAGTTGCAGGGTTCATATCTTGATAAGACGACTGATGACTTTTCTCCACCACCACCTTGCCTACCATGATCAGGAACTATAAAATGTAGCCAGTAAGAAGAAAACTTCCAAGTAACTTCCAGCTTGATTCCCTCATTCCTTCCCACTATAGCCAAAGTGGACAGTGTCTTTAAAGTAAAGGATCACCATTAGGTCGTATTGAGCAACCCCAAGCAATGGCAAGACTCTGCATTGTTTGGGAATCTCTGGGATCATCCTGGCTAACAACTGAAAGGAAACATTTACACCTGGCACGAGGGCTTTGATTTGACAATCTATGGACTCTGGAAGAATATTATATCCCAATATAATATAACTCCATCCAAAGTCTTTTGCAAATAAAGAATTTTAGGAATGTTAAACATTTCTAGGCTTCCATGTGGCTTTGTGATCCTTTTCTTTCCCCTTTTCTGTTCTTCCTTTCCATCCCCATGCACATCCCCACTTCAATCAGCCTCCCGACCCTTAAATAAGTTCTCTAATCGAATCGCCATAGAAAGTGTCTGATTCTGACCACAGATTAGTCTAAAGAAGACACCAAAGTCAAATTTTGGAATTTACTTTATACCATAAAAAGATCATTAAAAACAAAATGAAAGGAGAGAATGTGATGATTCAAGGTTCCCCCAAAGGCAAGCTACAGAGAGCCATGGTCCATGATATGCTGGTTTATGCTACCACAGATTATGCCTTTTGGTAAGCGTAGAAACTAAGGCTACGTAATGTGTTTGGCTTTTGATTATCTAGTTCTGCTGCTTCAAAATTCTGACCACTTCTCATCGCCTATAGAACAAAGTCCAAACCCATAATAAAACTCAAACTCCTAACCATGTGCACTCTGTCTGCTTCTGCAGAATCACCTTTTGTGTCCATCTGTCTTTCCCCTTTCTCTTTCTCCTTCTTCCAATTCTGCTCTCTGCTTTTGTTTTATCTACCTCTAAGTATAATTCAATCAACTATTTCATTTCTACTTCTTTAAAGAGTGATTTTCTTATCCTGAAATCAGAATAGTTTTTTCCTTATGTCTGTTTGCTCCTGTGTATATGTTTCCATGTTCATCTGCTGAAATTATAATGGCATTCATTTATATTGCTTGAAATCGCTCTTCCTAGTTGACCACCAATGAGCACAGAAGGTACTTGTGTCACCCAAGAGTCCAGCACAACTGATGTATGACAAAGGTTAAATGATGAACTATGGGGATAAAGTTAAGTGCAGATGTTCAGAAGCTCAGAGAGTGGATGCGTTTATCAGAGTTTTCTGAGTGTTTTCACATTGCATTTGATGACAGAAAAAAAGGACTATCTACTAATACAAACAATATTCTTATCCATTTTATTAGCACATTTAAAGTCACTTTACTATCCACTTGTCAACAAATATTTGAGAGCCCCTGTGGGCCTTAGAAGTATGCACAGTTTCTTTTACTCTGGGTTTCCAGATAGATGCCAAGAAATTAATTAAAACTGCATTCATTAAAGAACAATATTAAAAGAATGCTTGACTTATTCTGGCAGGAAAGAGGATAGCCAGAGATCATTGCTTACAGTAATGTTACTTAGTCTCAACTGGTCAGTATCAGCAAGGCTCTGCAGACTCGGGGGAGAGGGGATAGAGAAACAGATCCAAGATCAAGTAGTGAAGGCAGGAGGAGGGAGGCAGCTATGCAAATGGAGTGTTCTAGATCAAGATCATAGCTTTGTATAGGATGAGACACTTCCTTCAGAAATTCACTTGAACATTACCCTGCCAATGTTCAGACTTACAAACACTAGTTTTCCCAATTTGTCCTTTCAGTGTTTCAATTTAAGTTCAAGGAGATCATGGTTACTTTCCCTGCATTCAGACCTTCAAAGATAAAGTTCCCTTGCTAGTCACAAAGTTGGCCCTCTGGGTTCACTTTTCCTATTCAAGATAATTTGAACACGGCTTTTATTTGAATCTTTATTGTAGTTGTGTTAAAGAAACCTACAGGAAGTTTATCAGGAAATTTGTCTTTGTGTCCCTAGACTAGTCACCTGACTGGAAAATGTTAAGTCCGAGAAGCCCAACTCAGTCTCCTTCCCTCAACAGGTCAATTCACCCCAGTCTCCTTTTGCTTCTCCACTACTTTTCAAGGAATGAAAGAGGAAAACTAAAAATCAGAGCACTATGCAGCCAGAATAGCTTTAATATTATTGCCTTAGTAAAAACCCTGCCGACCAGTCACTACCTATGTTGACAGTTGCAAGGTACTTACACTTTTGAGCCTCAATTTACTTACAAAGAACAATCAAAATCACCTTGATGATATCAGATTACCTTCCTCCGATCGATAGACTTAATGTAGAACTCAATTCACACAGGCTCAATACACACAGGCTCATATATGCATAAACATCACAGTGAGCATGCCCACACACTCTCGTGGGCGGGCATGCTCACGCTCTCGTGGGCAGGGTGCTCACACACTCTCGCGGGCAGGGTGCTCACACTCTCGCGGGCAGGGTGCCCACACACTCTTGCGGGCAGGGTGCTCACACTTTCGCGGGCAGGGTTAGCATCTTCCCATAGGCCTTCACTCAGGCATCCATGTGGGAGACGGCATCAGTCCAGGAGCATAGTCTTCACTCTGCCACTCACCCTTTGCAGTCTCCTATCTCGCTAACTCCAGTCAGCAATGCAGCCATGTTGTTGCAGGATTTTGCCATCTATGCTCATCCATAACTCGTCATTCCTATCTGAACACTGGGAAGTCTTGATAATCTTCCCATCTAAAGGCTTTCTGTTTTTTCAGGCTTTATACCAAAGATAGAAAGAGCCTTCTTTGTTATCTTTTACCATGCCATCCTTGTTCTGTGTTATCCATCACACAAAATACACATTTCTTAGATTTTTTGCCCTTACTCACACAGCTCAGCCTTGCCATGGTCCATGGTCCTATCAACTCTAGCCTCCGCAAATTCATTCAGGGCTCCATTCAAGGATGCCTTGAAATCTCTTTAAATCTTATTGTTTGTCCAAATCCTAGCTCAAAACCTATATCGTGTATAAGATTGTCCCTAGAAAGTCACCCTTCTTTCCTGGAACTCTGGATATATCTCTTCCAGAGAGCAATCACCTCTCCCTCACAGCTCTCCCCTTTCATAACTCACTGCTTTCAATCTAGCTGCCCCTGACCTCTGTCCATATAATAAAAAACATTTTATTCATTCCAAATCATTATGGAAATGACCACCATTCACATTTATCAGATGTAACTGTTGGACACTCTGCCAAGTGCTTTCCAAATATTATTAGTTCAGTTGTTCCCCATGCATCCTGATAGTATAGGTTCATTTTATTGATTTAAAACTCAACACATAGCTGAGTCCCTTTTACAGAAAATATAATACTAAATATATTCAAAATTATTTAAGATACATATGTATTAATGTCATATGTGTATTATATATAGGAATATAAGTATAGTTTTCTTTTGAAGATATAAAAAATCTCTAAAGTATAAGACAGCAAGTGTAAGAGAATAAAGAGATTCCAAATGAATAGTTACACTTGATAAAGCCATCAGAGAAGTAACACTTTAATGAAGACCTGAATGAAGTTAGCAAGACACCCAACAGAGGATATGTGGCAAGAATGGTCCAACCATACACAATGAAATTGAATTCCATTAGCCTTGTGGCTTACCAAAGTCACATAATTAAAGCCAGGGTAACTGAACTCCAGTTCTGATTTAGAGTCCTATACTTAGCCATCACACTTCTTTCCTCAGCCCTGCAACAGCTCGGAATCTCAGCCAGTTCTGGATTTATAAAACTCCTTTATTCCCTTGAGTCAACAGATACGAGCCTTCTGTGTCAGGCACTGACCTCCGTAATACTTCTTCAATTTATTTTCAGACACTAATGTACTCCCTGTCTTCACATCCAAATCCCCCACTTACTCTTCAGAATCGAACACTCAGTTCTCTCTGGTATCCAAGCTCATATCTGCAATCCTAATTACCTTTCTATAACTGCATCTCTAATCTGGGATCTCAGTTTATCTTGGTCCAGCCCAGGATTTGTGGATCCTGACTATCCTTCATTTAATTCTGTTTTCCAAATGCTCATCATGTTAGGCTGTGATGGATGCATAACAACTGTGGGCTTCTCTGAAGATAGACTAAACCTGAACTCTACATTTCCAAGTGTCCTTAGGTAGTGTGATGTGGATATATTCCCTGGGAACACATTATTTTTCTTTCAAATCTATCCCTTCTCCTGTGGCTCTTGTTAATCATCAAACTACAATGTGTCTGCAACCCCCTAGCTTGTCTTTCAGGCAACCTACTCTTCCATTCCCACGGCCTTTACCCTAGTTAAGCCTTTTGTTTCTCTTGCCTAGACTAATGTAACAGTCACCTAATGACATCATTATCAAGGATGCATCCTATCCAGCTATGCAAAATTAATGTTCTACATTCTGTTATGTTGTGAAATTCCACTGGCTCCCTTCTGTCTGCAGAATAAAATCTCCAGTTATTGTAGCAGCCCAAATAGCCCCGTGCCTACTGGCATCCCCTCCACTTTGATGTCCCGCAAGTCCTTAAATTTTGCAGATCAAATCAGCACCAATTTCTTTCAACTATTTCCCATCTGCATAAATTTAGGCAAACCCTGACTTCCTGAAGCCAGAAATCTAGACGCTTTTTCTCAGGGTCTTCCGCCATCATTGATCTCTATCAGCTATTGACCTCATTTACTGTTTATCTCATGTGTATTCTTTACGCTCCAAACCCTGACCAATGACCTGCCATGTCCTTCAGATTCCACACCTGCATGTACTATCACAGCAGGTTTCTTTGCCTGCTCTCTTACCCTCACCCTATTCCCATCCATCTGCCACATCACTGCAGTGGGAATGCCATCATCTTGACTGAAATTCACCACAGTTCCTCAACAACTTCATGCACAGACTCCTGTAACCTCTCAACTCACTGTTCCATTCAATCCCAAACCTTCATGCATCCCGGACCGCATAACACTGACCTTGGCTCAACCTTAGCCCTACAACTACTATTACCTAAAATATCTATTATTCCATGTGCCATCTTACCTAGAAAACCTAGCTTCCTCCTTCAGGGGCCATTCTATTCTAGTCTAGATGTCTTTCTTCAATGCTGACTGACCTGCAGGGCATAACTCAGAGCTTTCTTCAAATTGCTCTATGCACAAAGCTTTCACAGGGCTTTCCATGTTCCAGATTCTATCACATGCACCTATTTCTACAAGAAAGTTTAAGGTTCCCAGAGGGATTTTTTTCACCTGTGCACTCTAGTACTGTGAATGACACTTGGCAAAAGAAGTCCACCATGTTTGATGAAAAAAATGACTGACATATTTGGGGATACACTTATATATAGCATTATTATTTAATCTAGAGTTTAATGCTACTATTCTGTGTAAGGTCAGAGTGATGTTATACATTACTATTATTTGGTAATAACTGTTACAATTATAATATGTCTGCTACTTCATTCTTCTGCTTAGCATTTTACAGAAGCTCTTGGTAGGATAGTTACTAATGACAACCTTCATTGAAGAAAGACAACTGTATCCTAGGATGATATATAACTCCTATCATTGATGATGAAGTAGACTAGCATGCTTTTTGTAATTAATACATAATTGAGGCAAAGTAAAATTTTAAGAGTACACCAGGAACAGGTGACTTAAAACTTTAGTTCTGCATTGGAAACAGAAGCACTGCCCTTCATATTCTCAAACATTTATAAGCACAGTGTCTCTCATCTAATGCATGATGGGTAAGTGTGTTTTAAATGAATAATTGTTCAATCGCATCTTCAAATATATTACTAAAACTACCAGAAAATAAATCAGTGAAGGCTGGAGTCACACTTGTCACTGATGGGTTCTATAATTCTACTGTGATGATATTCATGAAAAGTCACTATCTCTTGCTTCGGGATTCAGGAATAAATAGAGCTGTGCTTAAAATCATAATAGTTCTAACAGTTAATTTCCACACTTCAATCTGTTCACTGTAATGATTGTAGATCTGTTCCTTGTCAGTGTTTATTCAGAGTGATGAACACTGATGCTTCAAGTATTAGTTTTGTGAATGACTAATTCCCATTTGGAAACTGCATTGACAACTTTAACTAGGAGAGTTTATGCGGATTAGCGACAAATTGTGTCCTTCAATTACATCGGGAAGCACTGGTAGTTTCTACCTCCCAGCTTCAGAGAGAGAGAGACGGTCCTTTGAAAACAATCTTACTGACTGTGCATTCAGAGAAATTGGAGTTTATTTTCTACCTCTGTGTGGAGGAGTTCCTCATTCTATGTCTTTCAATACTGATGAGCTGGGCTGTGGGTTTTTGCTGTTGTTTTTGTTTTGTTCTGTTTCCGAACACCTGGTTCCGAGCTCTCTTTGTCCAACATTTCCCTCCTTACAGTCATCGAATGAAGAAAGTGCACTTGTGCTTCAGAGGTGAAGAACAGCTATGAGGGCAGAGTTAAGAACGGTTGCAAACCTGTAACAGCACAGCTATAGAGTGCATTGTGGCGAGGAGAGACCAGGCTTAAATTACAAGTAGTTTGTGGAGATGAATGAAGAGGAGCAAGCGGTTTTGGAATTCTTGTAAGAGACGGTTGATTTTCACGAGCATTCGTAGGACTTGATAAGGTATAATAGTGGTCTAATGATAAATGATTGATTCTACAAAATTAGCTTTAAAATTATAGGGCTGCTGGATTTAATTTAGAAATCCCTGTCCTGGTTTGAAATATCTCTGCTTTTGTTAGAACATTATTTAAACTGGCAATAAGAGAAACGAGCATTCTCAATTCCTTTACCAATTTCGTTAAACAGAAGCTATTACTCACTTCATATTCTCCAAGCACCCAAGTCATATTTGCTTGATGAAGAAAGTATGTTGTTTCATAAACTCCCGCACTGTAGAAGATTTTTAAAAATTTAAAAGGCATGATTTTTTTAATACAATTAAGCGGCAGACAAAAATGTTAGATTTGAAAAAAACAGAAGCAAGAAGAAACTAACAACAGAACAAGTATGAACTTTCAGGCAATATTTTTTGTAGTTTAATTAACTCTATAAAGCCCAAAGGGAAAAGGCCAAGTAAACTTGTACAAGAATGGGTTCCTTCCTACAAGAGGTCATCCCCCCTTTAAACATGTAACTCACTTTATCCTAACTCCGTCATGGGAATGGGTATTTTAAAAGGTAAGTGATTAGTCATCTCTTCCGCTATTCCAGTGTGAAGACCCAGGGCATATCTTTTGTATAAGCACTAGCATCTCTGTAGGCAAAAATCTGTTTTGTAAAACTACCGCTGGGTAGTTTCTTTGCAACTGTTTGAGGAATGAATCTCATTTTATCATCATAAGATTTCTATAATGTCCTAATAGATATCACCTCCACTACTGTAGGCAGAAAAAATTTAAAGACAGGGTGGCATTGCATGCAATAGCTATTTTATCTGATAGCAGTTTCTTAAATTAAATAAAAAATTCTCTCAGTCAGAGTGCTCTCTGAGGTCACTTGCTCATAGAACAGTATCTAAGAGAGTTACCTTACAGATGTCTATTGGTCAGCCCATATTGTGGTGTTTGATAAGTTTCCTGTAGATATGAGCCAAAGAAGACCAGCATATCACTTTGTCCCACAAGAGAGTAGGTTGGAGTACAGTGACAAATCCTACCTCAGGGATTTGCCATAATGTTAGGAGGCTATTTGTTCAAAATATGTCCGGAGCACTTACCAGACATACAGCATGGAGAAACATATGGAGTAGAACTGTTCTGGAGTAATTTCTCATGCTATCCAAGTAAAAACTCATTCATGTATAAAAATTTAAAACCCAATATGAAACCCCTGAAAGCATTCTTCAGTGTTGACAGGTTTGATATCTGAATGTGTTACATTCATGCAACATTACCATAAAACTCATGTAGTCACTTGACAGGCATGTATTCTTTTATGGAAAAAAAGCTGATTTGGGGATATTCTTAGGGACAACATGACATGTATAACATCATAGAAAACAATTTGGGGATATTCTTAGGGCACTTTGGCTTATATAACACAATCTGCGTATTGTACTACAAAATAAGACATGGTAGGGATAATCTGAAAACTGTAGTAGTAATTGGATCATTAAAATCTTATTTCGAATCCCATTCTGACTTCAATAATACCATTGTTAAATAAACTGCATCAGTTAAAGCTATTCCAAACTATTAACACACATTGACATCTGAAGATAAAAGTCTATTTTCTTCCCAAGTCGTTGTTTAAAAACCTATAAAAAGTCAGTTCTCGTTCTCTAAAGACTTTTATTCACTGTTTGTGAACAGATGACACCTAAAACAAGAGGGGACATTTCCTTAAACCGATATAAATTTGAGGTAACCCTGAAGTTACAAATCGTTGAAATGTTTTGACTGCAGATTTTTACATAAATAAATAATTGGTGTGGAATAAGCAAGGAGATGACTTCTCAAAAGTTAATAATGTGCCCCAAAAGTATTTAAAGTGGCAGTATGTCCCTGTGATCCAGATATTCAACCACACTGGGTGTGTTCACCCTGGAATAAAAATCTGCCTTCAACACGAGGATGGCAGCCAAGTGCACACACATGCAGAATTCTCTATTTATATCCCTGATCGAATGGCTCTTTCTAATGTCAGAGTACGTAGGGAACTGTGTTTAAACACGGACTTTCTACTTACTTGGGCCTCTAATACTGCATATGCATTTGTACACAGATCAGTCATAGAAAAGAAGCTTGACAAGAAGGGAGATATACTCTGCCACTGGAGTAAAGGTCTAAACTTTATCTCTTTTCACAGCCTGATTCTCCCTGTGAATGCTGATGTGAGAGAAAAGGAAGCAAAAAATAGATGTGTGTATTGAATGAGATCCCAGTGGTTTGTTTTTTCCAGTCCTTTGTATGGCTACTGCTGCAATGGGAAACACTTTCAATGAGTGAACTTAATATCAAAGATAACAATAGTGATAGCCTTTGTGGTAACGCAAAGGCACAGACAGTGGTTGTGAAGTGTTGGAAGAAGACATCTTAAGTAGCAAACTCAGGGGCAACCAAAATCAAGCTTCAGAGTGAATACTGCACTAAATTTGTCTCATTAATTCTGAGTGACTGCGCAGTGACTAGAAGGGGTAGCAACTGCTCGCTGAAAGTCCACTGAACTACGGACACTGGGAGTCATAGATCTGGAAGATATTGAGGATGAGGGAGAGTCACAGTAACCATATTGCTTCAAACACAATGAATACATGCTCAAGCCTCCTCCGCAAGAAAACTACACTCTCCTATCCATGAGACCACAGATGTTGAGAAAAGCCAGGTCTGATGCCATATTCCTAAGCTCGAGGACACGGTCCTTAGAACAAAGATGACAGGAAACCAAAGAATGACACTTCCTAAAGAGGGTTGAATAAGCAACCAAATGTAAATTGAAGTTCAAGTTCGTTCATAGGTCTATCACGGTACGACATGATTTAAATTTAATGTCTTTTAGGCATGTACTAGTTTGTGAAGCATTGTGTAAATATTAATGAGAAGGAAAAATATTAGTAATTTGTGTAGGGAATATTCTAATGAGGAACTGCACTTAACAGCTACAAATAATAAAAGCAAAGTGAAAGAGTGATTTTTAGCTGGGGAACAGGGACAAAGCAGTGGAGTAACACGAGAAGGACACTGCATTTGAGATGGGTCTGGTAGATTTGCAGACAGTCAAGCAACAGAAGGGGAGGAAGTTAATCCTAAGCAGTGGGAAAACACAATGTATGTTTGGGAGCTAAGGGGAAATGCAGTTCAGCTGTATCAAAGCACAGACTGGCAGAATGGTAGAAGAGAATGCAAAGGTTGAGATGATCAGGGGATTCTCTCAGATCAATCTAAAACAGCCATATCTTTATTGTTTTTGATTCCACAAAAGTGGAACCAAAGGAAGGTACTGAAATATATTCTCCAAGGAAATACGATTTAAATCAAGTAAATATACTTGACTTTCAGTGGGAGATGGTATTGGAAAAGGAGTCTAGCATACTGGCCTGGAAACGATGCTGTGAAGGTAACATTAGATGCTTGAGAGGAAACTGAGGTAAGAGAAAGAATAACTAGACAGACAGACACATAAACATTGGTCAATGTTTATTGACAGAAGTCAATAGAGACTTCCTCAGGGACAGAAAACCCATAGAGGAGGATCTGCTCCAACTATTTTCAAACTGTATGTCTCAGATAACTGTGCTGCCATTTGAACAACAACTTGTTTCTAAAAGATACCTCTTCTTGCTTTTACTTTACAGTGCTAGTAAAACTTGCTGATGGGTCTGAAATCCTTGTGATGAAAATGTCTGTCTAGCACCTTGGAAGAGCATTGGGCTAGACTACACTGAGACTTTCACACACGTTAGACATTAAAATAGCAGTTTGCTTAAATGGAGAGTACACAGAGGAAAGATAATTAAAAAAAAAAACTTGGTGAAATTTGCATAGAATATGCCAAAGAATAGAAATGAAGGTCATTAGGAATCACTGAAATCTGAGAGGGAACATGCAGTGTTCACTAGTACATGGAAGTCCTCAAACTAGATGTCAGGAAATGAGGGATGCCGAGGACTCATCAGCTCAGCTCTCCCAGGGATCATAGTCAGCTAAGGCACATTGGTGAACAGATAAAGTAGCATGGCGAGTTCAGGCAAAAAGACATTAGGGCCTTAACCAAATGAGCCGTTTTGAAAAATAAATGGGTGTTTTGGTGCTCAAGCATGAGAAAGTAGGTAGTTAGGGGCACAGTTGTACAACCTTAAGACATTTTTGAGGATATTAAAGGCCTGTTGAGAAAATAGTACTTATACTTATATCTTCACCTCTTCTCTTCTCTCTCTCTCTCTCTCTCTCTCTCTCTCTCTCTCTCAAACACACACACACACACACACACAGAGAGAGAGAGAGAGAGAGAGAGAGAGAGAGAGAAAGAGAAAGAGAGAGAGACATACACACACAACAAACACATAAACACTAACACACTCACATTCATTTGTTGGAAATGGTCCCTAAGGAGGAGACATATTGCATAAACAAGCCAATGGACTATAAACTATTGAAAAGCAGTATTATCCACATTATGGAAACCAGCAAGAATGAGGCAAACAAAAGGACTAAAATGAGTAAGAAAGATCTTGTGTTGGCCAGAAGTATATTTTCAAAACAAACCAAGTACTATCGTGCTCTAAAATTTTTCAGAAATCTTGCACACATATTTTACCTTGCATGGCTCATTAACATCCGAAACAGCTATAGCCTTATTTTATGAATGACGGTGTAATCATTGACCAAGGGAAAAAAAGTATGCCATGGAAAGGAAAATAACATACATCTCTGAACTGTAATACTTCAGAAAGTAGAATGTTTTATAAAATGAAAGGGCTTTCCAATCTCAGCATAAGTAGATTTTTTACTATTACTCATGAGAAATTGCTAATTTGACTTTTCTTGAACCTTAATAAACATAAAACTTTAAGTGAAGGCACAATGCATCCATCAAATTATGATTCAAACTTCCAGCAATTTTTTCAAGCTACTATTGAAACATATATTTTTCCTCCACACTTTTATTGTAAACTACATCACATAACATCTGCCATCCCTAAGTTAGATGGCACAAATTAAGGACACCGATGAGTAATTTCATAGGGCTTTTTTCCTCTGACCTTCTTTCTGATTCTTTTAAATATATGATTGAATTCTCTCTTTCTTTGTCTCTCTCTGCATCTTTTGTCTATCTGTCTCTCCCTTCATCAACCCATTCTTCCTTTCCCATGCCTCCTTCTCTACATACTAACACTCTAACACACACACACACACACACACACACACACATACACTCACACACTCACACACTCTCACACCACATGTAGTAGAATTATGTTAGATTTTACAATAGGGTATCAAGCTAATGGGACTAGACCATAGAATATATTGGGGCGAGCTTTGGGTATAACACAGAGTCTGATCAGTGTCGAAGTAAATCTAAGTCTAGTACGCCTTACATCATCAGTGTTCTGTGGTCTGTAGCATTCACACTATCAACTGCAAGGACCTGGAGGTTGATGTGTGTATGCACACTAAATGCTTTCCTGTGTTGAAAAGCACACAGGAGGAAAGTTTAAGCAACAGAATTAAACTCTCCTGCCACTATTTCTAAGGTTTCCCAACTATTATACACAACATGGGGAGCGGTGTCTTTTTACCTCTCCACCATGTTTCCTCCAAATAAAAAACATAATTCATATATATATATATATATATATATACACATATATGCATATGAGAGAGAGACAGAGAGAGAGAGAGAGAGAGAGAGAGAGAGAGAAGTCTCCAATTCTCATTTCCCCCTCTTCCTGAATTTCTCTATCAGATCATTCTGTTAACATTTGATTGGATCATTTTATAATTCTCCAGTCCACAAGTGTACATTCGGCATTAAACCATCAATCTCTACTTATTGAAGAGAGAGCAAGAGGTTGGGGCTATTGTTTTAAATCAAAACCTAAATCCCTTAAAATTGACAGCCGTCTATTTTTCCATCTGATGACTACAAATCTGAGCACAGATAACCAACCTTCTAAATTATGTCAGGTCATCTCTAATATTTCTTTTAGAACAGGAGCAACATGAACAAAAGCAAGGTTCTCAACTGTCTTTTTTTCCCTTTAGTCTTATCATCACACATTAATTACCTAAAAATGTCTGCATGCAACTAAAGAAAAAAGTGTTACACTTTCCACTTTCTGCCTCATCCTAGCCAAGAAGCAATCAGTGTGTTTCTCTTCTCCAAGAGATCCTTACATGCTGACACTCCAGACAGTATCGCATTTTCTATTTTTAATAATTTAATTGTTTCATACTCTTCAAGCATGACTTCATTTGTGTTTCTCATTTACAGAAGTTCCACCGGCCATGGCACTGAACAGAGCGTTGCTTGTAAATTCATTCCCCAGCTCAGTGATTGGGCCCCAGTAAAAGAGCTGTTCCCACTGAGCAGAGAAATATTATGAGCTACCAACTCCAGAGATTGTGTCCCCACAGCCTGTCCCAGATCTGAGTTCATCCCAGCCTCCTGAGCCTTGGGTGCACAGGCTATCCCACAGGAGGCTGAGCTGATCAGGACATCCACAACAGAGGGAACTGCAAAGACAGGACCTCATGCACTCGACCTACCACCCTCCTCTTACACTGAAAGTGTCAATCTGACAAAAAATAAAAAATAAAATAAAACAAAGGAGAAATTTCAGTCTCTTAAATATCACACATACCTTTCATGGACTGTCCCAGGTGTGCTGGGTCATTAAAAAAAGTAGGCAAGAAAATACCATCAGAGGTAAACTTTGGGGTGCCGGTGGTAGTGGTCATGTTACCGTTCAAGAGCCCATGAAGAACTAAGACTTCATGAACACTCAAATGATACCAGTGCCCTCCTCGTTACAGCTACCTTAACTATCAGAGGAAAAGTACCGGTGAATGTCCATTTTTTATATCAGAGTATTTCAGAGTACTGCTGGACTCAGTTGTTCAGGTGACTCAGTTTCCTCAAGTAGTAAAGAAACTGCATTAAAATTCTACACC
Source organism: Rattus norvegicus (assembly GCF_021556685.1). Taxonomy (NCBI): domain Eukaryota; kingdom Metazoa; phylum Chordata; class Mammalia; order Rodentia; family Muridae; genus Rattus; species Rattus norvegicus. Next base: position 65,849,521 of record NC_141547.1, on the reverse strand, counting down.
TTCTTAGAACTTTATCTCCCTCGAGGCCACATTTCTGACCCTGTAAAGCCAAATGACGCGTGACTCCGTCGCTTATATAATCTCGCTCACTCACATTCTCCACAACCACCCCGATCCTATTTAGGGTCCTCTTTAAAAAGAAAAAAAAAATCTGTACACATGAAAGCCATCTAAAGCAAACTGATGGAACCCAAGATGCTCTGGAGGGAGAACACCAGCTCTGCCTTGAGTCCCGCTACATTCAGAGAACAGTTTCTATCTCCGCATATTTGCCTGAGAGAGAGATCCCGTGCACAGTGCCCAGTACCTTTTCAAGGCTGTACTATATAAAAACATTTCCAAATGTCACTGAGGGGCATTTTCTCCGATCACACTAAATTGAAGGAAGCTACAGAACAAGAAAAGCGTGCCTGCAAAAGGCTCTGATGTGGGCAACATCCCGTCTGTGTATTAACCCGACGATCAAAAAAAAAAAAAAAAAATAGAGTACTAGTGAAGTGTTTGGGAGCATCAAGGAAGTGTGGAGGGGGTGGATCAACACCATTTTGACTCATTTATCCCCAGGTGTTAGGGGAAGGAAGTGTGCTTATGAATGGCATCTGGTAAAGCAAAACACAACCTCAGAAATTTTCAGGGAAGGCAAAAAGTACGCTCAGGATCGCGACGGACCCTGCCACTCGCGAGTTTCAAACACACTTCAAGCATTTTTTTTTCTTTTCCCTCCTAGACCCTGCCATGCACCCCCACTCCTTGGCTCTCCCATGCCCCCACACCCACCTCCCTTTCCCAAGCCCGCCAGGGTCCTCACTCTCTCTCATGCAGCGGTGGCAACAAGCGTCCCCCGGCCCCCGCCCCCGCCCACAGCGTAGAAGGGGCACCGGATCACAGCCAGGGAAGGACGGTGCCAGCGGGGCGCCCGCTCGCAAGCCCGTCGCATCCTACCGCCTGTGGAGCTCGCCTCCTCCAGCTGAGCCGAGATGCTTTCCACCCTTCTCACGTTCATCTTTAGGGATGATAGATGCTGGAGCGACACTCTTAGAGTCCACTGACCCAGGGGCGTCTGGCGAGGGGTCCGCCACCGGAGCGCACAGCCACTCTGTCCTGGGCGACCAAGGCGCTGGGAGCTGGAGGCGGCGGCGGTGGCGGCGGGCAGGGCGCGCGGAGCCGCTGCAGGTGCAGAAGGAGGCCGGCGGGGGGCGCCGGGGGCGCTGTGCCACGCTGGGTAGCAGAGCTACGCGGGTGGTGGGGGCCAGGACACCCGCCGCCGAGAAGCCCGGAGCGCTGTACCGCCAGACAGAGCGAGGCGCCCCCCGCCCCTGGCACGCTTGGCACCTCCTCTGCCACCTGCTGCCAAGTCACTAAAGGAGGAAGTGGAGGAGGCTGCAGCGGTGGCTCAGGTGACAGCAGACGCACCAAAAAAAAAAAAGAAAAAAATGAGAGACCTGAAGCGGCTTAAGGCTAAGCAGGGCACCTTTTGTGGTTTTCCAATGCTTTATCTGAGGGCCCACTGGGACCCCTTTCTGCTTCACATAGAGCCTGGACCTAGGCTGGTTCAAGAAGTCTTTGACAAAGAAACTTAGTTCAGGGTCCCTAGAGGGTCAGATTCTGCCCTGGGTTCGAAGGACACCAGAAGGCAAGGAGATGTCCTTCTCGGAACCAGGCAGAGTGCCAGCAACTCCTAGACAGGAAAGTTCTCAAGTACAACTCAGTCATGAGACTAGGAGAGAGGTTGGAGAATGTGACTTCTAGACACTGACTAGACAAGGCCAAGGTGACCACAGCACCTTACACAGGGCAGCTGGCTGACTAGGAGACATTTCCCACAAGCGCCTTCTTCAAAAGGAGGTTTCACTGGAGGTCGCTCTGTTGCAAGGTATGGCTGAGCTCCCAGGGGATCTCATAACCCAGGGCGCTTGTTTTTCTAAGCAGACCAAGGCCAGCAATGGCTGAGAAAGACAGAAAACAACGCAATAAACCACTTGTGGTCATGGTTACTGTTGGAGAGAGAGAGCTGAGCATTAAAACACAGACTTCTCTGCTGGGAGGAGTGTATATTGCCTCCTTTAAAAAGAAAGGTCGAGTTGACCGGTTCTGTGGGCCGGCAAAGCAAATTAACTTTTGTTCGCACTTTCGGCTGCAAGGTCAATAGACCCTGACATGGTGGAAAGTCTTAAGTGTTTGTTTGGAAAGTCATTCTTTCTTCCTACACCTGCTTGGTCACACACCACCATGAAACCTTGCCCCCTTCCCCAGTGAGGACTCAATTGTCACTTATCCTTCCTTTCACCCCTCACTGGAAAGCCCTGCGATGCCTTCCACACTGCTGGTTGCAGACAAAATTCCATCTCTATTGCCCCCAGACTTCATGAGCTGATATCTATTTTATAGGTTTTAAGGAAACCAGTAGAAGTAAGGGCAGAATTACTGAGAGCAACTCTGAGGGCAGTGCAGTTGGAAACTCTGAGGAGGCTGCTGAGGCTGGAGCGAGAGAGGTGGGCAAAGTAATAGGAGAGAAGGGATTCAGGGTTAGATGGCGTGCAATCTAAACTTCTATGTAGTCAAGTACATAAATTTCTAAATAGAGTATGCTCCTTACTTCCTCCTAAGAAGTCTCCTCTCCGTCCTTCCTAACAGGTTCTACTATTTCGTTCTGGTCATGTGGCACCCGAGGACTTCCATAATCTCAAAGCAGGCTTCCCACTAGCAACCTTCTCCGCAAAGGACCACAACTGCCTCTGCAAAGGCTCACTAATATCTCTCCAGTTCTAAACGCCATCCTTTTCTCTGAATTGCTTTCTAAAGCGACCTTCGTGTGTGGGTTTCAGCTTGGCAGACTGAACTGGAATCTTAACGGTGGGCCCAAATCGAACAACTTAACTTTTCTTTCTCCTAAAATGGACAAAACAGTAGTGCCTGCCTCAGTGAACCTCTGGCAAAGATTAAATGAGGCAGAAGGCACGTTGCGTTCCTGGGCACATAGGAAGAGCTCGGTTAAAGAGATGCTATAAAGAGAATACTCCGCATCGGCCTTATCCATACCACTCCCACTTGAGTCCCGATGAAACCAAAGATGATAAAAAGGCGACACCTTACTCTAAAACAGATTTACCCTCCTTATTTACATCAGGACAAATGCACAAGTCATTCCCCATCTGCAAAATGTGCAGAATGCTTTTCGCGTGCCCCTGTCCTTCACAAGACCTTTCAGCGAGGATTAGTCCCTTTCAGTCCTTCTTCTATGTGTGCGTCTCTGGACTAGCTGTAAGGCAGCGGAATCATCTATACTAGAGAAGTTGCAACATATTAAGCCTCCAAAATATTTGGGGGGTCTGGGACTGCAACATTCATGTCTGAGTTCTTTATATGAACTCTCTGAAAAATTAAACAGAAAGATTCTCTTCTCTTACTACTGGTTTTAAATTCAACATGTGCATGAAGGCGTTGCTTACATGTATAAGTATGCAACACAACTATGTCTGTTGGTACTGGGGTCCAGAATAGGATGTCAGAGACCCTGGAAATTGAAATAGAATTACAAATGGTTGTAGCTGCCACGTGGGAGCTGGTGTTGAAAACTGGGTCCTCAGCCAGAGTAGCCAGTACTCTTAACCACTGAGCAACCTCTCTAGTCCTGTTTGCTGCCATTTTTACTGTCATTTTTAAAACTTAGCACTGACAGTCTGGGGGAAACTGTCTTGCTCATTCCATCCATTTATTGGCTTTTCAGGTGTCCCATGTTTAGGAAATATTCATCCTCTGAAGCTGTAGCCATCAAACCTAGCCTCCAAAACGCAATACATGCACCAAGATTCCCATTTTATGGGTAAGCCCAGACTTCTTTTCTAGGGAACATACGAAAACCAGATGCAAAAACTGGTAAATAAACTATGCCCCAGCCATTAACCTCAGATTTTTTGTGAACATTGCCTCAATTAATTGTTACAAAACTCTAGGAGGCCACATCTAATTTTTGCAAAAAGTAACCAATCATTTCTCAGTTTCAATTCTTCATCCACTAAAAAGAACTTCTTTTTCACAAGGTCATTGCAAGGATCAAATGAAATAATGAAAATGATATCTATTTATAAACCAAGGGATATTGTCAAAGTATCCAGAATTACCGCATTGTGCTCTGAGCTATCATAGCCTATTACTTACTGGTTATTTCTAAAAGACCACTACATTCAGCACAGGTTTCCTTCTACCCACTAGGGGTTACACAATAATAGTAAAACTTAGAATATTTATATTGCCTGAGTGCTTACTATGTATCCTGCACTCTATTAAAAACTATCACTACATCACATCACACTAAGAGGTAATGTTTTATATAGCTATTTTGTGCTGATTTAAGAACAAGGCTGAAAGTCGCAGAAGTTAAGCTGCCCACAGTCAGCCAGCTCTGAAGAAGTCCAGCTGAGATTTGAGCCTAGGTTTAACTCTTGACAAATCTTGAGCTGTCAAGCACTTCATGATGGTACTCAGACTTTAGCATATATGAGAATCACACTCGCACTTGGTGTAAAACTCCTCCGTTTCGGCTTTGATGGTGAATTGGGGGAGAAGTCTAAGACTGTCTCTTACATTAATAGATTTTATTGTTTGGAGCAGTTTTAGACTCTTAGCAAAATTTAACTGAGGTAGACAATTCCTTCTGCAGAACTTTCCTTCCTATTTCTCCCAATGACATATTGTTTCTCTGTTACAATTAATAACCAATAAGCCAAAAGCACAATGCATTTTACTAAAGTCCATAGTTTATCTATGATTTCTGAGTTTATAGGAAAAGAGGTTTCTCAGAGAGAAAACCAGGTGAGGATAAGGCACCTCAGCAAAGACGGAACTCTATGTTACAGCTTGATTTCGAGGTTACAGCCTGTAGAACTGGAGTAGAATAAACCACTATTGTTTAAACTTCATAGCTTCATATTTTGTTGTTGTTGTTACGACAGCCAAGGGTACCACATTTCAATAAAAGCAAGCTCGAGATACTATGGCTTATGGCTTATCCTCTTCTAGGAGCTTGTCAGGAATTCATCGTCTGGGTCACACATGGACTGCCTGAATCCATATACGGCTTACCAACACCCCCAGGTCCTTCCAGGTACATAGATGACACTGGAGAGGGAGCCACTCAACATGGCCCACACTACTTGATCCTGGGGTTCCTCTAGAGCCCATTTGGTGGAAAGGAGACTGGTATCATAATCTCAATCAGTTCACTGGACTTGACCTTGGCAAAACGAACCCATTTTCCTTTTGTATCATCCCCTACTCAAATGAATGGAACAGTTTCTGCCTATTAGCGTTCAGGCAAGCTACCCACAACTGTGACCACATGACTGCACCTGTCAAATTTTACTTATCCATGATTTCTCAGTATTCCAACAACCAGGCAATCTACTTTGAGATTCTCACATTAAAGGAAATATTAATGTACTGTGGGACAAATGTGAAGAAAGCACTGAATGGCCACAAGGCTAATTCTGACTTTTCTGTGCTATTAATATGTGCATAACCTGATTGTTCTTTATGACTGAAATGGAGACCGATCAGATGTTATTAGCCCCACTTTGCAGATGAAGAGACTGACCCCCACAGAGATTAAGCGACTTTCTTGAATTTTCATAAAGCACAGGAGACACAACCAGGTCACAAACTCCCATCACCTGACATCTTTCAGCATCTCACTTCTGTAAGTCTCGCCAAGTTTATATAAGTTGGCATGCTACCAAATGAACTGGAATTCTCTAAGCACTGAAACTCAGACTTGGCTTGCAGCACTGCCTTGCAGGTTAAGTCCATATTAAAAATGTAAAGTTATTATCTCACCGAACTGCATTCCTCCTGCCTTGTGGACTTGAGCAAATCCACTGGCTACAGTCTACTGTGGCAGCAGAGTTGATTAGGGGATTTGCTTCGGAAGAGAGATTTACTTTAGCCAAAGAATTCATCAGCAACTTAAATGCCATTAATGAAGTCCATGGTGAGAAGATTTTTACCTAGAACTTATCTCTAGGAATATGTCCTAATTGGGAGATAGACTCATTAAATTCTAAATTGCTTTATACCTTTGTCTTGGCCTTTTTGTTAGCTCTACACCGAACAGCGTGAAAGCTAAACATAGCAAAGTGGGGTGCATTTGCTAGTTTATTACCAGTTTGAACAAAACTGTACAAAGATAATTTCACTAAAATTAAATGATTGGTTTCTAGAGTAACCTTTTAAATCAAATTTGGATATAGCTGAAAACTATTTTAAATTACTTGCTTTCTGCACTAGACCCCATGCTGGTTGGTTGGTGTTCAGGTGGTACAGCATAGACATGTCTGGGAAGATAAAGTCTAAGTTGAGAAAGTGCCTCCTTTAAATTGGTCCTACGGATGGCATTTTCCTGGTTATCGATGTGAAAGGGCCCAACTCACTATGGGTGATGACACTCTGAGCAGGTGCTATATATATTTATACACACATTATTCTGACTTTCCATAACCCCTGGTGTAGCCAGACTCTTGGCTAATTTGTGGGTTCTTTTTTGCTTCCACCCTTTCAACTAACACTAGATAGCACAGAAAAGGGAAAGAAGGGAAAGGAGGCATTATTAGTAGACTACGTCCTGATGATCAGGGGAATATTAGAGAGAAAATCTGTAAAGAGCATTTCTCCATGACCTTCTACTTCAATTCCTGTCTCCAGGTTCCTGCCCTAACTTCCTTCAATAGTGGACCATGTTTGGCAGTGTAAATGAAATAAACCCTTTAATGTTCAAGTTCCTTTTTTTTTTTTTTTTGGTTCTTTTTTTCGGAGCTGGGGACCGAACCCAGGGCCTTGCGCTTCCTAGGCAAGCGCTCTACCACTGAGCTAAATCCCCAACCCCATGTTCAAGTTCCTTTAATCATGATGTTTTATCATAGCAATAGAAACCTAGAAGAAAATGAGAATGAATTTACTTATGTGTGTGGTTCAAAGTGGTAAACTTTGGATAAACCCTGAGTTACACCAACTGTGGTGACTTGTGTGAGAGTTGAACAAGATCAAGTCAGCCAAAATCCCAACATAGATGGGGAGGTGCTTCCCATGCCTGCCTCTTGATGACATTAATATCCACTGGGGAACAGATAATCATCTCGATTAAGGGTGTGCCCATTGGTAAGCTTCCTGTGCTCCAGTGGATAGCCTCCCATCTATCTACATTTGGGTTTTACTATTGGATTTAGTGAGAGATAAAGAAGAGGAGAAAGACAAAACTGGGAGGGTAGATGTTGAGGAGGCGTTAGAAGAGGGAAATGGGGTGGGATATAATCATATTTTATTGTATTCATGTGTGAAATCATCAATAGTAAATAAAAATTATAACTTAAACACTACCTTTCTAAGTATAAGACTTTTCAATAGATTAGTACTTTGAAAAGATTTTTTCAATTTCTTTTGCTTTGGAGAGAATTAATAAAGTTACAGCTCTTTATATAAAAGAGGAATATTGCAAGGAAACCAAAAACCCTCATCCTGAGTCTTGAACACCTGTCAGGATCAAATACTAAAACTGTTGCACATAAATTTGTCAAAATGAAGAATTTGATGATAAAATACATGTGTTAGCTAACTACAAGTTAGTAAGTGAAGGGAGGGGAAAGGAGGTAGACCTTAGAAATCTCAGTGCTATGATGTTGTCAAAGGTCCAGATCTTGAGGTGTGTATATGGTAGTGTTTGTCAACTTGACACAATGTAGAATCACTTAGGAAGAAAGTCTCAGTGAGGGGTGATCTAGAGTAGTCTGAGCTGAGGACAGATCAAGAGGAGACCACTCTGATTAAGTTAATTGATGTTCAAGGATCCAGCCCATGCAAGCACCATTCTCTCTGTGCTCTTGATTGTATGATGTGATCATTTGTGTCAAGACCCTGCCATCTTGAATTCCCCATAGTGATGAACTGTAACCTGGAATTGTGGGCCAAATAAATGCTTTCCCTCTTAACACTGCTTCTTTCAGAGCACTTCATCACAGTGACCAAAATGAAACTAGGACAGTGGATGAAACAACAGGTGTTATCTTAAAATGTGAGCCTGTGCTGAATGGTGGGTGCTCGTCGTGCTGACAGATGGAGTGGACATGAATATATGACATCATATGATACTCGATATACTCCTTAATAATTAACAAATAGATGGTTAACAAAAACAGGTACCTATATTTTCTGGCAGGCTTGTTAATTCGCACTTACCTGAAAAAGCGGAATTCCTGGATGAATAAACGATTGTGTATCACTAATTAGCTATAATATTTATGATAGTTTGAATGTGATAGGCTCATATATTTGAATGCTGGGTCACCAGCTGGTAGGATTATTCTGGAAAGGATCATAAGGTATGGCCTCATCGGAGGAGATATGTCACGGGCGGTGGGCTTTGAGCTTTTAAACACTCAAACTATTCCCAGTTAGCTCTTTCTCAGCCTCACGCATTTGGATCAGATGTAAGTTCTCAGCTACCAGCCCAGTGCCATGCCTGCTAGCCTCCTACGGTGCTCTGTTTTGTGATGGTCATAGACTCACTTCCTGAAACATGAACTTCTAGTAAAGTGGTTCTTTTATAAATGGCCTGGGTCATGATGTTTTGTCACAATAGAAGAGCAACTGGGACAATATTTTATTGAAAACATGTTTTCAGAAGATAAAATTTTATTTTAAAAATATAGAAATATAACAGATAAATCAGTGTGTTTGCTAAGTTCTGGCACGCGATTTCCTCATTCATAAGCAAGAGCGATGTTTATCAGTACTATCTTGGGAATCCTCTAACGTTCATTCAAGATGTAGCCAGGCAAGTACATAGTAGAAAATATAATTGGAAAACAGGATTCCTGCATTAAACGGGCTGCTGGTGTAAAGATGCACCTATATTAGGAAGTAAATTTTTAGTCAATGAGTGGATACTACACAGTATGCATGAAGCACCTCTTATGTGTTAGTTCATCCTTGTAGCTCCATGAGAGTGTCTATCAGTTAACATTATCCTAAGAGAAACCTCCCTTCATTTAGTAGCTTAACACAACAATGATTTGTTTAGCTTAAATTCTTGTGGTCTGCCAATTTAGACTGTGCTCAGCTGGACTCACTCACGCATCTGTAGTCAGCTGGCAGTGATGTAGTCCTCTCACGTGCCATGCAGGTGGTTTGAATGATGAAGACAACCAGACTATGTCTCCCTTGTCATCCATTGGTCTTGCCTATATTTCTTCATGTGATGCTTATTTGCAGAGTTCTTTATGAAAAAAAAAAGTAGTAGGTGCTTAGTACAATACCTTTCAAACATCTGATTAGCCGAAGGAACTCACATTTCCATAATCCAAATTGGGAAATGACAGTGAAGGTGGTAGGCTTTAGATAGAACAAAATGAAAAATAACATTGCAAAATTATATTCCACAGGCTAATATTTGTGACTCTTCACTCATGTATTGAAATTCTTCACCCAACTCTAACAAATGTAGGATCTGGGGCCATTGTTATTTGTTTCATCACGTGAGCACAGCCCATCTGAATAGGACTCATAGGAACTAGCTCATCTATTTTCATTATAAACATCATCTATGAACTCATAAATGAACCCTCATCAGACACTAAATACACTACAATCTTGGTCTTGCAATACTTAACCCTTCATATAAAATTTTGTAGTTAGGAGCCACAAAGTCTGGGATAGAGAAATAGCTTAATGGGCAAAAGTGTTGGTCATGCAAGTGTTCAAATCTTCAGACACCCACAAAATTTGGGTGCATAGTGTGAGTAAATTTAATCCAAGTGTCCGTATGTGGAGATAGAAGATTAAGACAGTGGAAGTAGGGTTGGGGATTTAGCTCAGCGGTAGAGCGCTTGCCTACAAGTGCAAGGCCCTGGGTTCGGTCCCCAGCTCCAAAAAAAAAGAAAAAAAAAGACAGTGAAAGACACTGTTTTACTACATGTTTTACTACAAATCGTACATACATATCTTTCGTGTATGTAATTGTTTAATCCCTTTCCCATGTTCTCTAATGACAGAGTCATAACATCAGGGGAGACGATATTCATATCTGATGTTCTCACAAATGGATATCCAAAGGCAGAGTCCATGCCTGGAACAATAAAAAGGTACTCAATGAAAAGTCAGGCCATCATTTTTGGGTCACAGCATCAGCCATATCCTTAGGCATCAGTAACACTACTCTTGTCACATTTTGAAGGTCTAAACTGTTTACAAACTCTACTTGGAGCAGAGTCAAGGCTGATTTTAATAAACTAGGATGGGTCACACTGTAAGGCACTGCCAGCGTACACTATTTAATAGCACCTGTAGAAACCCAACTGAAGCACGTTCAGATCAACCTCAAAATGTGCATTCCCCTCCCCAAAATGTCTGCTAACTTTTAGGGTACATTTTGGTCTTACTGATATCCTGGGAATGCTACAAATTGCCCTCTCTGAGCTGCTGTCAATCTCTATACCATTTCCTACGATTACATTCCAGCTGGTCAGTCAGTGCTTCAGTGTACTGCAAACTTCCCATTCATAAAAAGACTCAGAAGAATGAATGGCAAGTACTCTGGATGAGTTCACAAGATGATGTCTAGACTCTAGTTTGTCCTTACACTCCCAAGCAGTGTCCAGAACAACAGTCTTCTCAGTTAAGTGGAGAGAGGAGGGCATGAAGTGTCCTCATTCCATCTTTCCTCACAACAAACAGATACCCTCTTGTCTCCTTTCGCCTACCATGAAGAGTTGAAGGCCAATCAGGAAGAGCCTTATTATGCATAAGAATATTGCATATGCATAATATATGCATAAGATAATAATATGCATATGAATTATTATCAGGAGGCAGAAATTAGGTCCTTACTTCACAAGAGAAAATTTTCTCTTACAAAGCATAACTATGCTGTCAGCATTCTTCAAAATTGGATTATTATGAAGACATTTGCATTATCTGCTGAGAGAAGTCATGTTCCCATTCTAATCCCATCTAACCCAAGGACTCTACAACATTACAGATTAGATGCTGTCAACTCTAACGTGTTTCCTGAATCTGCATCTGCCATGCAGAGGGAAAAGTAGTTATTACTGCCACCCTTGAGTGGTATACAGGTGTTTAAAAAAAACAAACAGGCAGCCTCAGGGCTGAAGGTAAATAATGAGGTGTTTCTTGTGGGTAGATGTTTTCCAAGAGTATCATAAAAAAAGAGAGTAGGTGAAGTTTGATTATAAGTTATCAAATCTTAGTATTTTTCAGAGGTAAGTACATTAATAGAGCTATATGACATAAGGGGGAAAAATGCCTGTGCTATGGTTGTTGTTTCAAATCAAGCCATGCTGACAGGTGCTAACCAAGGTTCAACTTCCCATGCTCCTGTGGCCATACTCATAGAGAATTTCCAACGCCCTTTTTAGAGTCCAGACTGATCTTTTATTTACTTGGGTTTTTCTTTTTCAACTTTTCTTTATTTCTTCACCAATTAATGAATAGGATACCTTGTGGCAATGTCCATTTCAGTTATAATCCACACTTTTAAAATAGGAAATTGTATTTTAAAAATGAGGACCTAAAAGTATCCACTGAGTAGATACAATTTTGAGAGTCAAACCAAAGTAGAACTTTAAAATCAAAACATAAAACCTTTATAATTATTTTAGTCTTGGCTATGAATTAAGCCAAGCCTATCTCACTATTTTATGAATATATGAATGTGCATATATATCACATATTAGAACAATTACTTTCATTAACATTAATCACTACTATTAACATATATTTACTTTTATTTTTTTACACAAAGCTTTCATTCCTAGAAGCATATTTATTTGTAATTAAGACATTTTAAGAAGAAATTTTGTAGTTCAGCAAATAAAACTGAAATGGCAAAAAAATATGCAAATGGGAGCTAAGCTATTAGACACTGGCCCCAGAGGGCTATTTCTTGCCTTCTGTCTCTTCATATCCATCTAACCATAGATTTGTCTGCCTTGTTGATGGTTATGACAGTGAAGGCTGCTACAGAAATGAGCTTTCATATTTTTTCACATACAGTTAATAACAAATAGCAGAAAGATAGGGTCATTTAAAATATTGGTTCAGACAAAATTTAGCCAACTGAAGCAGCATAGCTGGAAAAGAAGCAGGATGAATGTGGGCTAACAGAAACTGGAGTACCACAGATTGATCTTCAGACCCTAACATTTCTATCCTGACAATTTCGAACTACAGTCCCCGCTCTATATACCATGGAACACACACTGTGAAGCAGCTTTCTAGAAATCTCCCTGCCCAACGTCCAGGCTATCTCTTACTGGCAGATGTTGAGGGGGCTGATTGTAAAGTGTCTGAGACATGCCTCCCGAAATCATTCTCAGCCACATCTAGCTATTTATAATAGTTTTCCAATAGCAGACACCACAAGAAACTCTCAGAGTGTACTGTCTGTCTGACCAATCCCTCCTGATCTTCACCTTTTCCACCATGAAAACAAAACATGGCAAAGGAAGTTATGTACCAGAACAGCCAATGACAGGAATAAAAACTACCCCAACCCTGCTTGATTAAGGGTTATGCGATCAAGCTCACTGGATCTAACCAGAGAGGAAAGAGTGTCATAAGCAAGCAATGACATCATGAGGTCCCTGTGAGTTTGAGTTATTCACAAGATGCACAGAGTTACAAAGCATGCTGGCGAAGCTTCTGTGTGGGCAGTGGTATTTGGAGAACCTTCCCACTAGCAGCCTACGGAGGGAGAAGAGATGAGCCTTACCCAGGGAGCAGATGCTCATGAGTCTGACTCCTCCTGACTCGCTGGCCCTCTGCACAAATCAACCCTTCAGCAAAGCATTGCTCAAAACCGAAGCTTTCAACAGTATGGTTTGTCCATCCATCCATGTTCTCTTTTACGAAAGTAATATTGATAAAGAGCGTCCTTTTCTAAATGCTTTATTAGCACATATCAGTTACACACGGTAATGAGTTTCACAAGTATATAGTGCATTTTGATCATATTCATCACCATTATTACTTTTGTCCTCCTTCTTTCCCATTAGTCACCTCCTCTTCCCAGCTAAGTCCTCTTCTGTTTTCAACAAAGCTTCAATGTCTTCACGTTACGACTTTATAGACAAGGCATGAGCCTTACAAGCTTTTGAGAAGCTTCACCAAGCAATCCCCACTTGTTCCTTAGAAAGCTTTTGAGAACCTTCACTAATTCTGTATTAGTTCCAACTACAACTTAAATTCTGAGGCCCTGTGGGAGTTTAACCCTCTCTGGCTCCTTCAGTTTCCTGCCCTATGCATGCGCCTGACTGGCTGCAACCCATTGTCCTTCTTTCTAAAGTTGGATTTCCCACATTATGTCTTAGATTAGAAGTGCTCTGCCTCCGTCTTCCAAATGCTTCCTTCCTGGCCTTCAAGTTTTCTGGCAAACACAAACAGAAAGTTTACAACAGCCCATGCTGAACTTTACATCTCCTCCCTCCCATTTATCCTTGTTTCTTTCAAAACTTTCTTGTCATTTGCCACAGTTGTGAATGATGTTTTATGGATATTTATTAGCTCCACAATCATCTTCCCACATACATCACACACACACACACACACACACACACACACACACACACACACACACACACACAGAGAGAGAGAGAGAGAGAGAGAGAGAGAGAGAGACATTTGCACTCGCACAACTGCATACATCCTGGATAACTTAGTTATGCTGTATTATTCAAAGATGGATAACAGGTGATAGATAGATAGATAGATAGATAGATAGATAGATAGATAATATATTAGATAGATAAACAGATGAGAGACAGAGAGATGGATAGATAGATGATAGTTAGACAGGAGATAGACAGATATATGATAGATATATGATAGATAGATAGATAGATAGATAGATAGATAGATAGATAGATAATCAGATACCTAAAGATTCAGTCTCTAGCACAAATACCTAATTAGAAAAAATTATTTCAACAAAAAATGATTTCTTTATTTCTTTGTATATCTTTTCTATTACAAAACAGTGCACAACAGTCACCATTCGATTAAAAACTACATTGTTAACTGATGTTATGAACTGTACTTCACTTCAGAAGGCACAGATTAGCGTGAAGACTGGAAGGGCAGGAGTGGATCACAATGAGGGGATAAAAGATAAAGTTCTTGGGACTCAAAGTGATACTAAATTGTACCTATTACCTTAAGATGATACTGCTTTCAAGGACAGTAAACTCAGGAGCAGAATCATTGAAATGCTCTAAGGAACACAGTCTGTTCTCTGGCCTTCCTTTGGAATCACAGTGTAGCAGTAACCTGCATGTCCCCCATGGTCAGAGCATACAGACCTTCTGTGGTGTCTCCAGCCACAATTCCCCATACACAATCATTCTTTAAGAATACTAACTCCCACTTTGGGCCCTCGTTTAGTTCTGTATCCACTTCCTGAGAGCTCTAACAAATTAGCATGAATTGGTAGGTTAAGCCAACACAAATAGAGAGCCATTGTAATGCTATGCACTTTATACAGTGTGTTTTTTAGTGATGAAATTGTTGGATGGAAATTACATCCTCTAAGTAGATGGGAAATTATGTGATGTAATTGAAATTGGTGGTTAAGTTCACCAACTACAGTGTTAGATGCCTTGTAAGTCAGAGCTGAGTCTCTCTGTCTCTCTGTCTCTCTGCCTTTCTCTGTCTGTCTGTTTGTCTGTCTGTCTGTCTCTCTCTGTGTGTGTGTGTCTCTCTCTTTCTGTCTCTGTCTCTCTGTCTCTCTGTCTCTCTGTCTCTCTGTCTCTCTGTCTCTCTGTCTCTCTGTCTCTGTCTCTGTCTCTGTCTCTCTCTCTCTCTCTCTCTCTGTTTGTGTAACAGACAGACAGACAGACAGATAGATGGGAACAGAAAGACAGAGAGAGAGTATATTGCATATCTATGTACATGTAATGTCATGTGTCTTCTATCATTTTTTATTTTAGTTTTTGAGAAAGGTTTTCTCACTGCCCCTAAAGCTCAGTGATCTAGCAAGACAACTGTCTAATGCGCTCCAAAGATCATCCTGTCTCTCCCTTCCCAGAGCTGGAACGGTAGACACATGCCACAGTGGCTGGGGCTTTACATTGGTGCTAGGGATCTAAACTCAGATCTATATACTTGCCCATTAACCACTTTACCAACTGATCCATTTCCACAGTCCCTAGACCAGAAATTTTGATTCAAAAATTTCTCATCCCTCCCATTATCAGCTCCACTCTATGATCTCAACTCTAGAGTCCTTGAAATTTACAAAGAATGCCCAAAACACGATTGATTTTTATGAAAGATTGAATTTGGTTTGTATTTCTCCGTACAATTTTACCTTCTATTTAGCCGAAAAAAAATCTCTTCATCACATTTACTTCTTTTATTTCCTGTTCTAAGACAGAATTATTAGTCAAATTGCATGCTTCTTTTTGAATGTCCAAATGATTACATTGTTTTACATCTTTAACTGACACAGATTATCATTTACAATGATAGTAACAGGTGCTTCATAGCCATACTCACTCTTCCTGAGATGTCTGTGATCCCAAAGAAAAACTGGAAATCAGTCAGCCTGGAATCCTAGAATTCAGAAAGTCTGGCAGAAGGTTATCAGCATTAGCACATGTGAAACATCCTCAAAGGGGGCAACAGGGCAGCTGAGTTTGCATGAGGTTTAAAGGACGCTCAATGACAACTTGATGGTGGGGTTCCTCAGCAAGTTACCACCTGCATATTGTGGAAATTCAAGAATATTGTACAGTGACTCGATCTGTAGAACTTAATTGACAGCACTCAATCTTAGAGTTAAATATAATATATTTAGGGGGCTGGAAAGATGGCTCAGTGGTTAAGAGCACTGACTGCTCTTCCAGAGGTCCTGAGTTCAATTCTCAGCAATCACATGGTGGCTCACAACCATCTGTAATGGGATCCGATGCCCTCTTCTTGTGACTGAAATGTAATATATTTAAGAATAGTTAACTGTTATATAGAAAATACTGGTACTTTCTCCTGAGGATTTTGCTAGTTTATTCTAAGCCATGCCTTTGTAAGGTAACTCGCCACTATAAAGCAACACTTTATATCACACACACACACACACACACACACACACAGAGAGAGAGAGAGAGAGAGAGAGAGAGAGAGAGAGAGAGAGAGAGAGAGAGAGAGAAGCCATCAAATATATTCTTTTGGTTACTATTTCTTGTAGGTCTTCTGGGGATTCACATGAAACTGTGCCCTTTATTAAAGATTTCTTAAGTCAAAAAAAATCTACTTACAAAACCATAGCCGGGCCCCTTATCTCCTCATATGCACATGTATTTCAGCATTGACTGATTGTTTTGGTGACATGGATGACTTGCAATGAGCATTTTGTTACAGGGGCCTGCGATGGGCAGCATGTTCAGCTAGGAACTACCCCTTCAGTCCTACTGTAGAATCCAGAAATATCTCCAACAGACTAATTTTGAATTTTTTTCTCCAGGTGGTAGTGCTGTTTTAGGATGTTATGGTAGATGAGGTCTAACTTGCTGACTTGTATCACTGTAAGTTGAACTTTGAGGATTATACAGAATTCTTGGTTCCAATATTAATGATCTATGTTTCCTCATGGGTCAAGATGTGATCACCTTTCTAATACACTTTTGATGTCATGAACTGAACTGTTTGCTCCACCATGCTTTCATACCCATAATGTACTGAAACCATGAGGCCAAATAAGTCTTCCCTCCCTTACATTGCTCCCATTAGATGATTGGTCACAGCTAACTAAAAGCACCTATACTGATTACCTTCCTTAAATATTCTGACCCAAGGGGGAAAACTGTTTTACTGTAATCACAGAATAGCAAACATGGCAAAGCATGATTTATCCCTGAATAGTTCTTTTCAGCATTTGAATGTGCTCCTTCTGATTCTACCACACTGCCCTCAGAAAGTCACCTACACAGACATAAAATACATTCAGGTAGAGGGAAGAACTCCAGGCAGCAAGAAAACTATCAGAAAAGAGTCAAAACCTGGAGAGAGTGTGATAATTTGTTCAGGTTAGTGGAGTTAACTTAATGAGGTTTTAAGCACTGGCTTTCCAGTGTGAAGGAGATAATGACAAGAGATGTCACTAAAGGTAGTCACTTGGGGACATATAAATTCCATACAAATGCTACAGGGAATTTAAATTTTATCGTGAAGGAAATGAAAAAACATGCATGAGTTTAAATAGGAAAGTGGTAAGATCCAATTTATATTTTAGAATAAGTCTGGCTGGAGCCAGAAGCCTTATTTTTGTGCAGTTTAAGTTTCTGTAAGAATATCCTTGTGCAGATATCCAGTGGAAGGTTACATACAAAGCCTTGGAGTGAACAATCACCATTAGGTGCTAACCCAGAAGGGAGTCAGCCTTGTCATGTGATGTAGGAAGAGGAAACAGACTCAAAACTATTGGGATTCCAGTGGACCATGGACAAAGACATCTTTGACACCTTTAGAACAACATAATCCAGTTTCAGGAGTTGCCTTCAACTGAGGGGAAGGAGGGGAGAAGAGAGAATATATAACTTTTCAGAGACTCTTGACTGTGTTGCCTATAAAAGAAGATAGATATGAAATCCAAAAAGGCTTGCCAAGTCCTATTAAAGGAAGAGGCTTGGCCACTTTAAGTGTTGGTGTAAGAAAACAGTAAAAAAGAATAGGTTAGCCATATGGCAAAGGAACAGTGAGAGAAGCTATTTTCTTCTTGTAAAGATGTGAGGCACAGAGCAGCTACAAGGATCTTAATTATGAAAGGGTCACCACTGAAGTGTTGTGAATGAAAAGCCTGGATGTCAGTCAATTTACTTGGCAGAAAAAATATCATGAGGAATTTCTCTATGATAGCTCCAACCCACCTCCCACTCCTCCAGCACTGAAGATAGAAATGAGGTCTCCAGTTGACTTTGAGTATGGCAGAAACAGTAAATTGGAGGCTAGTAAATCAAAGTTCCCGATGATTTAGAGATGGCCTGGGTGTCTAAATTGTTACGTGTTTGTCATGGATAAGAGTTGATTTGGAATGGTTTGAATGCCAATTAGAGTTGAGGGCTCCGTTGAGCTGGAGAAAATGGTCATTGCAGGGTGCTGGCCATAGTCCTGCCAATCAGCAGGAATGTCAGCTCCTTCTCCATGGAGATCACACTTATCCCTGGGACCTTGTTGCAACATGAAGAGAATTTGGACACACATGCTAGACTCTGGCATCGAGTGTAGAATGGTAAGCAGTCAACTGATGCTATGGGATGAAGGAAATAAGTAACTCAAGAATAGAAGACAGGACTTAAATGGAAGATAACAGCGAACCCTGATTCTTTCTTGCTGAGACTCTTCTTAATGTGTTCAACTATTATTTTTAATTTTTAAGTCTTTACTAGAACATTAATAAAGTATTTAGTGCTGTTTAACTCAGAGAGTAAGAGAGAGAGAAAGTCCACTGCAAGTGCTCCACCACTGAGCTCTAGCTCCAATTTTATTTATTCATTTTTTCATACATAGTTTTTAAATATTTATACGTGTTCATGTAAAGTAGTCTAAGTAATTGTTAAATACATTCAAATCCAATAATTTTAAAGTAAACTATACTTCAGAAAATATAGACCACAAAATATGACTTTAAAGTTCATTATGAAAGCTTAAGTGCAAGAACTAAAGAAGAATGAGAGCGGGGGTGGGAGAGAGGGAAGGATAATATCCTTGATAAACAAGATCACTATAGATTCTTCATACAAGTTCCAGTGAGGTATCTAAAATATAATATGCTTTATAGATCCTCAGTGTACCCAAAACCCTTGGGGGAAACATCTGTAGTGTTGAATGTGATGGTACTTCTATGATTCATACAAGTGTCTCCGTGTATTCATAATAACACAGTTCTCTTATTACTCTCCCTTCAAACACACTGGTGAATATAATGGGAATTGTGTAGGTGCATAATTGTTGAGCAGCTCAACATTGTGACCTCTTTTGTATTCAATTGTTCCCATTTTTTTCTTTCCTTTTATAAGAATATGTCACTTCCTTAGTGATATATTTTACTTGGGGCTTATTTTGTGTCTTGAAGAGTGATAGTGACCAAATATAATTATCGGCAAAACCTTCAACTTGGGAAGTGTAGAAACTTCACCTTTCCTGCTGCACATTTAATTTTGCATTGATGTTCTGCAATCACAGAGTATTTATTATGTTCCATTACTATTGTGAAACACAGTTTCATTTAACCCCATAGCAGCCCTATAAAGGAGGCACAAACATAATTTTAAGAGTGGGAATACTGAAGATGGAGGCCACAAAGTCGATGAATATGAATAAAGACAGTCTGATTCCAGCTCTAATATCTGTAGCACCCATGCTGGGCTGCAGGCCACACCTCAGTTGTCACTAGAGAATTCATCCCAAGCATAATTTCTAGGACACTGTGGATCTTCCTCCTTCCTCTCCCTCTCCCACTCACTGTCTCACCCCTCCTTTCCTTCCTCCCTCCCTCCCTCCCTCCGTCCCTCACTCTATCCATCCATCCCTCCATCTGTCTATCTCCACCTCCCTCTCCCTCTGCCCATGTAAAAGTGTCTGTTCTTTTCCCCCAAGCTACCACTTCTTCAGGATGAATATTTTCTCTAACTAAATCCTCCTTCAGGATTCCTTTGGGAAAATAGAGAAGTTGCCTGCCTATCTTAATCAAGCTGTTGGTAATAGGGCAGTGGACTTAGGAAGTCATCTAGTGTGAATTCTCACAGAGATGGGTGGCATGTGGTACTGCACTGGCCACACCAGCTGCTGAGACTGGCCATCGATTATTCACAAACAGCATGGCAGTTTATTTGCAAGAACGGTGAAAATATTCTAAAACTGGCATAAGTGAAAAGCAATCAGCCTAACAATGACTCGGCTATCTCTCTGCCTTTTCAATGATTCTTATCAACTACTATGAGATCAGAACACCAACTGAATGTCAATACTGGACCTCATGAGAGATGAGCCATTCCATCAGAAGAAAAAGCACTGAAAGACAGCTACAAAATAATCTGAACTGGAAGGTTTCTGGAGATATAATGGTAAGCACAGAGCCAGGGGGATAAAGGTAGCCTTAGTAATTGCCTTCTTTGCAGAGAGGAAAATCAGGAGAGCTTCTGTTTTAAGAATTTTTATAGAGAAGACTATTTCCATGACAACTGAGTACTTAGTTATTCTAATTGTGGGAGAGACAAAGCATCTAAAAAGTGAGAAAATATGTTCCAGGCACACACAGAATAAAGCCTGGCTAAACTAGGAACATTGATATTTCATTAAAATCCCTGAAATCAACCACCAGACATTTTTATCTCAACTCAATATTTTAAAATGAAAGTGACAGTATTTCTTGAGAGCCTTTAGATCATTTCCAATGAGATGTAAGCTCTGGAAGTTGGCCTGAAGTACAGAAAATGGTATACAACCACAAGCATAACTGAAGATTAAATTGATTAAGGAAAACAGGAAGTACCCCAGACTAAATCTAATGGGGTGATCACAAAACTACATAGTTTAAATTTAATGTGTGTTGAATAATCCAGTTTATCAGAACAGTAATCTTCCATTTGTGTGCCCCAAAATAAATAAGGCAAACCTTATTTCATATATTCCTAAGACTTATTTAAGAACTGATTAATGTGTTTCTGGGTATGGTGGAACATGCTTTTAATCCTAGGACTTAGGAATGAGACACAGGTAGATTTCTATGAGTTCGGGACCAGCTTGGTTTAGAAGTGAGTTCCTGGACAGCCAGACACAGCTCCCACCCTAAAAACAGCTAGCTAATGTAATCTGGGGCTCAGAAAGTTGGCTTAAGTCAAAAAAATCAACAAATCTGGTCTAAATTGAAACAAAATATGCAAGATGACAGGACTTTTAAGACAAGCCTAATTTATACCCAGATGGATGGTTTCCCTTAGGGGTATTCTATTAAATTTTGTAAAACATTATTTTAAGCATGATCTCCCTTTCTTATTCTCATGAGAAACACTTGTCATTCTCTAGCTCTCTGCTGAAAGCTGGGATACATGCCTTTAGTAGCTCACATGGTCAAATGAAGTGGTAGTAAAGGCCTGACCAATGGAGTTAGAAGATTCCGACCAAACCCTACTTCACTCATTTCTTTTAATTGATATTGGAGGATTTTCAAGTGCTCTGACTCTCGTTTTCCTAAAAAATAAAATTGAAAAGAACTAAAAAATATCCATTGAATATGTGCACAGAATATATGTATTGTATTCCTGGCAAAAGATCAGACACTATAAAATTAAAGACAAGTTATCAAATTTGGGGTAAGTACTCAGCTAAATATTACCTAAGTTACAGATACTTGATGTGTAACCTGATCAATTCACCTATCAAGAGAGAAAAACAGAGGATGAACGTAAAGTTTAAGGTGACAGTTTATCTGAAGAAGGTGAAAAGTCATTCTGAGCCAATGATGAGATGCTGGAGATATCTTAAAAAATGGGTGTGGTGAATGAAAGTGAGAAATGTGTGTGTGTGTGTGTGTGTGTGTGTGTGTGTGTGTGTGTGTGTGCGTGCATGCGCACATGTGTGCACATGAGGTAAATGGATGTGTGTTCCAGTCTTCAGACTGGAGGAAAACTCACAGTCCAACAAGGCTGGTTCTGAAATACTGGAAGAGAAAGACAAGGAGAGGAGTATGAGAAACATTTCAAGCGTTCAGTGTATCTTCTCATAAAATTGGAATGTTTTTCATAGGAACACTAGGAAATGGGACAAGTTACAGTGAATAAGAGTAACCCAATCAGATATTTCCCCTGAAAAAATAACAGATTTTTTTTGCCACAAAACTTAGTAGGATAAAGCTGCTGGTTAAATAATTCCCAGGGCATACATTCACTCAAAGCCTACATAATGATTTGAAAGTTAGTTGCAAATAGTTATTCATTTGTTCCCTAGGACTTGTCCAGTTTTATAACTGAAGTGCTGCTGTCAGGGAATTCTCTTATATATGCTTGAGCTATGGAACCATAATTTCTTAGGAACCTCAAAGTTTAAGGTCTGCAAAGTCTAGATCTTCAGGACTCCTCTGTCCTGAGACCTAGGCAAAGGAAGAGAGATGGTGACTAACTCTAGTTCTGGTTGTTTGGCTGACAGGGCAGATGGCTCCTGGTTATGTGTTCAGCTTTTCTCCATTACCTGAGCTAACAGTGCTTCTTGTGGTCTCTGAAAACTGCAGGTGAATAGCATCAGTGTAAAGAAGAAAAGAATATCAAGATATAAGAAATTGATACTAACACCCATACTTCCAAATAAAATCTCTGATTTTTCTTTTCTCATAGTCTGCCTACTTTCTTGTAGTCACATCAAAGGAAAAGTTTGTCTTCATACTCTAGGATGCTCCATACTATGCTATACTTCAAAGGGGACTTAGGTGACAGTTGAACCTAAGTTCTAGTGTTTGTCTCTGTCTCAAACATACAAGGTCAATTGGTGGGTATAATAAAGTCTTAGTGTTCATAGCTTTGCTTGCTTTAATGAGGTCCTTTGTCATCTGAGCATAATGCAGTAGTCAACATCTAAAAACTGGTTAAGGAGGGAAAAGTAGAAGAAAACTAATAAGGGGCATGAATGTCTGTTCAATCCCATTGTTTCCTGTGGAGACTGAGAAGGAGAGATCACTTATAAAGATTGAAATTACACTTAACATCAACCCTTGAATTACAAATAAAGTCAACTTTTTTTCTAGAAAAGGGCATGAGCCTTTTTAACTACTGCATATCATAGAGTAGAGGTATACACAGGGCTTGAGACCTCAATGAATAACATGCGCATCACTTAGAATTGGGAGGATGACAGAATCACAGTTGTCATCATAGGTCACGTGGGATGTTCTTCCAAAGAAAAACCACAGGCTGAGAAATTAATTTATAAGCACCAGAAAGGCATTATTCCAGGAAGCTGGAAAGCTCAGGATCATGGTGCCAGCAGATTGCCTGATGAGGGCTCAGTCTCCTACAAAGACGGTACTTGACTTGGCCTCAAGCCCTAATCACTATCCCAAAGGCCCCCATCTTAACACCATTGCATTGAGCATTAAGTTTATGCCAGGAATCCCAAAAGGAAACAAATATTCTGACTATACCAATAGTTTTGCACTGAAACACCCAAGAAGCTTCATCTTATAGGATGACTCCATATAAGAATAATATAAGATAATCTGGAGGATGGACCCAGTAAATTTGCAGCATTGGAAGGAAAATGAATGTTTTAGATATTCGTTTGTTTACACTATTTTATCTCTCTTACAAGAAAAATAATAAACTTTCATATTATCCTCTAAATTTTCAACTTGTTGACTCTATTAAATAAATAAATAAACAATAAAATGACCTAAAAGTTACACTAAATATTCTAAACACAATTTTGTTTTCTAGGGAACATTTTAACTTAAATGCATGTTAGCTGGTCTACAGGCTGAGAGGCATTTCCTTTAAAACTCTCTCTCTTCCTTCCTTCCTCTGCACCCCCCCACATACACACATACATTAGTTTTGGATAAAGAATATCATGATGTAGGCTTGATATATAGACAAAGATGACCTTGAACTTCTGATCCTTTTGTTCTATCTCCCAAATGTTATTACTTTAGGCATGTACTACCATGCCCAGTTTATGTGATGAACATCAATCCTCAGCTTTTCTGTATTTAAGGTTAGCACATTAGCAACTGAACAACACCCAACTCCTCCACCCTATACCTTCTTGATATATTTTGTTAGAACAGTATCACACCTTGCCATTTTACTGTATTTGGTTTTCTACTAATTCCCATTGTGTGTGCATGGGAGGGGTTTTGAAAGGCCTTCAATTATGTCCATCAAAATAGCCTATATTGGGCCACCAGAATGGCTTAGCCAGTAAAGGTGCTTTTGGTCAAGACTAAAGACCTGAGTTTGAGCCCTTGGTAGAATAGAGAACTGACTTCTGGAAATTGTCATCTGACCTCCAAATTTACATTATGGCATAAAGACTCCCACACATACCCACACAAATAGATAAATAAAGGTAATTTAACAAAATTAAGCATAAACATACATATACAATTAGTGTATGTTGAGGAATGAGTCAATTATATTTAAAAAGCATAAAAGACAAAAAGCAAACAAGAAAGAAAGCTATTGCTATAGAGTTCTAATATAATAAGCTTAAAAGGTAAATAATTTTCAAATATCATAGTTGAGTTTTAATTTATTTAATTTAAATAACTGTATTATGAAAACTCAAAATAATAAAGTAAAGCTTTGTGATATATATATATAATGGAATATTTAAAACTACATTTTGATCTTTATTAAAATTATTCAATGACATGGACATATATTTAGAGAATACATACAAATGTATTTGTCTGGGCAATGACCAAATTGAGTAAGGTATACTGGATGTTCTCAAGTTTTAAATATCATATGTTACATTACACAATAAAAAAGAAGTAAAAACAGACATTTAATGGACCCTAGATTCTTATAAGATAGATTCATAGTATCTCTCTTTTTTAATTTATCTATTCACTTTGTATTCCAATATCATCTCCTCATCTCCTTCCAGTACCCTCTCAACATCTTCCATTCCCCCCTCCCCTTCTCCTCTGAAAAGGATGAATCCCCCAGATGTCACTGCCACCCCACCTCCACTGCATATCAAGTCATGGCAGACTAGGCTCATCCTCTCCCACTGAGGCCATGCAAGGCAGCCCAGTTAGGAGAATGGGATCCGCATGCAGGCAAGAAATTCAGGGACAACTCCTACTCCAGTTGTTGGGGGATCCATTTGTAGACCAAGGTGTATTTCTGCTATTTATGCTCAGGGATGAGGGAACCGAGTTGGTTTAGGCCATGCTCACTCTTTGGTTGGTGGTTAGTCTCTGGGAGTCCTCAAGGGTCCAGGTTTGTTGACTCTGTTGTTCTTTATGTGGTCCCAAATGCATGCTGATATTTTAAAACCCATATGTGGTTCACAAAATCCAATTTGGTAGCCTCTTATTGAATTATAACAAGAATATTTATAAAGTATATTTTGAAAAACAAATCCATAATTCAAGGCCAATTTCACATCTTACTGAATAAATAAATCCAATAGTCAATTTAATGCCCACTAATGTCCTGAAACAGTACATGAATAGGTCAATTTGCAAAATGATTTCTATGTGGAGGTTCGCTTTGTGTATAAATTTATATTTATCCTAAGTATTCCCCCTAATCCTCATAGAGAGTGTCAAAAATGCCAATAGCTGCCCACATGGCAGAGGTGTGAGCTAGCCTCTTTGCAATGATGTACCCTCATACTCTATAAGCCCCTCTTCCTCTGTTAATAGCTATTATGGGACCCAGGGACAATTCAGCCTCTGTTGCCCAGAGAAAATGGATGTCAAAAAGTTGTTTAAGAATTTCAGCTTGAAGACAGACTAGGAGACATTGTAATCTTTCAATTGCAGAAGAAGTACCAACTTACAAAAGGGCTGTTTGTCCAGAGCAGATGACAGACAGGCAAGTAGGAGCTCATTTGAAAGGTATCCACATTCACTCAGCATAAGAGGAATTCTGGCAGTAAGAACAACAAGATATTCCCAGGGCCAATGCAATCTCCTGTCAGTGAACATTTCCATTAAAAGGATCACAACAGTCTTTAAATGTGGGCCTATCTGTCTCCTAAATCTAAAGACTTGAAATATTCTTACTCCTTTAAGAAACTTCAGGGCACACATGTATATGTGCTTATTGGCTATAAGTAAAGTGAATTACCATAACTATTTTCTGCCCTAGCTCAAGCGAGGTGCTTGGAATACATGAGTCTAATACCATTTGCCAATAACATTGTCTTGGAAAACATTTCTTACAAATAGATTATCAGCCAAATAAATTGCCTTTGAACCACCATGATTAGTTTACCTTGATCTATTCATTTTATCTGGTTTTAAGATAACACTCAGTCCAACAATTATTAGTACCATATGTTGTTTCTCAGCATCCCCCTATCATCCTCCTGATGGAGTTCTGTGACATTTCTCAATGAAGAGCACTGGTCCCAGCATTTTACTTAAACACATTAAGCTTCCTCACAACTACCTGACCCAATAAAGTTAGGCTCTAAGACATGGTACTTGAAGATTGTTGGAGAGCTATTTGCCTGCCCAAGTTCATTATAATAATTTTGAATAGATTATGCTGAATGTGATCCCTAGATGCATTTTCAAATTTTCCAATGGCACTCAGATCAGATTTCTTGTCTGTACTAGCAAAGTGATTTTTTTCTATCTATCTTCCCAATGGTAAGAGTAAGAATAATATAACAGTTCTTTCCTTCTTCATGTGTCACTAAGGGGAAAAATTCATATGTAAATATTTAAAAGGAAGACTAGCTAACATCCTCTATGTATATGTTGTGTGATTCTACTGTGGAAAGCATATTTGTTCATTTGATATTCATTCAAAACCCAGGTTTAGGCTCTCCACTCTATGCCCAGCAACATTCTCGGCACGATGGTGAACAGATACTTGTTGCTCAGGTGGAGAGAATGTACTATGAGGACGATATGTTACTATGCAAGAGAATGAATAATGTGAGGCTGTAGAAAGTTCTATTAGCATGGTCAAGTGGATGCTTGTAGGTATAAATAATGAAGAGGCAAATGGCTAGCTAAGGGAAGTCATCCAAGATAGTGATCCCCTGCACAAAAAACAGACATCTATGTCACTATCTTCAAGGGACAGAAAAGAACAAATGGGAAGGCTCTGGGGAGGAAGGGCTCTTCAAAGCTCTCCATGTACTTGCCAATCATTATCTAAGCAACCTTAAGGCATAGACATGATTAGACCCTGAAACAAATAGAAAAACAGATGCAGCTTATCTAAGTCCGTACAGAATAAGTGGTCAAATCTATATTTTACCGCTAATATACTTGGAGAACTAGATATCTTACTCTCTCTGCATTAATATGCTTATATCCTTAGAGTGTTTATTTTGTAACTTGGTACTTCTACAAATGAAGGTAATTAAAAACCTTTAACCTTTATTTCTTTATAAATGTGTCATAACCATGCTAAAGCTGTTGTAAAATAATATGTATCTAACTGGTTAAAATGAGAGACTTGAGTGACAGAATTTCAGTATTACAGTTCTGGAACTGTGAACCTACATAGTAGCAGCATCCTTCCTTCATGGTGATATTGGGGACAGCATCTTTTCCAAGTCTCTTGACTAACTCCTGGTGTCCTCAACGACTACAAATCCTGTGGATGACCTTTCTTACCATGTATTTATTTTAGGGTACTTACACAATATTGGTCACCTTTGGACTGAATTTGATTTTATGATTTTAACGATTTCCAAAAAAGCTGACATTATATGATAATGAGTGGCAGAAATTCAAATTTTTATTTTTCAAAAACATACTTCAGCCCTCATTAAGGCATATATACTTTTTATAAAAGCAGAGTTGCCTTAGTTCATTTTCCTATCCCTGTGATAAAACCCTGACTAAAAACAACTTAGAGTAGGACCAAATTTCCTTAGATTATGGGTCATACTCTATCTTTAAGAAAAGCAGTACAGGAGGTGAAGGCAGGAACCTCAAGTCAGAGAGGGAGGTAGAAACAATGGAAGAATGCTGCTTACTGACTTGCTCTCCACCTCTTGCTCAGCTTCTTTCCTTATAGAACTCAGGACCACTGATTCAGAAGTGGGTCACTGGCCACAGTGGGCTGAGACCTTCCACATCAATTATGGCAAAAGAGAAATATTTTAGTACAAGCTTTTCAAGATGTTCTAGATACTGTCGAGCAACAAAACCTAACCAGCACAATTGATCACTTATCAACTTGATCCAGAGATAAACCACTATTAAGCCATAACCTTCTTTACCTGTTTATCTTTAAATGCTCATGTTAATATCTCTAAAAGTTCCAAAGTCTTTATAAAATTCAACACTTCAAAAGGTCTATAGTTCTATGTCTCTTTGGAAGTCCAAACTCTGTCCACTGTGGCATCCTGTAAAATCTAAAGTAAGTCATACACTCTTTCCTTCCATGCTGCAGTTACAGTCAAAGCAAAGCAAACCAAGGATCTCATAGTATAAGCCACTCAACGTCTGATATCTGTGACTCACTCATGAATGTCTGTACTCCAAAGAGTTTAGGAAGACTCATTTCTCAGCTTTGTCCTGTACAAACCACAGATCTTGTTTCATAGGCTCAAGCTGGTTCCACACCACATCTACCACTGTCTCTGGTGGCCATCCATTGTCCTGGAATCTACAATATACTGAGGTCTCTATTGCAACTGAACATAAATCTGCAGCAATGGCCTCCTTTCAGATATCTGACCTTGATATGTAATAACTTAGTTGTTTGAGATGCAGCCATAGCTTCCATTAGACCAGAGCTTCTGTGTATTAGTCCTGAAAGAAACTTCTTCCAAGATTTTACCTCAGAAATCTACATTTCTCTCAGCAAGTTTCCACACAACTAAAGTCCTAGCATTCAAAAGCTTTTCCAGCCAAAGTTCCAAATACTTCTGAAATTGTCCCCAAAGCTCCATGATGAGTAGGGTGTTTTCATTCATTTTAATGTATTTGTTTTTATGTGATGCCATCTTTCATTTCTTGTTTAAAGCAACCTTCTAAATACCTTTTCTATCATGGCCACTAGATTCTAAGTTAGCCCATATTAGCACATAATTTACTTTTCTATATAAACATGAATGTGCATTATGTTAAGACTTTGCTTTCCTGAAGTTCTATTTCCAGGATTCAGGTCCTCATAGTCAACAAGTTCTGAAAGTAGTGAATGGAATTCCCCAGATACAATGAATTATACACTTTGTTTGGCAACTATTCTACAAAGTATGATGAAATTTCTTTGTCCCTCAAAGACAGGAGGAATCTATTTTGCCCAGAGTTTTGTGTGCTATTATTGTCTTTATACATGTAAATGGACATTAAAAACACTATACTCCATCTTGTCTTCCCTAATAAGGTCAGTGGTAGACCCTCATTCGACTCAGCTACTCTAACTTGATTATTTGAGAGTGCTATTATACTTTGTAATGCCTATATTCTACCCTCTTTTGGGATGTTTAATACAACAGAATGAGTAGCTTATTAACAACAGAAATATATTTCTCATAGTTGCAAGGGAGAGATGTCTGAGGTCATGGTACCCATATGGTCACAGAATCTTGAGAAATAGTCTGTTTGCTTTTCTACTGCTGTGGTATCATTCCCTGGCAAAGGCAATGGAAAAAGAGATGCTTTGGCTCACCGTTCAAGTGTAGCCCGTCATTTGAGAAAGTCAAGGCAGCAGAACTGAAGCAGCTATTCTCATCTCGTGCCCATTGAGAAACCAAAAACAATACATGCAATCTGCCCAGCCCTCTTCCTCATTTTCATAGTACAGCATCCTTCCCATCCAGCAGTCAGTGGATCCTTAATTAGTGCAATCAAGATAATTCCCAAATGCAACTCACAGGCCCTCTCCCAGGTGACTGTAGATCCTGTCAAGTTCATACTAACCTTCCTCACAAGGCCCGATTGGTACTTGCACCCTTCTTTCTCCTGGCTCTGTTCTCATAGGGTAGAATGAGGGCAAGAAGGCTCTGTGATATCCCTTTCATAAAACCATGCCAACATAAGGGCTCTACTTACTGACTAAAGGCCCTGTCTCATACTACCATCCAATTATGGCCTATAATTTCTTTATATGAAGGTGTCAGGAGACACATACATGCAGTTCACACCATGTACCATTTATTTGTTGTACAAGTATCCACTTATGTGGCATTCTCAAATATTTGGCTTTTTCTTCTGTCATTAGAGGTTCATATGGTATATTGGCTCTCAGAGCTATAAGCAGTGTCAAAGCAGAGTAATCCTTAGTAATCTTGTCATAAAGAATTTGCCTCCTCTGTCACCAGGGAAGCTTAACACATGATCCACCTTTAAACACAGCCACTAAGGTAAGAGCTTTGAGAACCAGACTTTGTTTTTTTATAGCTTTCATTCAACCTGTTTTTCAATGCTAGATATTGAGTCTTCGTCCCCCAAGAACCTAAGTTTCCTCAAGACAAAAATATAGCTGCCAATTCTAGCTATCTCCTAGGATTGGAAGAAAGACTGCCTTCAGGGGGCTATTGCTGAAAAAAGCAGAAAAATTTGATAGTAACTCTTTGTAAGTATTATCTACTGTGTCATAATTATTCAGGCTTCCTTTGCCTTATTTTAATTAGCTTTGTCAACCCATCAGTACACCTTTTATGACCAGTTAAGTTCTCTGTTTCATGATGCTCTCAGTGCCAATGCTGCCAACATGGCACCTTCAATGTCAATCTCATCAGTAAGATACTGCTTAAGAAAGGAAAGGGGCTGGTTGGGTAAAAGGAGGAAGGCAGACAGCAGTAGGACATGTGTCATTACCATCTGTCCATCAGCAAGTGCACAGAGCCTGTTATGGAAAGATGCTAGGACAGCAATTGAACATGACCAAAATATACATTTTAGATAACTATATTTTCTCTGTGCTTTAATACCATGAGCACAGAAGTACCAAAGAATGACAGGGCATCTTCAGGACCTTAAAGTACATACATCCCTAGACAAGGGATTTACTGGGTAGTGAGCAGGAAAGTGAAAACTCAGGTTGCAGGAATGAAGAAGCAGTCATGTGGGTGAGGAAATCTGCTCAGACATTGAAGCCGAGGATGTGAATGGTATAGATTGACTTTGGGAAGTTGCTACTTTAATCATTTCTTATTGTGCATTGATGATAGAGAAAAGAATTCTCAGTTTCTGCCATAGGAGTTTGAGATATTGATCTTGAAGTACATATTAATTGGGGTGGGAATTGTAATGGAGTATAATATTGCATTCTAATACCACTTTAATGGTTCTTTAAACTGACATATTCTTTTTTTTTTTTTTGGAGCTGAAAACTGAACCCAGGGCCTTTGCTACCACTGAGCTAAATCCCCAACCCCAACATATTCTTAAGAGACAACAAAAGTCCATTTTAATGTTCATTGTACTATAATAATGTGCTCTCTGCTTCTGTGATAAAAATAAAATTCCCATGAAAAACATCTATTTTCAATAAAAGAAAGAAAAAATAAAATAATGAAAGTCCTAGTCATTTACAATATAAATTTTAATTTCACATTTTCACTCATATTCAGACATTTTTAGGTAACACAATTCTTTTACGTAAAAAAGATTTGTACTCTAATATCCAAACTGATAACTGGTTTTGTGAAATATAATGATAGGGGCTGGAGAGATGACTCAGTAGTCAAGAGCTCTGTCTGCTCTTCCAGAGTACTAAGCTCAATTCCCAACAACCACATGGTGGCTCACAACCATCTGCAATGGGATCTGATGCCCTCTTCTGGTACACAGTTGCACATGCAGATAGAGCAGTCATATACATGAATAAATACATTTTAAAAACTGGAAATACAGTGGTAAACATTACTTCAGGTGTTTTCTGATACCTCTGAAGAAATATGCCCCTCAGTAATTCAGAAGGAAATTAAAGTTACAAAGTAATGCAGGACAGGATCCCGGACAGACAGTATATTAGAATAGCTTTTTATGACAAGCTTAGTCTAAAGAGAGGCCTATAAAATGTGATTGTCTGAGAGAAGGAAAATGAATTCAAATTTAAGAGTTCAAAGTTCAAAACAAAGATGTTTGCGAAACCATACATAGTATTACATTGACAAATTATTTCTATGAGAAACAACTTCTCTATAGTCAAAAAAATTATTGGCAACAACAATATTCCCTTGAAGCCTACATTATAATATTTATCATTCAATCATGTGCCTTTCATCACTGTGTCTCACTCGCCATGTCCAGGCTCCACAGAGAACGGTACTTAGCTGATTCAGGATGCCAAGTGCCAGCTGATAAATGGATTATTTTTCATGCAGGTCACATCACCATAATGCTATTTTAATATCTAAAAACTCAGGTAGAGATTGTCCTAAATTTTATAAACAGTACCAGAAGATTCTGTAATCCCTATTTTTATTTAGAAATAGGACATTCTAACATTTTGTTCTGTTTTTTGTGGTGCAGTGGCCATATCTACAAGTATAAGATGAGCAGTATAGCTAAAATGAAAACACATTTTGCATTGCTGTTCTCTTTTCAGTCTTTCCCAGAAGACAATCCAAAGGCTTGGTTCTTGGTGTATGAGCGTGAAAGGGACCAAGGTGAATCAAGTAGCCCCGAATTAGAGGCCGTTGCCACATCAGAATTAGTACAAGCTCCCTAGCTTGTGATTCGAAAGAAAATTTTGTTTCTGAAAACAGAACCTTCACATTTATCATATTTTGTGGGGATAAGAGGGTTATAGATCTGTCACAAGACATCACGTGGACTGAAGAACTACCTGTAAGTTTATGAGTATCAGACAACTTGGGAGAACATTAGGTCCCTGGGGAGACATATGGAGGCCATCCCCTCTTCAGCATCCAATGGGGTAAAGATACTCGTCAGTAAAACTTAAAGAGTAAAGACAATGTAAAAGAAGACTCTGATTAGAACAAGATAGAAAACATTTCTGAAGGAGTTAATAGGTGACAGAAAAAGAGATGGCTTCTTTTGCTGCCATATGCTACAGTTCTAACATCTGTAATCCACAGGGAATTAATTCCGCCGTTTTATAGTCTCCTGGAAGAGGGCAAAGGAAACAGGCAAATCTGCAGGGAAAGAAATGATCACACCAATGCAAAAGGACAAGATGTTCAAAATAAGAACCAGAAGATGACAAAGATGCCAATGAGGTTTTACTGAGGCCCTTTTAAATTAGCAATAAATATGAAGTTGAGTATTGTTTGGAATTCATGGAGGGGCGTGGAGAAACCTAGTAACATGCCAGAAATGATGGATGGGGAAGCTATGTAGAAAGAAATGTGGTACAGTGTTTAATTTTGTGGAGAGAAAGAGAGTGGGGGGAGGGAGAGAGAGAAGGGGTAGAGGAAGAAAGATCAGGAGAGAGAGAGAGAGAGAGAGAGAGATCATGAAGAAGCCATCCCTTGAATACTTTGCTCACAGTGTTTGTCATATGTTTATGTTATAAGCTGGGGTAATAAGAAGCACCCCAGAAATACAATATAGCAGCACATTCTCCTGCTTCTTCAACCCAAGCTTTTTGGAAGAAACAAGTTTGCGTATGAGTCACTATGCATGACAAAGTCTAGGAAGATGGAGATAGAAGAGAAACCGGGTGATATAAGAGATTCTTTTCTAAAACAACAAAGCATTGTCATATATTTGTAGGAAACATGCATTCTGAACTTCAGAGCATGGGCCCTTCCTTCTACCTTATATACATAGCATCACCTGTCTGCTTTTCTCTCACTCTATAGTGGGAAAGACACTGAGACACTGGACAGCTGTGCTATGCTGAGGGGCTCACAGTATTCTCCAAGATATCTGGAGCACATTTAGAAGCACGAGGGGAGGCCACTAAGAAGATGTGGTCTGTAGGATAATAAACAAAATAACAGCACTCATACAGCCCATTTGGGGTGAAGCTCTGCCTCCAGGAAGCATTACAACTTCTAGAAACAAGCAACTGAAACGTGAGTTTTCCTTGTATTTTGCTTGAAGAGCAGGATAGAGGACAGGAGACTGAACCTACAATTTCCCTCCTTTTTGCTTCACTTTGAGCCATTTACCAAATGACACATCACAAAGAGATGGGAGCCAATTTTCGGATTTGGACCCCACATCCAAACTATCCACACACAATGCTTGAAAAGCCAGCGCCTCTTCTTGCCAGCTTGACGGCGTGGAGACTGCTAATGAAGGCTTTCCAAATGGACAGATGCAGACATACTGCTTCCTAAGCCTTGCACTAAAACGCAAACTGCCCACAAAATCCAATAGCAATGAAATCATGTTGCAAAGACTACACGGGAGTGGGAATGCACATACACAGCCATGAGCAGCTGCTGCATCATGAAAAACCGGTGTGATCCTTTGCTAGTTCAGAGACTATGGAACCACACTTCATGCTCAATGATGTCCCAAATCTCTTCTGAATAAAGCTTACACATGAATAGTATAGTGCTAGTGACTAGGAAATTCCAGAAGAATACAGTCTTATCGCTATTGCCAAGTCCTGGAGGTGAACTGTGGTGATTTGACTGAGGATGGCACCAATATACTCATATATTAGAATACTTGGTCTCCAGTTAAGGGAATTGTTTGGCAAGTATTGGAAGGTTATGGCCTTGTTGAAGGAAGTGTGTCAGGGGTGGGGAGGTTGAGATTTCAAAAGATTCTACCATGCTCATTCTCCCTCCTCCCTCCCTCCCTCTCTCCTTTCCTCTTTCTTTTCCTTCCTCCTGCTTGCTGATATATATGTAAGCTCTCAGCTGTCCCTACCATCATGCCCGCCATCCTCCCTGCCATCATCCCTTTGTTCCATCATCGTGGACTCTGAAACTGTAAGCCAGATTAAATGCCTTATGTTATAACTTGCCTTTGCCATGCAGTTTTATCACTGCATTAAAAACAGTAACTTCGAAAGCTACAAATTTCAGTGGCATAGAATGTAATGTTGGGGGAGGGGTCTGTGAGACCCCATTTACCAAGAAAAATTAATCCATACCTACCACTGAGTTTTATATTGTAAGATATCCTGTGGTGTTTGGGAAAAGTGTCAGCTTGCTGATATAGACTAACTATATTGGAACACTTTTTTATATAGGTATAGGTACAGGTATCAGAAAGTTTTCAATTGTAATAAGTTTTAGAAAGGCACTTTTAAAGATTTTTTTGAGGGGTTGGGGATTTAGCTCAGTGGTAGAGCGCTTGCCTAGGAAGCGCAAGGCCCTGGGTTCGGTCCCCAGCTCCGAAAAAAAGAACCAAAATAATAATAATAATAATAATAATAATAATAATAATAATAATAATAATAAAGATTTTTTTGAGGGTTTTTTTTGAAATTTTATTTTTATTGGATATATTTCTTTATTTACATTTTAAATGTTATTCCCTTTCCCAGTTTCCTGTCCATAAGCCCCCTAACCCCTCCTCCTCCCCTTCTACATGGGTATTCCCCTCCCCATCCATCCCCCATTACCGTCCCTCCTCCAACATTCCCCTGCACTGGACATCCAACCTTGACAGGACCAAGGACTTCCTCTTCCACTGGTGCACAAACCTTGGCTATTCTCTGCTACATACGCAGTTGGAACCCTGAATCAGTCCATGGGTAGTGGTTTAGTCCCTGGAAGCTCTGGTTGGTTGGCATTGTTGCTCTTATGGGGTTTCAAGTCCCTTCAGCTCTTTCAATTCTTCCTCTAATTTCCCGCAAGGAGTCCTGTTCTCAGGTCAGTGGTTTGCTGCTAGCATTCACCTCTGTATTTGACATGCTCTGAATGTGTCTCTCAGGAGAGATCTATATCCGATTCCTATCAGCATGCATTATTTTAGCTTCATCCATCTTATCTAGTTTGGTGACTGTATATATATGGGCCACATGTGCGGCAGGTTCCTTCAGTTGCTGCTCTAAACTTTGCCTCCATATCCCCTCCTATGGATATTTTTGTTCCCCCTTTTAAGAAGGAGTGGGAACATCTGCATTTTGGTCAATTTTAAAGATTTTTAGTGTTAGTTATCTATTTATAAACTGCCTACTTATTGTTTATAAAGATATATATGCTTATAAATAGACTTATTTATAAATAAACTTATTTATAAATTTGTTATGCTGTGATATGTATGTTTGTAGATTGTGATAATATTTAATGTTATAGCAATCCAATAGGGGTGAAGCACAGCTTATTTGTGATATCTGTAAGAATCATGTATATGGTGGACCATTTCTGTGGTCTTATTATTTATTTCTTAATTCAGTGTGTATCTCTGTGTGTGCATGTACACGTGTGCATGTGCATGTGTATGTGTGTATGCATGTGATGTATGCACAAAAGTACAGGCATGCACATGCTCTGGTTCCTACTCATGATGTCCTCTACGTATCAATGAAATAAGCTCTTTCCTCCTCTACTTACTTTTGGCCGTGGTTATCCTTTCACAGCAATAGAGAGCACGGCTAAGGCAAACTCTATGAACATCTTTCAGGAACTGAAAGTATCTTCAGAAATTCCCAATGTAAGAACACAGAGCAAGAGACGTCAGTGATTGGAAATTTGTTATCATCACAATAGCAGGGGAGAATGATTTCACTCCAGTTTCTACTGAACATGAACGTTCATGGGCATTAAAGGGCTAATTGATGAGAAAATCTTACCTGTCTTCCCCCTTTCTGTCCCTTGTTCTAACTCATTTTCTGAGAAAGGAGAATTCACACACTTAAACTGAATGCAGCATCATTCTAAATATAGGAATGCCATATGATGCTCCATTCTAAATATGTCTGTTCATAATATTATACATAGAAATGTACCCAATAAATTTACCCCAATCATATCCCATGCCCATTGAGCTTTGTATTTGGCTCTGTTTCCACTTAGAAAAATCTATTAAATTGGTTTAAGGAAAACTGCGGGTGATATTAAGGGCATCTGTATTCCATGTAGAACATTGGTCTCAATGTTCAGAAAAGGTAGAGCCTCTTCCCTTTCTCCTCCCCCACCTTGCTTTATTCTGGCTTTCTCTTCCTTTTTCCTTCATGCACTTTCTTTCCTTTCCTCCCCTCCCCTTCCTTTCCCTTCTCTTTCCGTGACCTTTTCATTCTTCTGACTCCTACCTCTCCCTCTGTTAGCTCAAGATCACCTCTATTCTACCCTCATGTTTACAACCAGGTAGCTACAGATATTATATCCCACTTCTAAACTAA
This sequence comes from Rattus norvegicus, assembly GCF_021556685.1. Taxonomy (NCBI): domain Eukaryota; kingdom Metazoa; phylum Chordata; class Mammalia; order Rodentia; family Muridae; genus Rattus; species Rattus norvegicus. The sequence goes on along the minus strand of NC_141547.1, from coordinate 65,812,610 downwards.
TTTTTAAAAAGTTATGTTATATTATTTCTAGAGTGTTAGTGTCATAAAAATGCAACCTCTCATGCATTGATCTCCAAAAGTATGAACACTTTGATGATGATGATGATGATGATGATGATGATGATGACGATGACGACAACGACGACGACGATGGTGGTGATGATGATGGTGATGATGGTGGTGGTGGTGGTGATGGTGGTGGTGATGGTGATGGTGGTGGTGGTGGTGGTGATGGTGGTGGTGATGGTGATGGTGGTGGTGGTGGTGGTGATGGTGATGTTGATGGTGATGGTGATGGTGCCACATATGAATGCAGACATGTCATGGCATGCAGGTGTAGGTCAAAGGACATATCTCAGGAGTTGGTTCTTTCCTTCAACTGTAGGCTCTGGATATTGGGCTTTAATGGGAAGTGTTTCTACCACTCCATGAAACTCTCTTTTGGCACTATGACTACAATGGGCCTGACTTGCACCCGACTGTAAAAATAGTAGAATCAGCACTGGTGACAAGCATCCTCTCAAAGCATCAGCAGTTTTTGTCACTTTAAGTCTTCCTGTCCTTAAAGGGAGTTCCCGCCTGCTGCAAGTCTGCAGTGACATGGAGTCTTGTATATCTCACTATGTCTTCTCTTCTTATGCCTGTCATTTCTCAAGTAGGAGTCTTTTAGCTGCTCCTCTGCACATCCACGAACCATGCTAAAACCATCCCTCCCTTCCTTTCTATGAGTAAGCTGTTCCTTCTGTCTCAAATGCCCTACCCTTTCTTTGCTCCACTTATCTACTTCCTTTTAATCTTTCAAGTTTCAAATCACAAGTCACTGTAGATAGGTCCTAAAGACCAGCCTATCCATTACAGTTTCTCGCAGAATTATGACTCTATTGAACTGCTGCCTTTACTAACCCTTAAATTTGTCTGGCTTACCATAAAATATGTTCTGGTTCTTTAGATTCATTGCTTTTCTGTCATCATAGGACCCACTGGACAGCAGACAGAAAATTATAAATGAACAAGTGTAAGAAAAAACAGGTGAAGCAATTTTATCCATAAATGCAAATTTAAAGTTACTTTTGCTTTGAATAGTAACATCAACTTTTCTGTAGATGAAAATAAATGACAGATTCAAATAGTATTGTTCCTGAATATTCTTTTATATGACATTTTAGTTCTTATTCATCTTATGTGTGCATGTAAGCTTATATCACAACATTCATACAGGATTCAGATAACCCTGCAAAACTTGCAGAAATAAGTTCTTCTACCAATTGGGTCTCAGAGATCAAACTCAGGTTGTCAGACTCAGTGGCAAGCACCTTCACTGGCTAAGCCATTGCTCACCCTGAGAATTCTGTGTGAACTCAGTGTATGACCTACTGAGCAACAGACTTCAAAACTGAACCTCTAAAGTTCAGGGCTTTCACTTATTTCCACGAACTACATGGCAAAGTACTGCTGGGGTGGAGAAGGGATGTTACCCACTCCCACAGGCAGACAGAGAGGGACTCAGTTGTATGATGCAGCTTTTTCAGAAGCCTGGCATCTCATCCAAGAGCTAAACAGAGTCAGAAGGAAATCCATCAATTACATACATACCCATAAGAACTATAAATCAGATTATGAAGAGGTATTTGTATGCCAATTCTCACTACATTATTGTTCTCAATAGCCATATAATGGAAAAAACCAAAGGTTCTTTATCAGTATAATGGACATCAAGACGTGTCATATACAGACAGTAGATATTAGTCATAAGAGAGTATGAAGTTCTGGTAAGTGTTACATATGACATGTGAACCCAAGAACACTATGATAAACGAAACAAACCAGACAGAAAGCAACAAATATTGTATGAGTCCACTGTTGTGAAATATTTAAAATAAGAAAAGTATGAGAAAAAGAAGTACATTGATTAACCAAGAGTTGAAGAGTCACCTTAAGGACTACAAAGCCCCAACTTGGATTTTAAAAAAAAGAGAAAGCAGGAGCCAAATGTTCTGAGCCACATACTAGAAGAAATGCTAGTAAAATGCCTAGGACACAGTTATAACAAATGTGTACCTAGATACACAGTTTTTAGTGCACACTAAAGATCCCAGTTATATAATGGGAAAAAAAAAAAGAAAACACCCAAGCAGAAACTCTACCAAAGAAGACACACACATAAAAAAATTACTTATAAAATAATAATACCAATACCATATATTGTTAGAAAATTGCAAATCAAACAATAGTAGATTTTTTGGAAGAGTTAAAATCTAAAATACTGATAATACAATGTGTTGGAAAGAATAAGGAATAATAAAAATTCTTTTTAATTCCTGGCATAAAGTGATAGTCACTTTGGAAAGCAGTTTATCCATTTTTTCCAAAACTAAATGTATTGTCACAAAAAATCAAAAAAAGCTGGTTCATATTTACATAATTATGAAAATATTTGTTCATGCAAAATCTGCACACTTGTAAAGAGCTTAATTGAGATACCAACTCTTAGAAGCAACAATGATATCCTTTAGGCAAATAGATACACATTATTCATTGTAATGAAATATTAAACAGAAAAAATGAACTAATAAAATAAAATTGATCCAACAAACATATAAAAACATTTCACCAAAAACAGGTATTGCTTGCACACACATTCAAGTGAGATCATATATAACAAAACAAAGTTTAATAATATTTATGAAATCAATGTAGAACATATTTTTAATGAACATTATCTAAAATTAGAAGTCAGTAGCATTGAAGAAAGAAGGTGAACTCACAATTATTTCCAGTCAAACAATTGATTGAGGAAATAAAAAGGAAAATCAAACTGAGTCTGAAAAATTGGTAAATTTCTATCATTGAGTTTAGCAAAAGTGAACCATGAAAAAGTAGAACATGAACAGACTGAAATAAAATTCTGGATCTGGTGGCTATGTGTTTAAATTTCACCATAAAAGAAGCACCAAAATTTATCTTTCTAGCAGTCTTTATAAGTTTGATTTGGAAGGAAAAGTGCAAACTCATTTTATGACGTCAGGATGAGCCTACCAAAACCCCAGACAGCAATACCACAAAAAAGATATATGAGTCAATATTTCTGATGGACACTCATGCAGAAATCCTGAAATACAAGCAAATCAGATTCAACTTCTCATTCAGCTCTGCCGAGAAGCTAAAATGTACTAAATAAGAAATAATTTTAAGGTTAACTAATTATTTATTTTAATAGGCCAAGTTTTAAAAATAGCTATGGAGGACGCAGCAGTATAAATGAAATTCATGCCAATAAGCTAGCTATCAGGAGATGGAAATGGCAAAGCCGGTGTCATTCAGTGGGTCAGCACCTTGGACAGAGAACGAGGCACTGTGAGCGAAGATGACCAGCAATGTGGACCACACAATATGAACTTATTTAATGCATACCAGGCCTCAGCGAGAGAGGGGGGAAATCACAGAATATAAAATTACTTAACACACTTGAGGGTCCTGTGGATACCCTAAAATATCTGGGGAAGATTCAGGAATTCTGTTATGACAATTACTATGATTAAGTATACTCTCCTATGAAGATTTATAGAAAAATCTGAGCTGCAGAAACATACGACAATGTGTCAATCACAGGTGGTCTTTCTTCCTAATTCTGAGGAATACTCTGCTTGCCTTCCTTTCCTTTGTTAAGGATCCTGCTGTTTCCTGAGTCCCTTGAATATAAAATGAGAGAAAGTGGGATTTTTTTTCCTCTTAGAGTCATGTCGAGCGCTTTTATTACACTCTGTTTGTAGCAAAACCTTCTGTCCTATCTCTACTCCAGATTCTTCCATTTAATGTCCTCTATCAAGGTTGCTGCCAAATTTGTCTTCCTAACATTTATCTCCAAGCTTCTGTTTGAGTTGAGATATATTTCTTATCCCTGACCACCAGCCAAAGTACCACATACCACACTCTGGAATTCAAAGTCCGCTACACGATGAGCACTAATTTGCAGAGTAATTTTTAGTGGACAGTGAAAAAATATTGAACAAAAAATAAGTCAAAAAATAATATAAACTTGACAGTGCTGAGCAGCTCCCGAGGGAAACTTATAAACAATACTGTCCAGCGAGCCCATCTAAAAAGTTAAGTAGTCTTTCTCTTACAGCTGCCCAAACCTGCCTAAGGGATGGTGATGACCTGAGACCAGGTGAGTATGTGCAATAGAGAAAGGTCTTGTAGATGCTGAAAAGTTGGTACTGTCTTTTGACCAAATTTCTAACAACTGTCCTCGTGGATGGGATGAGAGTAGAGAATTACTTTTCACCGAAAACTTTCATTCTCAATTTCCCTTCTGCTTATTGCAAACCCTGGACTTGCATAAATTAGTCTCCTAAAGTAAACCTCTCTTATTAATCTTGTGATTCCAGTCTGTGCTTAACAATATTGTTTTGATTTTTCTGAATCCTACCAGCTCTGCTCAATGACACTTTCAGAAATGTCCATCTCAACCATGGCATCTTATCATGAAATGCTGTATCTTACTAATTTGTCTAAGTTACTTTTCTATTACTGTGATGATAAACCATGGCCAAGGCAACTTACACAAGAAAAGGTTTCAGAGAGTTACAGTCTATGACAATCATGGCATGAGACATGGCAGCAGGCAGGCATATTGAGACAACCACAAGCAGAGAGACAGACACAGAGAAAGGCGGCAGAGAGAGGAAAGGGAAGAGAGAAGAGAGACAGAGTCAGACAGAGACAGAAAGACAGAGAGGGGGTGGTGCACAGTGGCTGCTGAGAATGGTGTGACCTTTTGAAATTTCAAAGTCTACCCACAGTAGCACACATTCCTAATCCTCCCCAAACAGTTCCATCAACTGCACATTAAAGTCTATGGACCCATTTCCATTCAAGCCACCACACTAATCAAATATGATCTGACTTCTTCCAAGTTACTTTTCTCATATTTCCAATCTCAAAATTTCCAGAACTTTTTGACATGGAGATATAAGTAAAAGTATTATATGCAGTTGTTTTATGCATGTATTTATTTATTGCTTTATTTTGCTTCCTCTCTCTCTCTCTCTCTCTCTCTCTCTCTCTCTCTCTCTCTCTGTGTGTGTGTGTGTGTGTGTGTGTGTGTGTGTGTGTGAGAAAGAGAGAGAGAGAGAGAGAGAGAGAGAGAGAGAGAGAGTTCCTGTTGATGCAGGTACATGTGTGTGAGTGGGTATACACTCATGGGAGTGTGTACCTGTGAAATCAGAAGTTAATATCAGTGTCTTCTTCACTTTTGAGATATGGTCACTGGAATTCACTGATGAAGTGAGACTGGCTGGTCAATCAGTCCTAGAGATCCCTAGTGCTAGAATCGCAAATACATGTCACCAAGCCAGACTGTTTTGTTTTGTTTTTGACATGATTCTAGGAGTGGGACTCAGGTCCAGCACTTTGACAACCAAGCTACCTCCCTGGCCTTATGGATACCATAATTCTAAAGATATTCTTTTTAGCATATAAAATGAAAAGAAACTTTTAGTCTTAGGTTGTTTTAAACCTACTTTTAATAGGGATTCTCAAATACATAGACTCCTCTTCAAGTCTACTATCCAAAGGTGGGGAGAAAAAATAGTAAATAGGGCAAAGGGAAGAGGACCTGTTTAGAAGTAGTTCTTTCAGACAATTCCAATCTCAGTTGTGAGCAGTCCAGTTCATTAGTGTCAGGATACCAAACATGAATCAGCAGCAGTAGCACAATCTAGCAGAAACCTCCAGGCCTCTACTGAGTCCACACAAGTCAGCAAGAGCAACAAGAACCAGCCCAGACACCAGGCGTTCTCTCCCATGCCTTCCTCAATGAAGCCTAGACAAATGAAGTGTTGCAAAGTTAGATATGCAAGCACAATGTCACTGTCCATTGAGTCGTATTGATACTCTCACCAAACATCATTTGTCCTCCCATGGGTCTTACCTCAGCAAAACACCACATGAGTTGCATCATATGATCCTACCAGAAATTTCCACTTCTTGATATGTTATTTCTACCTCAGTCTTGTTAGAATCACCTGGGGAATTATCTTTCCTATTGCTGTGGCAAAACACCTGACACAAGCAACTTAAGGGGAGTTGTATTCATTTTGGCTTATTATTTAAGAGAGATTCACACTGTCCACTGCAGCTTGAAAGGCATGACAGTAGGAGCTTGAGATAAGGGTTGTATTATATGCATAGTGAGAAAGTAAGATAGTAAAGCCTGGGTATAAAATTAAAGTTCCACCCTCAGTGATGTGCCTTGTTCAGCAAGGTTCAACTTCTTAAAAAGTTGTCCAATGTTCTAAAACAGCATTACCAAATGGGGAACGGATATTCACACAATAAGCCTGTGGGGCATGTTATATTCAAACCAGACTACCAGGAAATATATTGAAATAGAAAAAAATGAGACAAATCCTTCAACTTTTAAGTTAGAACTTATAATCTTAAAAATCTTCCATATGATGCAAGTTAGTGTGGAAGTGCACTTTCTTAGAGCCCAACAATTTTCTATATGAATTTCTTGGGTCTTGCAAATTATCTAGTCTTTGTCTAATATATTTTAGTGAGGCTAGTTTAAAATTAGAATGTAAGATGACTTCTTGTAATAATCTTTTTTCCAAATATGCATAGCAATCCTCTTTAGTGGGGTAACATTAGTTGTGATCCTATAGAAGCAGCTGTCTATCACCTAGGGAGCCTTCTGTTTATAAAAGTAATGTTACATAATAGAACAACCTTATTGTTCACTTACAAGTGCATTCGGGAGTCATTTGCTGGTACATTTTTTAATAAATTATATTGTTTATAATATTAATCAACATCATTAAACATTTCATTTCCTTGGACAACCTAAAGAAAACCATTCAACCTACAAGGAAAACTACATAAGGACAAGAAAGTCAGAAAATACACACAATGCATAAATGGAGGTCATCTCTAAATAGTTTAATAGGAAAAGATATACAACACAGGACACTCACTGGCATATTTTATTAAACTATATGGCCAGATCTTCAGCCTACACCAGTAACACTATTTGATTTTATAAATTAGGGGTACTACGACTAGCAAAATACACATCTGCCTTTGCATTGTGAGCAAGTTTATCTTTATTGTTTTCCCCTTAGACTTCTGAGACATAAACTCTCATAACAGCTCTGTATAAGAAGCTATGTATTAATACATGTTTCAAAACCCTACTTATACCAACATCTTCTTATCTTCTTCAAGTAACCATCCATGAAATTTTACATATGAATGGGACCATGTGATATTTATACTGATTTTTATTTGCTTTATTTCACTCAGCATGGTCTCAGAGTAACAATTATATTGAAGATGATCAAAAATAAATTTTCCTTTATATCTGCATAGTATTCTATAGTATAGTCACAGAAACGCTGAATGAACACAGAGAACCCTGCAGCTGAGCATTGTACTCAATAATCTCAAAACAAACATTCTATTTCACTTCTAAAGTGATAAATATGAGTTATTCATACTTATCGAACAACAACATTGGGAAATTATAATTCTAACTGTTGGAAGGGTGACACAGTCTTTCAGTATTTTACATAGCTTGAATGAATTGCACTCTATCCTCTTATATATTAAAACTACTTCAGATAAGTTTATTGTCATGGTTTGGAACTACAGATTCAAAATTAGACTCAAAATGTTGACTAGGCTTTCAAGTTGTTCTTCTAAATGTGTGTTTGTGCCGAGAACAGGATGGAGCTGGCAGGACCAGTCTAATGGCTCCAGCCTTGACACTGATGACAAAGTCTGCTTAGGAAAGAGATCTGGACATCCTCCTGTCATGTAGACATCATCCAATTTCGATCATAATGGACCTCCTCCAAGACTCAACAAGCTGTAACTGATCTCTCCTTTCAGTAGCCAAATGCATCCTGGTCTCGAATTCAGAAGAAGCCCAGCACACCAACATCTGGCACCTATTGTCCAAAACAAATGGGTTCAGGTTCAGGCAGGGATGCTATGGGATCACAAGCAAAAATCATGTACATGACAAACATGTGCTGCTTCAACATTTTTCTAAGTAAAAGTTATTTTATATAAATGAGTATTACCATCAATCCAGGGTTTTTAAATGTATTTTCCAGTAAAAAGAAGAAGAGGAGATGGGAGAAAGGAGGAGAAGAAGGAAGAGGAGAAAGAAGAGAAGAAGAAGAGGAAGAGGAAGGGGAAGGGGAAGAGGAAGAGGAAGAGGAAAGGGGAAGAGGAAGAGGAAGAAGAAAAAGAAGCAGTAGTGGTAGTAGTATAGTGGTAATAGATATAGATTGGGGGCTTTATCAGAAGCTGCTAATTCACAGGAAAGAAGTATTTTTCAGCTTGTGGTTTCCATACATTTTTGACAATAAACTAATTTAATAGTTATTTGATTTTAGCATTATTTTAAGTTTTTTATTTAATTTTATATTTTATTCATTTTACATCCTGTTCACTGCCCCCCAGTGACCCCCTCCCATAATCCATTCCCCATCTGCCACCCCTTCTTCTTTGATCAGCTTGAGGCCTTCTGGGTATCCCCCCACCCTGGCACTTCATGTCTCTGAGAGGCTAGGTGCTTCCTCTTGATTTCTATACTTTTATATGTAACTAAAAGTAAGAAATAGTTATACATTTACAGATTGAGGGAAAACTACATGCATGTGTATATAAAAAGAATATAAATATAAGAATATATATTCACATACATTCACTTTATAGCACAGGTTGAGGATTCAGACAAGAATCAATTATAATAGTAAACAAATAGATGGATCATGATGTGGATATGACGGTGACAGTAAAATTAGTTACTACCTGTCTGGGGAGATGGCGTAACTGGAAATACCACTTCCTGCTCAAGGCTGAGGTCCTGAGTTCAAGCCCTGGAACATACTGGGAAGTAGAGACTCCCAAAAGTTTTACTCTGATAATAATAATTAATAATAATAATAATAGCTAATAGATAATAATAAATAAAACAGCAACAACAAACTTCTCTTTCTTTTATGAGTAAAAGTTGTTACCCATTTCTTTTTTTTTTTTTTTATTAACTTGAGTATTTCTTATATACATTTCGAGTGTTATTCCCTTTCCCGGTTTCCGGGCAAACATCCCCCTCCCCCCTCCCCTTCCTTATGGGTGTTCCCCTCCCAACCCTCCCCCCATTGCCGCCCTCCCCCCATGTTACCCATTTCTAAGTCACTACTTTGTTCAGACTTAAAGAGAAAAAGAAAAGAAAAATTGAAGTGAGTTAGAATACACATCCTTATATCACATCCACAAATGACCAGAATGATGAGCTTTAAACTCAAAGCATTTACTAATATACAGGAGGGAGTTCTCTCACATTCTCACTACATGGTACCTTACATGGTTGTTCTCAGGAAGAGGCATGCTGTTCTCCAGCTATTGTGAGAAATGAATCACAGTTACAGTTGTTATGACGTATAAAGAATGTTGAAAATACAAATGAAACACTGAAGAAGAGAGGTGCGACTAAAGTAACCCAGTAGGTGGGTTACATTCTTATTTAAAGAACTCACTGAGTATGATAAAGGCATTAGAAATGAAGAGCTCACTTCAATAGTTGGTAATAAGAGAAGAAATGTGATACAACGAATAACCAATTTTCTTTTATTGGCAAAGATTAAAAAGTATTAGCAGATAAGAAAATGAGTTTTATGTTTCATATTCAAAAGTGTACAGATTGCCACACAATTTTTAAGTGCCATCAACATGAATATATACATAAACTCTGAACTGGTAATGTACGTATTTATTTTTTATGCAAATGTGCACAAATTAACTTGAAAGAAAAAACATTTCCTTCATTGTTACTTAAAAATTTAAATAACAGGAATCACCTGAATGTTCAGCAATGGTAGTTTGTTTTCAGGAAAACATAGTCCTCATTACTAAGTGTGCTCTTGGGTTCAATGTCAGTGATACAAGGATGTATGAAAATGTGTACTGTCTAGCAACAGAAGAACTCGATTTGTATCAATTATTTCAAGGCAATGGAAAACAAACAAGAAAGTGATTTCCCCAGACTAGCAGAACCTAGGAAAAGTCAATAATTACATTGACTCTTAGGGTTGAAATCAGGCTGTGGAGGCAGGGGATAGGAAACCTATAAATGTTACATCAGTGAATTCATACAAACCCAATGTATTTATTATGAGAGTAATGAATGTGAAAGAAAGTGAGTAAGAAAAGTACAAAAATCATTTACACTAGTTTCCAAACTTTCTAAAATATCCCAGAAGAACATTTTTTTAAAAAGGCATCATATATATTATACTCTATGTGCAATCACAGACACAAGGTATTTCTGCTACCTCATTTTTATCATCTATCTCTCTTAAGCATCTATGTTCGTTTCAAATAAAAACTAATCAACATAAAGAGTCACAATGCATACTGATTCTATCAAAACAATCTTTGTACTTTTCTTAACATTGAGTATCAGCATTGCTCAACTCCCTGCAGAAAGGTTTCTTCTTGTAGGTGGTAATTGACACAGAGACAACCAGACCCACAGAGAATGAGAGGCTTGGGAGTTCTTGGCTCTAAATGACATGTCTTTATCACATCCCTCCTCTCAAAGCTCAGTGATGTATGTTGAAGATGGATGTGGTAGTTTAGATATGTTTGGCCCATGGGAAGTGGCACTATTAGGAGGTATGGCCTTGGAATAGGTGTGGCAACAATGTGTAGGTGGCCTTTGGAATCTCCTAGTGTTCAAGCTCCTCTAAGTGTGGGAAGAGAGCCTCCTCCTGAATGCCTGTAGAAGATGGTCCCCTTCTGCTGCCTCACATCAAGATCTAGAACCCATATCTCCTCCAGCTCCATGTCAGCCTGCATGCAGTCATGCTTCCTGCCATGATGATAATGGACTCAACCTCTAATTGTAAGCCAGCCCCAATTAAATGTTGTCTTTTCAGAAGAGTTGCCTTGGTCATGGTGTCCTTTCACAGCAGTGAATCCCTAACAAACACAAAGGGACCAGAAAAGATTGTAAGAAAAAGAGGTGGTAGGTGACCTTACGGAAACAGCATTTTGCCAGTTATAACAGGGCTAAAGCACATACCAACTCAGAGTCAGTGACAGCATGCCCAAGACCTGCACAAGTGGTCCTAGCCTTGAAAACATCTTAACCAAGAAACCATTTACAACTGATAACTTCTGCAAAAGGGAAAATTGGTTTTCATGAATAGAGTGAAATTGAGTATGCCAACCACAGGCCAGGATAGGCCCCATGCCCAGTAACAGTTGGCCAACACATATTAAATGTGTTTGGATATTGAAAACTATTCTCAACAATAAAAGAACTTCTTGGAGAATCACCATCCCTATCCTCCAGCTATATTACAGAGCAATAGTGATTAAAAAAAAAACTGTGTTATTGGTGCAGAGATAGGCAGGTAGATCAATGGAATAGAATTGAAGATCCAGAAATGAAATGAATCCACACACCCAAAGTCACTTGATCATTGACAAGGGAGCTAAAACCATCCAGTGGAAAAAAGAGCATTTTCAACAAATGGTGCTGGTTCAACTGGCAGCCTTCATGTAGGAGAATGCAAATCGATCCATTCTTATCGTCTTGTGCAAAGCTCAAGTCCAAGTGGATCAAGGACCTCCACATAAAACAGATACACTGAAGCAAATAGAAGAGGAAGTGGGGAAGAGCCTTGAGCACAAAAGCACAGGGGGAAATTTCCTGAGCGGAAGAGCAATGGCTTATGCTCTAAGATCAAGAATCAACAAATAGAACCTCATAAAATTGCAAAGCTTATGTAAGGCAAAGGACACTGTCATTAGGACAAAATGGCAACCAACAGATTAGAAAAAGATATTTACGAATCCTATATCTGATAGAGGGCTAATATCCAAAATATACAAAGAACTCAAGAAGTTAGACTCCAGAGAATCGAATAACCCTTTGAAAAAATGGAGTACAGAACTAAACAAAGAATTCTCAACTGATGATTATCAAAAGGCTGAGAAGCACCTAAAGAAACGTTGAATATCCTTAGTCATCAGGGAAATGCAAATCAAAACAAGTGTGAAACTCCACCTCATACCAGTCAAAATGGCTAAGATCAAAAACTCGGGTAATAACAGATGCAGATAAGGATGTGGACAAAGAGGAACACTCCTCCATTGTTGGTGGGATTGCAGACTGGTACAACTCTGGAAATCAGTCTAGAGGTTCCTCAGAAAATTGGATATAGTATTCCTGAGGGCCCAGCTATACCACTTCTGCTCATATACCCCAAAGATGCCCCAACATATAACAAGGACACATCCTCCACTGTGTTCATAGCAGCCTTATTTATTATCACCAGAAGCTGGAAAGAACCCAGATGTCCTTCAACAGAGGAATGGATACACAAAAGGTGATACAGTTACGCAATGGGGTGCTACTCAGCTATTAAAAACAATGACTTCATGAAATTCTTCAGCAAATGAATGAAATGAGAAAATATCATTTTGAGTGTGTTATCCCAATCACAAAAGAACACACATGGAATGCACTCACTGATAAGTAGATATTAGCCCAAAAGGCAAGAATACCCAAGATACAATTCACAGACTATGTGAAGCTCAAGAAGAGGGAAAAACAAAGTATGGATTTGTTTTTTAAGAGAGAGGAAGGGCATGAAGTTGGGTTGGTAGGAAGGGGTGAAAAACAGGGAGAAGTTTGGAAAAGGAAAAGAATAGGATAAAAATATTATATTCTCAAAAATAGACAAAAATTTTAAACTAGCGTTTAGAATTGTTCTGATGATGTTAATTAATACCATGTCTAGAAACAACTTGTAGAGAAAAGGGTTCGTTTGACCTTCCTGGTTACAGTCCATCATCTTGGAAGTCAGGGATGGAACTCAGGTGAAAATGGGAGCAAGAAACATGGGGAAAAAATGTGCTTACAGGAATCTTTTCGGGCTTCTGTTCAGCTAACTTTCTTACATAGTCAAACCCACCTATCTTGGGGACAGTACTGACGGTGTGCTGCTCCCTCCTTTATGAAGTATCAGTCCAGAAAAATGTTCCAAAGCACATACCCACAGACCAATATGATAGAGCAATTCCTCAACTGAAGTTCCTTCTTCCCAAGATCAGCCCCCACATTCATATATTAATATTGGCTACCAATGATATGGCAGTGTCTTTGTAAAAGCCATCAATATTAAGGCTCACACCAACTGCTCACATATGTATATGTACACAGCCATACACATTAGTTTAGGAAAAAAGAATCTTAGACTTGTGTTACATACAAACAGTTTTGAAATGTGAATGAAAATGAAGTCTGTCACATTCTTCATATCAGGTTTTAAATAAAACTGAAGCCAACTATGTAAGGTACAGGCTAGTAATGCAGTTTATCTCCACTCAAGCAAAGCTAATGTCATTTGGGAAGAATTTGGTACAAATTTCTCACTCTGGGTATGAAGTCAACACACTCAGGTCATGAAAACCTCATGTCCCATTGAATGTCTGGTCCTTTAACAGTGGGAGTTTTCTTTGTTCAGTTTTCTTTAGGTAAGTTCCCTTGGGAATAAATGTCTTTGAACAAATTTATTAAAATACAATTCTGTACATTTGAAATATTTGCTTATTTTTAATGTCCACTTTCCACGCAGCTGATTTATTCACCAAGCACAATAAGTTTGATCAATAGAAAGTAATCCTACAACAGTTTCAGTAATTGAAAGTTTAGTAAACAGGAATTAATACTATTATCAAGACCCCACCCCATCTCTCTGCAAACTTTTTAATTATGCCGTAAGATGTATAAGAAAGATAAAGACTACTGAATAGCTTGTGTAGTGGCGAGGGTTTTGTATTTTTTTAGCATGGATTTATGGAAATGCAGTTTGTCTGATGTGCATAGTCTTCTTTTCAAAAAAGATATTACTATTACTTTTCCTGGTACTGGAGAGTGTCCCTTTGTCTAGTCCATCACATGCTGTTCTTTGTTCTCCTGCAGGTGATTAAAAAAGCAATTTCAAGATGTCTTTTGTAAATAAGAAAAAATTCCAAGAGGGTTTTTGTATTCTAGGTCATTTTTTGAAGGAGGCTAAAACATTGCTAATAATGGACAAATGAAGACAAGGCAGAATGAACAAGCCAGCCTACACTTCAGTGCTGCCGTAAATTATCTATTTTCTCCTGCAGTTGCTTGAAGAACATTTTTATCATCTTAGGAAACAAAACTTTCCCAGCTCTTTCTACTGCATGAAATCTTCTAATGGCCTTTTGTTGGCTTTTGTCATGTGGACACTGAGAAACTAGAGTCCAAACACCACAGTTCCATTAAGTTTTCTCCGTGTCATGAAGCCATTTTGCAAATATCAATTTCTGCCACTTCTTTCCTCTGTCTGCCATTTTATTACACTTCAGTAGGGATTTAAATGTGGTAATTCCTTTTATTTGTGTTTGTAACATCTGTAGAGGGGTCAGTTCTGGATGCTGCCATGCTTTCAAAGCAAGAAATGTTTCTCATAAATATCAGGAAATCCTTGCTAACAGGCCAATTTCCAATGTTAGCAGTATATTCTCCGCCAGATCATTGAATTCCAAGGTGTAATCCTGTGAAGATCCTGAGAAGAAACACCATGTCCACTCTTTGTGCGCAGGTCTCTTTTGTGCATCTTTCTTGTGTCTTCTACAAATACCTAGGAAGCAGTGATTTTTAGATTTCCCTGAACAGCCACTTGGGAATGGCTTGTTTTGATAATGAGGCATTATATGTTTCAACCTTCCCCACAATAGAATCTTATTTTTCCCCCTTTTCTGAGCTTTAAAGTTTCTCTCTAGAGCCAATGGTTCTGACCCAATACTTCCTAAATGGCCTCATTCATATCTATGGATTTACACATGTAGATGCATCCTTTCTAACTTCTACCCCAACCTATTCCTCCACTCTCCAGTGTCTTATTTCAAGTTTCTCATTGCACATCCTGACCTGGATACAAACTGGGAAAAAAAAAGAATCCATACTTACTTCCATTTCCAAGTGTACCAGCAGTTATGTATAACTGCTGACCTTTGTTCCTCTTGGGTTATAAACACTTTTGAGGGTGGGGGTTATGTATTTTGTCACTGCTGCATCTCCAAAGCTGTTTCCACTATACTGTTTATAATTCTGCAATGTAAAGACTTGTAGAACAGGTGACTGCATCCTTGCAATAAATCTGAGTACTTGTGAGGTGGGACAGAAAGAAGGAAGAAGGAGCTAGGGGGACATGGCAGGGGAAAGAACCCTTTACCTTACAGATGAGTTGGATGAAGTCTCTTGCCAGCTGAAAGCCCAACTTGTAGAACAATGTAAAACTGTCTCAGTGGAGCGTCACTACAGAGTAATCTCAAATGAGAATGTTAAAATCGCTGAAGCATGCTGGCCACCTAAGTCTATGTGAATTTTCAGTTAAACATTTCTCCTTCCCAACTTACAGGATTTCATCAGTAAATTCTTTAGTACTATTCCAAACCTAGGCTTCTCCTCCATATTAAGAACATACTTCATAAAGTCTTGAGTAGAAGGACCAAGTTCCAGAACAAAAGAGGAAATGTGGATTCACTGACACTCCATGATGATGTACAAGGCCATGGTTTCTTTAACCAAAGGAATGCACAAAGAGATCTCAGAAAGGTTTGGTTGCAAATATGAACACATACTCTTTAATTTTTCTTAACACCCTTGATGGTAAGGAGTTGAATTTCTATTTTAGGAAAGCCTGATTTTCGGGTGCATATCTTTTAAATCTTTATTTGACGACACTGGAAATGTACATCAAGTACTTCCCTCTCCTGGAACACGACAGTTCCCTCAGGGAAAAGGACTTGGGCAGCTGTGGGAGCTATGTGCTGAAGTAGACGATTGCTTTCCTCTTCATAAAATACCATTTCCCCTTGGAAAACAATGACTGAGAGATGAGGAATTCCTACTCAGAATTTTCACTGTCTGGGACTCTTTTCTAAACATTAAAGAAATAGAGTCTGTTACTTCAAAGGAAAAAAATATAACTGACCAAAGATGTTACTCATGATAAACTTGAGCTTTCAATGAAATACAGAATAATTCAGAAACTTATATCTAATGTGAGCTTAGTTGATTGCCAACAGTGTCTAGTGAAAGTAGTGTGTCTATAAAGATAGTTGGCAAAATATTATAAAGTATAATGTGTAAATATTGGAAGATGATATATTCACTCCAAATCAGCATGTTAAGAAAAGTATGAACTGCACGCTAGAGAGGTGGTTGTCAGTTTGGAGTACTTGTTTCTCTTGCAGAGGACCCAAGATCAGTTCCAAGCAGCTATATGGTGGCTCCCATCTGCATCTTTGCTTTCATGGGGGTTGACACTCTCTTCTGACCTTGGCAGCCATTTCCCAAAAACACACATAGTATATACATACACATGTACTCCTGCTTGTACACAAACACACACACACATGCACACCTACACACACACACACACACACACACAGGCAAAACACCTAATACATAACTCAAAGTAAGTAAATCTGAAAAAAAAAACACTTAAAGAAAGAAAATGATGCACGGATAAAAATCCCTTCAAATGTAAATGCTCCACTAATTTTAGTACAACAGAGTAAAAAAAATGGCTACTGAACTATTTTTTGTTTATGTATTACAACTAACATTTAAGATAATGCTGTTTTTCAAGTTTTGATGTAATGTCTAAATTAAATCAACAAAGTTCTTTAATTTTTTTTTAAGATCTATTTTCCTCTCATGTGTGGTAGTGTTTTGCTTGCATGTGTGTCTGTGTACCATGTGTAGGCCTGGTTTCCACAAAGGTCAGAAGAGGGTGTCAGATCTATCTCCGGGAACTGGAATTATGAAGATTACAATCCAACAGGTTGGTGCTTAGAATGGGACCAGAGTCCTCTGGATGAGCATCCAGTGCTCTAACCCACTGACCCATCTTTCCAGTCCCCTCTTTATTTTCTAAGTCCATAAAAAGGGAGGACTGGGAAGTGAGTATGTTCAGGGCTCATTATATGAAATACCAAATAATCAGTAAAATATTATGAAAAAATAGAACTTTCTTCAGCATCTCAACTAAATTAACTTATGCAAAAATGGAATGCATACTACTAATATTAAAAAACATAAGCTTTTGTTAAACCAGAAGATAAAGACATTTACAATAAAAAATGCTATCATGTTCATTGGGTTTTTTAAAATACAACTAGTTCGTTAAAATGTGCATTTTCTGTCAACATATAGAAGTATCTTTATTTTTGTTACTAAATGTGATTCATAAAATTACATTGATTTTTATCTCTAATAGAGTAGTTATTGGTAGACATGGCTGAACTCAGAAGATCTTAGGAATCCTTCATTTTTTTTAAATAGCTTAAAGGAATCTAAAATAAAAAAGTTTGAAATGTACTATGATCTTTAAAAACTGCCAACTATAAATGGAACAGGGTTTGGGGTTATACCTCAGTGGTGGAGCGCTGCTCTTACAGGTTCTGAATTTAATACTAAGCATGGAAGAAAATGAAAACCTTTAAATGTGGTCTATATGTGCCATGATTACTGTATGCCAAGAATAAAGCAGATGCTGTGTTTACAGTAGAGAATAATGGAGTATGGATATAATATTATCAATATGAGTTTGGAGCAATGATTGATTATCATGGTACAAACCTGAGTGAACTGCATGGATAAGCAGAGAGGGAAAAAACAGCTATTATTCTGGGGTATATTTATTACAAAATGTAAATACAAAATTGCTAATAAATACGCTATAAAATTTTAATGTGGAGAATCTATTTGTATTTAGTACAAAAATAATTGGTATCTTTTTCCATTGTTATTAAATTGGGTATTTATTTATATTTCAAATTTTATTCCCTTCCTCAGTTTCAAGACCAACATCCCCCTAACCCCTATCCCTCCACTTCTACATGGGTATTCCCATCCCCATCCTCACTACATTACCGCCCTCCTCCCAACAATCCTGTTCACGGGGGGAGGGGGCAGCCTTGGCAAAACCAAGGGTTTCCCCTTCCACTGGTGCCCCTACTGGGCTATTCATTGCTACCTATGAATTAGGATCCCAGGGTCAGTCCAGGTA
Source organism: Rattus norvegicus (assembly GCF_021556685.1). Classification (NCBI taxonomy): domain Eukaryota; kingdom Metazoa; phylum Chordata; class Mammalia; order Rodentia; family Muridae; genus Rattus; species Rattus norvegicus. Next base: position 65,794,476 of record NC_141547.1, on the reverse strand, counting down.
TCCTCTTTGGGTAGTGGCTTAGTCCCTGGAAGCTCTGGTTGGTTGGCATTGTTGTTCATATTGGGTATCAAGCCCCTTCAGCAATTTTTGTTCTTTTTCTGATTCCTTCAATGGGGATCCGTTCTCATTTCAGTGTTTTGCTGTGGGCATTCACCTATGTATTTGCCATATTCTGGCTATGTCTCTCAGAAGAGATCGACATCCACTTCCTGTCAGCCTGCACTTCTTTGCTTCATCCATCTTATCTAGTTTAGTGGCTGTATATGTATGAGTCACATGTGGGGCAGTCTCTGAATGAGCGTTCCTTCAGTCTCCATTCTAAGCTGTGCCTCCCTATCCCCTCCCAAGGGTATTCTTGTTCCCCTTTTAAAGAAGGGGTGAAGCATCCACATTTTGGTCATCCTTCTGTTTTTTTTTTTTAATCTTTATTAACTTGAGTATTTCTTATTTACATTCCAATTGTTATTCCCCTTCCCAGTTTCCAGGCCAACATACCCCTAACCCCTCCACCTCCCCTTCTATATGGGCTTCCCCTCCCCATCTGTGGAAAGCTGCAATAACATTCGCCACCACAAGATGGTGCTGGCTTCTGCTGTGCCCCACGTGGAAAGCCAGGATAGCATTCGCCATTACAAGATGGCACTGGCTTCCGCTGCGCCAGCCCGACTTCCTTTCAGGAAACTAGCTGTGTGCGCATGTGCAAGAGTGTGTGCCAAGTCTTTGCCCACCCCAGGGCGTGCCTATGAGATCATGGGTAAGCGACCAATCAGGTGTAGACGCGCCACGCTAGGGTGTATATAAGCAGCGCCATTCTGGGGCTCAGGGTCTCTCCTCTTCAAGATGTAATAAACACTTTGCTGCAGAAGGATCCCGGTGTCCGCGTGTCGTTCCTGCTGGCGGGACGTTAGGCGCGACATATGGTGCCGAATCCCGGAAAAAAAGCCTCACCATCGCCGGCGCCGAGGAGAGCTTCCGTTTGCAGGGAGGGTCCAGAACTGCAGGTAAGCTCTGAGAGGCATGTTTGGTCTTGATACAGCATGTCACAAACAGAGTGGAATGAAAGATTAAAGAGCTCAAAGAGAAAAGGTGCACATAAGAAAAAAGACCCTTCCAAGGACCTTGGATCCGAGGAAGCAAGAGATAGGGGAAAGGACGCCCCGGGAGAGAAACAGGGAAAGGAGGAGAAAGCCCCGAAAAGGAAAAGCCTTTATCCAGTAAAGGAGTTAGAAGATTTGGGGCTTGATAGTTCAGAAACAGACAAGCTTAGCCCCTCTGAGGAAGAGGATTTAGAAGATGAGGCAGCTCGCTATGAAGAAGAAAGATATGGGCCTAAGTGGAGAGCCACTGTGAAGAAACTGAAAGTTATGGATCCTTTGTGGGCAAGGCTGGTAATTTTGTTTATTTTTTTCTTTGTGTGAGAAGCCATTACAACCATTAGTACAGGTCAGAGGACCCTTACAGAACAACAAGAAAGTATGTCAGAGGGAGAAAAGGTCTCTAAAGAAAAAAAGAAAAGAAAAGGAGATAAAAGGAACACAGTATTTTGGGAGAAAAATTTTGTCTTTGTGCTTGTAAAAGGTGTGATTAGGCTCTGGAAACTTCACAGAGTCATACTGATCAGATTTGATAGAGGTAGACCGCCTGAAACATTTATTCAGGAGAATCAAACAAAAAGATATCTCAATTCTAAACTTTTGTCTTCAGAGTTGTAATGTTTCACTTCCATACCATTTGTGAATCTCAGTCGTGTTGCTCAGATATCCCGTAATATATCTCAGTATCTTACAGGAATTTGGTTTCAACACATTGATGGACTAGTCCAGGAATTGAGACAATCCATCGTCCATATCAACTCCACTCGAGTGGATGGTCACCATGGAAGTGGTGGGAAAGGGGAAATCCTACCTCTCTGCTGACTCCTATTGGAATCTGGGCCCCTTTGGTGGGACACCATCTAGTTTTTCCCCTTTGTCTATTGTCTGTCCTTGGTGCACCAAGCTGTCCATGTATGTCAGTTTATGTCTGTGGTTTTTGTTTCCCGTTGTTTAAATGTTTTATGTTTCATGTTCAAAAGAGAAAATGGTAAAAACTTTATCTGCCAGTCGTTCACACCTTGATTTGGTTTTAACTCGTTTCAAAAAAGGAATAAATGAATAAAAAGCAGTTTCAATCAGCCCTTGGAGCCCTGTACCTGTAACTAGGAGCATAGGTCAGCTGGAGAAGCTGCCCGGGGGTGAGCGTCTACATGAGCTGATCTTAAAGGCTCCAACAGCTCCTCAGCTTCTTTGGTACAGGAACTGATGGCTGTTTCTCTTAGAAAAATCCCTGACTTATTATTAGACTTAGCAGGTGACAAGGGGCTTCTCTTAAAATCATAGCTAGAAAAGTAAAAATGGTGCTTGGTGTAAATATTAAAGACATATGTAGCCAATTCAATTTTGTTTCTGATTGGTTTTAAATGTATAAATATGCTCTACATGCCTTGGTTATGGACTATTGGCTTTTAAGTTATTAGATATGGTTTAAAAAGGTATAATATTGGTAACAGAAAGTTGACATAAAGCTGGTAATTTGGATGGAGTCATTCTAGACAACATGTGGCATGAGCCAACCTAGGGAAACAGGTCTAAATTGAGATAATATATTTATGGAATTCTTACTCTAGAAACCAGGCTTCAAAAAGAATTTAGGGCAATGTCTCTTTGAGGTATTGGAGACCGCACCATCGTGCGTTCATATGTAGGAATTGACAGTCAAACTTTGTAGCATGAAGGACAGACTGGATTTTGGAGACTAGGTTGTTGGAGGTTGAGTTTTGCTTTCCAAAGTTGTGGTTTGCCCTAAAGTTATCTGTATTTTGATGCTAATTCTACTGCCCCAAGGACAGTACTCAGAACTCAGGTGACCTTGTGGTTGTGCTCTGGTGTTACAAGGAGAACTTAAGGATTGTGATTAAGGATTGCCAGTGTTGCATTGACTAACTCAAACTTATTTAAAATTGAGAAAAAATCAAATTGGTAGAGATTGTTACAGGATTTACGAAGGATTGATGAGGTTTTAGAACTTGTGAGAGCATTACAACCTGTTTGCTTACTCCAACTGCCATTTCAAGAAAGATTTAGAGGATGTCCTGGCGATTGTGAGTTTTCATTTCATGAGCTTGCTTATAATTATAGAGAGCCCATAAAGTGATATCATTAAAAGTTTTACAAAAGAATGGCTAATAAATAGCCTTATGTAATTTTGTCGCTTCTTCAATGTAAGAAGTTAGAACTTTAAATCTTTCAGTGTATATGGAAATTTTTACTACAAACTTTTGCTCCCAAAATGAGCTTTAATATTTGGGGAGTAGCTGTTGTACTACTCCAGAAAAGAATATTTGAAACTAATTTTAAGCTACTAAGGATATGTTAATTGGCTAAGTACCTCACCTTACCAGAGGACTTAGGTCTTTCTTTGTTATCCACATTGGAGATAAAACTTCAGTTGTGTTAATACAGAATTGTAGGCTAGAGTCATGGAAGTATTTTAAAAAGAAACTGTATATTTGTACATACAAGCCATAGGAAATGCGCTTACTGTATTTATAGGTGGTTCATCTAATGAAAAGGCTACATGTATGATTGGATCACTTGTTTATTCGCTTGAGTTTCTGCTGCTTCAGCACAGATTATTAAATTCCGTGCTTTAGCCGCAGTTTTTAAATCAAACTTTCAATTCATACACTGATAGCCAATGTGTAGCTTGTGGTTTACAATTGATTTCAATTACTTAATGCTTTATTAGAGACAGGTTTTCTACATGAAATCAGTGAGTGATGATTTCAGTGTAAATTGTGACAACTCACTGTCCTTTCAGTGCTCTGGCTCAGACAACTAAACAAAACCATAGACCCAGCTCTTTGAAAATGGTAATGGAGTTGATAACACACCCTCACGAAAAGAGGAAGACTCCATTTGCTTACTTCCAATTCCCAGCCTCGCCCTGCCAGCTCAGGGATTTCTAGTAAGACTGAAATTGGACAATATTTACAGGATCTGGCATTTCTAATTAATGCTTATGTTTAGGTAAATAAAGTTTGTGAGGACTGGAGAGATGGCTTAGTGGTTAAGAACACTAAGTACTGTTCCTTTATAGGATATTTAAGCACTCAAACTAGATTGCCTAGACCCCTTAACGAGGGAGGACAATGATACTAGACAGTTTATATCTTAATAAATAAAAAGGGGGAGTTATCCCTGATAATAATAAATAATGCTCCTTTTATTTCCAATTTTAAAATTTGGATGCCAAGGAACACTCTGAGTGTTTATGGCACCGTACAACTAGATATAATTCTGCCTAAGTAAAATAGAAAGATCCACATATTGGCATGATCCTGTCCAGGTATTTTTATGGGGAAGAGGGAATCTTTGTGTTTTTTCTACAGGATGCTACAGGAGTGTGCCAGCTGCCAGAGGTGGTTGGTGAGACTTGCTGATCCTGGTTGCATGAAGATTCAGCTCTCGTGGTTCGGGTCCCTGGAGTCATTCCTCTGCCCTGAGAGGAAGATGGAAGATCCCCCCTCATTCCCCTGGTGACTCTTGCTGCCTTGACTGGTGGTGTTAGTTTGCAGTCTGTAGCTTCACAGGAATGCCATCTGCGTGAAGCTGCTGTAGACTGGGGAACTCTTCCCTGGTTGTGCAGATCTCAGACATGGTTCCATTGCCTGCTGGTTGTTCCAGAGAAGAATGACCAATCCTGAACTGTCCTGGGAAAGACCTTGTTACTTTCGCTGCTATTGTAGCAGCCATTACTGCTGCAGCCATTGTGTCTGCAGCGTCTAGAGTTACCCTTCCCCAATCTATTGTTAGGCAAGCACAGTGGGTGAACTTTCTGGAGTAGTTGCTAACAATTGGGAATTCTAAATTGTATTATAGGAGCGGCTTGACTACAGCCCTTGGTGGTAGCAGCTGAGGAGAACCAGATGAGGTGCCCACTACTTATCGGGAGTGGCTCTGTTTGGTACAGCCCTATGCTGTGGATTAGTGTTCATGCTATGGTTAGTTTGCAAACTCAGATCTCAACAGAAACGTGACAAGGTCGTTGTCACTCAAGCACTTGTGGCCACTGAACAAGGGGGCCTCCCCTGGAATTTGGTTATCTATGCTCAGGAATTAGTCGGCATCTGAGTTCTCTGCTCTTGTACCCCATGGATTTGTGGATCCATTGCACTGGGATGAAAGAGACTCAATGATTCTTTGATCAGCCCTTCTACATCACTGAGGTTTCCTCATTGTACGCGATAGGGTAATCATGATTTCCCCACTAACTCATTTTCTGGCCAGCTTCTTTTGTAGAGTTCGCCCTATGTTGTTTAGCAGTTACTGTTACACAGCACTGCGGTATCCAGAGACGGGCAACTTTCCTCATGCACACCAATCTAAGACACGGGGCCCGGTGGCGATAGGGTTACCTTACGACGGATAAGGCTGTGACATTAGAGGAACGACCTAAGACAGGAGCCACAGCAGATGGATGTAACTGCAGAGGCCTAGACCAGCCTCATTCTAGTAAAACAAAAAGGGGGAGATATGGAAAGCCGCAATAACATTCACCACCACAAGATGGTGCTGGCTTCCGCTGCGCCCCATGTGGAAAGCCAGGATAGCATTCGCCATTACAAGATGGCACTGGCTTCCGCTGCGCCAGCCCGACTTCCTTTCAGGAAACTAGCTGTGTGCGCATGTGCAAGAGTGTGTTCGCGCCAAGTCTTTGCCCACCCCAGGGCGTGCCTATGAGATCATGGGCAAGCGACCAATCAGGTGTAGACGCGCCGCGCTAGGGTGTATATAAGCAGTGCCATTCTGGGGCTCGGGGTCTCTCCTCTTCAAGATGTAATAAACACTTTGCTGCAGAAGGATCCCGGTGTCCACGTGTCGTTCCTGCTGGCGGGACGTTAGGCGCGACATATGGTGCTCTAATTAGGCTATTCATTGCTTCCTATGAGGTTGGAGCCCAGGGTCAGTCCATGTATAGTCTTTGGGTAGTGGCTTAGTCCCTGGAAGCTCTGGTTGCTTGGCATTGTTGTTCATACAGGGTCTCAAGCCCCTTCAAGCTCTTCCAGTCCTTTCTCTGATTCCTTCAACAGGGGTCCCGTTCTAAGTTCAGAGGATTGCTGCTGGTATTTGCCTATGTATTTGCTGTATTCTGGGTGTGTCTCTCAGGAGAGATTTACATCCGGTTCCTGACTGCCTGCACTTCTTTGCTTCATCCATCTTATCTAGTTTGGTGGCTGTATATGTATGGGCCACATGTGGGGCAGGCTCTGAATGGGTGTTGCTTCTGCCTCTGTTCTAAACTTTGCCTCCCTATTCCCTGCCAAGGGTATTCTTGTTCCCCTTTTAAAGAAGGAGTGAAGCATTCGCATTTTGGTCATCCTTCTTGAGTTTCATGTGTTCCATGCATCTAGGCTAATTCAAGCATTTGGGCTAATAGCCACTTATCAATGAGTGCATACCATGTGTTTTTCTGTGATTGGGTTACCTCACTCAGCATGATATTTTCCAGTTCCATCCATTTGCTATGAATTACATAAAGTCATTGTGTTTGATAGCTGAGTAATATTCCATTGTGTAGATATACCACATTTTCTGTATCCATTCCTCTGTTGAGGGGCATCTGGGTTCTTTCCAGCCTCTGGCTATTATAAATAAGGCTGCTATGAACATAGTGGAGCATGTGTCTTTGTTATATGTTGGGGCATCTTTTGGGTATATACCCAAGAGAGGTATAGCTGGGTCCTCAGTTAGTTCAATGTCCAATTTTCTGAGGAACCTCCAGACTGATTTCCAGAATGGTTGTACTAGTCTGCATTCCCACCAACAATGGAGGAGTGTTCCTCTTTCTCCACATCCTCACCAGCATTTGCTGTCACCTGAGTTCTTGATCTTAGCCATTCTCACTGGTGTGAGGTGAAATCTCAGGGTTGTTTTGATTTGCATTTCCCTTATGACTAAAGATGTTGAACATTTCTTTAGGTGTTTCTCAGCCATTCGACATTCCTCAGCTGTGAATTCTTTGTTTAGCTCTGAACCCCATTTTTAATAGGGTTATTTGTCTCCCTGCGGTCTAACTTCTTGAGTTCTTTGTATATTTTGGATATAAGGCCTCTATCTGTTGTAGGATTGGTAAAGATCTTTTCCCAATCTGTTGGTTGCCGTTTTGTCCTAACAACAGTGTCCTTTGGCTTAACAGAAGCTTTGCAGTTTTATGAGATCCCATTTGTCGATTCTTGATCTTAGAGAATAAGCCATTGGTGTTTTGTTCAGGAAATTTTCTCCAGTGCCCATGTGCTCGAGATGCTTCCCCACTTTTTCTTCTATTAGTTTGAGTGTATCTGGTTTGATGTGGAGGTCCATGATCCACTTGGACTTTAGCTTTGTCCAGGGTGATAAGCATGGATCGATCTGCATTCTTCTACATGTTGACCTCCAGTTAAACCAGCACCATTTTCTGAAAAAGCTATCTTTTTTTCCATTGGATGGTTTTGGCTCCTTTGTCAAAGATCAAGTGACCGTAGGTATGTGAGTTCATTTCTGGGTCTTCAATTCTATTCCACTGGTTTATTTGTTTGTCTCTGTACCAATACCATACAGTTTTTATCACTATTGCTCTGTAATACTGCTTGAATTCAGGGATAGTGATTACCCCAGATGTCCTTTTATTGTTGACGATAGTTTTAGATATCCTGGGTTTTTTGTTATTCCAGATGAATTTGCATATTGTTCTGTCTAACTCTCTGAAGAACTGGATTGGTATTTCAATGGAGATTGCATTGAATCTATAGATTGCTTTTGGTAAAATGGCCATTTTTACTATATTAATCCTGCCAATCCATGAGCAGGGGAGATCTTCCCATCTTCTGAGGTCTTCTTCAATTCTTTTTTCAGAGGCTTGAAGTTCTTACTGTAACGATATTTTACTTGCTTGGTTAAAGTCACACCGAGGTATTTTATATAATTTGGGACTATCCCGTGGTGGTCCGACAGGACTCATGGTAATATTTCTATCTTTCTGCATTTGTTGAGGCCTGTTTTATGACCTATTATATGGTCAATTTTGGAGAAAGTACCATGAGGTGTTGAGAAGAAGGTATATCCTTTTGTTTTAGGATAGAATGATCTATAAATATCTGTTAAGTCCATTTGGGTCATGACTTCTCTTAGTCTGTCTATGTCGCTGTTTAATTTCTGTTTCCATGATCTGTCCATCGATGAGAGTGGGGTGTTGAAATCTCCTACTATTATTGTGTGAGGTGCAATGTGTGATTTGAGCTTTTGTAAGGTTTCTTTTATGTATGTAGGTGCCCTTGTATTTGAAGCATAGATATTTAGGATTGAGAGTTCATCTTGGTGGATTTTTCCTTTGATGAATATGAAGTGTCCTTCCTTATCTTTTTTGATGACTTTTAGTTGAAAATCGATTTATTCGATATTAGAATGTCTACTCCAGCTTGCTTCTTCAGACCATTTGCTTGGAATGTTGTTTTCCAGCCTTTCACTCTGAGGTAGTGTCTGTCTTTGTCTCTGAGGTGTGTTTCCTGTAGGCAGCAAAATGCTGGGTCCTCATTACATATCTAGTTTGTTAATCTGTGTCTTTTTATTGGGGAATTGAGTCTGTTGATGTTGAGAGATATTAAGGAATAGTGATTATTGCTTCCTGCTATCTTCGTATTTGGAGGTGAGATTATGTTAGTGTGTTTCTCTTCTCTTTGTTTTGTTGCAAAAAAAATTAATTTCTTGCTTTTTCTAGGTTGTAGCTTGCCTCCTTGTGTTGGGGTTTAACATTTATTATCCTTTGTAGAGCTGGATTTGTAGAAAGGTATTGTGTAAATTTGGTTTTGTCATGGCATATCTTGGTTTCTCCATCGATGTTAATTGAGAGTTTTGCAGGATACAGTAACCTGTATGGGTACATACAGTAGGGTCTGTATGACATCTGTCCAGGATCTTCTGGCTATCATAGTTTCCGGTGAGAAGTCTGGTGTAATTCTGATAGGTCTGCCTTTATATGTTACTTGATCTTTTTCCCTTACAGCTTTTAATATTCTTCCTTTGTTTTCTGCTTTTGTAGATTTGACTATTATGTGATGGAAAGTTTCTTTTCTGGTCCAATCTATTTGGAGTTCTGTAGGCTTCTTGTATGTTTATGGGCATCTCTTTCTTTAGGTTGGGGAAGTTTTCTTCGATGATTTTGTTGAAGATATTTAAAGGTTCTTTGATCTGGAAGTCTTCACTCTCTTCTATACCTATTATCCTTAGGTTTAATCTTATTATGTCCTGAATTTCCTGTATGTTTTGGGCTAGTAGCTTTTTCTGTTTTGTATTATCTTTGACCATTGTGTCAATGTTTTCTATGGAATCTTCTGCTCCTGAGATTCTCTCTTCTATCTTTTATATTCTGTGGGTGATGCTCGCATCTGTGACTCCTTATCTCTTCCCTAGGTTTTCTTTCTCCAGGGTTGTCTCCCTTTGTGCTTTCTTTATTGTTTCTATTTCCATTTTTAACTCCTGGATGGTTTTGTTCATTTCCATCTTCTGTTTTCTTGTTCTTTTCCAGTAGTTCTTTAAGGGATTTTTGTGTTTCCTCTTTAAGGGCTTCTAATTGTTTACTTGTGTCGTCCTGTATTTCCTTAAGGGAGTTATTTATGACCTTCTTAAAGTCTTCCATCATCATGATAAAATGTGATTTTAAACCTAGATCTTGCTTTACTGGTGTGTTTGGATATTCAGTGTTTGCTTTGGTGGGAGAATTGGGCTCTGAGGATGCCATGTAGTCTTAGTTTCTGCTGCTTGGGTTCCTGTGCTTGCCTCTTGCCATCAGGTTGTCTCTCTTGTTATCTTGTCTTGCTGTTTCTGACAGTGGCTTGACTGTCTTATAGGCCTGTGTGTCAGGAGTGCTGTAAAACTGTTCTCCTGTTTTCTTTCAGCCAGTTATGGGAACAGAGTGTCCTGCTCTCAGGCATGTAGTTGTTCCTGTCCACTGACTTTCAGGTGTCCCTGTGGGTGGGAACCAGAAAGGCCTGCCCCTACTTCTCCTAGTTCCCTGTGCGCAGGGGGCCCAGATGGCTCTAGGCGTTTTCCTCTAGAGTCAGAAATGTGGGCAGAGAGTAGTTTCCTCTGGTTTCCCAGCCCCTCTGAAGGTCTAGCTCTCCCTCCTATGGGATTTGGGTCATAATTGTTTTTTAAAATACCTGTTGACTTTCATTAGTCTACCAGCTCTGCCCTCCTTTCAATCTCCTTTTCCCACATTTGAATATATTACTGTTATTGTTTCCCCTACTGTTATCAATCCCCTAACGAATTTGTTCATTTATGGGGACTGTGAATCAGGCTCTCTTAACTTCAGCCCTTCTGAACTGTGACCATATCCTCTGCTCTCTAGGTGCTTATATCATTTGGTTAAAAACCATACACTATAAAAGAAGCCACATAAAAATTAGAGCCAGAATATTCTTTGTCATAAGAGAGACTTTTCTGTGCACTCAAGGATATTAGTTGTTTCCTAAACTTCTACTATTGGGACAATCCGAAACACTTCTAGATATTGCCAATGGTTCCTTAAAGGTCAAAATCAACAATTATGGAGAATCAAACTGGATACTCATCATACTTATTATAAATAAGTGCTTTAAATTTTCACTGGACACATAGGTTTTAATGTAAATAGAGTTTTATTTTCCTTATCATACAAAGTCCTATCATCTAATTAATTTAGTATGTATGTATGTATGTATGTGTGTGTGTATACATGCTTGCCTGTGCTAGTGCATAAGTGTGTAGACTCATGAGCACATATGTGCATATATGTGTATAAGCCAAAATTAACTTCAGGTGTTGTTGCTTGAGAACTGTAGTTTTTTTGTTTTGGGCTTGTTTTATTTCATTTCATTTTGTTTTGTTTTATGTTTTTAAGAGAAGGTGTCTGGCAAGGATCTGAGGATTAATAAATATACTTGGGTAAAATGGACAACAAGACCCAAGGCTCTCCCTATCCTCACCTTGCCAGTTCTATGATTATCACCACAGAGTACCACACTTCAGGGATTTATAGCCAATAATTTATTGACTGAGCCATATCTCCAGCCCCATCATCTCTCACTACTTATACTTTCTCTGGATCATTACCATATGACTATGACTGTTTTAGTGCTCCCTGTAGTTGACATTTTATGAGATCTTCCCTGTGATCATTTAGATCCTATTGTTTACTCTTATCTTCCACTCCATAGCCTTCTAAATCTTTAAGCTTTTTCATACAACCACATTTATTTTCCTTTCAAAGCATTTTTAAACTTTTCTCTAGGATTCTATTCTTATGACAACTTCTAACTTTTTCACCTTATCTAAAAATCCCTTCTTTACATGGCTATTCTTGAAGAATTTTTTTCCCATTGAGACATAGAATTGTAAGTTAACAGTTTTTCTTTTGTTGCTGTTGTTGCTTTATTATATCCTAAATTTTCTCTCTTTGCCTTCCCCATCCACCAGTTCTGTTGATAAATCAGCTATTAAACCTACCCACTCTTCTTTGAAGACAGTATTATTTTTATTTTTTCTTTGTTTTGTTTTAACAGATATATTGAAGATTTTCTAATCTATGGCTTTCAAACAATTTGATATGTTGCTGTGTAACTTTGTTTGTATTTATCTGACTGGAGGTTCATAGTACTTGTGTCTATGTCTTTAAATATTTTGTCAATTTGGAAAACGTCTCAGCCACTTTCTCTTCAAATAGCCTCTAGTCTTGTCACCTCCCTATTCTATGTTTTGTGAATGTGCATAAGTACAAACAGCTCTGTGTGCTTTCTCATATCTTGAGTTTGGCCCCTCTTCCAAACATAGTAACCATCCTAGTTCTAAACTCCACATTTAAGAACCGTACGTCCTGACTCTCAAAAAGTTTTGCATCTAATGTCTAATCAAATCTCCTGATGTTCATGTGCCTGCATAATTTTGCTTATGGTCCACATACTACAAAACAAACAAACAAAAGAACAGCAAAACTTTAAGGAACCTTTTTAGGTCTTGGTTAATGCTGTCCCTCCTCCATATCTGAAGGTCTTTACAGCCTTCAATATCGTTCACTGATTATTTCATTGTGGGAAAATTTGTTCCTTTCAAATTATCTGAGACAAAAGAACAGCCAGCTTACGTACTTCTTTCTGAATAATTTGCAAATTATCAGGATTATAACTGTGTATTGTAATGTGAGGCAGACCAAGGAAGTGAACCTTGATGACTTTAAGAATACTCACTCTAGTCCCTACCATATAAAGGTTAAAAAAAAAAAAATGAATCCAGTGAGTGTGAATTTGAATGCTGCAAACATCATTTCATTACTATAAAAGTTTTTGAATGCTACTAAGTTCTTTAATTTGTATCTCTGCATATCTGTATTAAACAAGTACTGTAGTTTAGTGGTCCTGCTATAGGTCACCGTAAGACATAACACTATTCCAAGACAGTAGGAAATCCTGTTGCTAAAAACAGCCCCAAGTCTTTTAAAACTTGTCTTATGTCTTCGGGAGGAGAGCATCTGTGCTTCAAACTGAATTAGCACAATTTGAGCAAATGACTGAATGGCATAGCCTTTCAAGCTTTGTTTTTAGAAGATTCTGCAAACATTTGCACAACTACACTAGTGATTCCAAGGGATGACAATTCCTTGAGGATTATTGAAAGCTAAGTAGAAACTCCTATCTGCCTTTGTACTAAAATCTCACTATTTTGGAATCCATGTTAATTTCTCCAAGTAATCTAATAGCACAGAAAGAGTTCTAGTAATGTGCCTAAAACCAATTACATGATTGCATTTTCAGTCACTCTCACATACTAGAGGAATTATCCTTTCTACATAAAAATGAGGGGAATGTTACATTGCAAGCTCTGTGTGTCCTTATCCCAATTTTCTTCAAAAAAGAAAAAGAAAGAACAGGAAAGAAAGAATGAGGAAAGCCCCTCTTCTGTCCATGTGGAATTTCAAAGCAACAGAGCTTTCTTTTAAATGTTACTTCTAATTTGATGAGCATTTCTACCTCCAAGTTAATCCCAGAATGTCATTATAAAAAGTATAAAGCATTTGCACATAATATTTGGGATGCTTGCTACATTTTTTTCATTTATAAAATATTTCATTTACAAATTTGTTCTTTGTGAGGATCTATAGGAGTCCAAGTAATTGGACTGACTCCAGAGCTGATTCATGCCTCAGGCAGAGACAATCAGAAATCCTTGTCACTGTTATGCCACTCACCAGCTTGGAGGCAAGCATGTAATCCTCAATGGATTAATGATAGAACCATTTGCTGCTTCACTACAGTCCTTAGGAAAGCATCTACCTGTGATAGCCATTTGCAAAATAGGAGTTTGCTACCCGAGGTTAGAGGATTCAAGTCAATTTCCACTCTCTTTGGGCAAAGGGTAACTGAGAATTAAGGTAACACTGTGGAAAGTAGAGGTAACCATCCCTAAAACAAGAGAAAGACCATTAGCCAATTCTCATAAGAAGCTTGAATATAGCCAGATCTTGAAATCAATTTGTATTTACTCATACCTATGAATCAATAAATTCATGACGCTGTTAAAATCAAACCATGATGATATTTATAAGGACAATTTTCACTAATTCTGTTTTTGTGCTTGTTTTTTTTTATTTGTTTGTTCATTGGTTGGTTGATTGGTTGGTTATGTGTAGAAGGTCACAGTGGTTGTTTAAAAGAAAATGAAGCATGTGCCAAGGAAATCCTATTTTTGTGTATAGAAGATACTGTTTGTCAAGTCCTTAAAGATGAGAATTTTGCTATTATATATAATCTTTTGTATCTAGTTGAATAGGCACTCAGTATGTACTGACTGAATGAATACATACATTTGAATTCAATACATGTATGTGTATTAATTTATTCATCGAACAAGTAGTTATTAAGTACGTATTATATCCCATACTAGAATTAAGAACCTGCAATAAATCAAATACATAAAATTCCTTCTCAAAGATATAAAATTCTAGCTACTGTTGAAATTGTTTGTGAACCCTAAACCCTGGCTTATGATGTCAAAAGGTGGGGAGTCTGAAAGGGAATGGACCTTTAAAATTGTAACCTCTTGAATGTGTGGAATTAGCTTCATAGATGGCATTATTACCTTCATGGAAGATGTAAAAAAATCTCCCATTTCTTCTATTATGAGAAGTTACAGTAAGAAGATACAGATGAATGAACATAAGCTATCTCTTCCAAGATACTTAATCTCCTAGCAATTGATGTCAAATTCCCTAACTTCCATTAGTACTTCCTTCATCTCCAGGCCACTGGGCTGACATTCTGTTACAGTAGCCCTAACAAAATAAAAGCTACCTTACTTAAAAATCTAAATTCTTCATAATTCCTCTTCTGGAATAGTAAACATTTTATTAGCATTTTTGTTACTCTTACCACTTAGTCACTGTCTGTATTAACATATATGCTGTGTATTTATCTTGTTTAGTTTATGTCCTTTAATCAAGCCCATTGCAATATTTGACTTTATATGATAGATCATAGTTCAAGTACATGGAAGGTGGAAGACAGCTAATTTTGGTTGACTTTATAATCACAATGTTAAGGCATATACCAATATAACAGTGTCTTCGTGAGAAAGAGAATATTCAAACTGGCTAAATCTCCCAAATTCAGGACTCAGCACTCTATCAATGAGTTACATCCTAGCCTGACAAATTTAATGAAAAGGCATGGGCAGAGTGAAGAAGGACCACGGGGATAGAGTATAATGCAATTACTACACTTCAGCCTGAAAGCACATAAGGAGAGAACAGAAACAAAGTGGGTGTCTGTGTTCTCACTCACAGCAATGGGATCAAGAAGCCAAACTGATATATTTCCAAAATCATCAATGAACTGTGAGGGTCTTCAGACAAATAGAACAGGCACTAAAGACAGAAGACAGGCACTAAAGGAAATATTGAGACAGTCCTTCTGAGAAAATAAAAATGGCTACAGATGGATTTTTGTTTTAAATGGAAATGAAAAATAACAGAAAAGGTACATGTATTGAAATATAAATGAAAAGTTAATGCACTAAAAGTTAACATTTCATTTCTGGTGGTGGATAACTGCATAAAATATATTGGTTAGTCAAAATATAAAAACCTATGTTAAACTCCATAGCTTTCATTCCAAACTGCTACTCTACCTGTATAGCAGTTCACTGAGTTGGTCTGCTTAATTTTTGGATGTGATGTTTATTATTAGCAACTTTTTAAATAATAAAGTTTAAATAGTGATAGACATTCTCTCCTGAAAACTGTTAACCATGTTAATAGTTGGTGAAAATCAATATAAATTAAATTAAACCTGGAACAAACCACATCCCATAATCACCTGTTGTAGGTATTATGTAGAGCTCAAAAAACTATTGCCATGATATGCTGTTGTGGTTCCTCACATACAGTGACTTGTTCTCCCCTGCTAGAACAGGGTTCTGACTTGTAATAATAGGTGGTCATAGGAAGTCACTATTCTGGGTCCAGAGCCCAATCTCCAGAAACCTGTACATGTCTTCAATGGATTGCTCATTTTCCTAGTACATTCTGCATAATATATAGAAGTATAAGACAGACTGTTGAATTACAAGAGACAAGGCGCAGTGTCACTACTAGCCATCATAAGACCCTTGTCTGTTTTATGTGGAGGAATTTTAGTCCAGCATCATGGCTGCTCTGATCACATGCACAGACCTAGATCTGTGTGATCTCCCTGGAATGCAGACACATCCTTAGTACATTCCTTTAATCTCAAACAATGAAGTTAAAGTTGGTTTGTAGAAATAAGCAAGAATGTTTGGACATGATGTCAAATTGAGTGGTAGACAAAGAGATGAATCAAAGAAAGACTTGACAGAATAGAATAAGCCCAACTCTCGTGAAAAGAGAGAAAGGAAAGGGAAGCTGTTTGAACTCTGAGACATAGAGAGAGAGAAGGTAGATTTACCAGACAGTTATAGAGAGACAGAGTGTGGAGAGAGAACAAGCTAGACACAGGTGAAAACAGAGTGAGACAGAGAATGAGAAGTAGCCAGAAAATTAGAATATATTGCCAGGGTTAGGATGAGGCTAAGCAGATCGATTTAATCAGAAGCTGAGGAAGAAGCCACGTTGAATCAGTCAGCTTGGAGAGGAATTTGAACCAGAAGAGCTGAGTTAAACCACACGGTCAGAGATCAGAGAGAAGAAGAACGGATGAGTTGATTCAGCAGGAAGTCACGGAGGCTGAAAACGTTCTAGGCCTAGATAAGATTTTATAGAGGATAGAAGCTTCCAAGACTAGGCCTGGGTTAGCAGACAGGCACAGTAACCCTTACAGACAACTACCTCAGGGGAATAAAAGTTACTTTTACAGTTTTTTGCGTAGCCTTCATTAAACTGAGTTTATCCTATGATAAACTTGGATGAAACTTGATCTCTGAAACTATGTGAATAATCAAAAGAAGAACAAAAGAGACAAGGGACTGAATCCAGCTTGCACTCCATGGCTGCACAAGGAAGTGATTGCTATTTTACGTTATTAAATTTTAGGGTGATTTATGTATAGCAATGGGAAATAATAAAACCAGTTAAAGTTTAGAAATCGTTTAAGCCTTAATAATGTAACAGTTGTATTAACCACAAGGTTAGAACTGACTTCCTGCTTAAAGATGTTTTTTCTGAAATCTCTAGCAAAACTGTTCAACAGGGTAGATTTTGGATCCTTTTAACCTCTAGCAGGAACTAATTTCTAACCTAGCGTTAACCCATAAAATAAAAATAAAGAAAACAGGTTATAGGTGACCCCTCACTTTTGTTTATAGAACAGAGGTTGATTAACCACATCATTGTTGTAAAGAAAACTTTGCCCTAAACCAGTATTTAAAACATCAGGCTAAAAGCAAATGAATCATATGTATTACTTTTCTCTAAGCTTCCTTGTGAATGAGTCCAATTTCAATAGTGACAGAAAATGAAGCTTTGATTTTACCACATTATAAGCGTAATAGAAAGGTTATTAAAATCTCTGGAGATAACTCCATGTCTATTAACAACCTACTTTTGTTTCTCCACTGAGGTTGGTCCCTTTTGCAAGACTAGATCAGCTACTGCAAAGTCAAACTCAAATGCAACAAATAATTCATCTTATTTTTTCCAGTTAAAATGTTGCCCAAAATGGGAACTCCTGGTGTCTTTCTACTCCATCTCTGCTGTTGGGGAGTGAACTTGATTGCCCTCTATAAATACACACTGCAGGGATTTTCAGAAGGCATCAGGTATAAAGAAAAAGCTTGACAGGGTCTAGGTAGTCCCACTGCTAAATCAGCTCTTTCTATTCCACTGACCAACTAAGACCAACTGCCACTGTGGCTTTCACAGGATCCTAAATACAGTTGTAAATGTAACTTTTATTTGTAGATATAATTGTCATCTCAGAGGCTTACTCCTTTCTAACTTTTTCTGAACTCTGGCTGGCTGGTTCTACTCAACCATTCTGGCCCCAAACTATTCTCCAAGCTGACTGATTCACATTGGCTTCTCTCAGCTTCTAACTAAATGGCTCTGCTTGCCCTCAAACTAACTAATCTTCTATAAGCCTGGGTCTTGAAGGCTTCAGCCTTCTAGGCCTAGAATGTTTCAGACTGTAAGACTTACTGTTAAATGAACTCATTCTTCCTAGATCTTTCTGAACTCTGGCTGGTGGGTTCAACTCAGCTCTTCTGGCTCAAACTCCTCTCCAACCTGACTGATTCAAATAGGCTTATCTTGGCTTCTGACTTAATTGCTCTGCTTGAAAGATTATCTATGAACTCCATGAACTCAACTGCTCCAAACTCAACTGCCCAGCTCTGAACTGAGCTCAACTCCACTCAACTGAACTGTTCCAACCTGAACTGAACTAAACTGAAGACCACTGACTAAACTCAGTAGACTCTCCCTCACTGCTTTTTAAGTAGCCTCTTTTCCCTGTCCTCCTTAGAGTTGAGCATATTTCATCTCTGACTTATTTTGTCAAATCTTCCTATGATTCATCATTTTGTTTGCCCCTCAATTACATGTCTTTTTCTTCTACAAACTAACCATATCTTCAGTGTTTGGGATTAAAGGTATATACTAAGGGCATGTCTGTATTTCAGAAAGATGGATTAAAAGTGTGTCATTCGAGCTGGATCACATAGACCTAAAAATTCTTTGGATGTGATCCCTTGCCAGAGCAGCCATATTAGTGGATTATCATTCTTCTACATGCAATGCTAATTTTGATCTAATCAAAATATCAGCAGATTGATTAGGAGCTCAGGCATGCACATGGGAATCTCAAAGCTCCTACCTACTTGCTAGCATGTGTCAGTCTGCTCTCTCACATCCCTACTACGAAGGTTTTTGCCAGATAATTGCCAGAATATCCTAAGATTTCTCATCCAAAAGTTTCTAACTTGAGTAGGGCAAATTCCCATAAGAATTGCCTTTATCCTCATATTTTCTAACACTATCTTTTTGCCCCTTTCAATTCAGACCACCACCAGGGAAAATTAAAATACAAAAAAGCTGATGCTTTGTCTCCACTATAATAAACCAGGCTGACAGACTGGGTTTTCTCCTTCTGTATTCCCATAAAATCTCCCTTCACCAGGACTTCTTAGTCCTGTGGCTCCCTTTCCCCTAGCACCTCTGTGTATTGATAAGTAAAAACCTGGCATGGTGGCTCAGGGTTATAATACCAACAATTCAGTATATGAGACAGGGGAATTGTTACATGTTCAAATTAAGTATAGGCTACAGAGTGAGACTTTGCCTCAAAAACTCAAGAAATAAAAATTTAAAAATATGCTCAACTGCTGACAGAAGTGGGATACTAAATGCTCAGAATCTGGAAATAAAACCACCTCGGGTCAAACCCCTGATCGTTTTTCAGTTTCTGTAAAACAGAGATAACTATAATATCTATTTATGGAGAATTGTAAATATAAAATGAGTTGGTTTGGGTAAAGTGTTAGGAACTGAGTGTAGTACTAGTGAAATACACCTTTCTCATGACATGACCACCAATGAACACATTAGAGATTCACCTCCATCAGAAACATGACTTGAGGCTTTAAGGGGTTAAACATTATTTTAGATAACTTTAAGCCGTTGGGATGTGCAAGTAGTTACTGGAGCTAGAAAGAGATGAATATTTGCTTTTTAGGGTTGTTTTCCCAGCCGCTAGGTTTTGACCCTACAATTCCCCGTACTTGAAATGAAAGTGGAGTGAGCTTTGTTATTTCCTCTGACTCAGCGTGAGGTAATTGTTATTTAAATAGGGCTGTAGGTGTGTGCTGGTAGATGCTAGGTGAAGTACCAAGGAAGTAGAAGAGAACAAATCACCCTGCCCTTAGATTGTTTACTGTGCTATTGTAGGAGACTAAAAAATGCAGCGAAGAAGTGAGTCAGTTGCAAGAGCTAAGAGACCCTTTAGAGTTTCAGCAAATAGTTCCAGCTCCTCAAACAAGATTGAATCCAGAAGATGATATGCTGCATTTTGATTCTCAATTGTCTCCATTTAGATAAACAACACAAGCCCAATAGCCCAATGAGAGAAAAGAAATCCAGATCTCTGGGCCTTTCACTTAATTAGAGAAGCCTGGATGGATGTAGAAGAACCCTGGAGAGAAATGAGCTCAGAGCTTATAAAAGATGTGTGCCGTGCCAGACAAGCCTATGGAACAGTGGTAATCACTGGAGCCCAGGCTTGCACGAGGCTTCCCAGCAGGTTTGCTGTGACCCTGCCAGACACTGCTCAGCAGAGTCAGTGAAATAAATACTCTTAAAGACCCATCACCACCTCTCACCAGATGCTCTGAAAAGCCAATCTCAAGGATGTTTCCCATGCTACATGATTTTACAAAGCATGGATCCCCACCCACCCCATTCAAGTACATTTGAATCCCCTCCTATAAAAGGAGCAATAATAAATCATTAGGCTGGTTATCTTTTCAATGTCATAACTATGCATTTCACTTCTGTAAAGATCCCTGAGTTGTTAATCCAATTCCAAGGGATGAGATCAAACAATATTCCGTGTGTGTGTGTGTGTGTGTGTGTGTGTGTGTGTGTGTGTGTGTGTGTGTATAGTGATGTAGCAATAAAGAGAGATTGATATTAGCATACTAAAGAAACCTCATTGGAAGCCCCACCCTACTTGGCTGACATGTAACCAGGCATGGTGAGAAAGTGTTAAATATTCCAACATTCTAGAACAAAATAATGATACAGGGAAAACCAATGCCCTCTTTGAGTTATTAGTCTCATTAATAAAAGAATTTATGAATGGACTGAAAATTAAACTTGAGGACGATTTCCTACTTCAAAAGGAAATCCTCCAAGGCAGACAAGTTCTAAATCTTACATCTGCCTGGAGGAGGAGAATGGCGGAGAGAAGGCAAAAATGCCATTGCTTTCGGCTTGCATGGAGGTCACACACATGGGAAGTAAGCAGCCACATGGTGGGAAAGGAAACTTTAGAGAAAGGGAACAGAAGCCAAAAATGTTGGGAAGACTTTATTATAGAAAGTGTGATGGCAGATTTTGATTGTCAACTTGATTAGGAATCTAGTAAAACCAAGAGTAGGGCATGCCTATAAATGCTTTCTTTTGATTGGATCATTTGAGTTTCGAAGACTCACCATATGTTTGGATGATACCTGGTTTTAGCCCACATAGTAGGACATTAAGAAGGAGGGACTAAACCACCATCCCAAGAATACACAGGGATGGACCTATGTGTCCAGCCACATAAGTAGCAGAGGATGGCCTTGCCAGGCATCAATGGGAGGAGAGGCCCTTGGTCCTGTCAAGGCTCAGTGCCCCAGTATAGCGAAATGTCAGAGTGGGTAAGTGGAAGGGAATGGGTGGGTGGATGGAGGAGGGCAGATGGGATAGTGGGTGTCTGGAGGGGAAACCAGGAAAGGGGATAACATTTGAAATGCAAATAAAAAACATTCAATAAAAGACAAAAAAATTTTTTAAAAGAAGGAAGCTTCTGTTTTTTGCTTGTTTGACCTTATTATCACTGACAAGTTCTTCTTTCCTGTTGCTGAGGCATTCCTGTTGTGGGGCATACACCAGAGAAGACTACTTGGATATGAGTTTAAACCAATGAAAGCGTTATTAAATGACCAGTCATTACACTAGTCTTTTGAGATTCCAGTGTAGCATTGAGCCTTTCTCAGTGTGAGCATCTAAGCACAAAAACCATATTCTCAGTTAACAAGAACAGTTGGTCAAAGTTGCATTTTGGAACTACAGACCCTACATTTTAGACATTTTCCAAGAAGAACAGTTTTTGGTGGATTAAGTCTTTGTTTTTGGTTTGGCTGATGGTGCTGTCTATATGCTGAGTTTCATAGCCTGAAAGGCACTTCCTCATTGAGTCGGTTGTATCAATGTTTGGGAGCCTGTTATATTCCTTAACTAATATTACAGCCTACATTGGGATTCCATGTAGACTGAAGGACAGCAGCTATCTAGGAATTTTCTGGAATTCTAGCACCAAATTGGGACAGTTGGGTAATAACTTAAACAATTACTGGAGATTTTTTTTCCCTTTAGGAGATAGACATTGACTACCCAGGTCACAGCCTATAAGATACTTGATACTTTAACAAATTATAATATATATACATATATATATACATACATATATATATATATTGTTTGAATATGCTTGGCCAAGGGGAGGGCACTATTAGGAGGTATGGCCTTGTTGGAGGAAATATGTAATTATGGATGTGGGCTTTAATACCCTCATGCTAGCTCCCTGGCAGCAATCTTCTCCTGTTTGCCTTCAGAACAAGATATAGAACACTCAGAGAACACTCAGCTCTTTCTATACCATGCCTTCCTGGATACTGCCATGCTCCTGTGTTGATGATAATGAACTAAACCTCTGAACCTGTAAGCCAACCCTGATTAAATGCTGTCCTTATAAGAGGTACCTTGGTCACGTGTGCGTGTGTGTGTGTGTGTGTGTGTGTGTGTGTTTGTGTGTGTGATTAATATATTATTGATATTATATATGATTGTTATTGGTTAGTCTGGTGGTGCTATGTATTCAAATAATAAGTTCTATATCCTAAGATATGGCTGTCTCAAGAAGAGTAAGATCTCACATATATCAGCTTTCTGTGCAAACCTTGCTCCCCAACTTAAAACTGTTGGTTAAATAAAGGTAGTTATAGCCAATTACTAAAGGAAATGGAGGTAGGTGGGTTTTCAGTTACCTGGCTGAGGGTCACAAGTAGGGACCATGAGGGTAAAAGGAGAGGGAAAGGGGAGAGAAATTAAAGGGAGCAATGAGGAAGAAGAAGAAGAGGAAAAAGAGGAGGTCTCCATTAGAAGGGCTAGCTTGACAGCACTTGCCGGAATGGAATGCAGCCCCTCCAGAAGAGGTTACAGCAGCAAAAATAACACAGGAAGGCTCAAACAGCAAGAATTTGGGGGACACCACTGTAGAAGTAGACAGTCTAACATTAGAGAATTAGAATAGGGAATATCCCCCAGTAATTACTCAAAGCTAGATAAATAAGACTTTTACTCAATTATTGGAGGGCTTGCTGGGTCATATTAATAATTGGTAGAATATATTAAAATCCACTGAGAACGGTGTCCCTATTGGAGGAGTTAGAGAAAGGATCAAAGGATCTGAATGGGTTTGCAACCCCATAAGAACAACAGTACCAATCACCCAGAGCTCCCAGGGACTAAACCACCATTTAAAGGGTACACATGGGCAGACCCATGGCTCCAGTTGCACGTATAGCAGAGGATGGCCTTGTTGGGCACCACAGGGAGGAGAAGCCCTTGATCCTGCCAAGGCTGGACCCTTCAGTATAGGGGAATGTCAGGGCGGGGAAGTGGGAAAAGGGATAACATTTGAAATGTAAATTTAAAAATATCCAATAAAAAATAAATAAATCAATAAACCCCTTTACATGTATATATGTGTTGATATGCATATACCATACATATATATATGAAAGACATATTCATTCTATCAATTCTGACTCTTAGAGAATCCGGCTGATACAGAAAGCATGAGCAATTAGACTTTCCTGAATAACTTAGTGATGTGGGCATACATAGAAAGCAGCATGCTTGAAGCCCTGAAACTTCTCTAGGAGTGGGATTTGGTAAGAAAAAGATATAGCATCTCACTCAAGGACTAATTATTCTGCCTATTTTTTAATGTATTTTATTGCTACTAGTACACTGTCACGAATCTTTGTCATTTCTCCAACTCACTTCCACTTTCAAAAGTGCTTATTTCCCTTAATGAACTCTCTTCCTTGCTGTTATCCATATCTGTATATCAAAATTCTTTTTCAGGAACCTAAGGTCTTGTAAATCCGTGTTGGTGCTTACTGGATCCCAGGCACTACCGCTAATGATATCAAAATTGCCTCCATTTGGAACTGGTAACACTTGGGAGGAAAAAAAAATACTGAAGACTAACAAACTGATCTATAAATGATAAATAACATAAATGACATTTCTCGTTAAAATTTACCATCATCTCTTTATAATTTGAGATAAAAATTATTCAGAAAGCTGAGCTACACATTCTGTCTTTCTTTTGTGTTTAATTCTTACCACAGTGTTTCTAGAAAGTGCTGATCTCTTCTGGAGATGCATTTTCTCAGGGCATGTTGATTTAAGTTGTTAAAAATTCTGATTACTTGTTATGGCATCTTATTAAGATGGTTTTATTCATGTAGGTCATTGCATAGCTAAAGGAGAAAAAAGGGCTCATCGGGCTCATCTGCTCTGTCACAAGAATAAAGGAAAATTTAAATTAGATGTGTGGCAACATGCTTAGAAGCTGAGTTAGAAAATCAGTTTAATTTACTTATCCGTTAATGAAAACACACTTTCAAAAAAAAGCGAATACCTTAGAGCCTTGGAAGATATAGAATGAGTTGGTATATGACGTTAATTTCTTGAGAAGGCAATAATCATACACAGTGAATGGGAAGAACTATTCAAAAATGGAGAAAATGAAACCCAGTTTACTAAAGGGGACAATTCATTCAGACCCAAGGGAAGAGGAGAAGGAATGGTGTATACTAGTTGGAAAATCACTGGCTTTGAAAGCAGAAACTAGAAATGCTAGCAGGGTTCTCTGTTTCTACAGCAAACCTGGGATAGGCACTGAGCATCGCTTCTGTTGTTTGTGTGTCTCAGGGTGCATTTTGTGGTAACTGTACATATTCCAATGATATTTTGACACTACTCTATTAATAATGGAATCTGATAAATTAGTTGCAGAAGAGAATTGTACCTTGGAAGGTTTTTAGTGTGCTAGTTCAGCTTAAACTTTGGTGATTTAACTTGATCATATATTTGAGTGATTTTTTTTTTTGCTGGGAGTTTTAAGAGATACACTAATTTTATGATTCACCAACATCTACTACCATGCTTCAGAAACTGAGGACACGTGTTAGCTTTTAGAAAAAGTAAGAAAACGCATGAGATTAGTAATTTTAAAGAAGATTTGTCTTGGCTAACTGTATCAGAGATTTCAATTCATGGTCATGTGGCTCTATCATGAGCCTGCTGTAAGACAAAACATCATAGGAGAAGCAAATATATCAAAAAAAAGTGGTCCTATTTGGTTAGGAAACTGAGTAATAGAGAAGTTCAGGGCAGAAGACAAGATAGAGCTTTCAAATGAATGTTGTCAGTAGCTGAAGTCCTTTATCCCAACTCCACCCACCTGTCCACACTACATGTCTACAATGCAATCTGATGATGATGACATGAGTGGACTGATCTACTGAGCAAGCAAGAACCACTTTTTAATGGATCTACCAGATGCAATCCAAGCATGCAAAAGCCTTTTTGGAGAACACACCCCACAAACTATTTCCTTATGGCAACTCGGAGCTTGGAGCAAACTATCTTTGGGGCTGTGATCACTCAAATTTTAGCTCTGAAAGTAAATTATCTCTTAGTCCCTTTGACATGAGAATTGCTTTTTTTTTGGTTTTGCTTGTTTGTTTGTTTGTGTCTGTTTGTTTGTTTGTTTTGCATCTGTAACCTACAGTTCTCAGGCATCCCTATTAAGAGTTTTGGGTCTATGTTCATCTCTTAGATCTGAAGGGCTTGTGACTAACTAAAATGAACAGAAACAATGTCCTTCTGTGAGGAAGCAAAGTCCTATGAAAGTCTGTCATGTGGTGCACACTGTAGTTAGCAATGGTAGTCTTAATGTTTTCCCAGTTAATGTGTCAAACACAGGAATAGGGTGTCCTCTAGGTGATTTTACTCTACAGTTGTAAAGTTACCGCTACCTTATGTATCTTGGTGGATATCAGAGCCAAAATGCCAGGCCAGAGAAATAAGCCATTGTTCCAAAAATATTAGTCTGTGGAATTTTTAGCATAATAATAATTTTAAAAGGTAACTGATTTGTGACACTAAATTTGAAGTGACTTAATATGTAGTCACCATGCATAGCCATGCTGAGATTGTATCCCACAGGAATAAATGCAAATTTGAAATGGGGAGAAAAACTAAAGGGAAAATGGATATTTACCTTCACTTGAGCAAGAGAATAGACATTATGCTAGCTATTTTGAGCTAGAAAGTAATTGCAAGAATAAATTAAATGCTTATAACCTTTTGGAAGGACTGGGAAGGAAAACCAAGAGGCATGCTGAATTTTTAGAACACAGCAAAAGCACGAAAGCAAGAAGCTGACTTGGATGGATTCTACCACCTATAGTACAGAAGCAAATGTTTTTGAAGTTCATCAAAAATCTAGAGAGCATTTTGTGTATGTGTTATACCCAGAGCTGCTGCCAAGACATAATGGTTTATCTTTCTCTTTCACCTTCCAAATCTGTAGTGAATTCTAACTCCCGGCCAAATTGATTCTATGAATCAGGTCATGTATGCAGGGAAGGTCCAAATAGTCAGGAGTGGTGCTGAGATGTGGCGATATCTGTCATTATTTACTTCTTTGGATACTGATCAACCACCTGTAGAGATGTTTAAACTCCTGATCAACATGACCACAGCATCCTCCTTGTTATCAATAGGAATCAACTACTTCTCAAACAATGCCACACTTATTCTTGCTACAGAAAGGCCCCAAATTCCTACCAGAAATTGTATCCACTTCCAGCTGATACAATACTTCTTTTTTTCTTTTAAAGATTTATTCATTTATTATATATAAGTACACTGTAGCTGTCTTCAGATACACCAGAAGAGGGCATCAGATCTCTTTACAGATGGTTGTGAGCCACCATGTGGTTGCTGGGAATTGAACTCAGGACCTCTGGAAGAACAGTCGGAGCTCTTAACCACTGAGCCATCTCTTCAGCCCCCAAGACTCATACTTCTTGCAGCCCAGTATGTTCCCCTTTCTGTGATTTAACAAACAGAAGCATGTACACCAATTACTTTTAATATAGCAAGAAATAAAAAAGCAGTTTGTTATGCAATGGATTAATGTGCACAGCTACCATCATCCTCCATTCTCTAACTTCTCATTTCATGTTCCCTAGGCTCTGAGGCAAAACTTCAGCCGATAAGGGCTCTTTACTCAATAGTAGAGCTGAAATCTCCATCCTCGAAAGTCTGAAACAGAAGCAGTCTTGATTATATTGGCTTACTTCATTCTTCTATCAGTTTGGCCTCCAGGCATGGAGGTACTAGATTTTATACCAACAAAACTCTTGATTTCAACTGCTTTCTCCTCCCTCTGTCATAGAGTACTGACTTTACTTAACCTTTATAAACAGGATCTGTTAACCAGACAATAAAGAAACAATCTTTCTTAGACTACTTGACACAACTTTTAGTCAATGTAGCCTATCTATAAACTGAATGGGCACTCAACTTGTTCCACAGTTGGTCCTAATTGAAGAACCATATGTGAGCTCTCAGTTGTTCCTGCCACCATGCCTTTGCTCCACCATCATGGACTCTACATGTCTAAAACTGCAATCCTCAAATAAACTCTCCTACGTTGCCTTGGTCCTCCCTCTGTCATAGAGTACTGACTTTACTTAACCTTTATAAACAGGATCTGTTAACCAGACAATAAAGAAACAATCTTTCTTAGACTACTTGACACAACTTTTAGTCAATGTAGCCTATCTATAAACTGAATGGGCACTCAACTTGTTCCACAGTTGGTCCTAATTGAAGAACCATATGTGAGCTCTCAGTTGTTCCTGCCACCATGCCTTTGCTCCACCATCATGGACTCTACATGTCTAAAACTGCAATCCTCAAATAAACTCTCCTACGTTGCCTTGGTCATAGTCTTACCCAAGCAATAGAAAAGTAACTCAGACACATTTTACTAAGAAAAATGAGTGATCTTTTTTCTTTTCAGTTCTAGGATCTGTAATTTTGATATATGAGAAAATCATAATTTGGTTCAAGTTCTAAGAATGTTTCCCATCAGATAGGTAATTACAAGACTTTATGGTGTCTCTTGCCATTCCAACCATCTTATCTCAGTTACGGCTTCTAGTGCTGCAAATGAAACACCATGACCAAAGCTACCTGAGGAGGAAAAGGTTTATTTTAGCTTAGCCTTTAAGGTAACAGTCCATCACTGAGGGAAGATAGAGCTGGAACTCAGTCAGTGCAGGCACCCAGAGTTAAGATCTGATGCAGAGGCCACAAGGGATACTCCTTTCTGGCTTGCTTTTCACTTCTTTCTCAGCCTACTTTCTTATAGAATCCAGGACCATGCTTTCCCAACAATCACTAATTAAGAAAATGCCCTAGTGTGCAGACTGATTTTTATGAAGGCGCTTTAAAATTGAGTTTCCCTTCCTTCAGATATTTTAGCTTTTATGAAATTAGCATAAAAGCATCCAGTATACACATTCTATGTAGTCAGACTGCTTAGTTGTTTCCTAATGATAGATAATGATGGAAATACTACTAAGCCAGTGAATTCTGGTGGTGGGAGGCAACCCTTCACCTTTAAAGCTATAAAACGAAATCCTCTGAGAGATATCTGGCTTGTAAGGCATTGCCTGTATCTATCCCTGGGTGAGGCTAATGTCAAAGGGTTATTGCATAGGGAAGCCAAATCTATAATCCAAATGACAGCAAACCCAAATGGCTGACTTTCCACTTAAGTGATTGTAGCATAATGAATACAAAGCAAGTCTTCTATGGTTTGCTGGCAGGACACTCAGAAGCAGAAAAGTTAGACATTATTGTCTAACTTCCATCTTGACTGTCATACAACTTACTCAGTACTCTGCTGTGTGAGTGGTTCACACTCATACCTACCCCAGGACTCCTCATGACTACTTCCTGCCTGATCCTCCAAATCCATGATATTCCAGTCAGCTATTATCTGATGACCTCTGAGCTATTTGTCTAACCATCTTTCCTTCCCGACAAATTGAATAACTATGGGCACTGCCAAAAGCCATTGTTCCAGCTCTTCAAAAGCACACCAGTCTGCTCTGATGAGTTGAGGCAAATATCTAAGGCAGAACAAAACTTACTTCTTATTTAATCAGTATTTTGGATACGTTGTGGGAAATAAACCACACAACACTGTAAGTTGTGCTGGCTTCTGCAGCAACCAACTTCAAACCCTTGTAGAATTTTCATACCAAAAATTTACCGTTCCAGAGTTTAACATGATGAGTGATTATGTGTATGTTTGTATGTGTATACACATGGGTATAAGGTGTCGTGTGTGTGTGTGTGTGTGTGTGTGTGTGTGTGTTGAGAAATTCAAAGATAGGTTGGGCTCAGAATTATAGAACAGAAACACAAATCTTTCATATTGCCCAATTTCTATGATTTAACACATGATCTCTAAAGGCTCCATAACAAAAGAACCCTTGAGTGGTTTCTATCAAGACCCTAGCATCTGCGGAGGGCATCCCATTTGAGAGAGTCTTAGGAGAAGAGGCTGATTCTCCTAAGGTGCACTGATTTCTCACAACCCCATGTGCTCCCAGTTCCCAGGTGATACACAAACTTTTCCCTCAAAATAGTAAGTCTGTTTGTCTTATGCATTAAATCTTAATTTAACCACATGGTATTCTTTGTTGTCAAGATATTTACTACCATGATATTAGATTAGCAGAAGCTTAGAAAGTGCTTGTGCATTGAAGCAAGTTCCTGTTTTTTCCTGGGATCTCTGAAACCACCATGACAAGAAGCCTACGAACAGTTAACCTACTGAACAGACCATCTGAGATCCAGTCATCCTACTAGTACCAGCTGACTTCCAAACAGGTAAATCATGGGGTCCTTATCTATGCAACACCAAAGTAGGTTTATCTTCCAAGTTTATTCCAGTGATCCACACCTAAATATCAGAGCAGACACAGAGACACAAATAAAATGGCTGTGTTCTTTGAATCTGTGAAGTTTCGCATGGTTTTCTATGCACTAAAAGCCATGTGGTACAAGTTTAGGCTTGGAGGATTTCATTTCTTTCCACAACTAATCAGAATGTGCAATCCTGAATACCAGAAAGGTGTAGGTGATGTGACTTAACTCAGGAAGGAAAGGAAGTTTAAAGGAAGTTTGTTAAATAAATAATAATTTCCCCTAACATTTTGTCCTTTTGACCACTAACTATCCATCAAACCTTTCCTTGTATAGAGAGAAAGAGAGAGAGAGAGAGAGAGAGAGAGAGAGAGAGAGAGGGAGAGAGAGAGAGAGAGAGAACAATAAAAACAGACACATACCACCACCATAAAGGAGTAACACAAGATTCTACTTAATATCTCACTACACAGCATGTGATGAGATGTTTCTTCTTCCTATTTGGTTAAGATGAAACTTTTTTGTTCTAGCAAGCTATACATCAGAAAGAGAAAGCATGGCACTGACTTTGGTGACATATGGCTATAATCTCAGCACAGGAGAAGACTAAGCTTCTAAGGTCAGTCAAGTCTATATAGAAAGACCCTGTCTCAATGCCCAGAGTTACCTTCCATGACCTCATCATAGGTACACTGAGGATACCATGGTGGAGAAGGTAAAAATTATGCCATGGTTTGCTGGAGCTGGCTTGCATCACCTGTTAGACTGTTAGAACCACTGTGTGCTGGTTTTTGTCAACTTGACACAAGCTACAGTCACTCAGGAAGAAAAACCTCAATTGAGAAAATACCATCACAAGGTTAACCTTTGGGAAAACCTCTTGGGGGCATTATCTTGATTTTTATGATTGATGTGGGTGATGTCAGCCATGTGCAAGTGCTTCTGGGTGGTATAAGAAAGTAGGATAAACAAGTCACAAACATTAAGGCAGTAGGCAGCTTTCTTCATTGTTTATGCATCAGTTCCTGCCTCTAGGTTCCTGGCTTGTGTTCCTTTCCTGACTTCTCTGGATAATAATGCTACTTGAAAAGAAAGGGGGTGGGGAGGAGGAGGAGGAGACAAGAAGAAGAGAAGAAGAAGAAGAAGAAGAAGAAGAAGAAGAAGAAGAAGAAGAAGAAGAAGAAGAAGAAGAAGAAGAAGAAGAAGAAGAAGAAAGAAGAAAAGAGAAGAAAAAGAAAAAAGAAAAACAAGCAAAGGATATGAAAGGGAAGGGATGGGAAGGGAAGGGAAGGGAAGGGAAGGGAAGGGAAGGGAAGGGAAGGGAAGGGAAGGGAAGGGGAAGAGAGGAAATGACAGGAGAGAAGAGGAAAGCAAAGAACATGAAAGGAGAGGAGAGAAGAGGAGACGGAAGGAGAGGAGAGGAGAGGAAAGAAATAAACCCTTTTGTCTTAAAATGGCCTGGTCTTTTATCATAATAGAACCCTAACTGAGATATACTATGGCCCTATTCTTTAAAGTCCATAGTCACTGATATTGGTGTAGAACCTTGAAAATAGCCCTTATACATATTGATAGTGACAGAAATTGTCAAAGTGTTAAACTTAGCTCTCTTACCTGAAGATCCATCATACTTCCAGATGGTCCCAAAAATAGATAAAAGAGAATGGAAGAAGCTAGGCAACCCTTGATTTACAGCAATGACTACATAATTTCATATAAGTATTATAAAGGTCTCCATTTTATAAACCTCCCCATTTACATATTTCTAAAGCAAGCCACCAAGGTTTATTTTCCTGTTTGGCCATTTCCTTCTTCTGAGGCTGTCCACCAAGGTCCAGCTATCAAACATTGAAATCAATCAATCAAAAACCCCCTTTTGGCTCACCTAATTAACACTCCCAATTAAAATTAAGTACCTCATCCTAACACAGAGTTTCCCCTTTTCCCTTTATAAACTTTCATTTGCCTATAGGCTATGCCTGTCTCTTGTCTACCCAGAGGCAAGTCCTTTGTCCCTCTGGGGCAAATTTCCCTTCCTCCTCTGTGGTGATTTGAATATGCTTTACCTCGGAAGTAGCACTATTGGAAAGTGTGACCTTTTTAGAGGAAGTGTGTCACTGTCTGGGTGGGCTTTGAGACACTCCTCCTAACCATGTGGAAGCCAATCTTCTCCTAGATGAAGATGTAGAACTTTTAGCTCCTCCTGCCTCATGCCTTCCTGAACACTGCCATGCTCCCTCCTTGATGATAATGGACTGAACCTCTGAACCTATAAGCCCATCCAATTAAATGTTATCTTTATAAGAGTTACCTTGGTCATGATATCTGTTCACAGCAGTAAAACCTTAACTAAGACACCCTTTCTCTTGTTCCTTTTCCTTTCTTTCTCCTTTATCTCCTGTCTCTGCCCTTTGTCCCTCTGAAGCAAATAAATCTTCATGCTAACAACTTGGACTTGCACCATTTCTGTCCTGTAACAGGGAATGACTAAGTTATTCTACTTTTCTGAGTAATCCTACCTTCTTTGACATCCCTCCTTCTATTTTATCCCTGTTAGCTAGATTTGAAATGAATACTATCATATGAATATTTGGCCTCTCCAAAATTCATGCTGGAATTTGTCATTGGTAACAGCAATAAGATATGGCACCTTTACTAGGCAATGGGGAAGTGAGAGCATTAGCTTCACAAGTTAAGACTGACACTACTAAGTAAAAACAGTTCCTCTCCATCTTGCTCTCCCATATGCCTTCTTATTAGGATGATGGGCTAGCATCTTGCTTCCTTGACCTTCAGATCTGTGAGTCAGCAAACCTCTATTCCTTATAAATTACCTGTTACATTATATTTTGTTATGGTAGGAATAAAGAAATAAAAGGGATGAAAAGAAAAAGAAAGGAAAGGGAAGGGAAAGGAAGAGAAGGGGAGGGGAGGGGAGGGGGAGGGAAAATCTAGGGTAGTGAGGGTTGCAGCCTGCACAGCCCCATCAGAATTGATTGTATTCAGAACAAAGTGAGATGTTCCATTGTGAAAGCTGTTAGATAACTCCAGCAAGGAAAAATTGGAGCAAATTTGTACATATTGGGGGAAATATGATTTGTTCGAAACCTCAGTAGAATTCCAGTCTCTTTACTTTTTATCAGTTCCATTTGCTAAGCCAACTGAAAGCTCTCTTGTAAACTCAGCTTCCTCTGTTTATTTGGCTTGACACTCTCTACTTCTTGATTAATAAAATGGTTTCCACCTTGAGGCTCCAGGCTAAAAGCACTGCACTCAACCTGTTCTTTGCCCAAGGCTGACATTACTTTTGTGTTTTCTGCTCTGGGTGATATAGAAGCAATTGTTTTTGAATCTTTCAAGACTTTATATTCTCAATTAACCAGTTTTCATTTCTGGTAATTTTGTTTTCTAGTGATCATTTTGTTTCAGACTTTTTCTATCACTACTAGAATGGAAAACACATTGGTTTTCTCTATTATTTAAAACAGTTTTACCAAATGGTTAGGACCTAAATAACAGGGGCTCTTGTCTTTACAGTCTGCACCATGAATCTGTGCCTCTTGCTGCCTGATCACCACAACATACTATTTCAAGGTCCTCTCTATATCTATATCTATATCTATATCTATATCTATATCTATATCTATATCTATATCTATATCTATATCTCTATCTCTATCTCTATCTCTATCTCTATCTCTATCTCTATCTCTATCTCTATCTATCTATCTATATATATATCAATCTCTCTCCCCCGTGCCACTGCAATGATAGATTTCTAGGCTCATTTTTCTGATAAACAGAGTAAGTATCCTAGGTTGCCATAACAGTGGCTCTTCAAACCTCATTAGTTTAACATAACCAATATTTATCAGTCTCACTGATCAACGTGATTGGGGCAACATTCTGCTTCACGAACATCATCTTGAAATTCGAGGATTTTTTTTCTCTCGTCTTTATGATGCTACCATTCAACTTAGGAATAACAAAGTTAACTAGGAGGGGATAGGCATTCTAATTACACTTAGAATTTTATGGACCGGGCCTTTAAATAGAATAGATCACGGCGCGATTCTCCTGTTCCAAATTCAGCCCCAGAGCCCAGACTTCCGGAAGGAAGCTGGCAAATGTGCTTTATCTGTGTACCCAAGAGGAAAATGGAACAGGTGTAATGAGCACACAGCAAGCCTCAGGTTTAAAACCTGACAATCGGCTCAGGCTCTTTTTCAGTACTTGTGAGCCATGCATCCCTTACAGTGCTTCATCTGTTAAATGGTGATACAGGAAATTCTATCACAAATTGCTTTCTTATAGAGAATTATTAACCAGACAATTAACAGGGACAGAATGGAAATATCTCTAGAAGAGTAGGCTATGGAAACTACTGTTTCCTTCCCTTCCTTGCAAATGAAAGAGTCCTGTTTACTGATTCTAACAATAGAACCTCTGGTATTTGTCAGTAGCAAAGACATTGAAAATTCTTTGCTCCTTTAACCTGAAGTTTTAATTATTGTGCTACTACAAGGTGACATTTAATCTTTGATTTGATTTCTAAATAAGTTTGTAAAATAATGCATTGTGCCAACCTCTACTGGACATGCACCATGAACAAGTAACATGATCGGATAAGTGACTAATATCCACCTTTTCTTTTATTTATACAGTCTGGTAATTCCCACTGAAGGTTTAACATTACTCCCAGGAGACAGTTTTGACTACCCCAAGGGAATGCTACAAGCAGTTAATGGATATATGCCAAAGCAGTAGTAAACTTTACAGTGCACAGAAGAGAACACACAGCAGACTTGTGTCCCCACTGACAATGGTGGTGAACTTGAGAAAGCAATGACCCACACTAACTAGCAAACATAATTATGTTTCCTATCTACTGTTTGTTTGAAATCTACTGAAGAAAGTCATCTAAGCAGGGTTCACAGGAGCAGCAACTACAGAGCATACATGGGTCTGTGCTAGGTCCTCTGCATACATCCTACGGTTGCTTAGAATCTGGACTTTGAGGGACTCCTAACAGTGGGAGTAGGATGCCTCTGAATGTTTTTGCCTGCTTTTAGGGCCCTTGTCCCCCTACTGGGTTGGCTAGTCCAGCCTTGAGAGGAGGCTTTGTGCCTTGTCTTATCTCATCTTCTCATGCAGTGTTTGGTTGCTATCCCTGGGAAGCCTGCTCTATTCTGAAGAGAAATGGAGAAACTGATTTGGGTGAAGACATGTGGCTGAGAGATATATTATATGAGAGAAGAGTAAATAAAAGAAAGAAAAGAAAAATGTTGAAGATTTTTTTTCACAAAACTGCAGTATCAAAAAGGGAATAGGGCTCACTAGAACAGTGGTTCTCTCAGTCTTCCTAAGACTGCACAGTTCCTCATGTTGTGGTGACCCCCAACCATAAACACCTTTGTTGCTACTTCTTAACTATAATTTTGCTACTGTTATGAATCATAATGTTAATATCCAATATGCAGAATATCTCATATGTGGCTCACAAGGGGTCAAAGCCCACAGGTTAAAAACAAGCTAGAATAAGTCCTCAGAGGATCGTGATGACATTTTCCAAAATCCAGCAGGTCTAGACCTCTGGAGGCAGAGAAGAGAACAGAGACTTCAAAGGTGAGTCTCTCAGATAAAAGTAGGCAAGGTGACTGTGAACCTATTAACAGTGATTTCAAAGTTCTGTGAGTTACTTAGTGATAGGAACAGGGCAAAACAAAAAAGTTAAGTAATTAAAACCATAGGCAATTATCTTCTCCAAGCTGTGCTGGATGAGAATGAGGACCATACATAGTAAAACATATGGTGGCAGAAGTATAAATTATCCTCAGATTTCATAACCTTACCGTAAATACACTGATACACTTAGAAGGCATGATGAACTGCACTATGAGGCTATAGAGAGGTGCAAGCACAAATGAACCTGGGTATGGAGGCAGCAAAAATGGAGGCAAGGTGTAAGATAGTTAAATTGTCATCATTTCTCTTAAATTAATGGAAAATATTTTAAAGAAAGAAAATAAATCATAATATAAGTATATTGCTTAGGTGTATGGAGCATATGCCACTGAAAACTAAGGTAAAATTGATTGCTTCTATAAAGGTAGAAGTTAGAAAGAGGGAGTAAATGTGTAAGAATACCTGGTTTTCATTTTAACCTTAACAGTGCTACTTAACTTCTAAAATCATGCACATGCATTACTTTTGGCAAAGGCAAACCAGGTTTTATAAAAGTTATGGCACAATAAATCCATTTTCAGGCACTATAATGATTTAATCTTCAGGGAAGTCTTTTGTTGCATATACATTACAGTTGAGAAAACCATTATAGCAGATGCTAAAGGCATTAATAATTGATGCTAAGGCAGCAGGGACTTGAATTTGCTCATGGCCACCTATGACCAACATCACAGAGACCCCAAATGTCACCTTTACTACCCACTCAGCAAGCCCCCACACACTACAGGCCGCGTTGGAACAGGCACTCTGCCCTGAGTATGTATGACATGCAGGAGGGCTGAAAGTCCTGAACAACAAGAGCTAGTTGTGATTCAAAACACTTTCTGGATAATGAGCTTCTGAATTGGAACCATTTCTTCAATTCTTCTTATTGATACTGGTATTATTTAATAAGCAAAATATAGCCAAGTTTTTCTCTTACCTTCATAGGCCTCCTTCCAGCTCCTCTCTTCCAAAATCTAAATTAGTTACTTTTGGTTCTACTTCTATTTTTTATTTGTTTTTATTTACATCACAGTCTCAGTTTTAAGTTTGCAAATGTGCTTCATTTGTAAGTTTGTATTGTAACACAAGGTAGTGGTAAGGAGTGTGGGTACTAGAGTGAGAGTAGGTTTGAATCGCAACTTTGTTACTTTCTGGGATTCTGAGAACCTGCAGACATTAATTTCTCTCTAACTCACGGTCTTTGTCAGGAAAGAGTTCTTAACCCCTCAAGCTAATAAAAAGGAGTTAACACATGTAATACTGGAAAGTGTCTTTGGCAAAAGGTAAAGTTATACAGTTTATACAATAACATCATAGTGGCTTCCAGCAGAACTAATTCTCAGCTTTTGTTGGTGTTGTTACTAGGATTATAAAGGACTCTAGAAAGTGGTCTGTGTGACTGAATCACAACACTTGCATGAACACACACACACACACACACAGAGAGAGAGAGAGAGAAAGAGAGAGAGAGAGAGAGAGAGAGAGAGAGAGAGAGAGAGAGCGTAGTTAAAAACCCCTCCCCCAATGTCCTGCTCTATAAATTATATGAAAGTGCAGTGGAAAGAACACTACTAGAAAACTCCCCTAAAAAGATCCCTTCGTTCTCTACCCCAGCATTTCTCAACATATCATTTAGCAAATTTACCTCTGAAATTTTCTAAAAAGAAATACTCCAAAGCTTATACTATTCTCTGTGAGCTGCCACATCAATTTGACCTCTCAGAATGCCAAAGAAACCATGCTAAATAGATTCAGGGCCTCCAGCCTCAGAATAGTGCCCACCAAGTCCTTTGGCTCTACTCATGTCCTCACTTGGCCTAACTAACTCTTGCCAACTTAAAATCTTTTTTTTTCTATTCATTTTTTCGGAGCTGGGGACCGAACCCAGGGCCTTGCGCTTGCTAGGCAAGCGCTCTACCACTGAGCCAAATCCCCAACCCCACCAACTTAAAATCTTAACTGTGTCTTCTGTAGATGTCTTAGCGTTTTAATTATGTAGTCTTTCTTATGACACCTAATTTTTTTATTTCCCCAACACTCATTCACATCTGCAATTAAAAATAAAACTGTGTGTGTTTGATGACTGTCTGCCTCACATCACGTCTTGAAGGATGGGAAGTGTCTACTTTCTTCCCACTCTACTTCAAGTATCTAATTCAGCTCTGGGTACTTTATGTCAGAGTTTACAAAAAGAGACATTTTGCTCAAGTAAAGATATGAGAGCCAGTTTCATTAAGGAAGCAATTTGTGGGCCAGTCTTATAAAATTGATGGTTTCATAATTTTCTGAGGATAATATGACTGAAGAATATTTTCTTTGCACATTATTAAATGTTCAAGAGCTGTGCTTTCAAATCATTTTGAGTTATATGGATTCATTAACAACAAATGGAGATTACTGAAACCTTACTAGCACACTATGAACTAACCTAGAAAGCACAATGACAAATATTTCTCTTATCTCTTGATAACCAATGGATTTTAAAAATTGGCAAAGGGGTCAAGTTCTCTAATTTCTATGTGCAAATGGGATCATTCAATGTTTGCCTTTTGTGCCTGGCTTGTTTCAGTTAACATAAAGTCCTCTAGGTCTAATGAAAAAGAGAATACAATTGCCGAGGGATTATGGGATGGGGAATGGTAGTTAAGTAATAGGGCACAAACTTTTTTCTCTTACAGGAAAAATGGCCTTTGCAGATCTAATTTCCAGAACAATACAGACCATTCATAATACCATCTTGCGTACTTGAGGCTTACTAAAAGAGTTGTCTGAAGCATTTTCCACACAGACAATTAACTACAGGAAAAGATAGATTTTAATGAGCTTGATTATTGTGATCATTTCATAGTGTAGGTTTACGAAACCATGTATTCTAAATATCTAAATTTATAATGCAGATGAACTCTATGCTTAGAACCTCAGAAGACTGAATTCATCATGTCTATATAACATCACATTTAAAGTAAAATAACTTTTATATGAATTACCATTAATTTAGTCCTTAATAGTTTATAGTGGTCACACTAATTGGTGACAAGTAAGAAGTTTGGCTCACTATCACTTAGATGTTTGGTTCTTATAGTTTCAAAACTTAAAGTATTTCAAGACATGACTGTCAAAAAAAATCACAGCCATATTTTTGCTCACCCCCAATCTCTAAAAGTAGTATCACTTTTTAACTGGATAACATTCACTGAAGACTGGATGTCATCCAAGATACAGAAGTTTGTTTTTTTTTTCTTTCAACAAATACATCTCTATAGCTGTCTACTCTATCAGCTATATGTGCAAGAGAATGTGACACAGTCACTGATTTCTTTTTTTTTTTTCTTTTTTTTTTTTTTCGGGGCTGGGGATCGAACCCAGGACCTTGCGCTTCCTAGGCAAGCGCTCTACCACTGAGCCAAATCCCCAACCCCACAGTCACTGATTTCTATACTTTGTTCATTGATTTACATTGAGTGAGCTGATGACGTGAAATTGTGTTTACTTCTTATATTTCCCAGATCTGGGCACAAGGTAGACTGGAAGTGCCTTACCCTTGTGTAAGAGAAAACTAGACTAGTTCCATCCCTGTGGCCAACACAAAACTTAAAGAAAGGAAGTAGATATAGAAACCTCTCTACTAACCAGGTATCCTGAAGCAGACCTTTAATACCAATACTTGGGAGGCTGAGACAGGAGGATCTCTGTGAGTTTAAGGCTAGTCTGGTATACATAGTGAGTTCTGAGACAGTCAGGACTCTGTAGAGAGACTCTAGTCTTTAAAAACAAAAAATAAACAAATACATAGATTGATGATAGATGCATAGATAGATATGCTGTATTAATTATTAACGGAAGTCAAACTGCCCTGCTGCTGGCAGCGTCAGTGCATGTTCCTTGAAACCCACCCAACTTTATGGATTCCCAATAGAAACACAGACACACACACATCCTTATATTTAATGTGCCTAAGTCAGCTCAGTGGTTGGGGCACTCCCAGACTTCCTCATTGCTAATGCCTCCCCTCTCTTACTCCTGAATTATTACTTACTGTTAATTCCATTTTTGCTACCCAGACCCAATTGGGGGAGAGGTCTCTTGGGCCACTCTTCCTCCAGATCTTACAGGGCTGCATACCTTCTCTTCTTCAGCTCTCAAACCTGATCCTCCTGCTTCCCCAGCATGGATATTCTAAAGTTTTTTCTTTTTCACTGGGCTCCTTTGCCCAGAAAATCTGAAGTCCAGTCTCTGTCTACCTGCCCAGATGTTGGAGCCGCAACTTTACCAATTAGCTCCAACCAGAGGTAGGGACCTGTAGCGTCTTACCGATGTGAGAAAAACACGGAAGTGTAATTTGGGAACCCAATTAACATAATGTAGCAATAAATAAAATCCACAACATAAATAGAAACCTTTCTGCTATGAGAGATGTTCACATGCATATCAGGTACAAAATCTTAGAAAGTGGGAAACTCCTCATTCTCATGCCTCAACTATAAAATCAGAGTTTCACATCATCATCTAGTAACTGTACATGGCATCATTACTCAGGACACATAAAAGCATCAGAGGACAAAATAATCTATCGTAACTTAATACATCAGTCTTACTTATGTTTTGTTTTGTTTGTTTTGTTTTGCTGTGAATAGATTCCATGATTATGACATGATTATAAAAGAAAACATTTTCTTGGGGCTGCCTTACAGGTTCAGAGGTTTACTGCATTATTGTCTTGGCAGGAAGCATAAGAGCATTCCGGCAGATATGGTGCTGGAGAAGTGTCTGAGAGTTCTGCATCTAGATTAGCAAGCAGCTAGAAGATGGTGACACCAAGTCTGTTCTGAGCTCCTGAAACCTCAAAGCTTGCCACCGGTAACACATTTCCTTCAACAAGGCCACACCTCCTCATAGTGTCCATCACTGTGAGTCTATATGAGCTACTTTTATTCAAACCATCACCACATTCATTTTATTTTATTACTATAGCCTGTATATGTTGAGGGTTTTGTAATGCTAAGTGTGGCCCCCAAGACCTAGAGGCTTCACATAGACCTAAGTTACCCTGCCCCAACATCATTTCTGATTGGTAAATAAAGATACCAACAGCCAATAGCTGGGAAGAAGAGTTATAGGTGGGGTTTAAGTTTCTTGGTCTTGGACTTGGAGGGGAACCATGAGAAAGAGGAAGGTGTAGGAGGAGAGAGAAGCTTCCATGGATTAGGTGAGCCATAAAAACTTGGCCATGAGCACTGGCCAATTGGAGTTATGAACAGCCCAGATGAAACATAGTAAGTAATAACTCGGGGTTGTTGATAGGAAAGTAGGTTCTAATAACATAGATGGTAGACATCTGCCCAGCTCTTGTGCTGTTTAAGGCTTAATTTAAATATAAAGGGTGTGTGTGTGTGTGTGTGTGTGTCTGTGTGTGTGTGTCTGTGTGTGTCTGTGTGTGTGTGTGTTTTATCTGGGAATTAAAAGGTTAAAGGTGGTATGGAAACCCCTGTTTGGGATTAAATACTTCCTACAACACCTATATTACTATATAAAAACTGTACAAAACAACAAGTTTCAATTACAATCCTCAAATATCACTAAATGCACACATATTTTGTTCCACATTCTATTATAACACATGAAACATCCCAATGGCCATCAAAGCTCTACCTCATAGCCTAGACATATTATTCTAAAAGAGCTAGGATGATGCAACATCGTGATCAGTGTATAGGAAGACCAATGACAAATATCAAACATCATATCATATGTTCAGTTGCTATAGGAAATAAAGTTTCAAAGTTAAACCATCCATGGCCTCTCTGCATAGACCCATGGAATAAATGAAATCAATAAGACCAGACCATTGTTTCAAGACAGATCCCATAAGAGTGCCTGTACTTTTGATGCCAGCAACAAATCAGATGGCTAGGCTATCAAACTGTCTGCTCAGACAGACAAAAGTTCTAACAACTGTGCATGAAATCACTGCAATGACTTCTAAAATGCTGTGAAACACTTACTGATATGTTTATTATGAGGAATACAACTCCAACAAATTAAGAGATGCATAGTGCATGTTAGTATGTACTGAGTTTCAGGCCTTTTCAACACTGAAGGAGTTTAACCTTCAAGCTCTTAAATTTCTATTATTTAGTGAGTTTTATGGAGGTTCCTTACTCAGTATGTTTGATGAAATCATTGGATATTGGCTGCTGGATTCAATTCCCTGGGTCAGGGATGGCATGAAAATTTCAACACTGTAAATATGTCATGATTTATCTGGAGTCCAGCCCCTAAGATGAGACTGTCAAGAGGTTCCCAGCCAAATTATTTCATTAGCATACTAATGATACTAATAACTTTAGAGATCCCAAGGGTTTTACTAGCTATGTTTCAGAAACTAGGAAATAAACTTTAATCTGTATTTGAGTTTTACTTCAGGGGCATTCTCTAAGAATAATGCAGGCAGGTCCTATGAAAGAAAGATCATTCTGAGCTCCTCCAACTTACATGTAGGGATTATTGAGTCATATAGGGTTATATCTTTCTTCTCCTCATTTGTTTCTCCATGGTTGCTCTTTGAGTGTTCAGTAATCCAGTTGATGAGAAGCCAAAATTCTACTCAAATAGTGGACAATATCAATGTATTTTGCCTCAATGAAGCTTCTAGGTCAGAACCAGAGTCAAAACGTAGGCAGTATGTAATATTTAGAGTTCTGATCTTTTCAATGATGGCTGGGCATCTTAATTACTCAGGGGATATTACTAAAATTTAGAAGCCAGAAGAATGAGAAAAAAAACCTATCTACCTGAGACCAAGAAAGGGCTAAGTATCAACTACACATAAGGAATGAGGGCAAAAGTTAATACTATTTCTTTTTGACATCTCATTTATGTTCACCTAAGTCAACAAGAAGTTCACATTACTGTGGGCCATTGTCCTGTACTTTTTTCCAGTGCCTGAACTCACTGCAGTATGAAATGAGCAGCATTACACTGTTGTCCTCACTTTCAAGGGTTGATCTGTTACACTGCTTTTCTTCCTTAAGAAAAGGAAACTATGAGGACTATTTTAAGAATCATGCATTGTCATTAAGTATCTTCTTTAAGACAGAGACTCACAGACTATAAACAAAAACCTAGTGTCAGGTATGGGAAACGTCCCTTCTCACTGTTGTTCAAGGGAGTCAAAAAGAACAATATAGGCTACTGATTTTCTTGCTTGTCACAAAAAAATGAAGGTAAGAATCTATTAAAGAAGACTACATATACATTGAACTCAGAACTTGAAGGTATTGATCTCGAATTGACCCAGAATGCAAGCTAGCAGGACAGAAAACAATAAGCAGTCTTACCCAGGTACAGAGCCTATGAACCACAATGACTATCAAGGCAAAACAGACTTAATGGTGCTAGAATGGCAGTTATATCTTGGAAGTAGCCAACAGTTATTTAACTGGATTTAATTTTTGTTCAGTCGGAGAGAATTCATGATTGACTGATACTGTAAACTTAGTGATACAGTGACTAGTGAAGTCATGGAATCTAGATGAGAAGATATTCCTGCCTCATTTCTAAACATATATATATATATATATATATATATATATGTAAATAGGGTTATAATAGAAATCCACAACTGGTCAAAATATAGAAAATAGTAGATCCTGGGGCACCTAGTCCCATGAACACTACTACCCCTACTCCTAAGATCCAAAGAAGATGGTGGGAGTCCCAGAGGATCAAGATGTCTCCTACAAGATTGTACCCTCTATATATGACAAGGAGTTATACCCATGAAATCTTAACAATAATAATACCAGTGGCATCCTAGCATGAAGGAGGAAAGTCTCATGGGTCCTATTCTTAGATTTAAAAAAACAGAAGAAAACAAACAAATAAACAACAACAAAACAATCACTTAATGGTTGCTGAGAGGGGGAGAAAAGGTCTTCTTCAATGATGAGCCCTTGATATCTAATTCCAAGTATTCATCCTTAAGCATATATGCATATGAACAACAATAAATGGACTCAACAGGTTGATTGCATATTTATGTATGTGTGTATATGCATATATATCAAAAGTAATAATTAAAGAAGAGGCCATGAAGTTGAGAGGGAATAGTGAGGCAGGAAGAGTTCAATGGGGAGTGTAGGAGGTAAATATGTTAAATACATGATTCATGTAGGTAATTGGCCCCCAAATTAGTACAAAACCTAAAAAAACTTTAGGAGGAAGAATAATGTATAAAAAATATTGCATGTAATTTCTATAAAATGCAATATACAATTTATATGGATTTTTAATGTGTAAAATTTAAATAGACTATTACAATATAAAGCAAATTTCTATTCTATAAGACATCTATCCCGAAAATATTCAATATTAAAACAATTTACATTGCCTCTAAACAATATGTACACACACACATACCCACACATATATATTTCTCATCAGTGTCTAGAAATAAAAATGTAATTATGTGTACTGTGGGTTTTGCAATTCTGTCTTATTCTAACAGTACATTAGCACTGTATAGTATCTTCTACACTAATCTTGTAGCTGGCACTCTTGATTTTTCACATATATTTATTTAGTGGAATGTTCTGTTTAGTCATGTACAGATTCGAAAATGAAAGCTTTCAATTGTTCCTCTTCTCAGTTATACTGACAAGGACTTTTGCTAAGTTTTTAATATGGATTGTGATTTATCAATAATAACATTGTACTATGTTAAATATATTATTTAGTCAGAGAACAATAAATAAAAAATAAAAATAAATAAATGAAATTTACTTACATTTTTACAAAAGTAAAAGTAAAATAGAGCCCAGTGTGATTCTTTGTGAAGCAGATATTCTTCTGAAAGCTTTTCTCTCCTTGACTGCATATCTTCTTTACATAAAGAACACTCCTGGCACTTACTTCCATGATGTCCTTCTCTTTAGTACCATAGGAAGGACAGGAAGTTTGACAATGACAGTTCTTGGCCTTAGGCTATGGCCCACTTCTAGGTGAGCTGAGTGACTTCCTAGAGTAAAATGTAGAAGTAATTCATGCCTTGAGGTGATTCAGGTTTGTCTGCTATAGTTTAGGTGACTGATTCCCCACTCCAATTTCTCATTTAGGCAAGAAGCTTTTGTGAAGGACAATGGCAGCTCCTTCTGGGCATCCTCCCTACAGTAATGCCTTGTCAGTTCTCTTCCCTCCTACAGTAATGCCTTGTCAGTTCTCTTCCCTTTCGGATACTGCAACTACTTAGCCACTTTCCCTCAATGAGTCACTCTTCAAAAATGGCAGCTCTCTGTGACTGATTAGAGTGGTGGAAACTAGGTCACCTTGCTTTCAAGTACTTCTCTGTTTAAGCAAGATGTTTTAGAGAATTAGGCTTTGCTTGCAGAAAATTAAAATCCTTTCTATTATGAGAATCTTCTCTCTGACAGCTCATCAATTAGTGAC
The DNA here is from genome assembly GCF_021556685.1 of Rattus norvegicus. Lineage (NCBI taxonomy): Eukaryota > Metazoa > Chordata > Mammalia > Rodentia > Muridae > Rattus > Rattus norvegicus. The sequence goes on along the minus strand of NC_141547.1, from coordinate 65,749,932 downwards.
ACCTTAGGACCTCAGACAGGTTTAACCAAGCCTTCCATGAAGTGACTGCCTTTACTTTGGTGTTGCCCTATGACCCAGATACTTCTCTTGTTCTCTTTTCCAAATTCTACTCCGTTATTCTTCCCAGATTCTTGACTGAGCATATCTTGATTTTTCACATATTCCTTAAATTTTTTCAGGGGGTCTTATATTAATCCCAAAATCCTCATCTCTGGCACACTCCCTTTATCTTCAACAAACTCTTCCTATGGACCGAATTTTAATTAAGTTATTTCTTTGTCTCTTTGTCCTGAATTTACAAATCTTCAAACTATATAATATGCACCATTCGTTAACCATTGGATATAAGTAAAATTACAAAGGTAGTGTTGTAAGGATAACATGCAGTTCATTCAAAGAATTTTATGTGATGTGAGAAGACATGTGGCATGTTGGTTTATTTCAATGCCAGGGTGATAAAGTGGAGAAATCAGATTCTCTGTCTGATTCTCCAAGAGGCGGCCCCATGTCTTGCACTATGGTTGTCCTCAGAATCACTGCCCTAGAAAAGCTCTTGAAAAATGTGCAATTTCAAGGGAACTGAAGGTCATGACCTTCATGTGGGCATCAGATGAGTGACTTGGGGTCCAGCAGAGAAAGAAAAATGTAAGATGAATGGATCCTTAAAATGTGACAGTTCTAGGGAGTCTCAGGGAATATTGAAAAAAAGTAAGCCTGCCTTTGAAAAGAGCCAGGATTCTTGTGTTCTATAGAAAAGAAGTCAGCATGGCCTGATTTGTTTTCATTATGATTATCACCAACAAATTAATGTAGTAATTTTCCCCTAAGGGCTACCCTAGCCCAGTCCCAGTGTTAGGTACAGAAGAAACACATTGGCAAGAGATAATCTCTGTCCTAAAAGATCTGCCAGGGGGACCCATGCATAAGAATCAGGTCATCGCAAGGAGTCAGGGTTTGCATGGGATGATGAATGTATCCCCAACCCACACAGTGTGAGAGTTGCCTGTAATAACAGCTCACATTTTAGGCTTTTGAAAATTCAGGTCACACAGAGTTTGAAAATAAGAATTCAATTGCAAGCCAGGCCTCTGGCCACAAAGTCCATGCTGAATTGTCCTCACCTGACCATAGAAGAATCCCACAGATAGGATTAATTCCTTAATTGTCTTATGTGACCTAAACATCTAAAAGACAATTATTTTTCTTTTTTATTATTAATATCATCTTCAAATTAGGTCTCCACTTACAAACTCACATTCTGTATGTAGCTGTACACAGACCAATGTTTCTTTGCCACCAAAGAATTCATTTGGATGGAAGGTTATGAATTATTAACAAGATACCAAGTACAGTTTTACTTCATGCATATATATATATATTATACACACACACATATATGTATGTACAGGTGTATATGTGTGTATAAAGGGTGTGTATATTATGTGCCCACACACAATATGTACATATTAACAGGTTCTATGTGGTCTGTAAATTGTATCTTGGGTATTCTGAGCTTTTGGGCTAATATCCAGTTATCAGTGAGTGCATACCATGCGTGTTCTTCTGTGACGGAGTTACATCACTCGGGATGATATTTTTAAGTTCCATTCATTTGCCTAAAAATTTCAGGAAGTCATTGTTCTTTGTAGCTGAGTAGTACACCATTGTGTAAATGTACCACATTTTCTGTATCCATTCCTCAGTTGAAGGACATTTGGATTGTTTCCAGCTTCTGGCTATTATAAATAAGGCTGCTATGAACATAGTGGAGCATGTGTTCTTGTTATATGTTGGAGCATCTTTTGGGTCTATGCCCAGTAGTGGTATAGTTGGGTCCTCAGGTAGTTCAATGCCAAATTTTCTGAGGAACTTCCAGATTGATTTCCAGAGTGGGTGTACTAGTTTGCAGTCCCACCAATAGTGGAGGAATGTTCCTCTTTCTCCATTTCCTCGCCAGCATCTGCTGTCACCTGAGTTTTTGATCTTAGCCATTCTGACTGGTATGAGGTGGAATCTCAGGGTTGTTTTGATTTGCATTTCCCTGATGAAAAAGATGTTGAACATTTCTTTAACTCTTTCTCAGTCATTCTATATTCCTCAGTTGTGAATTCTTTGTTTAGCTCTGTACTCCATTTTTTAATAGGGTGATTTGATTCTCTGGAGTCTAACTTCTTGAGTTCCTTGTATATGTTGGATATTAGTCTTCTATCAGATACCATATGAAGCTCAAGAATAAGGAAGACCAAAGTGTAGATGCTTCAGTCCTTCTTAGGAGGAGTAACAAAATACTCACAGGAGGAAATATGGAGACAAAATATAGATCAGAGGTTGAAGGAAAGGCCATCCAGAGACTGCCACACATGGGGATTTATCCCATATACAGTCATCAAACCCAGACACTATTGTGAATGCCAAGAAGTACACAATGACAGGATCTTGATATAGTTGTCACCTGAGAGGCTCTGCCAGAATCTGACACATACAGATGTGGATGCTTACAGCCAACCATTGGACTGAGAACAAGTTCCCAGTGGAGGAGTTAGAGAAAGGACTGAAGGAGCTGAAGCAGTGTGCACCCCCATAGGAAGAACAACAATATCAACCAACCAGTCTCTCCAGAGCTCACAGGGACCAAACCACCAACCAAAGAGTACACATGGAGAGACAGATGGCTCTAGCCACATATGTAGCAGAGGATGATATTGTTGGACATCAATGGGAGGAGAGATCTAAAGTCCTGTGAAAGCTGGATGCCCAGGGGAATCCCAGGGTTGGGAAGGGGGAGGGAGGGAGTGTGTGGGTGGAAGAGGACCCTCATAGAAGCAGGGAGAGGGGGGATGGGATATAGGGGTTTTCTGGAGGGAAAACCAGAAAGGAGATAACATTTGAAATGTAAATAAAGAAAATATCCAATAAAAGAAAAAAAACAACTTTAATAGAAACAAACAAACAAACAACAACAACAATGACCCAGACTTGTAAACCAAGGCAACCAACAATAAAACTTTTTAGCCAAAATTTGTTTATTATTAAGATCAAAAACCCCTGACCCCTGCAATGTTGAAACCACAGAGAATGTACTATAGACACAAGCCTGCTGGAGATGGAGATTACATTCATTATTCTTACTGAGCATATGATATCTGTCAAACAGGATGAGTAAAATATTTCTACAAGTCATTTATCAAACAAGCAGACTATTAAGACTTCTGAACAATTAACAAAAGGAGTTTGTTTCCATTTTAATAATTGATTGGTTCAATCGTGAATACCCGGAAGAGTAGCTGAGAAAACATTGAACATCTTGGGACACAGAAAAAAATTAAAACAAGTTTGGTACTGCTAAATGCTCAGAGAAACATCAATAACAGTGGTCTCATATAATTTCCTCCTCATGTCATTACTTCAGATTAAGCAATTACTGTAAAGTTATGACATCTTCTAAACTATGAAACATATAGACACTGTGATATTCATAAAAGAACTGCGTCACTGAATTTATGTCACCATTTAATAATCCATAGGCAGCTGAAGAAATACAGAAGGAAAGGTATAGCCAATTAAGATTCTGAAACAAATATGGTGGGGTCAAGTGAACTACCTGAAATCATCTTAGTTGGGATCATGCATTCTCTCCTTTCAACTTAGTATTAAATTTATAACTAATATCCAAGAGAATTACCCTATACTGCACTAGAGATGGTTGTTATTAACTAGGATAAAGTTTAAAAATTTTAATCCCATTTTTCATTTATTGGGAGGCATCACCAAATATTTTATTCACTCATACATTATGGTATACTTCCCATATATTCCTATAGTCTAGATAGATAGATAGATAGATAGATAGATAGATAGATAGATAGATAGATAGATTATATATGTATTGTATAAAATTAGAAAATCATTAAGTGGTGTCAGAAGAAGAAATAGAAGGAAAAGGATAAAGAGAAGGAGAAGAAGGCAGAGAAACTGAAGAAGGGATTTCCAGGCAAAGTCATCAAGTAGGAAATGACACACAACTCACCCAGCTCATCTAGGAAAAAAATTGTGAGTGACTGAGACCAGAAGCTCAGGCAGAAGACAACTTGGGTTTAATACCCAGCTGTACCCATTGCACATGGAACCTGGGAACCTCATCTCAACTCCTTGTGCCTTAGTTTCCTGGAAAATGGCAATAAAATTTGAAAGTAGAGATGATGTTATTACAAGCACTTGGGAGAGTGAAGGGTACTGGATGCAGGTCAAGTATTGTAAGCTCAGTCTTTTCTATCTGAACTCCAGTTATTTATGAATAATGCCTAGGCCATAACCTTGGAATTGCACTGTACTTAGCTCATAATTTATATAATCTGTTCATTAATTCTATGGGTGCTACATGGCTCCTCAGTTTTATATGTCTGTCTCCTCAGAAGTCTGGGTAGCAAATCTTCCCACCTCTCCCTATATCCCAGAGTGCCTCTCTCTATACCAGAACTCCCACCTTCTATTTCCCACCTTTTGCTAGTAGAACATCAGCTTTTAATTGTCAGATGATGGTTCCACACAGTACACAAGAGAGTCTCTATACAGATACACTGTGAGACCTTCTTATTATCTGTCATTAGTGGAGTAATTTCTTTTCCATTGACTTTCAACTTAAAAGTTTCCTAATTTCATAAATCACCACTAGAACCTAAGTCTAAGGAAAGACAAAGTGTATTTATTTCAGACTGAGCAGTCTTAACCAAGAGATGAGAAGAACCGTGTAAGGGAATACAGTCGGACAGACAGGTAGTAGCAGGTTCCCATGTATTAAAAGATGTTATCTGAGGAGAGGGTCAAGGAAACTGTGCTTGATCTGAGTGAGTCCATTTATTACTCTGTCTAGTATCTACGGGATTGCTCTATGGTAGGTTGAAACAGTTCAGAAAATGTAGGTGATGAAGACAAGAAAGACTATTTGTTCTGCTTTCAGCCACACAGCAAGCATTTACCCCAATTCTCCCTGGGTTTAAGTGAACAGATTTCAGGAGCCAAGGCTGCAATATGAAAGGCATCCAATTTGCATACTCTACCAGAAACCTCAAAGAGGAGCTCATGGGAATGGGGGTGGACCTTGAAGGAAAGCAGGTGGCCAAAACAATAGGAAAGAGGTGTTCAAGGGAAGGAGAAAAGGGAAAAGACCCAGCAGGGCAAGGACAGGGCAGGGGGCAAGAAGAGTGGGGGGTGATGGTCTATCAATCAAATCAACGTGTAAAAGTGCTGTAAGCAAAGTTCTGACTTTGTAAGCTAATCACAAAGCAAACGAACCATCAACTGCGCATGCGCTGTGTGTTACTGAAGGTTTAGTCCTGGCTTTAGTGTGCAACATGGTCCTGTTTTCTATGGCAAACATTCAAATAGACATGAACATAAATACTCTTAAAACCAGAAACGCATTTTGGTTATCATTATCATGTTCAACTAAGAAAAAAGGACTCTTTATTTCCTGTATGAATAACCATGACAACAAATGTAAGATGAAAGACTAGATTAATGCAATTCTCTGTGTCCCAGAGGACCTGGTGAATTAGTCACCCATTGTCTCTTCTACCAACAATGTTCCAGAAATCAAGGATATCTTTATTACACACACACACACACTCATATTCCTGCACACACATGCAAACATCCTCCAAGTATATTACTAGTTTGTTTTTGGACTGGTGGGAAAAGATCTATTTTGCTAACATCTCTCCGCTGGTTTTTCAAAAACATATTGCTTTTCAGAGACTTTATTTATATATCTCTGTTTTGTTTCCTTTCATGCTCCGTGGAACCCTACATTTATTTATACAAGATATATTTTTAGCAGCTGTTGCCCACTGTTGAGAGCTACACATAACAATTTAAACAAAGTGAAAGGATACATTTAATGGCATTTTAAAACTGCTATGTCTTGATTTTTTAATCTTCTAACACAGTGAAATAAAAATATCAATTGCATCCCTTTCATATAGTAAACCAGCATTTAATAGCAAATAAGAGCATTAAAAACCTCTAGTATTTGCACAAACTTATAATGAAACATTGACCTTGGGCCATAATGAGCTCCTAGTATAATGTTGTACATCAATCTTGTCCATCTCCCGCAGTAAGGAAATCTCATTTCCAGGTATCTTCTCGTGGAGTCATAAATCTCTGTGGCACTTCAAACAATCACTCTGCTTTCAGGTATACGCGTGCTCAAGCCATCAGGGTGCACTTTCCTAATCAAGTTAGAGACCCTAATAACCAATAGGATTTCCAAAATACCTGAGATTTTGTGAGTCACTTTAATATAAAAAATAACTGGGAAAACACAAGGGTATTGGATTTTCACATCTTCCTAGATCCCTGAGTTTTCAAAGTGTCTATAAGCAGATCACTTTGACTTGCTTAGGCCTTAAGACAGCAACAGATGACCCAAGTGAAGATGTTATAGATTGCCACAGTTCTTCTGGACATCTCTTGTGTCCCAGATGTTTCCTTGACAACAAGCTTCTGTTGGTCCAGTGAGAGATGAGGGATTAACTACATGGTATAAAACGAAACCATTCCTAGGTATCCTTCTTGGAGTATTCAGCCCCTTTAAGTCCATGGCTACCTATAGACCACTAATCATGTCCAACTACTAAGAAGCAGGCTTTGTTCAGCCCTGCAGAATGTGAGAGATAATAGTTGAATCCACTCAGCTGGTATCATCTTTTTCTTCAAAGGGTGGGACTGAAAGAAGTATCGATGGTGCCATAGATGTTGTAAACAAATGGCTTTCCTCACTTGATGTCTTCTGGTGTGGACACAGGTGGAAAAAGACTATCCTCTCTTGGTTGCAGAGGACGGGAGGTGGGAGAGTGCTGAACACTCGAAATTTGATCAAGCTCCACTGAATATATGAACAACACAAAATAGAACTGCTTTCTCCTTTTTTGGGAATGGGGAGTGAACGTGGGGAAAGGGGCAGACATGAAAAGACTGGGAGGTGTGAATGGGGTGCATGATGTGAGATTCCCAAATAATCAATTTTTAAAAATATTTAAAGCTTTAAGAAACATGTAAGAACTCTTTAACCTTCACTAGCAGAATTTTACAGGACTTAAAAGTCTATGTTATTGATTCTTATCAAAATTGCTATCACTAACTTGAGCATAATTTAATGTGAAGCTGCAGAGCAAAATTCAACACACCCAAGTCCAGAGCTATGGAAGGCAGCATTCGGGAAAACAGAGGAGGGTGAGGGAAAAGTGGCTTGGACTGAGTACTTTCTCTTGGTAGAACATTTTTTAGCTAATTAGATTTCCTTTGCACTTGAATTCATCTTACAGTTTTTTTCCCCATCTTTATTAAATTGGGTATTTCTTATTTACATTTCAAATGTTATTCCCTTTCCTGGTTTCCAGGCCAACATCCCCTTAAACCCTCCCCCTCCCCTTCTATATGGGTGTTCCCCTCCCCATCCTCCCCCCATTACTGCCCTCCCCTCAAGAATCCCATTCACTGGGGGGTCCAGCCTTAGCAGGACCAAGGGCTTCCCCTTCCACTGGTGCTCTTACTAGGCTATTCATTGCTACCTATGAGGTCAGAGTCCAGGGTCAGTCCATGTATAGTCTTTGGGTAGTGGCTTAGTCTCTGGAAGCTCTGGTTGGTTGGCATTGTTGTTCATATGGGGTCTCAAGCCCCTTCAGTCCTTTCTCTGATTCCTTCAACGGGGGTCCCGTTCTCAGTTCAGTGGTCTGCTGCTGGCATTTGCCTATGTATTTGACGTATTCTGGTTGTGTCTCTCAGGAGAGATCTACATCTGTTTCCTGTCGGCCTGCACTTCTTTGCTTCATCCATCTTATCTAGTTTGGTGGCTGTATATGTATGGGCCACATGTGGGGCAGGCTCTGAATGGGCATTCCTTCTGCCTCTGTTCTAAACTTTGCCTCCCTATCCCCTCCTAAGTGTACTCTTGTTCCCCTTTTAAAGAAGGAATGAAGCATTCTCATTCTGGTCATCCTTCTTGAGTTTTCTATGCATCTAGGGTAATTCAAGCATTTGGGCTAATAGCCACTTATCAATGAGTGCATACCATGTGTGTTTTTCTGTGATTGGATTACCTCACTCAGGATGATATTTTCCAGTCCCATCCATTTGCCTATGAATTTCATAAAGTCATTGTCTGCATCCCACCAACAGTGGAGGAGTGTTCCTCTTTCTCCACATCCTTGGTTTTAATCAGTCTTTATTCCTCTGGTTCTACCAAGGTCCTATGCACTCCACTGATGTTTATTAAAATGAAGAACGAAGAAACCCTTAGGAAGACGTGGTGCCCTTTCTTTTGTGTTCAGCACGTACTGTTTTAAATGTTTTACCTATTCATGTAAATACTGCAACTTGTACTTGCCACATATATAAGGAGAGGTGGCTTCTGTGTGTGTTACAGATTCAAGCTTTGAACAACAGAAGAAGTTCATGGCACAGAAAGCACAGAAGAGAGATAAGCAGAGGAATGAAGCACGTCCTTGATCTGCCCTGGGGGTTAAAGGTCAAAAGCTGTGACCGTAACAGACAAAGAGAGAGTTACATGTGTCTGCTTTTCTTTGCTTGGTAAACATAATGAATTCAACTTCCAGAAGCAACTTCACACTCTTCCCAGCAGAGTAAAAATATCCCCTTTCTAACAACTGAAAATGCCACACTGTTATAATTTAAATGTATGTATTTATAATAGCGCTTAGCTGTACTCTATACTTCATGTCATATAATGAAACTAGTTTCAATGCCAAGGAAGTAATTATGGGCACAGCAAGAACTTAGATATCATTTCATTTTCGTTGACTGTTTATTTTTGCAGAGCTCTTTTTTTCCTCATTTCTGTCGTACGCCATCATTACTCTGAGGCATGTATAATTCAACTAATTGTCTAGAGACAAAAGGCAAAATCTTAGCTAGCAGCTTGTCCCAAGAGCCACTTCTAGAGCCTGCAACTTGTCACATGGTCAGCCATCACTCACTTGGACTCTGCCTCTGCCTTTTATGTTCCATGTGCCCGAGGAATGTAACAGAACAGAGAAATCCCTTGCCTTGGAGAGAGGGTATTTTTATTTTATATCTTTAAAACAACTAATCTGCAGATGGTGAGAGTTACAAGAGGAATATTAAAGGCATATAAAGGGAGAGAGAAGAAAGGAGGCCATAGTTACAGCAGGAGTACTAGAACTGTTGACACTAAGACAGAGCGAAGACGGATGGACAGAGTCTGGTACATACCCATGGAAAGTGCATTCTTAAAAGGAAAAAAAGAGGGAAAGTTCTCAGACTTATTTTCTTTATTATAAATTATAGTATTACCACCAAATGAAAACAAAAGGTAGTGTATATTTATAAAAAAAAGGTAAACAGTACTGCTACATAATTTTGCTGGTCAAACATCATTCAGCATGCTTAGAACATTCAATTAAATCCTTCAGATCATACTGTAGAAATCTATATTGGTGAATTGGAATGAATCGAGAAGGAAGACTCCCAGATAATAAAAGGCCCTGGTGATGATGTCACAGAAACTTGCCAAAAATCCCATGGTTTAATTGAGGAAAATCACAACCAGATTCAGACATGAGAGGGTTGTCTTTGTCATTGTGACCTTCCTGTTTGACTTTTGAGAGTCAAACCTGACATCACACAGCAGAATTTACCCAGACACAAGAAAGTAGTTCAATCATAGCATTTGTGAAAATGAATCTTGGTAATGAGTCCTAGGCCAAAAGCTGTGCAGAGGCTGAGGGACAACTGTCACAGGATGCTGTAGAATCTTCATTGTCACTGGTCCAGATTTTCACTGTAGATAAGGAAAGCTTGTCAAAATCACCTCTCCTAAATATCTGTACCACATGGTTGTGGAATTCAGGGGACAGCACAGATACATCACTGGAAGTCATACTGAATGGATACCTGAATCAATAGAACCCTGGAACCTCAGACTGGAACAGGCCTGATCCTTAGACGAGGCCACTCGTGGCTGAGGGTGGGAGTGGCAGCTGCCCTCTCAGCAGGTGTGAAGTGTGGAGATAGAGGCATGTGGCATCTAATTCAGGAGCAGACTGGGGGCTTTGACAAGTGCTTAAGTGAGCACATGATGGTTCTATTTTGATAGGTGTTAATCAAAGCTATTGTCACAGAGGCAGTCTCTTGCTACAATCTGTTCTTTGATAAATGTGCAAAACACATCACGGGCACCTTCTTTCTAGGACTAACATCGCTGAGACTAGGAAGTAGGAAAAAAAGGTATGAGAGCGATTTAGCAAACATCTTTCAAAATCACACCTAGATACTCTAAAATGAACGGCTATTAACTGTGATTTTCATAGTAATCCGGAGGGCTTATGTCCTTATACACAAGAGTTTCCCTTTGTCCTTTCCTGACCTATAGTCAAGCGATTGCATGCCCATCATTTATATTACTATTGCCTGGAGCCCAATATAAAGTAGATTCTTTTTAAAAAGGCTTCTGGATGGAGGGAAATAAAGAAAGATCGTGGAAGCTCCCGCCCGACCATCCATCATCTCAACAGGGCAGTAACTCAGAACATTTTGAAAGGTAGCATTTACTTCAATGTATTTGTTCAGATTTTACTTGTATTTGCAGAATTTTTATTCTTGAATGCTCTATTTGAAGAGAGCCAAACAGGTGGTGAGATTGGCAGGCATAATATAATCTATTTCTTTAAACAGAGTAAATTTGAAGTGAAGAGCGTGGAATCCCTCCGTACTTTCTAAGGTGGAATAAGGAAGCCCATAAAGCACACTCCAGTACAGTTTTAATCTCCTCACAGACACGACCGTGGGGCAGCTCTCTTCGTCCTCTGCCTGAAATATTACAAGTCCCCCTTAAAATATCTCATTTCTAGTCCTTTTCCCTATTAAATTCCACAGGATCAGAGCTTATGAGTAAAACTTCGTGCTCTGGCTCCAGAGGTGACATTCACATAGCTTAGTAAAACCTAAGCTATTAAATCTTTCTAAAGTCTCAAACTACAAAAAATGGGATAATTCTAGAAACTGCAATTTCTGTGAGGAGCCCTGGCACTGATGTCAGAAACAGTCCAGGGCTGGTCACTGTGGCATCCCTCCTCTTGAGTGTGTGAGAGGCCACTGGGAGCATGTCCTTGGAAGAAATACTTAGACCCCAGGCATTGCATGTTTGCTCTCTTGTTTTCTGGCCACCATGAGGTACACAGTGTCCCACTATGTTGTTACCAGTCTGTGTCACTGGGAAAAGGGGGCCTGGGCTAAAACCTTAAAAGCTGTGAATCAAAGCAGAGATTTCTTCTTTTTAAGTTGATTTTCTCAAGGACTTTTTCGAGATGTTAAAACGTTGCCTAATGCACTTGCCTACATCTAAGTATGAATGTGAACTTCAGCCTCATGATTTGAGCTGTAATGCCACTCCCACTTCAGCTCGTTCTTTCATCTCGCCATCAAACACATTCTGCGATCGTAGACAGCTCTCCTTACTTTCCTGCTGAACTTGCAGACTTGATTTTTTTCCTCCTGATAGCTTGCTCGTAGGACATCTTCATTCTGTCTTTTATTCTAGTGAGTATCTGTTCATCCATCCCCTAGCAATGCAAATGCCTTGGCATCCTAGTGCCTCCCAATTGTGCCAATGACTTATTTACATGTGTGTTACCTCCGCGGACTGTAAGCTGCCCCGGCAGTCACAGATCTTGTTTCCCTCTGTCTCCTCAGTGCTTAGCTCATTTCCCAGAACTAATAGGCTTACCGAATAAATTTGAAGATTATTCCAACAGAATGAGCTACAGAGCACAGAGGGGCATCACAAATCCTAGAATCTGTTTAGCCTTCAGGGCTGACTATTTTTTGTAATCTATTTTATTAATATTTGTACTTACTGAACAAAATAATGGGTTCCATCATGGTGTTTTCATCCATATATGTGTCATTAAACTTTTCCCTTCTTCCCTTATCCTTCTTCCATTTACTTACCTAGTTCTTCCACATTTCTTTCTGATCTGCTTCTTTCCATTTCTAAATAATGCTGCTTCTGCTTTCATTGTGACATAGACACATGCCATACATATATATATATATATATTAAGTATATATATATATATATGTATGTGTATATATATATATGGTCTGGATATGTGTATAGCATATGTATATATATGGTATGTGTATAGCATATATATATATATATATATCATTTATATAAGGAAAAGTATATTTAAATCTACATGCTGCATATATAGGAAATGATATTTTAAAAGGGATATGCTAATGTACATGGTGTGTTTTTAGCTTTCGCATGTTACTCGATAGTGACATCTAAGGCTATAAATAAGACCGCCTAGATGAACTAATATATCTTGAATGGGCCAATGAATGAATAGATGGATGGATGGCAGGCTTACAAATGCTGTTATTTGTTTCTTTGTTTTTTTTTTTTTTTATTAACTTGAGTATTTCTTATATACATTTCAAGTGTTATTCCCTTTCCCGGTTTCCGGGCAAACATCCCCCTCCCCCCTCCCCTTCCTTATGGGTGTCCCCCCTCCCAACCCTCCCCCCATTGCTGCCCTCCCCCCATAGTCTAGTTCACTGGGGGTTCAGTCTTAGCAGGACCCAGGGCTTACCCTTCCACTGGTGCTCTTACTAGGATATTCATTGCTACCTATGGGGTCAGAGTCCAGGGTCAGTCCATGTATAGTATTTAGGTAGTGGCTTAGTCCCTGGAAGCTCTGGTTGCTTGACATTGTTGTACTTTTGGGGTCTCGAGCCCCTTCAAGCTCTTCCAGTTCTTTCTCTGATTCCTTCAACGGGGGTCCTATTCTCAGTTCAGCGGTTTGCTGCTGGCATTCGCCACTGTATTTGCTGTATTCTGGCTGTGTCTCTCAGGAGCGATCTACATCCGGCTCCTGTCGGTCTGCACTTCTTTGCTTCATCCATCTTGTCCAATTGGGTGGCTGTATATGTATGGGCCACATGTGGGGCAGGCTCTGAATGGGTGTTCCTTCAGTCTCTGTTTTAATCTTTGCCTCTCCCTTCCCTGCCAAGGGTATTCTTTTTCCTCATTTAAAGAAGGAGTGAAGCATTCACATTTTGATCATACATCTTGAGTTTCGTTTGTTCTAGGGATCTAGGGTAATTCAAGCATTTGGGCTAATAGCCACTTATCAATGAGTGCATACCATGTATGTCTTTCTGTGATTGGGTTAGCTCACTCAGGATGATATTTTCCAGTTCCAACCATTTGCCTACGAATTACATAAACTCGTTGTTTTTGATAGCTGAGTAATATTCCATTGTGTAGATGTACCACATTTTCTGTATCCATTCCTCTGTTGAAGGGCATCTGGGTTCTTTCCATTTTCTGGCTATTATAAATAAGGCTGCGATGAACATAGTGGAGCACGTGTCTCTTTTATATGTTGAGGCATCTTTTGGGTATATGCCCAAGAGACGTATAGCTGGATCCTCAGGCAGTTCAATGTCCAATTTTCTGAGGAACCTCCAGACTGATTTCCAGAATGGTTTTACCAGTCTGCAATCCCACCAACAATGGAGGAGTGTTCCTCTTTCTCCACATCCTCGCCAGCATCTGCTGTCACCTGAGTTTTTGATCTTAGCCATTCTCACTGGTGTGAGGTGAAATCTCAGGGTTGTTTTGATTTGCATTTCCCTTATGACTAAAGATGTTGAACATTTCTTTAGGTGTTTCTCAGCCATTCGGCATTCCTCAGCTGTGAATTCTTTGTTTAGCTCTGAACCCCATTTTTTAATAGGGTTATTTGTTTCCCTGCGGTCTAACTTCTTGAGTTCTTTGTATATTTTGGATATAAGGCCTCTATCTGTTGTAGGATTGGTAAAGATCTTTTCCCAATCTGTTGGTTGCCGTTTTGTCCTAACCACAGTGTCCTTTGCCTTACAGAAGCTTTGCAGTTTTATGAGATCCCATTTGTCGATTCTTGATCTTAGAGCATAAGCCATTGGTGTTTTGTTCAGGAAATTTTTTCCAGTGCCCATGTGTTCCAGATGCTTCCCTAGTTTTTCTTCTATTAGTTTGAGTGTGTCTGGTTTGATGTGGAGGTCCTTGATCCACTTGGACTTAAGCTTTGTACAGGGTGATAAGCATGGATCGATCTGCATTCTTCTACATGTTGCCCTCCAGTTGAACCAGCACCATTTGCTGAAAATGCTATCTTTTTTCCATTGGATGGTTTTGGCACCTTTGTCAAAAATCAAGTGACCATAGGTGTGTGGGTTCATTTCTGGGTCTTCAATTCTATTCCATTGGTCTATCTGTCTGTCTCTGTACCAATACCATGCAGTTTTTATCACTATTGCTCTGTAATACTGCTTGAGTTCAGGGATAGTGATTCCCCCTGAAGTCCTTTTATTGTTGAGGATAGCTTTAGCTATCCTGGGTTTTTTGTTATTCCAGATGAATTTGCAAATTGTTCTGTCTAACTCTTTGAAGAATTGGATTGGTATTTTGATGGGGATTGCATTGAATCTGTAGATTGCTTTTGGTAAAATGGCCATTTTTACTAAATTAATCCTGCCAATCCATGAGCATTGGAGATCTTTCCATCTTCTGAGGTCTTCTTCAATTTCTTTCCTCAGTGTCTTGAAGTTCTTATTGTACAGATCTTTTACTTGCTTGGTTAAAGTCACACCGAGGTACTTTATATTATTTGGGTCTATTATGAAGGGTGTCGTTTCCCTAATTTCTTTCTCGGCTTGTTTCTCTTTTGTATAGAGGAAGGCAACTGATTTATTTGAGTTAATTTTATACCCAGCCACTTTGCTGAAGTTGTTTATCAGCTTTAGTAGTTCTCTGGTGGAACTTTTGGGATCACTTAAATATACTATCATGTCATCTGCAAATAGTGATATTTTGACTTCTTCTTTTCCGATCTCTATCCCCTTGATCTCCTTTTGTTGTCTGATTGCTCTGGCTAGAACTTCAAGAACTATATTGAATAAGTAGGGAGAGAGTGGGCAGCCTTGTCTAGTCCCTGATTTTAGTGGGATTGCTTCAAGTTTCTCTCCATTTAGTTTAATGTTAGCAACTGGTTTGCTGTATATGGCTTTTACTATGTTTAGGTATGGGGCCTTGAATTCCTATTCTTTCCAGGACTTTTATCATGAAGGGGTGTTGAATTTTGTCAAAGGCTTTCTCAGCATCTAATGAAATAATCATGTGGCTCTGTTCTTTCAGTTTGTTTATATAATGGATCACGTTGATGGTTTTCCGTATATTAAACCATCCCTGCATGCCTGGGATGAAGCCTACTTGATCATGGTGGATGATTGTTTTGATGTGCTCTTGAATTCGGTTTGCCAGAATTTTATTGAGTATTTTTGCATCGATATTCATAAGGGAAATTGGTCTGAAGTTCTCTTTCTTTGTTGTGTCTTTGTGTGGTTTAGGTATAAGAGTAATTGTGGCTTTGTAGAAGGAATTCGGTAGTGCTCCATCTGTTTCAATTTTGTGGAATAGTTTGGATAATATTGGTATGAGGTCTTCTTTGAAGGTTTGATAGAATTCTGCACTAAACCCGTCTGGACCTGGGCTCTTTTTGGTTGGGAGACCTTTAATGACTGCTTCTATTTCCTTAGGAGTTATGGGGTTGTTTAACTGGTTTATCTGTTCCTGATTTAACTTCGGTACCTGGTATCTGTCTAGGAAATTGTCCATTTCCTGAAGATTTTCAAGTTTTGTTGAATATAGGTTTTTATAGTAAGATCTGATGATTTTTTGAATTTCCTCTGAATCTGTAGTTATGTCTCCCTTTTCATTTCTGATTTTGTTAATTTGGACGCACTCTCTGTGTCCTCTCGTTAGTCTGGCTAAGGGTTTATCTATCTTGTTGATTTTCTCAAAGAACCAACTTTTGGTTCTGTTGATTCTTTTTTTTTTTGGGGGGGGGGAGGAAAGGGTTTATTCAGCTTACACATTCACATTGCTGTTCATCACCAAAGAAAGTCAGGAACTCACACAGGACAGGAAGCAGGAACTGGTGAGATTGTTACTTACTGGCTTGCTTTCTTATAGAACCCAAGACTACCAGCCACCACAATGGGCTGGGTCCTCCTCGCTTGATCACTAGTTGAGAAAATGCCTTACAGCTGGGTCTCATGGAGACATTTCTGCAACCTAGACTCCTTTTTCTGTGATAACTCCAGCTTGTGTCAAGTTGACACACAAAACTAGACAGTACAATATATATATATATATATATATATATATATATATATATTTGCAAACCTTTAGTGGCCATCTTTTTTCACTATTCTAAAAATTTGCATAATTACATATGAGTTATGTATTAAAGTATTCCTGTGTTAGTGAGATTAGCCCCTTTGTGCTATGAGATAACGGTACTTTTCCTCAGACTGTCATTTTTTTTTTACTATTATTTTTTTTTATTAACTTGAGTATTTCTTATATACATTTCAAGTGTTATTCCCTTTCCCGGTTTCCGGGCAAACATCCCCCTCCCCCCTCCCCTTCCTTATGGGTGTCGCCCTCCCAACCCTCCCCCCATTGCCGCCCTTAAGGTTCTGTTGATTCTTTCTATGGTCCTTTTTGTTTCTACTTGGTTGATTTCAGCTCTGAGTTTGATTATTTCCTGCCTTCTACTCCTCCTGGGTGTATTTGCTTCTTTTTGTTCTAGGGCTTTTAGGTGTGCTGTCAAGCTGCTGACATATGCTCTTTCCTGTTTCTTTCTGCAGGCACTCAGCGCTATGAGTTTTCCTCTTAGCACAGCTTTCATTGTGTCCCATAAGTTTGGGTATGTTGTATCTTCATTTTCATTAAATTCTAAAAAGTTTTTAATTTCTTTCTTTATTTCTTCCTTGACCAGGTTATCATTGAGTAGAACATTGTTCAATTTCCACGGATATGTGGGCATTCTTCCCTTATTGTTATTGAAGACCAGTTTTAGGCCGTAGTGGTCCGATAGCACGCATGGGATTATTTCTATCTTTCTGTACCTGTTGAGGCCCGTTTTTTGACCAATTATATGGTCAATTTTGGAGAAAGTACCATGAGGAGCTGAGAAGAAGGTATATCCTTTTGCTTTAGGATAGAATGTTCTATAAATATCCGTTAAGTCCATTTGGCTCATGACTTCTCTTAGTCTGTTGACATCACTGTTTAATTTCTGTTTCCATGATCTGTCCATTGATGAGAGTGGTGTGTTGAAATCTCCCACTATTATTGTGTGAGGTGCAATGTGTGCTTTGAGCTTTAGTAAGGTTTCTTTTACGTATGTAGGTGCCCTTGTATTTGGGGCATAGATATTTAGGATTGAGAGTTCATCTTGGTGGATTTTTCCTTTGATGAATGTGAAGTGTCCTTCCTTATCTTTTTTGATGACTTTTAGGTGGAAATTGATTTTATTTGATATTAGAATGGCTACTCCAGCTTGCTTCTTCTGACCATTTGCTTGGAAAGTTGTTTTCCAGCCTTTCACTCTGAGGTAGTGTCTGTCTTTGTCTCTGAGGTGTGTTTCCTGTAGGCAGCAGAATGCAGGGTCCTCGTTGTGTATCCAGTTTGTTAATCTATGTCTTTTTATTCGGGAGTTGAGGCCATTGATATTGAGAGATATTAAGGAATAGTGATTATTGCTTCCCGTTATTTTCATATTTGGATGTGAGGTTATGTTTGTGTGCTTTCATTCTCTTTGTTTTGTTGCCAAGATGATTAGTTTCTTGCTTCTTCTAGGGTATAGCTTGCCTCCTTATGTTGGGCTTTACCATTTATTATCCTTTGTAGTGCTGGATTTGTAGAAAGATATTGTGTAAATTTGGTTTTGTCATGGAATATCTTGGTTTCTCCATCAATGTTAATTGAGCGTTTTTCTGGATACAGTAACCTGGGCTGGCATTTGTGTTCTCTTAGGTTCTGTATAACATCAGTCCAGGATCTTCTGGCCTTCATAGTTTCTGGCGAGAAGTCTGGTGTGATTCTGATAGGTCTCCCTTTATATGTTACTTGACGTTTTTCCCTTACTGCTTTTAATATTCTTTCTTTATTTTGTGTGTTTGGTGTTTTGACAATTATGTGACGGGAGGTGTTTCTTTTCTGGTCCAATCTATTTGGAGTTCTCTAGGCTTCTTGTATGTCTATGGGTATCTCTTTTTTTAGGTTAGGGAAGTTTTCTTCTATGATTTTGTTGAAGATATTTACTGGTCCTTTGAGCTGGGAGTCTTCACTCTCTTCTATACCTATTATCCTTAGGTTTGATCTTCTCATTGAGTCCTGGATTTCCTGTATGTTTTGGACCAGTAGCTTTTTCCGCTTTACATTATCTTTGACAGTTGAGTCAATGATTTCTATGGAATCTTCTGCTCCTGAGATTCTCTCTTCCATCTCTTGTATTCTGTTGGTGAAGCTTGTATCTACAGCTCCTTGTCTCTTTTGGTTTTCTATATCCAGGGTTGTTTCCATGTGTTCTTTCTTGATTGCTTCTATTTCCATTTTTAATTCCTTCAACTGTTTGATTGTGTTTTCCTGGAATTCTTTCAGGGATTTTTGTGTCTCCTCTCTATGGGCTTCTACTTGTTTATTTATGTTTTCCTGGAATTCTTTCAGGGATTTTTGTGTCTCCTCTCTATGGGCTTCTACTTGTTTATTTATGTTTTCCTGGAATTCTTTCAGGGATTTTTGCGATTCCTCTCTGTAGGCTTCTACTTGTTCTCTAAGGGAGTTCTTCACGTCTTTCTTGAAGTCCTCCAGCATCATGATCAAAAATGATTTTGGAACTAGATCTTGCTTTTCTGGTGTGTTTGGATATTCCATGTTTGTTTTGGTGGGAGAATTGGGCTCCGATGGTGCCATGTAGTCTTGGTTTCTGTTGCTTGGGTTCCTGCGCTTGCCTCTCGCCATCAGATTATGTCTAGTGTTACTTTGTTCTGCTATTTCTGACAGTGGCTAGACTGTCCTATAAGCCTGTGTGTCAGGAGTGCTGTAGACCTGTTTTCCTCTCTTTCAGTCAGTTATGGGGACAGAGTGTTCTGCTTTCCGGCGTGTGGTTTTTCCTCTCTACAGGTCTTCAGCTGTTCCTGTGGGCCTGTGTCTTGAGTTCACCAGGCAGCTTTCTTGCAGCAGAAAAGTTGGTCTTACCTGTGGTCCCGGGGCTCAAGTTCGCTCGTGGGGTGCTGCCCACGGGCTCTCTGCAGCGGCAGCAACCAGGATGACCTGTGCCGCCGTTTCCGGGAGCTTCAGTGCACCAGGGTTCCAGATGGTCTTTGGCTTTTTCCTCTGGCGTCCAAGATGTGTGTGCAGAGAGCAGTCTCTTCTGGTTTCCCAGGCTTGTCTGCCTCTCTGAAGGTTCAGCTCTCCCTCCCACGGGATTTGGGTGCAGAGAACTGTTTATCCGGTCTGTTTCCTTCTGGTTCTGGTGGTGTCTCAGGCACAGGGGTCCTGCCGCTCCTGGGCCCTCCCCCACGGGAGCCCAGAGGCCTTATACAGTTTCCTCTTGGGCCAGGGATGTGGGCAGGGGTGAGCAGTGTTGGTGGTCTCTTCTGCTCTGCAGCCTCAGGAGTGCCCATCTGACCAGGCGGTTGGGTCTCTCTCTCACAGGGTCTGGGGGCAGAGAGCTGCTGCCCAAATGCTGTTATTTGTATGCCATTCTTTCCATTTAAGCTCCCATGAGGGTTAGGAAATCCTCATGTATCTAACAAGAATATCTAGTATATTCGGTGGGTGCTTAGCACATGCTTACTAGAATGAACAAAAGAATGCATCATGCATTTCAGGATTAGAGAACAGAGAAAAGGCATCGACATTCCAAGGGGAATGTGAAGATTACAGATGGCTGTTCAGACCCAGCTCTGCTGACGATAGCTGTTGGGTTTGGCACCTGTGGTAGGGCTGAGTAAGCTTATTTTTTTGGCATTGTGACCATGAATGCTGGCTGCACTTATGAGTAATGTTCAGCAGACCTGCACTGTGATCATTCTGGTCACAGACAATTCTGTTCCTCAGCACATATCCACAAGTATATTTCATTACTACCCACTAACACATTAGAGGAACAGTCCCTGCTTTGTTCTTGATCAACCTGCTTCCATTGCCGTATATACATATACATACACCTTCAATACACATATACATATAATATAATATATAACAATATATAACATAATATATAATATACATATAATATACTCAGAATATACATAAATATAAATGTACACATGCACATACACATACACGTGCAAATGCACATGCATATGCATATACTACATATGCACATGCACATACACATACACATGCACCTACATATCATCACACTAATGGCCAAACAGTGGTTTGAGTTTCATTTTTATAATTCTGGTGGATTGATAGCAGGGGCTAGCAGTGTGTTGAGAAAGATTTGGAGGCTACATTTAAGTTCAGAGCTAAAGTTGACCACTACTCATTATGAGAAAAGATGTGCTACATAGGCTATGAAATCTTTGGACTGACAAGTTCAGAGAAAATTACTAGTAGAAATAATTAACAAAATAACTGTTAGTCATTTTTACTTATAATAAATGGGTTATTTGTTCAAACTATATATATATATATATATATATATATATATATATATATATATATATATATATTTCTAAATAGGTCTACTATTTCTAAATAGGTCCACTATTTCTAAATAGGTCCACTTCCAAATAATCTTTCTTTTTCACTATCTCTGGTGGGTGGTGGACTAGACAAGAAGTTGAACCCTGATTAAAGTAGGTTATATAATGTAGTTATATAATGAAGAATAAGGAGAAATTACTATTTCATATGTATATATCTGAAATTGTTCTAGGAGTTACAAAATAAATGAATATATATATATATATATATATATATATATATATATAATCATATATGACTTTCTTTGGAAAGTCAGTTAAATCAAATGATGTTTTGCTGGGGCACATGGTGAAAGGATGTTTTGCCAAGGCAGACATGTGAAAGAATGTTCTGCTGTAGCAGACACAGGTGAAAGGATGTTTTGTTATAGCAAATACCTGAAAGGACACATGATGTTTGGAGGGAATATAAATATGACACCACAGACAGTGGGAGCTCAGGCATTACTTTGCCTTGCTCTGCCTCATTCGTCTTTACCGACACCAACAATGTATTGATTTGCCTTACATTGCATTGCTGAGTTTTGCCTGTGATGACTTCATAGAGAGAAACTGTACAAAGAACTCATGAGGTTCTTGTGGCTTCTTGCCACTTTTGCAGACTTGGAGAGTTGGCGAGCCTCAAGATTCCTTCTGGATTGAACTGCCCTTGCTGGTCCATATGTGGTGTCTGTCAAATAGACTGGTTTGCAGTTGCCGATTCATGTGTGGTGCCTGCCAAGTTTTCTGGTGTGCAGCTGCTAATTTCTTTTTGGTGTTTGTTATTGGACTGGACTAAGAATAACAAAGATTGGAAGATCCCAAAGAACTATTTCTAAACAGGTCCACTTCCTAATAACCTTTCTTTTCTATTATCTCTGGTGGGTGGTGGGCTAGACAAGAGGTTGAACCCTGATTAAAGTAGGTTGAGAGAAATATATGCTAACATTGTATCATGTAGTTACATAATGAAGAATAAGGAGAAATTACTATTTCATATGTATGTATCTGAAATTGTTCTAGGGGCTATAAATAAATGATTTTATTCATACTCAGCTAAGAGAAAATGGGATTAAAGACAAACTGGAAATCTGACCTTGGTAAAACAGTTCTAAGTAAACAATAGTTAACGTTTATTCAGTTTATTCAACAGATAACTATGTCCCTTCCACTACACCCTACCGTATTAGAGCACACACATATATGTACACATGTATACATACAGACATGCATGCACCAAACTTACATAAAAGAACAGGTATGCACACGCAGCACACACCATTATAAATGTATAATGCACTATAATGTATGCAGTGCAAATTCACATTTCAAGAAAAAAAAATCACTAGGCAAATAACAAAAGTCTGGGAATGGCTCTGCATTGTTACTCTTGTTACCCTGCTGACAGTCTCTTATACTTAATTCAGAATTTATTGACTTGTAACTTCTATAACTTGCAATTTATCTATCTAACATTCCATAACACACAAAAATTAGCTAGAAAATGCTATCCATACAAAATAAAAGGAAACAATCAAGAAGGATGAAAAGTAACTTGCTCCCTTACTGTCCATTACAATAATTGCTATGAGAAGAATAATCATTGATTATTGAGGGGAGATTAACTTGCAATCAGTACATTGTGTCCCTGAAGTAGAAATACTTTTTATGTATTTAACAGAGCACCTCAGCACTGTAGGACATCTTTCAATTGTCTAGAAAATCTGATGAAGAGTTCACTGGCATTATTAAGTTTCAGAAAAAAAATTAAACAATGTACTCTTGTAAAGAAAATACTTATGAGGATTTTTTCTCAAGCTAAGGTATAAGCATTTCATGAATTCTGCAAACTATGAAGATGGTTTTGGCCAGAGAGTTTAGCACTGGGAGTAAGCTTGGTTGTTTTCAAGGTTTTTAAACTTTCATTATTCATAGTGAAATATTGCATTCAATGCCACAGACAGCCAGGACACCAGCCAGTTCTACGTACTTGTCTTGTACCTGGAAGAAAGTGCAACCTTATTTACTGGATGACTAAAGCTTTCAGTTACAAATGACTAAGAATGGCGCTGGCTGTACTGCTTGGCAGGTGGCAGTACCTCTATCCTTGAAATATCAAGGTTCTTCTCAATGCACATAAAGGTTATAATCCTAGGGGTTGGTAAAAGTAGTTTCTCAAGAGATCCATTTTCTTAGGGGCACACTGTCTCCCAGCTTCAATGTGTGCATCAACTTTGTCCTTACCCTGATTCCTTTGCTTAACCTGTCACTCCAAGAGTCATATGAATAATCTAAAGTGGAGGAATTTTAAGACGACCAAGCAAAGTAAAATCTAAGCTCTAAGTGAACTATCATTGAGAAGAATGACGCAAAGAACAAATTGACTCCCTACACATTTCATAATTAATTGACAAAGTAGTAAACATCCATAATCCAAGTATTGGAGAAGTGAAGGCAGGAAGATTACACCTTCAAGTATAACCTTGGCTATGTAATAATTTACATGCCAATCTAGGGTAAAGAAAACCTTACATAAAAGGAAAACAATAAATATGTATCTAAACATATTTGTTTTATAAAGAGAAGATGATTTCAGAGATGAAGCATTCATTGACCTCCAGTTGTCCATCCTCTGACTTCTGAGCCACGTCAGTTTTCACAGTGACAGGGAGCAAGATGTCTAACAAACCAAACTCAAAAATTAAACAGGATTGGTGTCTAAAATTAACAAATAACTAAAAAAAACAATAGGAAGAAACTAAATAACCCAACTAGAAATGCAAATGAAACTCACTTCCCAAGAGAAGAAATGGGAATGACTTAGAAATGCAGTTTTAATGTTCAACATCCTTACTACAGGAGGAAGGCAAATTCACACTACTTTAAGATTCCATCTCACCCTACTCAGAATGTCCCTTATCAGTATATATACATAAATGCGATGAATATAGAAATTGTGGACATTTTAGAATGTAAGACTTTGTGTTTATGTCTCCATCCCTTATGTGTCAAGCTGACCACTTAGCACTCACCAAGTTTAACACATTGTATCACTAAGAGTCTGGCCATTTGTCTAGTGTTAACTTCTTTGCATCCTCCTTAGGGGTCCTAGGAAAATAATGCTTTATATCTTTTCTCTTGTTCCTGGCCCAACAATCATCCTAAAAGATGAACAAATGATAAAACATAATACAGAAGGCTGCACAGCATGACCAGGAAAAAGTGACTCATCCAGCCAAATAGCCTGTCCCCTGGAAAATCACTGGGCTTTGCTAAATGTATACAGACATGTTTTCCTAAAATACCTCAGCAGAAATTAAGGGCTACTCAGGCTCTAGTATCTGACATGTTCCCGTGTTCTCTTGACTGTAGGTTCTAAACTTTCATACCAAGGGAATAAAGTTTAAAATCTTATAAGATGCTTCCTATTTTGCTAGCTGCATGTATTTTTTACTTGATTTCAGTGATAGTATAATGAAACACTGTCTTAATAATTTTGGGTGTCAACCGATGAGTTTTCATTTATTCATTAATTCAGTCAACAAATATTAAGTTTTCACATCATACTAGGTACCAGAGGTACAAATGAGGTAAATCAAATGCAGTCACCAACCTCATGGACTTAGACACCAACAGAGAAAATACTGTAAGTAAGAAAGGAGAAACTATTATCATGTCATATCATATGAGAAAAGAATGTATTTTCATCCAAAGGAAGAAATGAAAGGGGTTTAGCAGGGCCATCACTAAATATCAAAACAAGGAGCTACTGATTGCTTTGATCACATGTTATAAAGAGCTACTTTAAGAGATAAATCCTCATTATAATCATATTAGCAGCTGAAAATGCCTATCATTGCAGAGGTTTGCTAGCCTTAGTGATCAGTAAATTTAACAATGGTGTACATGAAGCTACTATGAAATATAGTAGCTCATCATTAGCACAACCTGTTTCTTTGTTTATAACTCATTCTACCTGTGGTATTCTGGGACAGCAACAGAAAATGAACTAAGGTGGTTTCAGGTCATGAAATTCTTTTAAAGAGAAAGGTGAATAACACAGGAAACAGAAATGAAGAATTCTATACTGGACAGAAATGAAAAGAATGTCCAGGTTAAAGTCCAAGAGACTTCAGGACTAACTCATGGACAGTGGCCAGTCCATGTTGAAGTCCTAACATTATTTCTAGGAAGACATTCGAATAATGATAAAGTCTACAGACTATTTTTTCTTTTCTTAATTTGGGGATCACTACCCAGATGAAAACAACAAGGTATCTACTAACCAGAGAAAGACAATTGGAATGAAATTATAGCTTAATAATAGATTGTGTTGTGATTTTTGAAAAGAAATCCAAAAGTAATATTTGCATGTGTTATTTATGTGGGGGCAAAACTAAAACTACAAATGTGTTGTTAACCTAATAACTCCACTAACAAATTTGCAAGACAGATGCTTTTATTTTCTTATTTTGCATATAGAGTAAACCAAAGCACGTTGAATTTAGTGGTCTAAAAATTAGGAACTAGTAAAAGCAGATTGTGAACCCAGACAATTTGGCTCCAAGTTTCATATTCTGATCTTTATAGTCATAGTACTACAACTCCTTAATGCTAATCTATCAAATTCTCAGTTAATGTACTCAAAGGTGGAGCCACAATGGGTCTAAATGTGTGATGAGTAGCCTCAAGGTAAAAACTTCATTTCTCAGAATAGAAGTTAATAGAGGATGACAAATAAGCAAATATGTTATTTGAAACAGCTAAATGTTAGACAAGCAACTAAAAGAGGCAACACAAGTGATGCAGGTTTTCTGGGATAACTATTATTTATGACCAATCTTGTAAAATTCATTGACTCCGGTTATGTGTAGTTTTAATAAAAATTTATAAATGATAAAGAAGAGAAAATTAGTTGCAAAAGCGAAGTCTTGGATGGAAAGTCCTCAGCCCTCACCACACCGTGCCTTTGGGACCAACATTTTTCAAACAATGTGCTGATGAAATGTCACCAACTTAGAGTTCAGCCTGGTTCTCCCAACTAATAAGCTGGGGGAACTTGGCTCTACTGCTTCCTGTTTCTCTCCCTATATCTCTAGCACTCAGTTAAAGTATACTGACTAGAACATTTCTTGATTTTTTTTCAGAGTATGTATGGGATGTGACCCAGTACAAAAGAAGGAAGAGAAGTAATATGGAGAAGGCCAGGAGCCAATGGAAAAGGATCCCTGCAGCAAACGTGAGACATTGCAAAAGTTTCCTCCAGAACTGATCCAGCTTTCTTCCTCTACCGCCCTCTTTCTTTCTAAACTCTTTAAGGTGTCTCACAAACCAATGCGAACAAGCTAAGAAAACACCTCATTCTTGTTACACCTTTGGCTCCATCATTGTACTGTGTATACTTTCATATATTAATACTATTTTTCATCACAATGGTCCAAAAAAGTTTCATACTCCCGTTTTTGAGAAGAGGATAAGCAATGTGTATAATAAATAGGCAAAAGACGGGTACATGGCCCTAATGAAGCCTAGTCCATGTCTCTTTCCCTTCATAATGCAAGGACAGACTACTAGAGGAATATTTGCCAACAATTTAGGTCCCATCCCATCATGCCTCTCAACTTGTGACCTTTATGGTGATCGTTCATGTTTTCTGGCAGACAACAGAGGGAGGGGGAATGGAGGGAATGAGGGAAAGATGAGAGAAAGACAGAGATAGAGAAATGCAAACAGAGACAGAGAATGAGAGAGAGAGAGAGCATGCAGGGCCACAGTAAGCATATTTTAAACAAGTGAGATAAAAATTGCAGCCATCACTCTGCTTACCATTGGTGAATGTTGGAGCCAAATGGTGTCTAATTCAAATTTCACATGTTCTAGTACTAATTCTAATACCTCAGAATTTGACTGCAAAAGGATTGGGGTTTCCAAAGAGACAAGTAGGTGAAAATTAGGCCATTAGGATAAAGTCTAGTACAGTATGGCTTGTGTACCTACATGTATTAGCATTCTTTAGAGACACAGAACTGCTGGAATTAACATATATCACAAAGGGGATTTATTAGATTGGTTTACATGATGGGCTAGGTAGTCTGACAATGACAATCTGCCTTAGGACAAGACTGAGATGTTGGTATCTGTCCAGTCCATGAGTCTGGATGCCTCCGAAGTTCCAATTTAGTGCCAGAGACCTAGATAATTCTATAAAGCTCTTTTTTCCCCATCCACCTTGGGAAGGATGAAGAAGCTGTTTTCTGTTCTCAGTGAAGGACAGAGCAATGATGGCAACAAAGTAGATACACTCAGTAGCAAAGAACAAAGGTGGGCAAATCAAAGCCTGTTCCCCTAGGTCCCTTTAACATCTGGGCTTCCTCTAGAAGGTGCTGCCCCCTTTAGGAAAATGTCTTCTCCCAGCAGTTAATCATTCCAGTAAATATTCTCAAAGACCTGACAAGAAGTGTGTCTCTCAGCTGACTCTAGATCAAATAGAGTTGACCAAAGATTAAATATCACACCTCATGGAAGGTAATTTAGGTACAGATAAACCCAGAGGTAACACAGAAACATCATGAGTGATCTGAGGAAACTACTGCCCCTCATGAACCTTGGACTTGTAGCCTCAGGATGGTGAGAAAATTAATTTCTGTTTCGAAAAAGTCAGGTGGAGTCCTTGGTTATGGTACATCCCTATAGACCTCCCCAACACTAACACAGTGGGGGCTTCAAGGGACTGCAGATAGACTTCTGTGATGAAGTGTCTGCTTAATATTTTCCAATCTCTAAATCAATCTGCAGAGGCACAAAATAAAACAGTTAGCTGGGCATGGGGACACATAGCTGAAGTTTAAATGCTTGGAAACTAAAGGCACAAAGATCAGGAACTCAAGAGCATCTTTGGGTATATAAAGAATTTGAGGACCATCTGGATCCTGTCTGAAATTAAGTAAAACAAAATTAAGCAAAGCAAAACAAACCAAAACCCAAACCTTTGTCAAACCATTATTCTTCAAAAGCTAGTCAGTTAAATGTCAGGTAGATGGGGAAAACAAACTAGGAAGCAACCTTTCATTAAAAATAGTTACTATTTTTAGATCATGTAACTTTTTAAGTTGAAAAAAAACATGTCTTTTATCTTAATTTATAGAAATTTTTCTTCCCACCAAGTTCATTAAAATGTTGATTCAGGTCTTTAACTCCTAATTGCAAAGTAGAAACACTTTTTAAAAAAATAATAACCAACCAGGAGCGTGTATTGAGAAGCCTAAAAAAAAAAAAAAAAAAAAAAACATATGCAAAGAGGTTTCTTTCCTACCCTTGGCAATGACACATTTGCTAAAGGGCGGTAGATCTTTGCCAGTCAACAAATTCCCCAACTGCTATGGAAAAAAAATGCTAAAAATACATCTTCACAGAAGGGTAAATTCACTTCTGTGTTTCTCTCTGAACTGTGCTTTTCTCTTTATGCCATGGTTAGAATTCTTTTCAAGTTTATTGCTGCTGTGATCTTCTGTGCAACCCTATTTTAAGCTGTCGAGGACAGAATGAACTCTTAAGGTAGTACTGCAAAAGAGAAAAAGACAGATTTAATGCTGTAGTCAATATGACGTTGGAATTAGAGAAGCTGCCAGACACATGAAGTTGGAAAAGGAAAACAAGGAAACATGAAATATATATTAAATTTCTGGAACACATATCAGAGCTTCTAAGTGTTAATGTCTGAGACTAATATTGTGTCCTTATCAACGTAAGCTATGATTGCCCTGGAGGGGTGACTATACAGAAGAGCCTTTTGATGAAAAGAATGACCACAAGGATGAATGATGATGGTCAGTTTTGTAATATTTGTCCATCCTGCTACATTATCTCAGACATAACTCTTAAACATGGAGGCTGCATGAATCCTAGTCAGCTTGGCAAAGAGGCAATATTTATGTCTTAGTAAAACTTTGCTGTTGCTGTGAAGAGACTCCATGACCAAGACAACTTACAAAAGGAAGCATCTTATATGTGGCTTGCTTATCGTTTCAGAGGGTGAGCCTCTGCCCATCATGGCAGGAAGCAGGGCAGCATGCCGAGAGGTATAGTGCTGGAGCAGAAGCTGAGAGACTGCATCTGGTCAATAAGCAGGAGGTGAGGAGAGGGAGAGGGAGGGAGGGAGGGAGGGAGAGAGAGAGAGAGAGAGAGAGAGAGAGAGAGAGAGAGCGCTAACTTAGAATGACAAGGGCTTTTGAAACCTCTAAACCAATTCCCAGTAATATACTTTCTCCAATAAGGCCAGAGCAATAATCCTTCCCTAGCAGTTTCACCAACTCGGGACCAAATTTTCAAACATATGAGCCTATGGGGGAAATTCTCATTCAAATGAGCACATTTCAGATCACAATTTGATAATTATTCAAAAAGCATTCATGACTTAGAATGGGCTATGTCCTCTTCCAACTACTGAAGAAGTTTGCAACCTCTGGTGACTCAGATACAGTCAAGAAGGCACTGAATAAACTAAGAGATTCCATCTACTCTGTCACACATGGTTAATAAAAGCAGAGTAAAGGAATGATCGTGATTGTTTTGGGAGAAATTTCCATTGAGATTCCATATCTCCTGGGAGACAACATTTGAACATTGAAAACAGTATCATGTAAAACAACCCACAAATTTCTGGAGAAACAACATTCTAGGAAGGTGGAACGCAGGTACAGGGGCTCTGAAGGGGCTTCCTAGGTACGCCCAGGAAACAAAAGATTCTGTCATGGTGAGCCGTCAAGTTTCATGAGATTAATTGAGTCCACAGTGGAACATTGGATGAAACAAACCACTGCAACCCTTAAGAGATGCTTAGAGTTTTTTGTTTCAATTTACTCAATTACTGAAAACCCCTTGGGAACAGATTCCATCAGGAGCACACACGACAAAATTTATCTCTTAAATTTTTGTTTTCATACAACAAGGAAGACCAGAGAAAATGGCCAGTACAGTGCCCAGAGGAAGTGTTGATGAGGGTAAGAGTAATCGGGAAGGAGAGAAGGACGGCATCTGTGCACCCATGAGAGGCCAATTCTGAGGGATGCTGAAATGATGGATAAGGGGCATTTGAATACAGATACCTAAGAGTCTTCCAGTCTTAGGGCTCTGGGCAACCAGAAAGAATAAGGACTGAAACTATAGCAGATCAAAGTTTACAATTTATCCAAAGGGGGCAACTGCTGTTCTCTTCTAAAAGATAAAGGCAATTTACTCTATCGCAATTCTCTTTACTGTTTCAATAATATTTTACAACAAAATTCTTCTTTCCATAAAGTAAGCTACACCATGGCAGTAGTAAGACTTATTTAGTAAAATTTGCCAGACAAATTTTAGCCATTGATGTTTTTGGTAAATTGAAGGGGAACACGTTTTATTCCATGCCATCAGTAGCAGCTGGCAGATGAAGAGTGATTATTATAGGGTGTAGATGCACTTACCTACTATTGGCCTACTTCCGTTTGCCAAGCCAGCTCTGTTCCCTGATTCCACTCTCTAGGCCTTGGTTTGCATCTCTAACCCAGAAAACGAAATGAAGTATCAAAGGATCTTCTCTGACATTGGTGCCCATAGCAGCTTCTAGAAATAAGTACAGTGTGGAGGTGTGAGTGTTGAGAGCAGAGACATTAACTCCATCTGCCGTTGGTGGGATTTAGCCATATAAGCACTGGTGTCCTGGTCCCAAGTCAATCTCCCCAAATCTACCCTCTCCTTCACCATCTTTTTCTGAAGTGTCTAGGGGTACAAGAATGAATAGATTGCCTCCCTGACATCTGAACTGCAGCTATAAAGAAGAAGTGTAGATTCGGGGAAAGGATCTATCAAGTTATAATAATCCCTGATATCAACGTAACAATGGTATATTTTTAATACATGATTTATAGTTTTGTTCCTTATACTGATGGGGCACAAGATGTCTTCCGAGTTCTAGGGTACTGAAAAACCATTCAACCACTTTCAAGTAGGCCTTTGAGAACCAAGTTGGTCTACTTCCTGGTTCTTTTTCCATTGAAAGGATAATTAAAGCATCTTTGCTCCTAAGTGATTGAGCTCATGCTGGTTTTAGCGGATGTGAGTGGAATAAAATCTACCACAAGAAAATGTATAGCTGTTGACTGAAACATTTTGACACTCCCTTTATGCAACATTGCTATAATTAAATACCCATGGATATGCAAAATGGATAGTCAACCTTTTTTGAATTAAAAAAGAAGCAAAGCTTCAAATTGTGAGCTATGAACTTGATCACAGTAATATTACAAAATTGATTTTTCTTCTTCACAAAGCTTACTTTTTGCATGACCCAGTTCCAGACAGCATCCAAAATTTATGGTTCAATTTGATTTTGTTTAACTGTGGTCATTAAAAAGACCACAAATTTGACATTAATCATTGATTATATTCAATCAGCCTTCAAGGTGACTTATGTTTTCTCACTCCTTGCTACATTATAATTCGCCAAACAGGCTTCCTGGCATGAAACAGAACATTATCCGTAAGTAGTTGGAGAGTTTAGTTCAAATTGTATTATTTATTGATTATACTTTCTAATACCTTTTGACTTAAAGACACAGATTCCTGCTAATCTCAGAAGTGCTTAGATACTGAAGTCCTGTCAGTGAAAGGGGTCATCTGTAGACAGACAACTTAGTGACAAAAGAGATAACTCTACAAGTGATCCCTGATCCAAGTTTTTGTTTGTCCCATTTTCTGTAAAGAACCCGTAGAAGTTTATACTCTAATGTGGCACACTGCTCTTTCCCTCCACTTTTGTGTGGCGCCAATAAAAGTAACAGCCAGAAAGCAGTGCCCATGTGTCTTTTTTTCCCCTTATATTTCCTGCTTTCTAACACCAGGTTCACAAAAACACCCTTCCTTGTAAAAGCTTTTTGTTTGACAGCTGGTGAGATGGTGAGTGTTAGCGGTTATTTTGAACCCCTCCCCCCATTCCCATGCCCTATCCCACAAAGCGTTGGCTCACATGGAAGTTAAGAATATCTTTCAGGGGTTGGGGATTTAGCTCAGTGGTAGAGCGCTTGCCTAGCAAGTGCAAGGCCCTGGGTTCGGTCCCCAGCTCCAAAAAAAAAAAAAAGAAAAAGGAAAAAAAAAAGAATATCTTTCAATCTCTTCTTTGCTGATGCTTATGAACACAGTGGAGGTTCAGCCAAGAGGATACAGAAATGAGACGCCTGAGAAGTGCAGAGGAAGCACAGAGGCTTGCTTCTTTCAAAGTGATAATATAGGCGTGAGCTGTGCGAGAAGCATCCTGGGAGCAGCTGAATTCAAGTCCCCACACTGTAACCTCTTCACTTGAGGAAACAGCAGCAACTGCCACTAATAGAATTGCAGGTACAGTTGAAAAAATCCAAGTCATAACTTCTACATGTACCTTTGGATACATGACATTTTTGGTACAAAATATTTTCCTAGGTCCTCTGATAACTGCAAGACACTTGTTTTGTTTGTTTGTTTGCTTGCTTGCTTGGTTGATTGGTTGGGTTTTTTTGTTTGTTTGTTTGCTTGCTTGCTTGCTTGCTTGCTTATTTTTTTCTCCCTAGGATGTCCTTGGCATAGAATTTTATGTAGAAAGCTCATATTTATTGTTTTGCTTTGCCTTTCTATCTTGCTGAGATGATTAACTCAGGACTCTACCTACTCTATGAAGGTATGATAACAGTTTCAGCTCCCATTATTGCTTGTAGCATTTTAATAGAATGTTGTTTATATGTTTGACATTTTGGACTATCTGTAAATTCTCCACATTAGAAAACTCAACTTGTTTTTATCTATGGTCTCTATACTTAATGAAGTCACCTGAAGAGATATATACATACATACATACACACACACACAATGTATACAAAAAAAACTGGTCACCCTCAAACATGGCACTCTTGCTTGAGGTTTGTTTTGAGCCAAGAAAGCTGAGAACAAATATACAAACAAACAAAAACACAACTCCATGTCTTGTCCTTATTTGCCTTCCCAGATTTGTACAGTTGTCCCCTCTCCACTTCTGTACCTGGAAGAACCTCGAAGGTACTACTAGTGGAATCTCTGTAGTTCACTAATCCACATTTTCTACTATTTCAGCCTCAGGGAAGCCAGGGAATTCTAAGTTCTTCTCTTCCTGCACTCCAAATCTTCATTCTGTTTGTATTATTCTTCTGTTAGAACGATATGTATGTCCATGTTTTACCTGTCTCAGAACTTCAGTTTATATGTGTGATCACGGGCAGATAAACTTTTCTTTTCTTTTCTAATCTTATTTTTTTTTAATTTGCAGGTGCCCAGCTAGTGAATCTAAATAGTGTAAAGATAAAAACACCTGTTTTCCACTCAAACCAATAAGCTTGAAATTGCGAAAGATAAAAGTAATTGTTTTTCTCTCGTCTACGAGCATTTGTTTAGTTTATTATAGTTATTTGTTAATTTGACTTTATAGCGTTTAGTTATAATTCTTATTTATCTCTATGTCCTTGATAATGACAAATGCTAACAAACAATCAATAAGCATTTGTTATATTGAATTTTAAATTTGCTATCCTTCTAACCTCTACTGAGAATTATTGAAAACATTGAATATTTGAGGTACAGAAAAAAATCAGTCTTACCATGAGCTGGATTTCACAGTGAGAAAAGATATTCCAAAGCAGGGAAACAGCATGTGCAAACACAGGGTGCTAAGTGACATTTGCCTTCATGGAGCCATAGCTCTGGTACCATTTCAAGACTGGGCGTGAGGCTAGAAGGCTATGAAGAAGTAGCCCTGAGCTACTTCAATTACATATAAGCAATGACACGAAACCGTAATCACATGAATAATTGTGTTTTGAAATCAATGGATGTACAGGATCAAGAGTTCACCATTAAGGCCAAATCTTCTCCAGGAGGGCTGTCAACATTAACATACTTATGTTGGCTGTCTCATCTATACCACTCAGTGACATCAGTCCCTACAAATCAGTTCCAAATGCTGACATTATGTTAGACAGAGTCCAGCAGTGTCTATGAATCTTTATGAGATAGTTCCACTAGCATTACATTTAAGACCAACTGCTCAAACAGGTAGATACTGCTTGCCAAAAGGACACAAGAAAAATATGATACATCTTCATGAAACAGCATCAGAGAGACTTCCAAGAAAACATAACTGTATTCCTAATACTCAAATAGTTGAATTATAGAAAATAGGAGGTATACTACATACAATTATAAAATCAGGTATCAGGTCCTAAGTCAATTTCTTTTTCAAATGCTTTCCTATAGTCACCAAAGGAGAGTGGACAGCAGTTACCATCAACTTCTCTAAAGGAAGATTAAGCACTTATGTTCCCAAGTTTTCTTCTGAGTGAAGCTTCCACAAGAAAGCTAGTTCCCAATAAGCCTCAATTTCCACATTACAAAGTAAAATGCAGTAGGAAATATTCAACTGCTTTATCTAGCTGTTAAAATTCAGAGAGGTAGGTAGAGAAAAGACCGGAAATATTCATGCACTCACACACACCACACATTACTTCCATCACTACTACCAATAATAATAAGTTAATAAAGTTGTACCAATGAGATAGTTGAGTGGTGAGAAATGCTTGCAAACAAGTTAAACAAGACTTGAATTGCTCACCTAGACCCACATGCTAAGAGAAGAGAATCAACTCTCCCAAGTTTTCTTCTGATCTCCATTTTTGCATGGTGCAGAGGTGCACGTGCACACATGCACACACACAAATACAAATATAAATAAATAAATTTAAAAAATAAACATCTTAAAGCCTTTTCTTTTTCTGTCATCATCTCTTTGATCCTAATGCATGAGGCTAAGAAGGCAGAAGACAGAAGAATCTGAAAAGTCACAAACAAAAAAGAATGGAAGGCAGGTGAAAAAAAAACCCACCGCAGAAATCAGAAGTCACAGGAAAGGTATTGTTTTGATTCAAACCTGGTTGGGAATTAATGATTGCTAGTTCTTAAGTGCATGTTTTCTATATAAGGCTCCTCCCCTTTCATGAGTGACTCAGGATAAGAGTACTGAATTACTAGTGTCACCACTGCTGAGGCAACCAGTGACCCAGCACTATAAATTCACTCCATAGTGTTTTGCATTTAAAGGCCGACTAATCATTTGCTTATGTTTATTGAATCAAATAAGACTGGACTACATGCATTCTATTACCTTCTTTGAAGATGGCTTTATCTTGTTACTGGACAGGGGTAGCACAACTGTGATCCTTTTCTCTCTAGCATACAGCATGGCAACCTTCAAAAGACAGGTGAATCAATTACTTTCACTCTGCAGTGGGGACAGAGAAGGGTCTGATGATGGCAAGAGAGGCCAGAACCTTACCCTTGAGGCTTCCTTGTTTCACAACAGTGGCCGATGCTGCCTCTAGTCATTATCTCATCTGGAAACACACTGCCTTTCAAGGTCCTTTTTCTTCTGCGATCACACCTTGAAAGAGCAGAAATGAGAACTATATCATATCAAATGACCTAATACCTTGGAGTCAACAAAATTCATTTAGAAAAGCATAAATTTGGGAACAGTCAGAAGAGAAAGACACATAAAGGAACTGAGGAAATGTCTGGAGTCTGCAGGAAAGGCATTTTGACTGAACAGCAAGCTATGAGTTGGAAGCTGTTGGATGACGAGTTGGGGATGCTGTATGGAGGAGGTTAGGCTGGAAGAACAGGCAGCCAGCACCTGCTCATTATGACATCTTCTTAGAGCCACTAGCCTTGAAATTTATTTTTCTTACTGATAAAACAATATTTCTGTGAAGACCAAATAAATCAATTAACATGATTATCGAACAGCTAGTAGAGAGTATCAGGGTAACCATTGACAGACTGTCAATAAAAAGAAGTCCTTAGCTTTAGTTCGTGGCCTCCAACCATCATCACCCTTAGGACCATCAACACAATCACTTAAAAGAGTCCAGGAGCAACTACTTCCAAAGTCTGATTACATGAGCTCATTGAAATCTATGTCATAGATTTCCAATGTTTTTTTTAGAATATGGTTCTTTTCAAAAGAAAAGCTTCTGAAAATTCTCTAAATATAAACCATATGACCCAGCTTTGGAGATTAAGCACTGGAAGTATATAATAAGAACAAGAGAACAGGAACACAACTCTTCCAGCAGTTCAGTACTGGCACCCAGGCTTTCTCTCACATGAAAGCAGATCTATACTTTCATGGAGAGGAAAGTACATCCCAGGTCACCTGGAAATAACATTCCTGCCCTCGCTGGAGCCCAGCCTGCACAGTCCTGGGAACTGTCGGCTCAAACCCAGACTTGTCTAGAGTTCTGACACAGGAACCAGGACACTGTGAGAATTCCCCCCGATCCTTCAACACACCATCATCACTACCCCTGACTCTGCATCCCATGCCTTACTTGGATGACTTACCATGTCTCCTACAGGGCTTTTTAGAATTATAAGTATAGTTTCTCTTCAATCCCCATCCCATTCCCTTACAAGTGTATTTTAAGATACTTAACTGTAAGTCTGTATACAAGATGACCTTCTACCTCTGCTCAAGAATCATTTTTGATTAAAAATACATTGAGAATTATGTTTGTTCAGAAAAAAGTAACTTTCATAATCTGTTTCAGAGAGATTCTAACACAGCAGGGCACTGATCTGGAAGCCTCACAGTCTAATGAACTATTGATCGGGAGTGAATGGATGTCTGGTCAGAAACACCAAGAAAAGTGTTCAGAAATCCCACTTTGTCAATTAGGCTCTGTTTCCTGTTAAGGAGGTACTAATGTCTTAGGTCATAGGTGGAAGAGACAGAATGAGTTACTTTTGCTCATTTTTCCTTCTGCAGTGACCTAGAAAAAGAGACAGGGGCTGGGGTGTACAATAGGAATAGAGAGAAAGACCAAGTTGGAAATTGGACCTACCCTTACAATGATAGCCAAAGGAGAAAGGACACCTGCTGACAACTGTCATTTCAATGAATGTACCAGAACAAAATGATATGAAATGTTAAGTAGAGAAGTAGTATGCTCGTATTTATAAGTCTGCTGTATATTCCCTGCTTTGCTCAACTTCTGTAAGTTATTACTATTTAAAAACAAATTATAACACCAGCCAGTGACTCAAGAGAAGAAAATGTAGATGTCAGGTTTTAGGATTCAGACATCTGTGCACTGGAGAATAAATAATGGGGAAGACTTTGATGAACATAAGTCAAAATACTCAATCATGGGGCTACTGAGATGGTTCAGCAGATAAAGCTATCACCAGGCCTGAAGACCAGAATTTGATTCCCTCGAACCTACACAATGGAAGGAGAGAGACTGCTCTTGCAAGTTGTCCTCTGATCTCCATACATAAGCTACAGCATACACATGTGCACTTGTTTATATACACACACACAGACACGCACACGCACAACATACACACGATAGATAGATAGATGATAGATAGATAGATAGATAGATAGATAAAATAGATGATAGATAGAAATATTCAGCTCTTGCCTTCTTGCTCTAGCTCTGTTCTCTCCCTCCTACCCCCTCCTCTCCCCATTCCCCTTCGACTCTCTCTCCACTGCTAATGGCTGGCCTTTACTCCTCTACTATCTCTCTCTCTCTCTGCCTTCCTCTGTCTCCCCTATCTTCTCAACTCCCCTCCCCATCCCCTGAATAAACTCTATTCTCTACTATACAGTCATGGGGCTGGTCCCTCAGGGGGAAGGGATGCCCCAGCATGGACTCACAGAGGTACCTTCCACTACATGTGACTACACATTCACCAAAGTTATTTCTTCTCTCTCCTTATCTTTTATAAAACACAAGAAGTACCATTCACCCCAACGTCTATCTAAACTGAAGCCAGTAGAAGAGGCCTCCATAGTGAGTGTAGTGGGCTCTTTATTGCTGAGAGAATAGAGGGTTCTTTGAAGCCTAGCTGGGGCCTTGATGAGGAACAGTGAGGTACTTTCTGCAGCTGTTAGCATGAGATATGTAGACTCCAGGATCCCTCACTCATAAACACTGAAGTTTGGGCCCCAGGACAAGTCCTAACTTGGATTCCTGGCCAGGAAGTTCCCCTGAATCAGAATCATTCCTGATATTCGGCCCTGGCCTAATTTGCTCTGAAGGCTCTTTAGATCTCTGCCTCTCAGAACCCTGACCAGTTTCATTAAGCCAAAATTCAGGAAAAGGAAACTTCTGAGAAACAGAAACTGCTGGAGAGCAGGCAGACCACAGAACTCTCCATCCTCTATCTTTCACTGCTGCTTTTGCTCAGCACCATGAACCACCCTTCTCAAGTCTTTATTATTATTACCAGTGGGGGACAACCCCCAAACTATGAAAGAATCAAGGAAGAATATGAGGTGGCTGAGCTAGGGGCACCCCATGGATTGTCTTCTGTCAGAACTACTGTGATCTACAAGCCCAGAGAGGTCTCTGTGCCTGACCATGTGGTGTGGTCTGGTCCCCGTCAATACACTCTTCATGAACTTCTGCTGCCCAGAGGCTTCACTGCCTATGACTACTCCGTGAAGTCTATGGACCGGAAGATGGTGAGTAATGTGACTGGAGCCCAAGCCTACGCCCCCACTACCAAGTGCCTGATCATCAGCACCCTGGTCCTCAGACTCATTATGGTCGTTATCACTATTGTTGCTGTCATCGTCATTGCTCTCATTGCTCATCATTTTGAGATTTAATAGAGGATTCTGGCTTCTGGACCTGATGTGCTCCACCATCCACATCCCTCGTTGCCCCTTTGCCCCTCCCTACACACAGGTGTAACACTCATTTATCTATCCATAGTGGATCCAATAAAATGCACTTGATAGGAAAAAAAAACAGAAATTTCAATTATGCAGCACTGAAACGTAGTCAGTCAACTGCATACTCTTCTTTGTATCTGAGCAATATCTTTAGCTTATTACCTACCTCTTCTTTTTTTTTTTTTTTTTTTTTTGTTCTACCTTAATTCTCAGGGACGTCTAACTAGTTCAGAATGTGTCTGATTTTTGAAGTGCCCTGGGATGTGAAAAAGCTGAGATGCCAGGCAAACTGGAAGCACTCCAAAGCTCCACCAGGCGGCCTGAGATGCAGAGTGAAGTCAACTGTCGCTCTACACAATTGCGCAGTCCCAAGTGTATTTTAGAGAAAGCAGCTATGAACAGTGAGTGCTGTGGATGGGGATTTATCATGGAAAAGTTTGTTTATCATCAAAAACAAAGACATGAGGACACAGAACAAAAGAATAAGATATTTTCTCGGCAACAGAAAAGTTCTCAATATACTAAAGCACTCTGAAAACCGACTAATGGAACTGACGAACCTAGATAGGATTTGCTGAGTTTTCTGCTTCCCATTTTCAAATCCATCATGAGTACTCTAATGACTTAGAGGCAGTGAGAGATGATGTCAAATAACGTGAAGAGGCCAGAAGTCATGATTTAGTGTAATGTATTAACAGCAGAGGAGACTCCGCCAGCATTAATTTTTTCTTTCTAATAAAGGGTATAAATTTTTATTGAAGAGATAAAGGTAACGTCAGAGCATACAAAACAGGATCACCATTTAATTTTCCTTCTTCACACAGACCATCTATCATCAAATCATCTTTCCACTTTTACCTGCGAATGGCTCCTGGCCTTGACCCCCATGGGTGTCCATCCTCTTTGAGTCCTAAGCCATCTGTCTTTGGGCAGCTGAGCTGCTGAGAATGCAAAGTCAGTCGAGTTCCAGTTGGCTAGGTGTTCAGCTGAATTAGGCAGGAAGTGATCTCCTCAAGCAGACCCAGGGTGGAGGAGGTGAAACCTCAGTTAAGGAGGAGACTTTTCTGGCCAACATGCTAGCAGACTTTGACATGGGCACTAGCCAGAGGGTAAATACAATAGAGTATGAATTTCATTACCTTCCTATGGCTTAGGCCCTATTCCAAGTCTTATCACTTACTCTTTCTAAATCCTCTCTTCCCATTTAACTACATGTTCAGTGAATTATACAGAATGTAAAGTAGTAACAGATATAATGACTTTGCCTCTTGGCCATTGTGAACGGCAGGTCTTACTACTCTGTAATCTTCCTTCTCAGCAGCCTAAAAGAAAATAGCATTAAAGTAACAACCACCAAGGCTTATTATAACTCTAGCTACATGCTTATAATGCATGCCAAGGGCATTACCTACTGCAATTTGTATCTATGTGAGATTTTCTTTTTTTTTCTTTTTTTTTTTTTTAAAGATTTACTTATTTATTTTATGTACAGCATTCTGCCTGCATATGTGACTGCAGGCCAGAAGAGGGCACCAGATCTCATTACAGATGGTTGTGAGCCACCATGTGGTTGCTGGGAATTGAACTCATGACCTCTGGAAGAGCAGTCAATGCTCTTAACCACTGAGCCATCTCTCCAGCCCTATGTGAGATTTTCTAAAGCATCACAAGCAATAGTTTTGAAACTACTTATATAGAAAGCTCAACCCTAAATCTTTCATTATTGCAAAAAGTATTCTAATATGAAGTCTTTAAGGAGTGAGGATAGTATGTTTGCTATTATTTGTTTTATATTCCCAGAACCTAGCAAGGTGCTTAGTTACATTTCCTCAGTACTCATTTATAGATTAAGTAGAAGTTTTGTGGAGCTCAGTGCTGTGCTTGGTACTGAAAATAAAGTGTGAGTGTGGAAGACAGAAGTGAGTCTTTAGGATTGCCATGTCAGACACATTGTGAACACGTAAAGGGATGGTTGGTTATACACACAGTGGTCTAGTGACTCTGCTAGGGTCACAGTGATGAGGCACCACATGTTTTCATTATAAGGGCACATTAGCACTTCATTCTGTGTGAAGGATTCTACATGTGTACACTGTAAGTGCTTTCTTTGCCTTGAGTTAACCTTCAATCTAAATGTCATCCAAATGACTGACTTGGGAGGAAAGCAAGACTCTGTATCCTTGATGATTGCAACCCCTCCCTGTTGCTACAGAGCCGTGACAAAGCACAGGTGCCATAAATCTCAAAGATAAGACCGACTATTTGACCAGAAGGGCCTGACTAACCTTTGAAATGATTGACTGCCTTCCTATCTCCTCCCTATATAACCTTCTGAGTGAAGATGACATGGAAGACAGATCTTTAGAAAGATAGCCCACTGTTCTTAGATGGCTGGATCTCTGAATAAAACACCACTTAAAGACACACTTTCTTATTTTGTTTTGTTTCTCATGTGATGAGAAGACAGGCTGCCAGTTACACAGAGGTCAGTGTGTAGCAGGCAATGATAATATGAGCTTGAACAGAAAGTTAGCTTTACCGCAGTTCACACAGTGTCATTCATTCAACCCTTAAAATGTGTGCATGCACACAATAGTTATATCACCCATTTCCTGTTACCAAATCTCTGACAAACCAAATCAAGAAATGAAGTATTTTATTTCCACTTGGTTTGTGAGGATATAGTTCATTATTGTAGGGAAGGCACAGAGGTAGGAACAAGCTCCTAGCTCTGGCAATGAGAGGGTGGGCTAGATGGTTTTACCAGCTGTCAGAGAACAGACATGGATGAAGGAAAACAGGCTTGATTATAATCCTAAAAACCTGGCCAGTAAGAATCTACTTCCTCTAGCTAGACCCCACCAGCTAAAGGTTTCTACCATCTCTCAAGATAGAGCCTAGCTAGAAGTAAAACATAAGAGCTTTCAAACTGTAGCATTCCCTGCCAAATTTTATGGAAATTGTGGCCATCCCACCAGGCAGAATGTACTCAGTCCAATTTCAAAATGCCCCACAGCCAGGTATGCCTGACTCACTGTACAAGAGGCTGCTTCCCCCTTACTGGATCTCTTGCTCCTCTCTTGCTCTTGTTCTTCCCTTCCTTCTCCCTCTCTTTCCCCATTCCATCACCACCACCACCACCACCACCACCACCACCACCACCACCACCACCACCACCACCACCACCACATGCTCATGGCTGGCTTCTACTTCTACTTCTACTTCTACTTCTACTTCTACTTCTACTTCTACTTCTACTTCTACTTCTACTTCTACTTCTCTTCTCTTCTCTTCTCTTCTCTTCTCTTTTCTCTTCTCCTCTCCTTTCCTCTCTTCTCTTCTCTTTTCTTCCCTCCCCTTTCCTTCCAGGCTCTTCCTTTCCCTTCCCTTTCCGCCTCTCTCTTTCTCTTTCTCTTCCTCTTTCTCTTTCTCCTTCTCTTTCTCTTTCTCTTCCTCTTTCTCTTTCTCTTCCTCTTTCTCTTTCTCTTTCTCTTTCTCTTCCTCTCTCTTCCTTTTTCTGCCTCTACTATTATCTTGACTCCCCTCTCTGGTGCCTTGAATAAACTCTATTGTATACCATACCATCATGTGGCTGGTCCCACAGGGGGAAGGGATGCCTCAGCATGGGCCCGCTGAAGCACCCCCTACCCCTATACCTGACTATACCACCATAGAACATATCCCTTCCCTTTTTATCTTTCTATAAACACACCAGTGAGCATTTACATTCCTAACAAGGGAAGATTGATGGAATGACAAGAAAAGATTATATCAGAGAAGAACTGAATCTATTCAGGAAAATACTAAACCCAATATCCCCATTTCCAGTATCTGGGCTTATGGTAACATTATTTGTGCTCCACTGGCCTTGGGTTGCCCTGGCCTGACGACTCTGTTGCCTTTGGTATATGTGACCTCCTTCAGACCACTCTACTCAGTAACTGCCACTCTCCTCCAAAAATGTCCCATATTCCTTGCATTTCCAATGTCCTGAGGTCTTCATTGACATATTCATAATCTGACAAACAGTCTACAGGGGTTCTTGATAAGAACAGTAGATCAACACTAGCCAGACATCTTAAGGGAGAGGCCTTGGCTAAAAGCTGGGAATGACTTTTCCCACTTTGGCAGTTCTGTTATTGTTAATGGCCAGAGATGCCAGAAGTCTTTAAACAAAAGTTTCTTGTTTCCCCTTGGTTTCTGGGTGGGGCGGAGTCAGGTTATTTCACTAATTCTTTCCCTCTACATGAGCATCCTGTCTAAATGTTATATGTCAGACCATTACCAAACCTTTGAGGTACATGGACATTTCTAATTGGACCAATTAGACAGTCAGCTCCTTCTCCTCACCCTAGTCTCTGCTGTAAGTCCTATAGGAAGCATGTAGACTAGGGGTTGGAATGTATCCTATCTGCAGGTACCTGACCTGCTACAGGGAGCTCTGCCTTCTTTCTCTTAAGTCCAACCCATGAACCTATTTTAAACTCCATTCTGCACTCATCCTCCCATTGTCTGTGAATCTCATTCTTCTAGTTCAGGACACCAGAACTCAGAGGTCACTGCTTCACTGCAAGTTGTATATCTCTGTGAGTGTCCAGAATCCTAACTCCCAACTTAAGTCTCTAAGGAAAGAGGGAATAAAAACTTCCATCCGAATCAAAAGATATCCATTTTCCAGAATCAATTTACTATGTATTTTTTTCCATTTCAACAGATTTCTTGAACCTTTGCTGAACCTTCCCTCACTCTTATATCCTGCATGCCTGTAAAACAAGCAGCACGTGGAGCATGCCAATTTCTGATGATAGCTTCAGAAATAACCTGGCCATCTTTTTGCACAGTAGTAGTAGCTTCTGAGTACCTGTCCACCTAAATCTGGGAGGAAATGTATCTTTAGACAGCTCTTTTGGAAAAGGATACCTGGAAGGCTCTCTTTGTGTGGAAACACTTCTTTTAAATGATTTTGCAATTTGATGTGCCAGAGTCTTCCCTGCGTGAGATCTTCAAAGCAGCTTTACCAATGGTTGTGCAAAGCACAAGGTCTCTTCTTAATGCTGCCAACCTATTTAGCATCATATCCACTTTGTGTCTAAAGTTACTTTGTATCCTACTTACAGCTCTGGTTCATCCTTTCCTTCTTGCAATACTGAATACTTGCCACACTTTTTGGTTGCACTTCCTCTCTGAAATCATACTAAAATCTTCACTAAACACACTGAGCAACAACCATACTACAGCTTTATATGGCTTGAAACTTTTTCCACCACATAAGTTAGTCTACTATTCTTTAATCCAAGCTCATTCAAAAGTTCAGGACACAGCCACAAGTACTCAAGTGTTTTGTCATC
This sequence comes from Rattus norvegicus, assembly GCF_021556685.1. Taxonomy (NCBI): domain Eukaryota; kingdom Metazoa; phylum Chordata; class Mammalia; order Rodentia; family Muridae; genus Rattus; species Rattus norvegicus. Next base: position 65,706,171 of record NC_141547.1, on the reverse strand, counting down.
ATGTGACAAAATAGCCACTACGGTAGAATCCTTGCTCCTTTTACAATCTTATATGCCTAGCCTTTACTATTTATAACATGTTTTTCTCAGCATTCTGGTCTTTCGACTTTGTTCCAGCATCTCCTATTAAGCTCTGCTGGTAGTTGTCTAGGACTTTTCTAGTTCAAGCTCTAAATTTTTTCACATTTCTCTTACAAATCAGTTCCAAACCCTAGGAACCACATGGTCCATTTATCACAAAATGACCTTACTTCCTAGGGCTGATTTTTCTCTATCAGTTATGATTCTCACTGATATTATTAAATACATCCCAAAGCTACTAGAAGAAGAATTTATTTTGGATCACAGTTTGAAGGGATACAGTCTATGATGATATAGAAAGCACAGTAACAGAAGTAGCTCACAGATATGGCAATAGGGGTATAGGGTTGCTGGTTACAATGTATCTGCATTCAGGAAGCAGAGACAGGGCATGCTCAGACTATAAATCTCCCTGTCCCATCATGACACATATCTACCAGCTAAGGCCTTCAACCTAATGGCTCTATGAACATGCAAAATAGCGCCGTGAGCTGGGAATCACATGTTCAAGTCATTAGACTGTGAAAGAAATTTTATGTTCAAATCAGTACAGTTTATATGTAAGCAACTTGTTCAACGTTGGATGAGATAAAATTTTTGAACCATGAAAGCTATGGAATGGTAGTCAGCTTCATAATGTCCTTGTAGATAAGACTGTTCTAAAGGATGGCTTCTAGAATCTATTTATACATGTTACTACTTGAGAGTGTGCTTAAAGAGCAGTTTGTGATGATAAGATGAAAAAGCAACTTCCTTTTAAGGAGGTCTTAATAGACCTTGAAACCATATAATATGTAATGTGGGTTCTCATAGAAATAAGCTTTCCAACTTTACTTAATAGAATGTTCTAGTATTAAGACAATTTAACTTATTAATTGCACATTCTGTTTAGAACAGGTAATGATTAAGTACAATGGACACTGTGGTATTTTGCCCACATTCCTTTTGAAGGCCAAGAAGGCATCTGGACTACTATAAAGTATCATAAACTGAGTAGTTTAAACAACAGACAGGAAGGAGGAAGTCCAAAATCAGCTGTTGGCACACTTTGTGAAGACCTCCTTTCATGTTTCTAAACAGTTATCTTCTTGTTCTCATAGGCTAGGAAGAAAAAAGGTATTTTTGTGCTCTGACTGAATCTCACTCACATGGGGCCCAACCCTCATGACTGACTTTCTTCCTGGGACTCTACTTCCTTGTAGTATCACCCTTAATGTCCCAAATTCATCACATAATTTAGGGGATGCATGTTCATTCACTCCATAATAGCATTTATCCCCAGGCACCAATCATATTGGGCCCTCACCAAGAACCTGTGTACCAGAGGCACCTATGGTCAGTGTCTGGTTATTGATTGTTTAGAAAGTTTCATTCCATTTGTCACAAGTTAGAGCACATGTCATTGGCCATCTCAGCTTCATAGCTCTGTGTTGTATCTACTGAGAATACAACAGCAGACACACAGTAGGTCAGCTACACTCTGTCCTACTCTGTTCTGGAGCATATTCAAACACTTGACTTCATTATTAAGCCTATTTCTTAGGAAACCAATTCAAGACAATGAGCCAATCCTATCCCAATGGAACTGTCAAAGTGCAGATAAAGTTCTAAAACATTAGTGTCAACAGAAGTATGCTTACTTTTCAATGGACCTAAAAACTTGATCTATCATTAACAATCGATACCCAGATATATTAATACCTACTCATTATGAGGTTTTTGTTTTCTGAAAATCTTTCCTAAATATTGAGACTAGGAAACTTATTTGTGAGATATTCACATGCAGTATATGTGATTTAAATTCAGAATCAAATGCTCTTCTCATAGGTGATCAGAGGCAAAGTTCAGGACCAGGCTGAACTTTGAATCCCATATGGGATTTCTTGCCCATTGCCTTACTCCAAAATTAAAAATAAATTTGTGAGTAAAGGAAAAAAGTCAATGCTATTCTCGTACTTTCAAAAGCTAGACTTGGTGAAATAGAATTACTATGAAATGCAAGCTTGAAAAATAAATGATATTGCCTCTAAGTACTCTGTCACCTAATGTACTCCAAATGTACACAAATGCCCTTCCAAATTCCTCCATACACACACATGCACAAGCATAAGCAACCATGCATGCATGGATACATACATACATACATACATACATACATACACACGCATTTACACAAGCATCTACACATTCATATATACATATATACACACACATTTGCATAAGTAGCCGCACATGCATATATACACACAAACACAATACAATCCTAAATTATATAAAATGTCTGGAACCATCCTTCAGAGACATCTTGTCCAATTTGAGTTTTTTGTTTGTTTGTTTGTTTGATTGATTGTTTTTTCCAATTTGAGTTTTTAAGCTGAAGATTTAAAGTAAAAGAATTATTTGCCTGAAGTCTCACAGGTAGTGGTAGAATTAAAACCGAATCTCAGATTTCCTAACTCTGAACTTAAAACACACCAGCCTGCCATTCGGACTTGTGGGAGGCAGGTAAGGGGAGTTGTTTTTAGCTTTACCTGAATCCAAAATCGTTGACATATGATATAGTAATAGAGTTACTACAGCCCCACATCCCACTGGATTTTAAACAATCTGCCATTCGTACTTGTGGGAGGCAGGTAAGGAGAATAGGTTATTCAGGTAAACTGAATCCAAAATCATTGACATATGATACAGTAATAGAGTTACTACAGCCCCACATCCCATTGGATTTTAAACAATTTACTAAAGCACAAGTTTTCAGGGTTACAGCCTATTCCAACAGGTAGAAAAGAGAATAACATAAATACTGTCTTTCATTCTTACTCCACTTCAGTAAACATTGTGATATAATAACTCGTTATTTGAGAGAGACTCAATCAAGTATCCAGCTGTCTAAAAATCTACACAAATACACATTTAATAAAGGAATGTGGACTGAAACAAAATAAAACACACATATAGATGGGAAGACTGTAACAATTCCATCCAAAGTGGATTTTATAAACATATTTTGCATGCTCATCTTTTTATAGATTCAATCAGCTCTACCTTCACAGGAATCAGGCAGGGATTCCATGGCAACCGCAGCATCCTGCACAGACACACACAGCAAATCAACACGCTTAAATAACTCACTCACACCCACTTAAGTCTATTAGATTTCGATCTCAGATGTAAAAAAAAAAATAGTAGCAATGATTTTTTTCTTTGCCAATTAAGGGCTCTGTTAATAATGTCTTTCAAGGGTATAAGCTGAGAGACAGTGAGAACTACAAAGACCAGCCCTCTAAGGAAGGAATAAACAGTCGCTGGTTGCCATCCACTCACCACCGAAGTCTGCTTCAGTGCTTTTCAAAAGCGACTCTCACCTCAATTGTGTGCTACTCAAACAGGGGCTTCACTGGCAATAAACCAAAATTGACAGAACATGAGATCAGTGCTTTCTATCCAAAAGGTAAATTATTGTTTCAGATTTTCAATCTTTTTGTCCATTTAAAATAATATGCTTTTGAAAACCAATTTCAGAAGACAAATTTTTTGATTTGAGTAATTGGTCTAGAGTGATGTTCCCAGAGTAACCTTGGTTTGCTCTCCTTAAGTCTAGGAATAGAGAGTAAGTCTAAAGCTGTAGCCATGTGTATCTGTCATTTAAACACAGGGAAAATGGCCATGTATCATCACGGGAGCAGAGGCTAGCAAAAACTAGACTAAGGTTTTGTCAAGTACAATAATGTTGGCTAGTTACAATTAAATTGTACCCAGGTATCATTTAAAATGTCATTCCTGTGTACAATTGAACATCTACACTATCTACTTGATAGTGATCTGGATCAGGGCATCTTGATAATAACCCCAGAGATAAAAGCAAAACCAACAGTTTCAATATGATTTTACGTTAAACAGTTTGTAAAAGTTATTTGATAATATACACACAAATGGGAATGGAATGTTTAAAAGTCAAAACCACAGTTAGAAGTTTATCCTCATATGTCAGTGTCATGTTAATGGCCTCCAAAGTGACTGGCTTATATTAGGTTAATTAATAAATATTATTTGGGTAATTAATATATTAACAAATTAACGAGAGCTAAGGTGAAAGATGAAAGGCGGGCACTTTCTTAAGCAGTATATGGAACCATTGCTCCCCATGCAAAAAAAACACCTAAAGAAAGAAAGCCTAGTACAGGACCCAGTGCAGGAGGATGGTGTGCCTATGGAGCTCCGACTCTGAGAATGGAGTCCTCACTCTAGCAACTGGCCCATTTGTATAGTGACTGTTCAGAGAGAAGTAATCTAACACTGTAGTAATGTCATAGCTGATTCTTTGTTTGCCTTAAACATTGGGCTTCAGCTGCAATGAGGAAGTCATCAGCATAGTATAAGCAAAGGCATTGCAACCAAGACAGTAAAGACTGTAGGACTACTTCCTGTGACCACTGAGATCTAACAATTTGACCAGGGTTTTCAAATTACACTGTGATGTACTCTCATTTAATTTTCCTTGGGAACTTCAATATGTGTGGGAGAATCTTTAAAACTATTTTCCTAATCTATTTGGGGTCATGATAAAACTTTACTCTCAGTATTATTGAACTTGAACAGATTCGCCTGCAGAAGAAATTGGTTCTATGTTCTAGAAAATGTTTCCGCGGGAAGGAAGAGTGTATGATCTGCTGTGACACAGATGCTCAAAAGGTGGGACATTAGTTACAAAATTAGCTTTTTAGTGACATGGGTTAAAAGTATAGGCTTCGTTGCCATTTTATAAAAGATGCAATTGAGATACAGAAATAAAGTTCAGGAAGGTAATAAAGACTACAGCAGGAATTTAATCCCAAGTCTTTAGATTCAAAAATTGCTTTAGAAATATAGAATCAGATAATAGAATCAGATTAGCTATTTTAATATAAAATTATGTACTGTTCCACCAAATAAGGTCTTCAAATGTCATGTTATAATTGTATTCATGTAATTTGGCACAGATTCACCATAAAAAGTTCAGTTTCATTTTATGACTCTTCAAAAATGGAAAACCATAGATGAATGATAATTAGTCTATGCTTACATTCCATATCTCAGTTAGCAAAAAAGAAATGAAGATGTAGAAAGGTGGTAGAATGCTTGCCTGATATGTGCAAAACCTTGGAATTTAATTCTACAGCCTCAAAATTAATAGCTTAAATATATAAATTTAAATATATAGTTCCATGTATAATTTTATTTATAAATAAAAAATGTGCTTGTATCAACAAAGAACATACAATGTTTACCTTTTCAATGGAGAAGACTAAGAGACAGATCATTGATCAAGTGTTCAATACTAATTTCCCCAGTAATGATACAGATTAGCATCAGTGACTGTTCTGTGCTGACTCAACATCATTTCTGTGGACTTCTGTCAAAAATGTGTAACATAGATTTAATCATGAAAAAAATTGTGTATCTTTACTACAAAATAACTGCTAGGTACCCTTCTTATAAGTCAGAACCATCAAAGAGGAAAAATGAGACAGGAACACTTACTGAGGCAATATAACAACTGAAGACAAGTAATCATAGCTGCTTGTTGGACTATAAAGAAAAATAAAGATATTAATGGAGCAATTGGTAGAATTTTAGTACTATATTTACATTAAATAATAGAATTTTATTGCTTATTTCTATTTTTTGCAAATTATCTCAGTTTATTGAAAACCACTTGAAGAATATTTGAGAATCCCTTATAATTTAGACAATTTCTTTAGGTATGACATTATGACAAAATGAGACTTTTCATGGCCTTCACTATGTACATGAAGTAGGTTTCTATTTTATTCTGGAAAGTGCATGTTATCACCAGTTTAAGAGAGGAATCAGGCTTGGGAGAGATAACTCAGTCATTAAGAGCTGGTCTCATAACCAAAACTATTAGAAAGAGATCATAAGACATGATCATAGATTGATATATCCAAATGAGACAAAATGACACATTACAAGTTTTTAAAAATTCCAAGAACAACTATAACATACAAAATAAATTGCAAGCACAGAGCACAAAAGAAGAGGCTACATTGCAGGACTTGTCCTGTATATATGTGTCAGTGATCTTCAAATATTTTAGCTCATTGTCTTTCAAGTTGACTTGGGATAAAGCCTACACACCTCTACATTTGCATACAAATTTTCATGCTCAGTCAATAACTAATGGGAGATAATAGTGATTAATATTAATTCTATATGAATGCAAACAGCATGATTAAAAAACAAAATCACAGTCATGTGTTTAATTCTTATCTTCTGCAGTGGATAGTGCACATCATAAGGTTGCCAAGAATCCCCTCAGAGTGACTGGTTTATTGTAGGCAAACAGTAAACATTGCTTTATTTCTGGAAAGCTTTTAGCAATGACATTTAAAAAAAATAAAACAAAACTAATTGTCAGGTAACTGTAAAAATCTAAACAAAACAAAAACAATATAAGCACACTATAAGTTCAAAGTCACAATCATTTTCTAAAGACAAAACTATTTTTCACATGACTTGTTATTGATCCTCTACATATAGTTTAATGCAAACCCTCTCCACAGAATTTTGCCCTGAGGAAAAGAGAAGAATTTGAGAAATAAAGGTGTAGAGTGACTACCCAGTTACTCACTAACATAGCAAAAACATGTGCAAAAATATTTACAAATATCTACTAACTATAAAGTACAAATGTTCAAAATTCAGTTCATTCTGAGTCACAATTATAGATGTTTTAGCACCCAATGTTTAAAGCACATAGCTACTGATAAGTAGAGTTGTGTCATAATCTCAAATTAGACAGATACAGAAGGAGCTAGTCCCACGTATAGTCCTCATATTATTATTTATTACCATTATCATGATAAGGCCATCACTTGTTTTCATTTTTAAGCATTTAAGCTCAGAGAAAATCTTTTCCACCCACACAAACAGGTGGGCAGGAGAATTTGAACGTAGCAGGTCATATAATTCCTTTACATTTTATTTGACAAAAGATCATTAAGCAACTGCACTTAAAATTACTGTAATAGTCTATCAGCCAACTGACAGTTGCTAATAGTAAATTTCATTAATATTGAGTTGAAACCTATTTGTCATATTTTTCTCTAAATACTCTTGCATCATTTTTTAAATTGTCATGTATTCACCATACAATATACTTGAGATTTATACAACTACTCTTTTGTAAGAAAAATACCTTATAAATGCAAATTTTTGGCCAATATCATGAAGTAATTTTCTTTTCAGTCAAGCCACTTGTCTCTGAAGAAAAAAAATGAAGTTTGCACATTGTGACTATATGCTGGGAAGTAAATAAACACATTAAACGTTCTATAAAGTATCAGAAGCCATTTTATCAAAAGTAGTGGAGTTCGTTAAAACCACGCTATTCCCTCACTAACCGTTCAAATTTATGTATACAGTGTATACATACATACATGTGTATACACATATATACACAAACGCATATTCACATATATATTCAAAATAGAAATAAAGAAATTAAGGATCTGAACATTGATGTTCCCTAACCATTTCTCAGATAATGTTTAGAGACAGGCATATTCTGAGATCATTTTGGATTTCAGTGTACAGAAATATTTTCACCAAATTCAACATGAAATTTAAGCCACATAAGAGATGATCAGGATAGAGTTTCAGTGTAGTGAATATATTTCCTTAACTCATGGGAAAACATATCAAAGTATTGTCAAAGAAATATTAGCTCTTTCAGATATTTTATAGGAAGTATCTTCAAAATGTCCATTACATTTGGAAAACTTTCTATAAGATGCCCCCTGTGGGAAGGATGCTAGTCCACATTAGCATATTGTGGACTCGAAAATTCCTTTAAGTTAAGCAACTTAACTTGATTCCATGAGAACATTTGCCTATGTAACTCCTTCTTTTTATTAATATCATCCCAATCACTCTTTTAGAATTCCTGATTTATATTTTATTGGGTAAAAATGTATATCGTAGTTTCTCAATAAAATCCTGACATTGGCCAAGCCTTTGATAGTTATCTAGTAAATTTATTAACTTATTTACCAAGCCTTGTGTAAGGTAAGATTGTGAGATTGACAGGAGAGACCAGCTAAACACAAATTGATTCATGGAAAGTGTATCATAAAGCCTGGCATTAAAACAAAAGCTCTATTAGCTAGAAGCAGGTATCTTACTGAAAGCAAGGACCAAAGTTGTGCCCACACAGTCATGGGAAGCTCACACCCTGACTTCCAGGGAGCCCTGCCTTTGGGTAATGAGTACATCTTGTAATAACCCTCAACAGGCAGTCACTGCTACAAAATTAAAGAGGATTAAGTCTCCTGACAGCAGGGACAGATGCTTAATCCTATGTCACAAGGACTGGAGGGCCCTTTACTAGTGAGAAAAAAAATCAAGTATGTCTCTTTACTTCAGCATAACGTACATCCAGAGCATAAAGCTGACTCCAGTTTGGTGATTATTTTGCAACAGGGAGACCAAAGACCAAATGCTTCGCAGCTAAATTCACACACAACACACACACACACCAAACCAAGGCTGGACTGGGAGTTAAAAAGCAATGATTTTTCTCTGCATTTTCCATTGCCAGCTGGGCAAACTGGAGGATTCCTTCACCTTCATTGAACCCCCATTTTCCCATCTGTCAAAACTCCTGTCTAGTTAAACATGCTGCAGATTACATGACCTCTCTTTCTGAACTGTAGTAGGATGATCCTTCTGTTTTTAAGAAGAGCATTTCAACAATTTTGAGGGGTGAATTATATGCAAGAAATGTTGTGCTAGTAAACATTTTCCTTTAATTGATTTTATTCCCTAACTGGATCAACCATCTAACCTCAAAATGCAACATCCAGATCTTCCCCCCCCCCTTTTAAAATGAGAAGATGAAAGAGGTTATTCTGCATTAGAGAAAGAAGGCTAGCCTTTATAACATTTTATAGGCGATTTTATCTTTGAGGAAACTCTAGAACGGTGAATACATTCCATCATTTACAAATTACAGCTGACACACAGAAAGTTTTTTTTTTAGTGGCTGAAAAACATTTCTGATTTTTCAAATCTGAGTGTCTATTTGAGCATATTTTATTGCTCACATCAAAATATTATGCAACTGGGAGAAGGGATTTTTGTATTAGCTGTAATGAACAATTATATAATCAAAATTAATAGAGAGAAGTGTCCCCTTAGTTTTCAGTAGATAAATAATGAGTTTAATTAACAGAGTAAAAGCGCATCTCCCTCTGCTACCGATGACAAGAGACAGAAGACAGAATTAGGTCATTGCCTCCTGCTCACAGCACAGTAGTAAGTGACAGAGTAAAAGAAGCTTATTTTACAAGATGAACAAGTGCAATGCTTCTGGGAAGCTTTCTGTCGCTATTCTATTTGTTCCCTGCTAAGTGTTTAAAGTTACACGTGCAACATGTGTTAGCTGTGAGAGTAGTATAGCATCGTTCAATCCATGTTTGCATCAAATCAAATGTCATCCTGTTACTCAATAAAAAGGGAAAGTTCTTCCCTGGGTTTGTATTTATTACACTCCTGCAGATCATCCCAGAATAGTATCCCAAATCTCATATAACATTCTACTTATGTAACTTCGAACTCAGGTCAGACATTCAATAGTAAGCAGAGAATAAACTGAATTACAAGGAACACGTTGCGCACAATGTTCAGCCCATATAAATTATGTTTCTAAAGGTGAGACAGAAGAAGTTAGAGATTGTATGATGAACTCTGGGCTGAAAACAAGATGGCCCTAAAGGGCTCATTGGCCTTCATTCAAAAGAATGAATCAGAGACAGTGAGATGGCTCTTCAGGTAAAGAACCTTTGAGATACAAGTCTGCTAACCTGAGTCCAGAAACCCATAGTAGGAAAAGAAGACCCATTCCTGAAAGCTATCTCTTTACATGCATACTAAAGTATGGATGTATACACTCCTTCCAACCAACACACACACAGGGGTATACACATGTACTAACAATAATAATAAAAGCTTAAAATCACAAGGAATCAGCCAGAACAACTAGTTGGCTGCTGTGTTTTCTTAATGTTTCAAGTCTTCTTTCCAAATGGGAATAAGTTGTTAGAAAATAAAGAGTAGAATTCAATGGATGGAGAACACTAAGCCACCATGTCACCATGTACCTATCAAGAGTGTGTGCCATTTCTACTAAGATCACATCACAACATTACAAGATTCCTCTGAATGGATAATTGTAGATGACAAATGAAACTTAGGCATCCCAAATGGTGTTATTTCAGAACTTATAAAATCAAATATTTGTCCATGTCAATTGTAGAAATCAGGTCTTTTCATAGAGACTGAACTACTGGGATATGCACAGATACCCTTGTGATGTTTTAGAGGCTGGAAATTCTAGAGGATGAAATTTCCATGTGGGAGTGAGAAATGCTGATGGCCTGACTCACTCTGTCTGAAGCCTAAGGTACAGAGGAGCCCATGTGGTAACCCTCAGTATGAAGGCAGAGGGACAAGGAACTTTTACATTGGAAATCAGGAGATAGACAGCCCAGTTCTTCAGAAGGGAAGAGAGTTTCCCCCTCCTCTGTTTAATTTTTTTCCTTGTTGGTTCTTTGACATGTTAGAAGCATATGCCAATCTTCTTTACTAAGTCTACTGAGTTAAATGTTTATCTATTATATTAAGAGCCGAGTTGTGTTTCTTTCTCATAATTCACACTTAGCCTCTTGGGCCTGGAGATGATTCAGTGCTTAAGAACACAAGTTTTCTTGCAGAGGACCTAAGCTGAGTTTGCAGCACTTAGATCAGGCAGCTCACAACTGTCTATAACTCCAGATCCAAGGGATCTAATGTCCTGCTCAGATTCTAAGACCACATTTACTCACATATGCACAAACGCACACACCAACACATATAATTCTTTTCATTTAGATGAAAAGCTCAGCCTTATACTCTGAGGACAGGTGAGTGTCGGCTCTACCTTTTACTAAGAGTATGATCTAGCATAAGTGACTGCATATCTCTCTCTCTCTCTCTCTCTCTCTCTCTCTCTCTCTCTCTCTCTTGTGTTGTTTGTTTGCTGAATGTGCTGCCCTGATGATTGACCCTAGAACCTTGTACACATCAAGGCAGTATTCTGCCATGGAGCCCTAATGTAACAGTTCTTCACATGTGAAAACATACAAATGATAGGATCACTGTCTTAAAGTTGCTTAAAAGAGGGTGAAATGTGAAATTTATGACCTATGCACATATATTCATAATTCGCTCACCAAGAGACCCTTTCTTACCATGGTTGTTCCATTTTTAGTCAGCCACCTCCTGGCTGATCTTTTTTATCTAGCATGAATATTGTGGCTGGTTATTTTAACCACTGTCTTATTAGCATATTCACTGTCATTACGTTAATATCATTGTTTTAGTACAATATTAGTACTAGATAGTACTAATTACAATAAGTACAATATTAGTACACATAACACATCGTTACCAAACTGGCTACTGGTGAAAGGTTAAAACGTCCTAGTTCTCCACCTCCTGGGCCATTCTCATAGTCAGAAGAGAAGTAGGTATGTATTTCTTGGGGGAATGATTATTGCTGCAGGGAAGTATGAACAAAAGTATTCTAGGAACAAAGGGAAAACTCAGTGTTCGAGTCTCAGTCAAGCATGAGAGTCAGCTAGAGTGCTTCTCCAGAGGATCTCATGCTTCAACTGCTTCTTCCTTTGTGGTAACCTATCCAGCACTCATCTGTGAGGACCCCCATTTGATCTTCAGAATGAGCCTACTCTATAAAGAGAATTCCTTGCATTTCACTGAGAAATGAGAAGCAGACCCACACTGGCCAGAGTCCCTTGCTCAGGGAAAGGCAGAGTTCCCTGAATGGAAATTTCTGTACAATTTGTTATGCAGTGTGCAAAGAATTCTCAGACTGAAATTCCATTTGTTTTCCCAGAGGAAGAGAAATCAATGTTTCAAAGGCAAAGTAATTGATGGGCAAATTTTCAATAAGTGTGCTTTGCCTGGGTCTCAAACTAGGCTTCCTAATGCCAAACTTTACAATGTCTTTCTGGTTATACCTATATAGATATGAACTATATAGATATAGTCATATAATCATATATCTACATGGGCTCATAGTGGATCCAATGAATAGGATCATATTTTCCTCACTAAACCAGATGTTTAGAAATTCTTCTTAACCGGGATACAAGAAATAGAATAATTGGGAGGGTGCGTTCGGTGTTTTTTTTTTTTTTAATATTATCTTTTATTATATTTTTTGTTTTTTCTTTCTTGTTTTAAGTTTTTTTCTTTATTCATTTTATCTTGTGAATGTTATACCTGTACGTATGTCTGTTTGATATATGTGTGCCTGATCCTCACAGAGGTCAGAAAAAGGCACTTTATCTCCTGGAACAGGAGTTACAGGCAGCCATGAGCCACTTTCTATATGCTGGTGAGATTAAACTCAGGTCCTGGGCAAGAAAAGTCAAAGATTTTTAAGCTCTGAAACATTGTTCCAGCTTCTTTGGGGCTTTCTTTTTAAAATGCTTTTTCATGTAGGTAGTGAAAAAAGTAATACCTTGGAAAATATGGATTCTTTCTATATATTCTTAGTTCTTGATTCTGAGGTGTATAAGTTACTTTTCTCATAATAAAATGCTCTGACAAAAGCAGTTTGAGAGAGAAGAGGCTTATTGCGGATCAGTGTGGAAGTGCAGGCCGTCATAGTGAGAAATCATAGCAGCCCAAGCTGAGGCAGCCTTTCTCATGGTGGGTGTCTGAGGTTGGGAAATAGAGATGAATGCTGGGGTTCCTGCACTTGTTCCTTTTCATCCAGCCGAGGATTCAACAAGGAATGGCAATGCCTCAGTTAAAATAGGTCTCCTGTTTTTTAAAAAATTATTTTATTTCTTTACATTCCAGCATTGTCCCCCTTTCCAGTCCCACCTCCCACAGTTTCTTATCATTCCTCCACTGAGAGGGTGCTCCCCTCCACCAGGCCTGCCCCTTCCCTTGGGCCACAAGTCTCCTAAGGATCAGGTGCATTGTCCCCCACTGAGGCCAGTCCTCTGCTGTATATGTACCAGGGGCTTAGGACCAGCCCATATATGCTCCCTGATTGGTGGCTTAGTCTTCTCACCTCAAGTAGCCAAGTCTAAGTAATACCTGATAGGCAGTCTCAGAAGTTTGTCTCCAAGGTGAGTCTGGATTCTTCATGTTAATATCTAGTATTAAGCACCATGGAAGAACAACTTCATGATATCCACAGAACTACTCTAGAAGCAGCCGGCTCCAGGTCCAAGGATCTAGAATGGCCAGAAGAGAAACACACCCAATAGTTAAGTAGTAGCAATTAAAAATGATAATTTCCCTGCTTATGAGAATGGTGTCTTGGGTATAAGGTATAGCAATTAGCTAGGCTGTCCAGGGATTAGTATCAAACTGTTTTTACATTATCCTCTTATCATCCTCTTGTAAGTGTTTAGTTAATATAAACCAGTCTCTTATAGACTAGTCTTTACTAGAAGAAAGATAGGTGATAGACAGAAAGATAAAATGACTGCAGTTAGGGATATAACTTTGTTGGTAGAATGCTTGCCTAACATGCATGAAGCCCTGGCTTCAATCTACAGCACCCCTTGAGGTTGGATGTAATTGTACCAGGAGGCAGAAGCAGGAGGCTCAGGATTTCAAGCTAAGTCTTAAGAATATAGTGAGTTCAAGAAAAGCCTGAGTGCATGAAACCCTGTGTCCAAAACAATAAAATGATAGATGATAGATAGATAAATAGATAAATAGATAGATGATAGATATGAGATATAGATAGATGATAGATGATATAGATAGATAATAAATAGAAGATAGGTGGATAGATAGATAGATAGATAGATAGATAGATAGATAGATAGATAGATGATAGGTGGATGGATGGACAGAGAGCTAGAATGATTAGATAATGGACAGACATTGCTACCAAGATTTTTGCACTAAGTTAAATCTCAACTGCAAGGCCTTACATAGCATTTTTTTCTTCTTAATTAGGCAGCACAGACCCAGCAGTTACATTTATTTTCTCAAACTACTACTACTCATGGGGGTGCTTTCTCCTGAATTGTCACATTGACAACAATTGAATCCAGGGACAAATCTGAAGAAAATAAATTGATATCACTGAACAATAGACTTCTAAGAACCATCCCATTTTGGAATCCTCATATAAATTTGAGATTCATTAATAACCAGAGATTAAACTACTGTTTTCCACTTTCAAAAGCTTTGCTCTGAAATGCAAATTTTATCTTATCATTGGCTTTATCAAACAGGTGAAAGAGTAGGTAGAGCACTTCCTGGAACCAAGTCAACAACAACAGTCGTCCACAGAGCCAATGCTAGAATCCAGGTCTTTTGACATGGACTCGAGTCTCACATACATGTTTCACAGTCTCTTGACTTCCTTTCATCTACAAAATCCAACATGGGACCCAAAGAAGCACCACTCCAGCTTTGTGTGGGAAGTGGTTACTTGCCTTTAAGGGGTTCAAATATAAAACTCTTTAGGAAAAAATTTGGCTCCCTCATGTTAATTTCTGTTATCTATATTTCTGTTCTTGCACTCTGTCCTAAATTTCTGTTGCTATAACAATGGCTATGACCAAAATATAATGGAAAGGGAAGGATTTCTTTGGCTAATATTTGCATGTCACAATCTATGACTGAGGAAAGTCAATGTAGGAACACAAACAAAACCCTGGAGGCAGGAACTATAAAGAAATTCTCCTAGCTGGCTGACTCTCTAGTTTGTTCACCTATGAATTCAACGCCCACCTACCTAGGAATGGTGCTACCCACAATGGGTTGATCCCTCCCATACCCTCATCAGTCAAACAAGACAATCCTTCACAAACATGGCCACAGCTCAACATGATCTGAACAATCTGTCTTTTAAAAACCATCCAGATGACTCTAGGTTGTGACAAACTGACATCTCACGCTAACCAGGACACACTTTTTCATTAAATTCAGATAAAGTGATAAAACAACAGACGCCACCACCAATAACAGCATCAGCAGAAAACAAACCCCTAGACTTGTAGTTTTCTAGAAGGCTGGTATATGATTAATAGATAATCAATAAACACAAATACGAAATAACACACAAGAAAGGCACGGAGTACTGTGCTGCTTCCCTGAGCTTTCTGCTGATTCTTTATTGTATCTTGTGAGTGAATCATGCTGCCTTTTTCTGCCATCAAGACATGCCAGTCCACATCAAGGAGAATACAAACGAGACTGGGTATGGAGACAATGCAGAGCAAATGGACAGCATGGTTTCCCCTGCAGCAGCTCGCCTGAGTCCAGTGGAGCCTGAGTCCAGGGGCATTAGTCTGTCGTCTTCATGTTGGTGTCAAGTACATTGTGAACTGTTCAGCATCAAGTGGGCAAACATCTTTTATTTAGACACCATTTAAAATGGATTCAATAAAGGTTAAGTGGTGACACACGCCTTTAATCCCAGCACTGCAGAAGTAGAGGTAGTCCAACCTGGTCTACAGAGTGAGTTCCAGGCCAGCCAGGACCATAAGAGAAACAAACAAACAAAAACCAACGACAAAGTTTTGTTTTTTTTGTTTTGTTTTGTTTTTTTTTTTTTCGGAGCTGGGGACCGAACCCAGGGCTTTGCGCTTCCTAGGTAAGCGCTCTACCACTGAGCTAAATCCCCAGCCCCTGATTGAGTTTGTTTGTTTGTTTGTTTGTTTGTTTGTTTTTAACGACAAAGTTTTATAATGGATTCACTTGTCATTTAGATGAGGTATTGCTCTCTACCTTCACATGTTGCTTCAGGGTTCTTTTGTATGTTGTCCCATCATCAACTATCAAATCCTTTTATGAGAGTAATTGACATGATTATTAATATAATTAAGAAGTGTTCATTAGTTGGCCCCTTTGGCTGAGTATGGAAAACAAACACGGTCAATCACTACGGTGCCTGCTGTGTTTGGTGTATAACACATGTGATGAATCAGAAGAAATGAGACGTGCCCCAAACACTCTTTTGCAACAGAAAGTGTTTTAGTATCTCATCTCAGACCTGCATAGACAAAATTCTTAACCATGGAAAGCAGCCACATTGCTTAATCTCCATAGGCATTAATTACTGTGTTTTCCCTACTTGTTTAAGATTTTATGATTTTTGAAAACCTTTAACTTCAAGGTTTGGGAATGAAGCCTAGCAATGGTAGCCTTCTGCCTCAGTTCCAACACATTATCTGCTTTTCTCCTTCAGGTACCCAGACACTGTGAACTGGTTGCAAACACTTAAAAATTAATAGGGTTGTCACAATAGCATATGTCCAGTTTCTCATAGAAGAGTAAACTAATAAAAATCAGGCAATAATGCACACCTGTCTGTAGTACTGACCCTTCACGTGGGACCTGCCCTCCCCACAGTGCAGTACTGATTCTTCCTTTCTCAGGACCCCTGCTATTGGCTCCTGTGCTTTTGTTTGCTATTACATTGCCAAAATGCCGGGCTTTTATGGCTTCCTTCTACATTGAATAGTAACTGTGGTGATTTGAATGAATACCCTCAGACCCTTGAATTCTTGGACCCCAGATTGCTGTGTGGGAGGGGCCTTTTAGAGGAATAAGGTGTTGTCTTATGTCACTGGAGGCAGGAACTCAAGAGTTCAAAGGCTACTTCCTTTTTTTTAATGTTCTCTGCTTCCTGTTTGCAGCTTGACTTGTGAACACCCAGGCATTCTTGCCATCTGTGACTGCTGCCTGCTGTCACGATTCCCTTCCATAAGAGACTCTAACGCTCTGAAACCAGAAGCCCAAATAAACTTTCTGGGTTTTGAATGAGAATGGTCTGCACATAGGCTCATAGATTTGAATTCTTGGTTACTATAGAGTAACACTATTTGAAGAGATTAGGAGTGGCCTTGTTGGAGGAACTGTGTCCCTGAGGACGTGCTTTAGGTTTAAAAAAGCCCCTTCCAAGCTCCAGATCTCCTTTTTCTGCTGTCTGCAGATCCTGATGTAGAACTCTCAGCTACTTGTTCATCACCATGTCTGCCTCTATGCCTCCATGCTTCCAGCCATCATGATAATGGACCAAATCCCCAAAACTGTAAGCCAGCCATAAATAAATGGTTTTTGTTTGTTTGTTTTTGTTTTGTTTTATAAATGTTGCCATGGTCATGGGGCTATTCAGAGCAATACAACACTGTCTCTTCCTTTATAAATTGTCTTGGTCATGGTGTTTGATAATAGGAACAGAAAAGCAACAGACAGTGTGTCTCTAGTCACCTGACCCTATTTTACTTTCTTCTTATCAATTATTATAATCTAAAATTCTTTTTATTTATTTATTATCTTGCTTGTCATATGTTCATTGATTCCCTACACAAGTAAAAGCTTTTACCAACAGGAGTTTGTTTGTGTTTAGCTGGGTATTTGCAATCCAGAAAGTAGTGCTTGGCACTTGTTATTCATCAACTATCTGTCTGTCCATTGATCTGTATCCAACTGTAAGCGCCTGCCACTTTGAATTTCATAGTCTATGCAAAAAAAAGTGCTGTCAAGAAGTACTTCACAATAAGAGAAATGAAGTTAGGATCTCACTGGAAACATATTTACAAATAAATAGCATTGTGCTTCCCCCCCTAGTTATTATATAATACAGTGGACAGATAAGAAACATAGATGATAAGATGGTGAACATCTCATTCAAATCACCACAGTTACTGTTCCAGGCAGATGGAAGCCATAAACCCTGACATTTGGTCACAGCAAACAAAAGCAGAAGCCAACAGCAGAGGTCCTGAGATAGAAGGACCTCATGCAACTGAGATGTGCCTTGGAGGAATAGGTGTTGCCTTATGTCACTGGAGGCAGGAACTCAAGAGTTCAAAGGCTACTTCCTTTTTTTAATGTTCTCTGCTTCCTGTTCCCAGTTTGACGTGTGAACACCCAGGCATTCTTGCCATCTGTGACTGCTCCCTGCTGTCACGATTCCCTTCCATGAGAGACTCTAACTCTCCGGAACCAGAAGCCCAAATAAACTTTCTGGGTTTTGAATGGGTATATGATGTCTCACACTTAGACATTATATACTTCTATCTTATCTGTTTATATGTTTTCTCACAGTCTTGCAAGCATTTCATACAATAAAGAATCCCTCCACATTTCTTTGTCCTTTCAGATTAACAGAAGAGAAAATCCACTTTCGAACCTGTGCCTCCCATGGAAGGACAAAGAATACATCTGAGTGCTGAGGTAATTGGGATGCCATATTTATTCATTTCTTCATGCTTCCACAGGGCCAAGATTTCTACACTTATAGCTTGTGAGGAAGCTTCTCCTCCGGCTTTTTGACTCCGCTCAGCCCTAGATCATGTGGTTTGGATTTGTTATTCGTGTAAGGAGATGCTCTGTGCAAACATGCAAATCTATCCATCCCAAACAAGCTTCAACTTCTCCAGTGAAAGATTCTACTTAGATTGACATCTCTAAATCAACTTTGTCAGCAGGAAAGTGGTGCTGCTCACTCCCTATATCTCTTTCCACATCTCCATTTAGAAGGTGGTACAGAGGGTTGTGAGGGTTTGCATTCAGCTGGAGTTCTGCTTAGTGAACAGTATTCAGTTTTGCAACCTGATTATGGAGCTGACATTTGTTTCATTTCTGATCCACATTTGGGGTGTTTTGGCTTCACAGCTGATTGGTCACTCCAGTGATGGGACTTGCTCCCTCCATTCGGTATTGAGATGCCTGCTTCCCTAAGCATGCTAGGTGTCTTGATGGTACAGCAGCTGCAGGGAGTCTGTGAGGAGAGGAGACACCATGCTTATGCTGTGCTCTCTTCTCCATCCTGACCACACAACCATCCCAAGTTTATTCATCAAACCAACAGTCTCTCACTGTGTTTGGATACAGCTTCACAGAGACATTTTCAATTCCAGGGTTTTAGTTGATATCCTCGCAACTATAATTTCACTGTTGCCTTATTTGCTTTTAATTCTGCTCAAGCATTTGTTTGCATCTACACATAGAGCATTTGCTTGTATCTACATGGAGAGTATGAGTGATTTACTTACCCATTGCTTTCTGTCACACCACCTGATTAAGGTCACAATTATCTGGGGATTAGATGCAACTTAACTTTGCCTCATCTTAGGATGTGTGATAATGACTAGCATCTTCTTCCATCATGGGAAAATAATGATGAGAACAAAAATCAGAAAGCAGTGAGTTCTCCCATGACCTAGAATCTTGTCTCTCAGTGTGCTCTCTTTATTCCACCCCTCATTTCACTTCATTACTACTTGTTGATGGTCTTGCTTCCCCCTGGAACATCAGCTTGGTGAGTCAGAGAATTTATCTGCTTCTGAAGCATCCATTTATTAAAGCTTCTGCTAACATTAAACTATTCCTCTATGATGACAAATAGTTGTATAGTTAAAAGACCCCACAGCTTCCACCAAAAACTTTTGGATCTGACAAAAACACTCAGCAAATTTGCAGGACACAAATTGTTAAGATTAGGCTATACCTTCCCCTATATTATATGAAACAGTATTTTGTTTCATTTGTTTTGTATTGTTTTGTTTTAGAATTTCACTTTACCCTGAGAGACACCATTTTACAAGCAGCTTTTAACCCCATTTTGAAGGAGAAGTTCGACTACACTCAGAAACTATACCATTTGTCAGAAATTCCCCCATTCAGCACAGACTGGTGTATTCTTATTCCTACAAGGAGAAGGAGAGTTATGCTATAAACTTATCATGGTGAAATAAAACTATACAGGTTGATTTGTATATTAAAATCATACCATGGTAATGAGGCCAAAGTACTTATCAGACATGCCAGACCACAGAAAGAGTGTAACTCCCTCAGGCAGGGAACTTAAAGAGACAGATATCAAAAATGTGATGGAATGGTTCCATACGATCCTCTGATGCCTGGAGATACCAAGGACTGACAAGCAGAACACTTATCAGCTGTCTCTAGAGCTTAGGTTCTGATCAATCTATTGTTGTTGACATGGCCTACTTAATTGCCTGTCTGTTTACCATTCTAGAACTGGATCTGAAGCCACTATCTCTGATTTTCTGATGCTGCTCAGTCTTTCATTTTGCAGCTGAATGCTGTAGTGTTGCTTTCAAATACTGATGCCAAAAGCTTCCTCCTGTTATTGGTCCTAGCAGTAAAGACTTTCTCTCAGCTCACTTCTGAAACCTTCTAGACTTTGTTGCTATCCTTGTATTCATTCTGCAATAGATAGATAGATAGATAGATAGATAGATAGATAGATAGATAGATAGATATGGATGGATAGATAGAGAGATTATAGAGATAAGTAGATAGAAATAGGTGATAGTAGGAAGATAGATAAAAGATAAGATAGATAGATAGATAGATGATAGATAGATAGATAGATAGATAGATAGATAGATAGATATAGATAGATATAGATAGACAGACACATACATACATACATACATACATACATACATACATACATACAAACATAGATGGCTACATAGTACACCATAGATAGGTAGATAGATAGATGATAGATAGATGATGAAAAAGAGGGGCAGGATCAGGTATGGGAGGAGATGGGGATGATATACAGAGGGTCAGAAAATTGAACGGAGGCATATAGCAATGGCAGATGGGGAATGAGGGTAGACCCCAGAACGTCCCAGATGCCAGGAAATCAAGAGGCTCCCAGGACCCAACAGGGGTGAGATTAACTGAAATGCCTAACAAAGGGGAGGGAGATCCTGTAGAGACCATATCCAGAGGTTATGCCAGGCCCCCTATTCAGGGATAGTACCACCCACTCATCTCCAAATTTTTTTTTATGAAAGACTATGGTTTATTACTAAGCAGATATGCTTTGTCTTATAGCAACCAATATTATGTTATTATCTATCCATTTTTTTATCTTTATTAACTTGAGTATTTCTTATTTACATTTCGATTATTATTCCCCTTCCCGGTTTCGGGCCAACATCCCCCTAACTCCTCCCCCTCCCCTTCTATATGGGCTTCCCCTCCCCATCCTCCCCCCATTACCACCCTCTCCCCAACCATCACGTTCACTGGGGGTTCAGTCTTGGCAGGACCAAGGGCTTCCCCTTCCACTGGTGCTCTTACTAAGCTATTCATTGCTACCTATGAGGTTGGAGCCCAGGGTCAGTCCATGTATAGTCTTTGGGTAGTGGCTTAGTCCCTGGAAGCTCTGGTTGGTTGGCATTGTTGTTCTTATGAGGTCTCGAGCCCCTTCAAGCTCTTCCAGACCTTTCTCTGATTCCTTCAACAGGGGGGGGTCCCGATCTCAGTTCAGTGGATTGCTGCTGCCATTCGCCTATGTATTTGCTGTATTCTCGGTGTGTCTCTCATGAGAGATCTACATCCGGTTCCTGTCAGCCTGCACTTCTTTGCTTCATCCATCTTATCTAGTTTGGTGGCTGTATATGTATGGGCCACATGTGGTGCAGGCTCTGAATGGGTGTTCCTTCTGCCTCTGTTCTAAACTTTGCCTCCCTATTCCCTGCCAAGGGTTTTCTTGTTCCCCTTTTAAAGAAGGAGTGAAGCATTTGCATTTTGGTCATCCTTCTTGAGTTTCATGTGTTCTGTGCATCTAGGGTAATTCAAGCATTTGGGCTAATAGCCACTTATCAATGAGTGCATTTTTCTGTGATTGGGTTACCTCGCTCAAGATATTTTCCAGTTCCATCCATTTGCCTATGAATTTCATAAAGTCATTGTTTTTGATAGCTGAGTAATATTCCATTGTGTAGATGTACCACATTTTCTGTATCCATTCCTCTGTTGAAGGGCATCTGGGTTCTTTCCAGCTTCTGGCTATTATAAATAAGGCTGCTATGAACATAGTGGAGCATGTGTCTTTGTTGTATGTTGGGGCATCTTTTGGGTATATGCCCAAAAGTGGTATAGCTGGGTCCTCAGGTAGCTCAATGTCCAATTTTCTGAGGAACCTCCAGATTGATTTCCAGAATGATTGTACCAGTCTGCAGTCCCACTAGCAATGGAGGATTGTTCCTCTTTCTCCACATCCTCGCCAGCAATTGCTGTTACCTGAGTTTTCGATCTTAGCCATTTTCACTGGTGTGAGGTGAAATCTCAGGGTTGTTTTGATTTGCATTTCCCTTATGACTAAAGATGTTGAACATTTCTTTAGGTGTTTCTCAGCCATACAGCATTCCTCGGCTGTGAATTCAATTGATTGGGAAAAGATCTTTACCAATCCTACAACTGATAGAGGGCTTATATCCAAAATATACAAAGAACTCAAGAAGTTAGACCGCAGGGAGACAAATAACCCCATCTCCAAATTTTTAACCCAGAATTGCTTCTGTTTAAAGGAAGTACGGGGACAAAGTATGGAGCAGAGACTGAAGGAAAGGCCATCAAGAGACTGCCCCACCTGGGGATCCATCCCATATACAGTCACTAAACCCAGACACTATTGTGGATGCCAAGTGCTTGCCGACAGGAGCCTAATATAACTGTCTCCTGAGTGTATCTGCAAAAGTCTGACAAATAGAAATGTGGGTGCTCACAGCCAATCATTGGACTGAGCATGCAGACCCCTTGGAGGAGTTAGGGGAAGGACTAAATGAGCTGAAGGAGTTTCCAACCCCGTAGGAAGAACAACAATATCAACAAACCAGACCCCCCCCCAAGAACTCCCAGGGACTAAACCACCAACCAAAGAGTACACATGGAAGGATCCATGGCTCCAGCTACATATGTAGCAGAGGATAGCCTTAGCTGGCAGCTATGGGAGGAGAAGCCCATTGTCCTCTGAAGGCTTGACGCAGGGTGGTGAGGTGGGAGTGGGTGGGTGAGTGAGCACCCTCATAGAAGCAGAGGGAGGGGGATGGGATACAGGGTTTGCAGAGGGGAAACCGGGAAAGAGGATAATATTTGAATTATAAATGAATAAAATATTCGATAAAAAAGAAAATAGACTTACTATATCTTATGCGAGTTAATATTAGTAATTAGAATAAAGATTAGAATAAAAATAGCTTAACTTGTCTCAGCCAGTTAAGGTACATATATTATAGGTCAAATTTCTGTCATTGAAACCATGGAACCTTGTGAATATATTGTTGTTCAATAAATTCCAACATTGTGGAAAGATACAAATGTATTCATTTTATGTTTCTCACAGCCCATTCACAACAGAAACCAACATACAAAAATTGGTATTTTTATATACCCCAGTCATGACCTCACTCGGAAAAATATTAGGAGAACACCCCAGTCACAATAGTCTCAAAGATATTTAGAAATAAACCAAGTGAAGGAGGTAAAATTCTCTATACAGAATACTGTAAATTCTGAAAGAGAAATTAAGGAAGTCTCTAGATAGTGAAAGATATTCCATATTCTTAAATTTACAGAATTAATGCTGTGAGTTTGGCTATATGACCAAAATAACAACAGATTCCATACAATCCCTACCAAAATTCCAGTGACATTCCTTACAGAACTAGAAAAAGAATCCTAAAATGTATATAGATACACAAAACGCAGAGAAACCATACTTCTAACCTTAAACTATACTACTGAGGAATAATGAAAGAGGCAGCAAGATACTGGAACAAAACAAATAAACACATGGACTACAGAAACATAGTACAGTGATCAACACATAGAGCTGTGCGCAAGTTTTTTATACATATAATTTATATTGTTTTTATGATATCCCCAAATAATCTTACAAGTTAAAAGTAAATAATCTGTGTTATAAAGGAAATAGTAAGAATAGAAATCTAGAGAAATAAAATGACAGGCACAGAGATCATAAAACCTTATACAGGTAAGCAGTACAAATATAAAGGGTGGGAGAGGGAACAGACTAAAAGTATTAAAGACTTTGGAAGGAGGAACCCTGAACAGATCCAACACTGTGGAATAAGGTCAAGAATGTTTCTGGGCATTATCTTCTGGGAACCTATACAAGTGGATGGGGTGGGTCCATCAGTGATTCAAACCACATCCTTAACACACTATAAATTACTCCACACCTTGAAGCCAGATAGAAAGAACCACACTGATTTTCATAAAGGTGCAGTAGTATTGATCTGAAAACCTGGCAGACGAAGATTGTGAGTACTTATGACAGTCATAAATGAGACACTGAAAGGCAAAAGTTTGTAGTTATATGCTCTTAAAAAAGACCTCATTCAAGGGATTTGAATTAAATGGAGAAGTAAGAAATGATGGTAATAAATACCAA
This sequence comes from Rattus norvegicus, assembly GCF_021556685.1. Lineage (NCBI taxonomy): Eukaryota > Metazoa > Chordata > Mammalia > Rodentia > Muridae > Rattus > Rattus norvegicus. The sequence goes on along the minus strand of NC_141547.1, from coordinate 65,681,798 downwards.
AGGGGTATTTTCAAAATGTATCATGCAACTGTGACGTAATGAGAAAAACTTCTCTGGCAACAATTTTTAAAAACTGATTTTTTTTTTTTGCTGTGATGAAAAGTGCTTAAACTAAGTGCTGACTTTGCTAACCATACTGCTATTAGAACAGGAATACATAGACAGCTCATTATCCCTAATATCAATTTAGTATGAATTCAAAAGTTTAACACTGCACTAAGATTTAGCACAGAGAGCAAGGTGCGTGATCAGAAGGAAGGAAAGACAATAATCGGCACCTTTCCTAATATCTGTCTATTTCCAAAACTTACTTAGGGGTCACAGAGACAGGACATTAACAATAAACTCACACCACACAGGCACACACACACACACACACACACACACACACACACACACCACAGCAGTGCATAAAAATTAAATCTTTAAAGTAGCACAATAGGGCCTTGTAAAGAAGAAAGTCCAGAGATAGAGAAGCAATTACATTGTAGCACAGCCCCAAATTTAGCTTTCGCAGCCTTTCAGCCTCTGTCTTGTCAAGTTTTATAAGCTGTTGCCTGCGTAGTTACTGTGCTCAGTTGCAGTAATGCCTTAACAAGGTGTACAACCATGGTGGAACACATGCTGGCTAGTTAACTCTCTGTTTTCCCCCAAATGGAAGGAGGAGGGAGGCTAGCCAAAGGAGAAATAAACATCTCCTGAGATGGCATTTCTCAGGTCAGGAACCTCTCCTGGGCTTTATCACATGGGATTACTAGGAAACCAGTTGTTTGAGCTGATTTACAATTTTAGGGTCCTCTTCCTTCTACTCAGATTTTGCTTGGAAGTGTTTTTTCTCATACATGGCCACAGCCTCTATGACTAGGTTACCTCACTAGACTTTAAAATAGTAGGAGTGAACCTTGTATGAAGGAATGATGCTTGATTTTTATCCAAGGAAATATAGAGGTAAAATAGGTTTTAAAAACCCTGGCAGGTACCAATGTCATTAGCATCTGTGCTGAGGAGACCAGCTACGAAACCTCTTGGACAAACACAATGAAACAGTTGCAGGACGGTGTGCCGCTTTGTTAGAATGCTGATGAAAGCTGTGAGAAGAAGCGCAGGGGAGAAACAGCAGAGCTTCAAATGAAAGGGTGACTCAGTGAGACTTTGTCCTTCAGGGGACAGGGTCCATGTCTGTCTGTCATTGTGGGAATGACTTTGTAAAACTGATGCTTGAGGAAATTAGTGTGGTGTCCACAAGGCAGAAATAGAAAAAAAGACTTTCATTTTTTAATAAGATGTATCATATCACATGTTTTTATATATGCGCATCTTTGTGTCTTTTGGCTTTATTGAAAATACATTTTTTTCACATACTGTATTCTGATTACCATCTCCCCAGTCCTCCCAGTTCCTCCCCATCTCCTTTCCCATTCAGATCTACTCTTCCTGTCTCTCCTTAGACAGCAAACAGGCTTCTAAGGATAATAATAAAATAAAATACAATAACATAAACTGAAACTAACACATTGGAATTAGACAAAACCAATGGAAGGCAAAGAGCACAAAAGAAGGCACACACTCAGGAATTCCATAAAAATACTAAGCTAGAAGCCATAGTGTATACCCAAACGACCTGCAAGGAAAAGGGGGACAGAAAATATAAACAAAACAACAGGAAGAATATGATAATATTTAAAAATCTCATCCTGGGGGTACTCTTATGCATATGTCCATTTGCCTGACTGAACAGAATATGGCATGCCAATCACACATCCATATGGTTAGGATTGTTGCTCATTGATCACTGTGACATTTTGGGGATTCTATAGTATGACATCTTTTTTTCTTCTCTTTTTTCCTCTCCTGGTAAAGTCCCTTGAGTATGTTTGTCTCTCACAAAAGGGATACATTTTAAATAGTAAGGTAGACGGCAGGGGAGAGAGAAGCATCAGACACTAGCCACCATCCTCTCCTCCTCTGTAGTAGATGGTGCAGTTAAGTCCTCATTTTGGTCATGTTTTCTGAGTCATTCTTAAAAACTTCAAAAATTTATGTCTAAAAACTTCTTAAGTACTTGCAGGTGTGCGGACTCATTTCCGCTCTTAGAACTCTGGCCTCATTTGGCCATTGTTGACAGGTGGTTCTAAAAATAGCCAGAGGCTCCAGAGAAAGATGACTGGAATCCTAGGTTGGTATTTTGATGTATCAAAATCGAATCATAGGTTCTGTTTGATCTGCTTCCTAAGTGGGACCTTTGATGTTATACTTTTACCTCATTTCAAAGGGCATGCAGGAAAGAAAATACTGAAAGTCAGAATTTAATTCCCTTGTGTTTTACTTAATGGGTTACCTAGGTAACTCTTTCAGCTTTCAATGGTCCTTAAAAACTGCATGTTCACCTGGGAAGAGAACTGGATTACAGACCTTTGGAGAGTTCAAAAGAGATGCCTTAATACCTCTGGCTCAAAGAGCCTATAACGATCGCTTGGTTTGGGGATTAACATGGTTCTATTTTGTGATTGAATATTGAATGCATTTATGGAGCAGCTAGGGCTATTTTAATATTCAAGATGATATACCAGCTCTTGAAATGGGGGGTCTGCAGCACACTTTCATTACCCATAATGTTTGTGATCTATAATTCTGTGTATTATGTATCTTATATGTTTGCATATATACGTGTATATATAGGCTCTAGCAGCAGTTGGCTAACTGCAGGTCTTCACCCCTCTCTCCTCTCCTCCAAATCTTCCAGGTTCATCCCCAGCTCCGTAGCAGATCACCTACTGCAGCTTCCCCTCCCCCTACTCCCTCATCTCTAGGGGATCCCACAGGTGTTCTTCTCCCTACTCATTTTCTTTTTCCAGTGCCAAACTCCAACCTCAACCTCATTCCCAAAGAACTTGAAAGCCACTCTGACAAAAAAAAAAAAAGGCCATAGGCTAAGTGCTGAGCTGAGCTTCACCATTCCCTCTTCTTCAGCATTTACTTTTAAATTGGATATGTTTTATATACATTTCAAATGTTCTTCCCTTTCCCAGTTCCTGTTTATGTGTCCACGATCCCATCCCTCTCCACCTTCTTCTATGAGGGTGTTCCCCATCCCCAACTATCCCCCTTCCTGCCCTGATATTCCCCTACACTGTAGGGGTCCAGCCTTGGCAGGACCAAGGCCTATCCTCCCATTAGTACCCAACAAGGCCATCATCCTCTGCTACATATGGGGCTGGAGCCATGGGTCAGTCCAAATGTACTCTTTGGGTAGTGGTTTAGTCCCTGGGAGATCTGGTTGGTTGGTATTATTCTTATGGGGTTGCAAGCCCCTTCAGCTTCTTCAAAACTTTCCCTAACTCCTCTAATGAGGACCCCATTCACAGTTCAATGGTTTGCTGCTAGCATTCACCTCTGTATTTGTCATGCTCTGCCTGAGCCTCTCAGGAGACATCTATATCAGGCTCCTGTCAGCATGCAGTTATTGGCTTCATCAATATTGTCTAGGTTTGGTGTCTGTATATATATGATGGATCATCAGGGGCAGGCTCTGAATGGTCAGTCCTTCAGTCTCTGCTCAAAACTTTGTCTCCATATCTCTTCCTATGAATATTTTATTTCCCATTTTAAGAAGGACTGAAGCATCTGTACTTGGGTCATCCTTCTTGAGTTTCATGTGATCTGTGGATTTTATCTTGGTTAATTCAAGCTTTAGGGCTAATATCCACTTACCAGTGAGTACATACCATGTGTGGGTTTTTTTGTGATTGGGTTACATCCGTTTGCCTATGAATTTCATGAAGTCATTATTTTTGACAGCTGAGTAGTACTCCACTGTGTGTAGATGTACCACATTTTCTGTATCCATTCCTCTGTTGAAGGGCATCTGGGTTCTTTCCAGCTTCTGGCTATTATAAATAAGGCTGCTATGAACACAGTAGAGCATGTGTTCTTGCTATGTGTTGGAGAATCATTTGGGTATATGCTCAGGAGTGGCTGAGTCCTCAGGTAGTACTATATCCAGTTTTCTGAGGAAACTCCAGACTGATTTCCAGAATGGTTGTACCAGCTTGCAATTCCACCAACAATGGAGGAGTGTTCCTCTTTCTCCACATCCTCACCAGCATCTGTTGTCACCTGAGTTTTTGATCTTAGTCATTCTGACTGGTGTAAGGTAGAATCTCAGGGTTGTTTTGATTTGCATTTTCCCAATGACTGAGGATGTTGAACACTTCTTTAGGTGTCTCAGCTATTCGATATTCCACAGCTACAATTGTTTAGCTCTGTACCCCATCTTTTAAGGTTATTTGACTCTCTGGGGTCTAACTTCTTGAATTCTTTGTATATATTGGATATTAGCCCTCTATCAGATGTAGAGTTGGTAAAGATCTTTTCCTAATCTGTAGGTCATTTTGTCCTAATGACAGTGTCCTTTGCCTTACAGAAGTTTTGCAATTTTATGAGGCCCCATTTGTCAATTCTTGATCTTACAGCATAAACTGGGTCCTCTTTACAACACCGATCTGTTAGTCTATGTCTTTTTATTGGGGAACTGAGTCCATTGATGTTAAGAGATATTTTGTGCATAACTGGAACACAATGTCTGCCACACATACATGGGACAAGAGTCACATCCACAATCCACAAAGAACTCTCCTAACTTAAATATAGGGAGACAACCCAAGTGAAGTGTTTAACCTTACCACAGCTTTGGTCAGTACATATCAATCAATAAGCCATTTTTTTTTTAAGTCATGAAGTTGTTGCTGGATAAAATATTTTAAGTTCCAGTTCCACATTAAATTTCAAGAAAAGGATCAACTAGACTCTGGCTTTCTGTGTTCTAACACTGGGGGTGCCCTATACCATGTCACCCATCAATGCTTGCTTTTTAGAGAACTATTGTGTTCACATAAAGGAGATAGATCAGGAAATAGTGTTTTCCAAAATGCTCTGCCCATACACACATAACCATGCAATTCTTTCCGAATTTGTAACTGTTTCCTTAGAAAAACCATGTGCATTCTGGTAAAACTTCTGTGAGCTTCTTACACTTCTTCAATAAGTAAATTGTGTAAGATATTTTATGTGTTTTGCTGATTGTTAGGGTTTAAATCTCCACCCGTGCCAGGACAAAACACACCAAGCCAACATGTTTTCACGTAGAGAGGTTTAAAGAAAGAAAAATAGAGGAGAAGAAAGGCCATGTGGAGGAAAAGGGGGGTAGGAGTGTATGGGGAGAGAAGGGATGGACAGTGGGAAAGAGAGCACAGAAGCCAAGAACAAGGAGCAAGAGAGAGAGGAGGGGGCAAGCAGCCCCCTTTATAGTCAGGCACAGCTGGCTGTTGCCAGGCAACTGTGGGGTGGAGCATACCTGGCTGTTTCCAGGTAGCTGTGGGGGTGGAGCTTAGTCAGAATACCAACACTGATGATAAATGAAAATATTAACTTTTGCTTTAAAATCATTTCATTAATGACATTCTTCATGTCATGTATGTGTCATTTATTTATGACAGTACAACAGATCATTAAAACAAATGTGGTGAGTTCTACATTCAGGTCCCTGAGAATACACAGACCAAACTCCTAGGAGGCAAAATCACCATTTGCTAATGGAATACCACTCCTCCAGAGGAGATTATGAGCCCTTTGAGGATCCGGCTCTAGCTAGAGTTACACCTATGAAACAGGCAAAACAAGCCAAGCACTTAGAAATTAGAATCATAAATGATCACTTTTACTTAAGTTAGACAATGAATAAAATGTTAACAAAAAGGGAAGACAGGATAGCCTTGTTAATGGTTGTAATTCATGTGTCACTGAAGAAAGCAAACGAAAGCTTGCTCACGGAGGAAGGGCTTTCAAACCTTATTATTATTATTATTATTTTTAAAAATAAAGATGAGAGGATGCATGCTGTTAGTAGGTGGTTCTCAAAAAAGAAGGAAGTGGGAAGAAGGAAGTACCCTGCTTGGTACTTAACTTGCTGGTCTTGGGTCCTCTCCTCCTCTCTTCTGTCCTGTGGAATCTTATGGAAAGAAGCTGGGGGCGGGGCGGGGGGGCACGCAGTGGGGGAGGTGGGGGCATGTTACTCTGATAGGTCCCTCCAAGCAGAAAGAGGACTTTCAACAGGCAGGACGGGTCTGGGGTGGGGAGGAGGGGGGGTCATATTAACATTTCAATCTTTTTTACAACTACAGAATGAGTGTTGTAATCAAAACGCATTTCTTAATAACGTTGTTAACTGTCTGAATGAAGACCTCCTAGGAGAGTCCAGCTTTTACAACCAGACCTGAATCAGCGGCTGATCTTCCCCTATAGCGTGCCCTTAGGCTAGTAATTCCGGCTCTTTGATCTTATCAACTATACAATACAGATGGTAAATACCTAACTCACCTGGAGCTTCACCAGCTATTCCAAGGTTCCTGGGAGACAGAGAGCCAGTCAAAACCGCCAACCTCTTTCCTCTAATTTCTCTGTATAAAACCTACTGTCCACAGGAAAAAACATTTGTGGTACGAGTTGTCATTTACACTTCCACCTCAGGGCGCCTTTCTCCCTAGGCTATTGTCTATTTAAGTCCTTCCTCTTAGTGTCAGGAAAGGCTAACTCTGTGGATTGTGTTAGAGGGCATTCGAGAAGGCTCCATTCTGAAAAATCTGTGAGTTTCCATATATTCTGTTGTTTTTGCTTTTTAATCCTACCTCCCTGCAACCTTGTTCCAAAGGCTTTTCCTTTTCTCTGAAAAATGTTACAGAAACATATGTCCCTTAAATGACTAAAAGGCTATGAAGGATAATTCAAGCAGGAAAAGAAATTACTAAGGTTGCTGCTTGGTTGCCGGGTCCTCATGAAACAAACAAAATGGGAACGGGATCTCTAACTTTGGCGTGCTACTTTACAGAATTGAAACCTACTGTGCCTGTTTTTAATTGCTCCTTAATTGCAAACAAAATTACAACACATTAAATCACACTAGAGGAATGCAGGCAGAATTACTTCATCTGAGTAAAGTCACATTTTGCTTTTTAACTTGGCCAGTAGGCATTCTAAATGCCAGAAGGTGACAATTGTTTTGTTGAGGGGCATTCTGGAAAAGTTCGCAAAGAAGTAGACCCTGCTACAGCTGAATGTTATCTGGCTAAGAAAGAAACAAAAAAGAAAAGACAGAGAATGGCCAATTATGCTACATTTTGCCTGTGGTACAAAATACACAGACAGCAACTTTGTTGGAAAGGAATTAATGTGAGCATAATTGCAGATGCAAACCAAATTTCAAGACCTACATATAAGACCTATATACACAGTAGTGGAGATACAGAGCCTCAAGGAACAGGAAACCCTAAGAGAACATAAACGCCAGCCCAGGCAAAACTCAATCATCACAGATGGAAAAAAAACAAGGTCTTCCATGATAAAACCAAATGTAAACAATATCTTTCTCTCAACCCAACTCTATAGAGGATATTAGAAAGAAAACTCCAACACAAAGAGAGTATCTACATCCAAGAAAACATAAGAAATTAATCACCTCACAACAAACCCAAAAGAAGAGAAGGATTGAACTTGGTTCCCAATTTTGTTTTGAGTTGTCCTGTTAATGGACCTTTGGGCAAAATATTCTGTCTGTGAAATAGAACTGAGAACACAGTATCTGGCCTTTGTAAAAAATGAGTATTTCGTGGGTGGAATCATAGCGCAGTTAACAAAGGGAATGATCGGCTTGTCCCTCAATTCGGTTTTAATCTTTGCAAGAAGACTACTGTGAAGTTTCTCTTGGACCTTTAGTTTCTTCATTCACAAATAAGACTATAAATGCAGCTTATTCTATAGAATCTCTGTGTGAATTAATGAGGCAAACATACAAAAATCTGTGGCATCTAGGCTAAACTTATTAGTTGCTTGCTGTCATATAAAATGTCTGTCACTGGAAGGATAAGGTCTTTCTCCGCTTGTTTCTATAATTGCACCCATAAGGATAAAGGTTTTCTGTGAATATACACGGTTTTGAGAATCTTTAAATGAATTTTTTTTTCCTCCGAAGGCATTTCCTTAATAGGCTACAAAAATCATGACGTGTCATTTTAATTGAAGCCACTGGGTTCTCTATTGGAATAAAAAATAGCATCATCTGGAAAGGTTTCATGATAGTATTATTCCTATATTGTGTGAATATCAACCACTGTTTATTAATTTATGTACACTGATCCAACTGGTGAAAATGCCTAGGTATTTGGATAAGAGCTTGGGCAGGTGATTTTTAGGAAGCTAATAGGTAAGGACAGTTACATGGGTTAAGAGAAATCCAGTTCGAAGTTTAGAAGGGGGCAGAATGGAACATATGCCACCAGAAGGAATTGGGGTGTTGTCCAACACAAGCAGATTAGATTCTTTCCCTTTAACCAACTTCTTGTTTCTCTCAACCTTTCCTTGTGTCATTTAGTTTATTTTTATTTTATATGTATGGGCATTTTGCCTGCATTTATGTTTCCGTTTCACATGAATGTCTGGTTCCTGAGGAGGTCAGAAGAGGGTGTCAGATCCCCTGGAACTGGGGTTACAGAAGGTTGTGAGACACAGCAGGGCACTAAGGATTGAGGCCAGGTCCTCTACGAGAGCAGTAAATGTTTACCCAGGGATCCATCGCCCTGTTCTACTTAGACCACCTCTATATCTTATGTAGTGGACAATGCTGCTGTAGGTGCAGAGGTCCAGATATATCCTTCATATACCTTTATGCTTCCTTTAACAGTTTGCCAAGAATCTGAACAGATGGATCATAAGTTGGCTCTGTTTTAATCTTTGAAGTAACTCCATTTTGTTTTCCACTGTTGCTGTACCAACTTACATTCCCAACAACAGAATAGCAATGCTACAGCTTCTCCATGTCCTTGTCAATATTAGCATCCTTCATTCTTCCTTTTTCCTTTTTAATTTCAAACATACCTACAGGTGTGAGGCAGTAGCTCATTGTGGTTTTGATCTGCATTTCCCTGGTAACCAGTGAGTCATGTTGCACATAAAAATAATGTTTAATAATTGAAAGCACATGAAACTTCAGACATTATTCTGAGCACGTTACATTTTTATTTCATCCTGTGAGGAACAATTGCTCTCCTCATGGTAGAGAAAATTAAGGAAAAGAGAAACTCAGGGTTTCCATATTCACACAGGAAGTAAGGGGAAGGGCTGAAATTGCAGGTCAGACATTCTGACCCTTTGTCTGTCTGCTGTGCTGTATTTCTAAGATCATACATCCTGAAACAAATCACTGTCCATTTTTCATCCAGATTATTTATACCGCTTCCTCTTTTATGATTTGAAATTCATTTTAGCTACATCTGCTCTTGCAAAAGTGCACTGGTCCAGTCTGTGGTCTCTGCCTCAATCTCACTCCTCAGCATATTAATCTTGGGCAGTTTTCAGAAGGCTCCAACACATCTAGGTAAAAATGTAAACTGAGCCCAACACTTTTAATATTTTTTCTTAATCACCAATATCTACTTGACTTTTTATCTTACTGCCTTGATCGATTTTCAATCCAACTTTTTGAATTCTTAGCCGTGTAGATGCAGAATTACTTCAACTTTGTTGAGACCACATGTACAAGTTAAGTTTTTGATTGTCCCTAAGAAATCCAAGCCTGGCATGTTATTGAAAGAGGTATTGTAATAAATCTATCAGTTGATCCAATATGAAAAATATATAGGCCTACCTGGAGGATTTGAGTTTTTTAAAATAATCTGATTTTTAAATATGACTTATATGTATAGTTTGGTGCTGATAACATTTTCAAAGAGAACAAAGAAAGAAAGGCATTTAGTTTGTTTGATGCCTTATGTAATGCAATAAAATCCAGGTCAAATAAGGCAAATAATTAACTAGTACTTGTTATATACTTGTCATAGATCAAGAACTAGAAGATAAATTCTTTAAAAGCATTAATCTTCTAAAATTATGTCATCAGGCTGAAAGAGTGAATAGTACCCCATTCCCATTTGGTTAGCTTAGAACCATCCCATGAGATGTGCAATGTTACTAAGAAATGTTAGTGAGAAACTGAGGCATGCAATAGCATTGATACTCATAGAAAATCCAGAATCTAAACCAGTTATGCCAGGTTTCAGATGAAAGCTCTGGGTCTACTTTGTGCAACTACTATAATTACTCTACTATAATTACTTATAGTATGGTCATAAACATCCTCCATAGCCTACATCATTCCTCTATGACTCTGTGTTTTCTTGTGGTTAGGTCAATTATAATAGTAAATCATGGTCACATCCTGCAAAGAAAGAATCAAAAGCAATGTGTGGTGCTTAAATAAGTCCTGCTGCTTCAAGGTGGCTTAGTATTTCCTCTGTGTATTACAAATGTTGCTTCTTCATATTCCCCTGGGTCCACATATTAAACATTACCACAATCATGATGCAAGGTTAAATTCAAAGTATCTAAAAGCAATCTTTCTGTTAGTTCTGATTCTTATTCTTTTCCTCTTAATGATAACTATCAGTATATTATTAACTTGTAAGTTCTTTAAATCCACATGCATTAGTTGTGTACAGGTCAACCTTGCCACCAACCATACAGAAGTGTTCCCATTTTACTCTCTTTTTACTCTAAAATCTATCACAGTGATACTCATGTAACTAGTGTATTGTTGCTTGTTTAATCTACAAAGCTCCTGAGTGGAAATATATCTAAATAATGGGATTTGTGTCTTTGGGCTCTGGAAATGTTGGTGTATTATTGCTTGTTCAGTCTGTAAATCTGGTGAATGTCAATTTAAACAATGGTATCTTAGTCCATTGGTTCTGGAAGACCAAGTTTATTGTATTGGTGAGTGTAAGTGCAACTCTGATGGTCATGACCGAAAGATTTTCTAAAACTTAACCCTTTATTTCTTATTTTTATTTAATTTTTGAAGTCAGTTTATCATGTTCTTGCTCATGTTATTACTGAACTTTTAAAAATACAAATAGTAAAAAGGAAGATATATGCAACTTATTACCTGAAATAAATATCAAATAGACATGCGAGTCTTGGAGAACTTTTCTATGCAAATTTGGGTCCTCCTGCCAAATACTCTGATCCATCACTAGCATTCTTTTCTGCAGCCTGGAACTTGGAAAACTTCATGATTCTATTCCTTGAAACTTGCACTGTGTGTTTAGAAAGCACTTGAGATAAAGAAGATAGAAAAAACTAAAATAAGATTGTGGTGGCACCTGGAGAGGCCTGTAGAAGTTACTGTTGATTCTTTTCAGACAGCAGTGGTGCAGGCTTAGTGTCTAGCCCACGAGAAGACTCATCATGTAGAGTGGAGAAAAGTATGAGTGAGTGCTTGCTTTAACAATCCTGTGACTGATTGATGGCTGAGGTGCTTGTTTACAGACAAGACCAACTAGTATTTTGTTCACTCTGTCACCATCTCCACAAAAAAAAAAAAGTCTGCTTCTTTATCAGGATGTTATGTTTAAAAATCTTATTAACCTAGCAGGAGTGAATTGTCTAGCTTTTGAGTAAATATCCTGACAAGGCAGATGATTATTAACAGAAGTGGCTGTGAGTAGAACACTCTCAAGAAAATAGATATCTCAGATTGGTGCTGATCTAATTAAATCCGAAGACAATAAGTACACAGTGTTATTAGAGAATGCAGCACCAGACACTGGCTCACATAGAAGCAAATGGTAACACGATGATTGCTTGTGATTTCTTGTAATGCAGTGTCTACTGAAGCAAACCTGTAGCACCGTGGATGTTCAGTGCTGTCATAAAGTACAAGAAACAAGCTGACAAATTCTAATTATATAGAAAAATTTAAACATGTAATTCATAAACTCATAGCATATAATTATTGATTTAATATGTAGCCATGGAATTAAGGGAATTTTTTATAATTACCCTAAGAGTATAGGATCTTTTGCCACTGATGAAGCCTCTAACCGGACCTAAAGTATTATCTTGTAGATTAATAAATTATAATATAGGTTAAATTCTTAACATTACAAAGTATATTACATGAGTATAGCAGTTCCTCAAAAAGACTAAAAATGTAGCTTAAATATGACCCAATTCTATATAACACTTGTCTTAGTTAGGGTTTCTATTGCTGTAATAAAACACCATGACCCGGTGGGAACCTGGATGGAAAAGAGTTTACTTCATCTTAGCTACTGTTCAGGTCACCCTCCATCACTGAAGGGCAGGAACTAAAGCAGAAACCACAGGGAAGGACTGCTTACTGGCTATCTAATCATCGCGTAGCCAGCCTGCTTCCCCACTCCTAACTCCCAACCCATCCCTGACCCCCTGTGAACAGAAAAAGATTTGGCTTACACTTCCGTATCACTGTTTATCATCAAAGAAAGTCAGGATAGGAACTCAAACAGGGTAGGAACCTGGAGGCAGATGTTGATGCAGAGGCCATGGAGGGGTGTACCTTGCTGTCTTGTTTCTAATGGCTTGTTCAGCCTGCATTCTTATAGAACCCAGGACCACCAGCTAAAGGGATAGGGCCACCCACAGTGGTTGGATCTTTCCACATTAATCACTAATTAAAAAAAAAAAAAGAATGCCCTACAGGATTACCTACAGACTGATCTTATGGAGGCATTTGCTTAATTAAGTTCCCTCTTCCTAGATAACTCTAGGTTGTGTCAAGTTGACATAAAACTATTCAGCTAGAAAAGGGCATCAGATCCATTTATAGATCATCATGAACCACCATGTGGTTTCTGGGAATTGAACTTGGAGCATCTGGAAGAGCATCCAGTTCTCTTAACTGCAGAGTATCTTACTAGCCTGAGAGCTCACATCTTGATACATAATCATGACACAGAGAGAAAGCTTACTGAGAATCATACAATTCTTTTGAAACCTCAAAGCCTACCACCAGTGCGACACCAGTCTTCCAATACCAGGTGTGTTTCCTGTACACAGAAAAATGCTGTATCCTGTTTACATATCAACTCTATTAGTGGATGGTTTGCATATGCTTGGCCCAGGGAGTGGCACTATTAGAAGGTGTGGCCTTGTTGGAGGAAGTGTTTCACTACGGGCATGGACTTGGAAACCCTTCTCCTAGCTGCCTGAGGATGCTCAGTCTGGTCCTGGCTTCCTTCAGATGAAGATATAGAATGCTCAGTTCCTCCTGCACCATGCCTGCCTGATTGCTGCCATGCTTCTACCTTCATGATAATGGACTGAACCTCTGAACCTATTAGCCAGCGCCAATTAAATGTCATCCTTTGCTTCCTGTTGTTTTTGTTGCTGGAGGTGGTATTATGTGTGTATTATCATCTTCTTTCAGGTTTGTTGCAATCTGTTTAGTTTCTTGTGTTTTCTTGAGTGTACTTACTCTCTTTGTGTTGGGGATTTATTTTAGTATTCTCTGTAGGGCTGGATTAGTAGAAAGATATTGTTTAAATTTGGTTTTGTTATAGAATATCCTGATTCTCCATTCATGATGATTGAGAGTTTTGCTGGGTATAGTATCCTGGGCTGGTATTTGTGTTCTCTTAGAGTCTGGATGACACCTTCCCAGGATCTTTTGGCTTTTAGAGTCTCTGTTGAGAAGTATAATTGGTGAAATTCTGATTGCTACTTGTCTTTTTTTCCCCTTACATCTTTTAATATCTTTTCTTTGTTCTTTGCACTTAGTGTTTTGATTATTATGTGATGAAAGGAATTTCTTTTCTGGTCCAAATCTATTTGGTGTTCAATAGGCTTCTTGTCCACTTATGGCCATTTCTTTCTTTAGGTCAGGGATGTTTTTTTCTATGATTTTGTTGAAGATGCTTTCTGACCCTTTGAACTGGGATTCATGACCCTCTTCTATTCCTATTATGCTTAGGTTTGATCTTTCCATTGTCCCGAATTTCCTGGATATTTTCAGTTAGGAGCTTTTTACACTATGTATTTTCTATGACCAATATATCAGCATTTTCTATATTATCTTCCATGCCAGAGATTCTCTCTTATATTCTGTTGGTATTGTTTGCATCTCTTTCCTAAATTGTCTATGTCCTGGGTTGTCTCCTTTAGTGTTTCCATTGTTGTTTCTATCTCCAGTTTTAGTCCTTGGACCATTTTGTTCAATGCGTTCACTAGCTTGATGGTATTTTCCTATATTTCTTTAAGAGATTTTTTTCCTCTTTAAGGGCTTCTACCTGTTTGCCTGTGTTTTCCTGTATTTCTTCAAGGAAGTTCTTTATATCCCCCTTAAAGGCCTCTATCATCTTCATGAGATGAGATTTTTTTCAGTCATTATCTTGCTTTTCATGCATGTTAGGATATTCAGGGCTTGCTGTGGTGGGAGAACTGGGTTCTGGTGATACCAAATTGCACTGGGTTCTGTCGTTTATGAATTGTGCTTGCCTCTGGCCATCTGGTTCTCTCTGATGTTAACTGGCCTGGGTGTCTCTAATTGAAACTGGTCTCCTTGGGGGCAGGTAGAGCTCTTTGTTCTGAGTTAAAGCCAGTTTTCTTGGAGGCAGCTAGTGTTGTTTCTGATTAGGCTGGGCCTCCTGTGTCTGTAGCTAGAGCAGGCCTCATGTGCCCCTGGTTACTGTGGACCTCCTATGCCATTATTGGTCACTGTGGACCTCCTGGGAAGCACAAAAATTGTAGTGTTCGGGCAGGTATTTGCCAGGCTGTTGATCTGGCCCTGTGGGGAAGTAGACCAAAAGGAAGGTAGAACTCGGGAGGATGGGGTATCCTGCATCAGCTGAGCTGTGTGGGTATCCCAGCTGGCATGGGCGTTTGGGTGAAATTCTCACCTGTGTCCTTGATCACTGTGGACCTCCTTGGAATCATGCAGGCTGCAGTGTTTGGGCAAGTATATTTATTGTTGGGTTTTTTTTTCTGTTATCAATTATTGGTTGTTTTTGCTGGATAGTTCTATCTATTAAGAAAGAGTATTAAAAATCATCAGTTAGAATATGGCTATGTCTGTTCTAAGTACTGATTTGGTTGCACGTACATCTCCAAAAACATTATGTTTCCCAATAAGGTTGTATATTAATCATTTTTAAATATCATTCTCTAGATCTCTAGTCACTGACCTAAATGTTTCTCTGTTTGATACTCATATAATTACTACTGCAAATTATTAATATTGTTTGCAGAGAGTTGATTTCACTCTATTTGTTTTTTTACTTTTAGCCAATCTGTTCCCATTGTTTAAAATACATCTCTTATTTTCATACATAATTAATTTTGCTTTTAATTTGATACTGTTAGTCTCTGTTGATTAGTAGAAAATGTTTACTTCATTTAGACTTAATGTAACTAATAACATGCCTGTGATTTAAGCTAACATTTTACCAGTGTTTGTTTATGCATCCCATCTGATTTTGCTCATTTTACTTGCATTTGAGAACTTAGTCTTTTTTTAGTGGTTTTCTTTCGACATTTATTCTTTTGTTTTACACTTAGTACTATTTAATATTGTTCTTAATTTAACATATTTAAGTAATATATATCCTTAACTCATAGTCATACAAATGTAACCTTTTGAAAATTATGTTATACTACATTCTGTGTGATGTGCCAATCTTCCAACATGTCCTTCCTTTCTTAGTTGGCAACCCAGGCTTTACTTCTGCATTTGTTCTAATCCCCACACTGAATTATTATTGAGTTTATTTGAGTGCTAAAGCACTTTAAAGTCAAGGGAGAAAAGAGACAATCTTACGTTTTATTATTTGTATCTGGTGGTATTGACTTTGTATTTACTTGAGGTTCCACTGAGTATTAGTGATTCTTCTTAGTGGACTGGCATTTTCTATGTGGTATGTCCTATTGATAAACCAGTCCACTTGTGTTCTTTTGAAACATCTTTGTTAAGTGATGTTGGCAATATAAATAATTAGATGCTAGATACAAAATTTAAAATGGACATGAAGAAGCATGGAACAAGTTGTGGAAGGTTATGTATGAAGAACGCCATCCAGTAGTGATGAAGAAGACATATAATTTCGATGTGTTAAGGTCAGAAAGAAGAAAACAAATCAGCACATTTGCAAATGAGAGACAGAGAGGGCAGCTGAGCTCTTACTAAGAAGATAAAATGGATGTAACAGGATTAGGAAAAATTCAAATTGTGTGTAGATTATTTCCTTTATGCTTCCTTCCAAAATTTTTGTCAATTAAAACTATGAACTGAAATGGTCAGCCTCAAAAATTCTACCTGTGTATGATTGCATGACTAATATAAAACTTGAGTCAGAATTAAGCATTTAAGCTGAACATTGCATTTTTAAATCTCTTAATATATATCAAGTGATGAAAATCGTCCCTGGTCAGCTTCTATCCTGTGCTCTTGGAGCCTACAGAAAAATTGTGGAAATTTCAGGGTTTTCTTTTTACATGTTTTTTCTTTTATTGGATATTTTATTTACATTTTAAATGTTATCCCCTTTCCCAGTTTCTTCTCCAGAAATCCACTATCCCATCCTCCCTCTCTCTATTTCCATGAGGGTGCTCCCTCACCCACCCACCCACCCACTGCCTTCCAGAACCCCACCCTGGCATTTCCCTACACATGAATCTACACATGAATTGACAGGACCAAGGACTTCTCCCTTCGATGCCAGACAAGGCCATCCTCTGATACATGTGCTGCACCATCCCTTTGTAATTTTGGGATGGTGGTATAGTCCCTGGAAACTCTGGGGATCTCGTTGGTTGGTATTATTCTTATGGGGCTGCAAATCTCTTCAGCAACACAAGTCCTTTTTCTAAATTCTCCATTGAGGGCCCCATTCTCAGTCTAATGGTTGGTTGTGAGTATCTGCCTCTGTATTTGTCAGGCTCTGGCAGAGCCTCTCAGGAGACAGCTATATCAGGCTCCTGTCATCATGTTCACCTTGGCACCAGCAATATTGTCTGGGTTTGATGTCTGTATAAGGGATGAATCCCCCAGGTCAGGAAGTCTCTGCATGGGCTTTCCTTTAGCCTTGGCTCCACACTTCATCTCCATGTTTCCTCCTGTGAGTATTTTTGTTCTGCCTTCTAAGAAGGTCTGAAGCATTCACATTTTGGTCTTCATTCTTCTTGAGATTCATGTAGTTTGGATATTCTGAGCCTTTGGGCTCAGAATCCACTTACCAATGAGTACATATCATGTGTATTCTCTTATGATTGGATTACTTCAAATATCTAAAGAACATTTCATCCTAAAACAAAAGAATATATCTTCTCCTCAGCACCTGTTGGTATCTTCTCCAAAACTGACCATATAATCAATCACAAAACAGGCCTCAACAGATACAATAAGATTGAAATAATCCCAGGCACCCTATCAGACCACCATAGACTAAGGCTGGTCTACAAGAACAACAAAAATGAAAGCAAGCCCACATACACATTGAAGCTGAACAATGCTCTACTCAACAATGACTTGGTCAAAGAAGAAATAAAGAAAGAAATTAAAGACTTTTTAGAATTTAATGAAAATGAAGGCACTATATACCCAAACTTATGGGACACAATGAAAGCAGTGATAAAAGTAATACTGATAGCTCTGAGTGCCTCCAAAAGAAAACTAGAGAGACAATAAACCAGCAGCTTGACAGCACACCTGAAATAGAACAAAAAGAAGCAAATACACCCAAGAGGAGTACAGCAGGGAATAATAAAATGCAGGGCTTAAATCAACCAAGTAGAAACAAAAAGAACTATACAAAGAATGAACAAAATCGGGAGCTGGTTCTTTGAGAAAATCGAGAGATAAGTCCTTAGCCAAACTAACCAGAAGGCACAGAGAAAGTATCCAAATTAACAACATCATAAATGAAAAGGGAAACATAACAACATAATCAGAAGAAATTCAAAAAATCATCAGATCATATTACAAAAGCCTATATTCAACAAAACTGGAAAATCTGGAGGAAATGGATAATTTTCTAGACAGATATTAGGCACAAAGTTAAATCCAGATCAAATAAACCATCTAAACAGGACCATAACCTCTGAAGAAATAGAAGCAGTCATTCAAAGTCTCCCAACCAAAAACAGCCCAGGACCAGATGGGTTAATGCAGAATTCTATCAGACCTTCATAGAAGACCTAACACCAATGCTATCCAAACTATTCCACAAAATAGAAACAGAAGGAACACTACATAATTCATTCTATGAAGCCACAATTATGCTTATACCTAAACCACACAAAGACCCAATAAAGAAAGAGAACTTCAGACCAATTTCCCTTATGAATATAGATGCCAAAATACTAAAGATTCTTGCAAACTGAATCCAAGAACACATCAAAACGATCATCCATCATGGTCAAGTAGGCTTCATCCCAGCAATTCAGGGATATTTCAACATATGGAAATCCATCAACGTGATCCACTAAACAAACTCAGAGGAAAAATAAACCACATGATCATCTTATAAGATGCTGAGAAAGCATTTGACAAAATTCAATACCCCTTCATGATAAAAGTCTCGGAGAGAACAGGAATTCAAGGCCCATACCTAAACCTAGTAAAAGCAGTATTTAGCTAACCAGTAGCCAACATTAAACTAAATGGAGAGAAACGAAGCAATCCCACTAAAATCATGGACTAGACAAGGTTTCCTACTCTCTCCCTATAGGGAAATTAGACAGCAAAAAGAGGTCAAAGGGATACAAATTAGGAAAGAAGATAGCAAAATATCACTACTTGTAGATGATATGATTGTATACTTAAATGACCCCAAAAATTCCACCAGAGAACTCCTACAGCTGATAAACAACTTCAGCAAAGTAGGTAGATATAAAATTAACTCAAACTTATCAGTAGCCTTCCTCTTCTCAAAGGATAAACAAACTAAGAAAGAAATTAGGGAAATAAACCCTTCAAAATAGTCACAAATAATATAAAATACCTTGGTGTTTCTCTAAGCAAGCAAGTGAAAGATCTTTATGACAAGAACTTCAAGTCTCTAAAGAAAGAAATTGAAGAAGATTTCAGAAGATGGAAGGATCTCCCATGCTCCTGGATTGGCAGGATTAACATAGTAAAAATGTCCATCTTGCAGAAAGCAATCTACAGATTCAGTGCAATCCCCATCAAAACACCAGTCCAATTCTTCAGAGAGTTAGAACAATTTGCAAATTCATCTGGAATAACAAAAAACCCAAGATAGCTAAAACTATCCTCAACAATAAAAGGACTTCTGGGGGCATCACTATCTCTGAACTCAAGCAGTATTTCAGAGCAATAGTGGTAAAAACTGCATGGTATTGGTACAGAGACAGACAGATAGACCAGTGGAATAGAGTTGAAGACCCAGAAATGAACCCACACACCTATGGTTACTTGATTTTTGACAAAGGAGCCAAAACCAACCAATGGAAAAAAGATAGCATTTTCATCAAATGGTGCTGGTTCAACTGGAGGTCAGCCTGTAGAAGGCAAATTGATCCACTTTTCTCCTGTACAAAGCTCATGTCCAAGTGGATCAAGGACCTCCACATAAAAGCAGATACTCTGAAACTAATAGAAGAGAAAGTGGAAAATAGCCTCAAGCACACGGGCACAAGGGCAAATTTTCTTAAACAGAACACCAATTATTTAAGGTCTAAGCTCAAAAATCCACAAATGGGACCTGATAAAATTGCAAAGCCTCTGTAAGGCAAAGGATACTGTCACTAGGACAAAATGGCAACCAACAGATTGGGAACAGATCTTTATCAATGCTACACTTGATATGGGGCTAATATCCAATATATATAAAGAACTCAAGAAGTTAGACTGCAGAGAATGAAATAATCCTATTAAAAAATAGGCTACAGAGCTAAACAAAGAATTTTCAACTGAGGAATCTTGAATGGCCATGAAGCATCTAAAAAATGTTCAACATCCTTGGTCTATAGGGAAATGCAAATCAAAAAAACTGAGATTCATCCTCACACCAGGCAGAATGCTAAGATCAAAAACTCAGGTGACAGCAGATGCTGAAGAGAATGTGAAAATTCCAGGTTCTTAGTCCTGCTTCTCCAGCATTCCATGAATCATTGTCTCATCCAGTTTCCAGGACAAATCATGAGGTTCACTATTTGGAATACTTCATGTTAAAGCAGGCCATTTCCTGTCAGGCCAGTGCTGTCACTTGCCCTATTATGCCAGAACCCCAAGACTATCCATGGGATCTAATAAAATGCTTCAGTTGTGGATGACTTATAAGTATATTTCCCTAACTCACCTCAAATTTTCCTCTAATATACCTGAGGACCCAGCTATACCTCTCTTGGGCATATACCCAAAAGATGCCACAACATATAACAAAGACACATGCTCCACTATGTTCATAGCAGCCTTATTTACAATAGCCAGAAGCTGGAAAGAACCCAGATGCCCTTCAATAGAGGAATGGATACAGAAAATGTGGTATATCTACACAATATTACTCAGCTATCAGAAACAATGAGTTTATGAAATTCATAGGCAAATGGATGGAACTGGAAAATATCATCCTGAGTGAGGTAACCCAATCACAGAAAAACACACATGGTATGCACTCATTGATAAGTGGCTGTTAGCCCAAATGCTTGAATTACCCTAGATGCACAGAACACATGAAACTCAAGAAGGATGATCAAAATGCGAATGCTTCACTCCTTCTTTAAAAGGGGAACAAGAATACCCTTGGCAGGGAATAGGGAAGCAAAGTTTAGAACAGAGGCAGAAGGAACACCCATTCAGAGCCTGCCCCACATGTGGCCCATACATATACAGCCACCCAATTAGACAAGATGGATAAAGCCAAGAAGTGCAGACGGCAGGAACCAGATGTAGATCTCTCCTGAGAGACACAGCCAGAATACAGCAAATACAGAGGTGAATGCCAGCAGCAAACCACTGAGAACGGGACCCCCGTTGAAGGAATCAGAGAAAGGACTGGAGGAGTTTGAAGGAGCTGGAGACCCCATATGAACAACAAGGGCAACTAACCAGAGCTTCCTGGGACTAAGCCACTACCCAAAGTCTATACATGTACTGACCCTGGGCTCCAACCTCATAGGTAGCAATGAATAGCCTAGTAAGATCACCAGTGGAAGGGGAAGCCCTGGGTCCTGCTAAGACTGAACCCCCAGTGAAAGTGATTGTTGGGGGAAGGGCGGTAATGGGGGTAGGATGGGGAGGGGAACACCCATATAGAAGGGGAGGGGGAGGGGTTAGGGGGATGTTGGCCTGGAAACTGGGAAAGGGAATAACATTTGAAATGTAAATAAGTACTCAATTAATAAAAAAATAAAAAATTTTTTCCTCTAATATCAATAGCCAACTTAATTTTGGATCGTGTCCTTGAATCTTGTCTTCAAAAGTGCTACTCAAACCATCAAAGGCACTTATTTGTTGATACTAGTTCTGCTTACTCATGTGGAGGATTCCTATATGCTTGCTAGCTGTAGAAAAGAGACTTGACTTACATATGAGCTTTCTTTGTTTTAGGGAGAGGAGATGAGGAGTTGATGGCTAGGTCAGTAAGGACAATCTGAGAGAATTTAGGGAGGAAAAAGCTTGATCAAATATAGTATAAGAACTTTTTCAATAAGACAAGAAAAAACTTTTCATAGAATGAAAATCTTAATAGTCATGATCAAAATTCATCTTTGAAACCTCAATCATATCAGAAGAGACATACATACTGAACACTGAATCAAAATTTTCTAGACCAAATGATTTTAATATGAACACAACTTAAAACCCATTATTATCGTGAATAGTGTCTTGACTTGATGCAGGTGAACTACAGAAATCAAAAAGCTCATACATAGAATTCTGAGATTGCATTTCACAGAAATCTAAGTCAGTTATTTCATGAAATATTTTTTAAAAGTCCTTCAATAGGAAGAGATTAAATAGGTTATATTTTGATTGGTGTTTTCATATGTTATTAAAAATTATATATTTGCTTCTCATGTTCTCATCTTCATGATGCAATATTTATTACCAATTAATTAATTGTCCCTTTACTAAATTTATCTATTTACAGGTTGTAGGTTTTGCTGTGCATGTGAATTATATATCTCACTAACTTTTAAGATGCCTATAAAGACTATAAGCTGTGTGTTTACAAAAACACCTAGTTCCCTGCAGCATGTTGTGATTTGAATGTTTTCTGATATTCAGACATTAATGCCATACACTATTATTATTCCCATTTCCACCCTGCCCTAGTGTGGATAGAAGAACTGAAAATTCAGTAATGCAATAATGAAAATAATGCAACACATTTTATATTTCATTGGCATGCCCATAATTCTCACAAAAAAATCTATAAGCAGGGTCATCATTAATGGTCCCCATATAGGCAAAAGTGATATGAGAGATATGCACATAGATGTTTCTTGACACTAGCTGTTGGCTTTCTTCAGCCAAACTAAAGGATACGGAACAAAAACCTCAAGTTGGGAGCTGGACATTTTCCTTCCTAGCGTTTCACTAACTGCATTACACTGTGAGTGGGATGAGTCTGTCCATCTCACCTACTCTCAGGCAGTTGTTGCCAAAGCAAGGGTTCTATTTAGGTTGTTGCTCAGACCTGCAATACTGACTTCTCTTCCACCAGGCATTGGTGTTTAAAACTCATTTGTTACAATGTATATGAGTTGTGGGGTATGTGTGTATATATATATATATATATATATATATATATATATATATATATACATATATATATATATGTATGTATGTATGTATGTATATATATATGTCAAATATGTGTACATGTGTGTGCAGATGTGTGTTTCTGTACATACACATGGAGGGAAAAAGAAGTCATTGAATGTCTTATTCTAGCTGTCTTTTTACCTTATTTCCATGATATACACCCTTTTACTGAACTTAGAAGTAAACTGGTGGGAAGCATATCATCATAATCCTTTTAGCTTCACTTCCTATTGTGTTGGAATTGTAGGTGTGCACAGTCAATCCCATCCTTTTACTCGGGTATTTTAAATTCAAACTCTGGCACTCTTGTCTACATTTCAGGCTTCCTTACCTGCTGAGCCATGACCCAGCACCCAGTGTATATTCTTATAGCCCTATTGGTCAAAAACAAAGAGGATAGTAGTTTAATACTATGTCATATGTCACCTCAAATACACACAGTTGCTTATACCAGTTAGTGTACAAACAACATTTATATCGTTATGTATGGTGACTCTGTTCATTCAACAGGTATTATTTGCTACCATGGTTTTCCAGTGTTGCCCCTAATATCTCCTGCCATAAGAATACCCAATGCTAACTTAGAGGTCCTGAAAAATGCCTTGAGTGAACTAAGCTTCAGGGATCTGGTAGCCTGCCCAAGGCTATGCATATAATCAGTGAGAAATTGAGAAGGAGAACACACATCTTCAGGTTTGTAGGCATTTATCCTTTATGATTTTAATTTTTAAACATGAGCATGCCTATATAAATAGAATGCAGTTTTAAGGCAGAGGACATATTTGTCCCTTTGGCATGGCTCATGATGGATTATTTCAGAATGCCAGGTTCCCCAAAGGAACCAATGTAGACATGAGAATGAGGCCTGACTAAGACAAACAGTAGGACCAATTAATTCAATTTACTCAGGTGGTCAAGCAAAGCTAATTGGTGGAAGTAAGAAATGAAACACCTTCATTAACACAGCTAGTAAGCAAGCAATCCCACCTCCAAGAGGGATCACAGTTTCTGATAGAGTTGAGAATTAAACAGAATTTGGAAGATTCTTGAATCAATAGTCGCCATGGTTTTCGTTTTAATTTAAGGGAGAAAATATTTCAGGCCTTCAGTGAGACTGATAGAGTGCTCCTTGATCAATTCTTCCCTTGTCCTGGTTGTAAAAACAAAATCATAAATTAACCTAATTCTTATTTCGGCTAAGTGACTTTCAGGCTGGAAGGTGACAGCTCATGTCATTATGGATTCGTCATTACACAAAGCCCAAAATCACTATAGCTGAACAACTTTCTCCTGCACTCATGTCCAAACATTAAGGCTCTTCCAGAGTCAAAATGATAATCTATTAATTAAAATTTTTCATTTTCATTCAAATAATCTCCCTTCTATTTCTGTCAGCAGGTGGGGAATAATGGCACTGATTCTCATCATAGATAAATAAGATGTGACCTATTATTATGCGTTTTCAGCCTAGTTTTTCTTTCTGATGGATGGCTTTTGACTTCTTTAAAGTAAATAAATTCGAATGAATTTGCTTTGGTAAATCTTGGTGAAGTCCTCGCTGCCACATGCAGATGCTCTTGGTCTATTATGAAAATGCTTCGTGGCTCAATAGGATGAGCAAGCCAGTCAAATTGAATGTAAAAAGAGATAAGAGACATCAAAGAGCAGTTGAGAGAACTCTGTCCCTGCTCAGCCCTGCCATTTCTTTGAGCTGACACACAGTTGTCCCATGGATCCATTTTGCATGAGTGAGAATCATGATTCAACTTTGATGCCAAGGGCTCTGTGTCTGATTGAAACGAAGATAAAAGTTGGATTTGCACTATATAGAGACTCCATGAGCTTTTCATTCCCATAACTCTGTAATTTTAAAGTTATACCTTAAGTGCTGCTTCTCTACAGAATTTCAAGGACACCAAGACAAAGAAGACCACTATGTTTCCCTCTTCTCAGACACAATGTTAGTCAGATTGCTCAGCAAAGAGAAAACAAAACAAAACAAAAGGAGAGATGGGTAGATAGATTGAAGATGCAAGGGTGGGTGGATGGATGAATGGGTGGGTGGGTGGTTGGATGCATGGATGGATGGATGGATGGCCAGATGGGTAGATAGAAAGATAAGCATGCATGCTTATGTATTTTGAGACAGACTGATTCTCGTTGACAGATATTTTTAAAACTTACTTGGCTCTGGTAATTCATTAGTTCCATGAAGACTGCTGTCAACTGGGCAACATATTAGGCTGGCGACTGTTCATTATGAATTTATATTTCTTCTTCCTCGGAGAAACCTGAGGTTTGCACTAATAGCCTTTCAACTGATTAAATACTGTCCACTTGGGTCAACAAGGGTCATTTATTTCTTTTGCTCAAAAACAAATAATTACAGATATTAACCCTATATACAAAATACCTTTACAGAAACACCCTGAAATTGATTTTATAAATGGGTGATACAGTCTACCCAGGTTGGCAGATAAAATAACCATCACAGGAAGCTTATAGCTTATTGAAGGAGATAAACATTGAAGAGATATAGAAATCACCCTGTGGCTTGAGGAATTTAGAAGAACTGGGCAAGTTTAGGGCCCAAAGGATTTACATGCAGATCATATATACAAGCAGAGACCAGAAGATGAACAAGGATTTTCCAGGATGAAAGGGGAGCAAAATCTTTGCTTGTTTAAACAAAATCTTTGAGTTGATAAGGAAAGTGCCCCATCTGAGTAACAGAAAAGAGGCTGGGGCATCTGGACCCTAAGAAGCCTTGAACTCGGGTGTCATTAGAATACAGAATAGACAGGGAGCATAAGCAGAATCTTTGGTATTTGTTGGAGCTCAGTAACTACCCTACATGCAGTTGTGCTATCTTTGTGGACAATCTTTCTAATTCTATTGATCTCATGATTAAAACCCCTAATATGCTCACTTACTGCATGTAAAATAAAATGATAGTTTCCGAGAGGATTTTAGAATCAAGATCTGTGTAACTGACTCAACAAAACCCATCACATTCTGTTCTGTGGCTGCTTCCCACTAAGTCCACAAACATGATAATGCCTTTGAATTTGCTCTTTGCTCTCCTTGCAACTCCAAAAGATTTGCAACAGAAGTCTTCTCTGTTTTCAGGTACGAAAAAAGTCCCTCATTCCTCTCTGCCTCACTGTTTCAACTTTGTCAGAGCAACTCAGGGCCATCCTGGTTGTGGCTGTGTGTGTTTGGATGCCCTTCATCTCCTTCCACCCCCTCTCACCTGTCAGGAAGATGCATCGGTACAAGGTTTTCATATTAAGCAGTTACTCAAGGTTAACTTCAATGGCCAGAAAAAAAAAATAAGAAGCCACCTGAGAGTCACTGGGACCACTACTCTACATGACGGAACAGGAGTTCTTCACACTTTCAAATTGTAGGCGACTAGAAACCTGGCTTCATGTAATAAGATCAGAATAACAAACATTTTCTGACTGAACTTGTAGATTTTTTAAGCTTCTGTGTCTCCAGTACAGCAAAAGGGCTAGAAAAGAGACATGATTTAAATGATGTCCAGATGGGCTCTCACAAAGTAATATGGATGAAATAAAACCATTGGCAATTGGTCTCGCTGTACAAAAGGAGAGGAATTAATTACATAATTGTTCACACTTTTAGGAAAAGGAATATCATAAAGCTACATTATGGTAGCAGAGTAAAACAATACTAATTTTAAAGATAGTGATTGGTTCAATCCAGAGCTATTGTTGATTATTTGCAAAATGGGCAAAGATGTTTAAAGCCAATAAAAGAACTGTCATGATAACTGAGAAATACAAAAACATATAGTATGTATGAAAAACTGTAGTTATTGCTGCTACCTTAACATTTGTGAAGTGTGAGCGTAACATCTCTATTGACATTGACAGACTGGGGACAATCAATTAATGCCACACTAGTCTATGTCTGGAAAGAAATCACTGGGTTGCAGGTACTAGCATCCTGAAGCATCGCTTTCTATAT
This sequence comes from Rattus norvegicus, assembly GCF_021556685.1. Classification (NCBI taxonomy): domain Eukaryota; kingdom Metazoa; phylum Chordata; class Mammalia; order Rodentia; family Muridae; genus Rattus; species Rattus norvegicus. Next base: position 65,655,154 of record NC_141547.1, on the reverse strand, counting down.
AAAAGAATTTCAGAAGCTCACAGACGCCATAGCTCTGGGCAATACTCTTGAGCGCAGATTCCTTGGCATTTCTTGATGTCGCTGCATCCCTTAGAGAAGCCAATGCCGAAGTCTAATGTAAAGGCTAAGCTGAGAGTTGTCCAGCCAACAGTGATGTTATCTACTAGGTTTAGAAGGAAACTAATGCTTTCTGTCTTCCAGAGATGCTTGAGTTTGTCTAATGGATGTCCCAAGGCTACAATAATGAATAGCATGGTCCTTTCATGGCATTTTCCTTCTCTTGATAAAAAGCTGGTTCCTCGGCTTTCTCCCTTTTTTTTTTATTGATTTGCTTCTTATGAAATCTGCCTCTAAAAACAATTTAGTTCTTATGCAAGATCTTCCTCCTAGCCTTAGTTTGGCCTGCTCTTAGGGGTCAGCCTGGCCCTTCGTCCTTGTTCTGTTAGGGCTAATCAATGCCTAGCTAAGAAAAGAGAAAACATTGCCTTATACTTCAATAACTGCATTTTGTAGTTTGCTGACTATTCATATGACACCCCAAGTTTAGGGTGCTTAATTATTTTAAATCATATGTTTTTTTCACTAGAAAGCTGCAACATCTTTATAAATGTGTAATTCTTAGGAAGAACATTAATTTCAATTGAGCTTTCTCTGTATAAAGACTCTTTTAGGAGCTGAAACAGTAAAACATGAGGCATAGTTTCTGCTATAAGGAAATACTGTCTTTGGGGAATGGCAGATTATAAACTAGAAATTTTTTATAGGCAACACTTTTTATACTCAATGCATTATAGGGGAAGTATTTTGTCATTTGGCTTAAATCATGGACTGGGAAGTAGAAGGTTATGGATGGCTTCCTGGAGGAATAAGACCTCTTAACATGGGATATAAAAACCCTTGTCAGGATGCAAGGGTTTGCTCCTCTGGAAATGAGATTAAGACATGGAGACAAGGAACCAAGGGACTGTGTCTGAGTCACTGTGTCATCTGTAAGAAAAAAGTGAGCCTAAACTATGTTCACTCTCATAAGAGGACATTTCTTAATGGCTTTCCACCTCTCTTTTGGTTTTGTGAATGTCAAGATAAAATATAGAGCCTGATAAGAAGACAGGATATGTAAGGTCACATGACCCAAGATGGTTGTCACCACTTAGCAACATTCAATGTTTGTGTTTGGGAGAACAAGCCAAGGGGACTCAAGCATAGATAGCAGCAGAACTGCCAAAGCCTGAAGTAAAACCAATTTTCTAAGACATAAAGTATGAGGGGCCATGCTCAAGCCATGTGCTACCTAAGCTGCAGTAAGGCTCTGTAAAATATGGTGTGTGTCTGATTCATAGTATATGCAGATGGGGAAGAATTGGTACAAGACTTTAGTTAAGTTGATTTGTAAGAAATAATCAGAAGATATATTGCTGAGTGAAGTTTTCATTCTTGTTTGCTTTAAGTAACTTTATACTATATAAAATAAATAACATACATTATACATATGTATATATACATATGCAAAATACAGTTTCATATTTACCAGCTGATTTCATAAAAAAATAATTTGCTAGGAAAAATTGAGTTGTCATAGATAGAATTTTATTGAAGACCTGCGGAAGCCCACCTCAGTGACTCAGTGTCACCAGACTGGGAAGTTTGAGCAGATTCAGAAATCCTGATCATGCTCTTATCTGAAAACAGTAGGTGCTTCATCGACTCTCAACCTGGTTCCTGTCCTGGAGCATGTGACCACAATACCCCACATGAGGATCATGACCACAAGTCACATAGCCATGCTATTAAGGTCTAGTTGGGCCAGTCCTGAGGGATTAGCCAATAAACTTCCCTACCTGGACATTCCTTCCTGGAAAAGGTATTTAATTTTCATTCCACCCTGAGTAAGTAGAATACATCGTTTTTCCACTCTCAATAAATGGTTTGGAGAAGTAAGGACTGTCTCTCTCATAAAGAAGCATCGTGGGTGAAAGCCCTCATCACACAAAGCCAATCCGACCCCTCTGCCCTCCAGAGTTAAGCCAGAGTTCCCCACACCTCAGGCTCATCGCAGGCCCTAGAACATGGACACTCACCAGTGATGTCTAGGTGTCCAGGAGTTTAGGAACCACAGCTTCTGCCCCAGCCGGGGCTGGGTTCCCCATCTTAGGCTTGAGTTCTGCCACCATCGAGCAGGTGTCGGTGTTCTACAAGCCCACACCACCATGGTGGAGAGGATGGAATGTAGCCTGGCGCCTCCTGTTTCATCTGCCTGAGCAGTGGGGCAGAACACAGACCCAGAGTGCAGAGGTAATATCACATAGGAAGTTCTCAACTGGGAATACAAGCCAATGTCAAGGCAGCAGATAGCAGTGGGAATCTTCAGTCTAGCCCTAAAATCTTAGGAATGTAAGCAAATGATATGATTCAGGCTAAACCTTATTCCTGAAAATTTGACACACTTTCCCTTGGGGAACCCCATACTCATAATCCATATTTACAAATTCAAGCAAATGCAGATCAAAATATCTGGAAGAAAAACACTGCCTCTATTTAGACTTTTGTTGACATAAATGATAACTATCCCAACACTGTTTAGGCATTAGACTGTGTGTGTGTGTGTGTGTGTGTGTGTGTGTGTGTGTGTGTGTGTGTGTGTATCACTTTCAAATTTCATTCAGAGGAAATTATTTCATTGATGAATTTTTAAGCCCTAGGGTAGTTGTAGAGGCCACCACCATTAGAGACACATGAACGACTCTGGTTATGTCATCACAGATCAACACTCTCAAAGTTCCCCTCAATTTTTTTCCACATTGCTTTTTAACTAATTTCAGAGAGTCTAGATTATTTCATCAAGCTGAATTTTCCTGAAGTAGGATAACTTGCCTGCTTGTGTCTTTTTCATGTTTGATACTTTGGTTTGTGTCAACAGTACATGGAGAGGCTAGGTGATTGCATGAAAATACCAGTAATTAGAGAAGGAAAAACACCTAGCAAGTAGCTATATGTTTACAACGGACCGGCTACTGACAACTAGTGCTCCAACCAATCAGTCTGCTAGTCTTTCTGTGGAAAAAAATAAGGAGAATTACATTTGTCATATAATTAAGTTTAATGGACTAAAAATCATAGGATTTAACTGGAGAATGTTATAATGTCTTCCCTTAGTTTATTAGCCATACATTTTTACCCATCTTTCCCTTGTTTCCCATATCCATGCTTATGAGCTGCTTAATAGCAGTTTGGTATTTGAGAATTAATAAAACATAATTTGAGCAGGAATTCCTAATTAGCATCTGATATTCATTCACAGAGTCCAGTTCTCAGTATGTGGCCATTCCCTTCATGTACAGAGTGGATAAATAACATGGTATGACATCTGCAAGTATAAGCATCTGTGATGAACACTGTATTAGAAACTCAGTCTGTTATTACTATGGAATCTGCATGTGACAGTGTGGCCATTCAAGGCTCATCATTAGTTTTAACTTAGACAGAGAACATAGCCCTAAAAGTACAACTTTACATGTTTGAAACATAGCTTCACAGCCCTTCCTATCATCTTTTCTGTAGTTAGCAAGAGGGTGGCTGCAGTCCAAGGAAAGAATCTCATTACTAAGACTTCCCTACTCAGAATACCACAGTCCTGTGCACTTCGAGCTGACAACAGGTCTTTGAGTTCTATGGCACTGAATAAAATCCCCTCAGCTAGATGGAGACTACTTAAAATCATCATCTTGAAAGTATCTACTTTGATATCTTCATTGATAGAATAAAACATTTTAAGGAATGTTAAAACTTTGGGTTTTGTTAGTTTTTTTTTCTAGTTAAAAAAGAGATTTGAATGAAGATTAGTTCAAAATCAAGGGATAGAAAAAAACATAAAAGTACGTTGTGGTCTACTGTCTGTATATCTTGGAAAGCCAATTTTTTCCAAGCAGTGCCCTCCACAAAAGAGTCAGAGAGTCAAGTAAATATGAATTGCTTCCTATATACTTTACAGTTATCAAGAATTCCAGTCTCACTTTCCAGCAAAAGCGATCATGGTAAGGAAGGTTCTGGAAGATTTTCCTGTAACAAAAGAAACAGTAACATATTCTGAAAACTCTTACCATTTTTTATTGTTGCCAGCAAACACTGGTTGAGCACATACTTTATGCTAGATACACTGGGAAAACGACAAACAAATGTTTCCAAATACAGTTTACTTTCTCAGAATAAAACTTGACAAATTTTGTAGATACACACACATGAGAGACAGAGACAGAGAGACAGAGGGAGAGGGAGTGGGGGGAGAGATACAGAAAGACAGAGAGACAGAGAGAGACAGAGAGAGAAATGAGAGTCATACACAGACATGCAGATATACTTATACACAGACACACAAAACATACACAAATACAAGTCTGCTAATTTCTCCTAAACTCTGTCAGAAAAAAAGAAGAGGTTACCCAGAATGCTCTTATGTCTGTCCCTCTTTCTGGGAACTAGACATATGATTTAGATGTAGACTTGAATTAATTAAATACTTTCAGCCTGAAACAATCACCACAATAAAACTATAAAATCATAAAACCTCATTGAAGGAATTTGAGTATTACCTAATAACTGTGTTTAATGATATTAGAAAGTGTGCCTTAGCCAGAAATAAGGATATTTGAAACCCCTAGGACCAGGCAGCTATAAAAAAATATATCATCAGCTTCTAGTTAATCAAATGAAAGTAGACTTTGCTGTTGGGAAGCTAGGATCCTTGTCCATGATTATCCGTGCTGATTTAACCCATTTTATTAGCTCTTCTAGAGAAGGAAATATCAAATTTTCTTTCTTTAATTGATTAATTAATTTGCATCCCAAATACTATTCCTTCCTGCCCATCCCCTCCCTGTTGAAAAATTCTTCCCTGATCCAGGACTCTTCCTCCCTCTACCACCAATGACTATTTTGTTCCAGCTTCTAAGGGGGATTTATCCATCCTCACCTAGGCCTTCCTTCTTGTTTAACACCTTTGGGTGTGTGATGTGTATCACCAGTGTTTTGTACTTTTTGGCTAGCATCCACTTCTCAGTGAGTATAAACCACATATGTGCTTTTGGGTCTAGGTTACCTAACTATGGACGTTATTTTCTAGTCCCATCCATTTGCCTGAAAAATTCATGATGTCCTTCTTTTCAATAGCTAAATAGTATTCCATTGTATAAATTAACTACATTTTTTTGTATCCATTCTTTGGTTGAGGGGCATTTGTGTTGTTTCTACCTTCTGGCTACTATGAAAAAGACTGCCATGAACATAGTGGAATACATGTTCTTATGGTACGGTAGCTTCTGTAAGGCAAAGAACACTGTTAATAAGAGAAAATGGCAGCCTAAAGACTGGGAAAAGATCTTTACTATTCTACAGGGCTAATATCCAAAATATATAAAGAACTTAAGGTAGACTCCAAAAGCCAAGTAATTCAATTTAAAAATAAAGTACAGAGCTAAACAGAGAATTCTTAGCAGAGGAATTTCAAATAGTCAAGAAGCACTTAGAGAAATACACAGCACCCTTAGTCATCAGGGAAATGCAAATCAAAGCAACCCTAAGAGTTCACCTAACATCAATCAGAATGATTAAGATAAAAGAAAAACTCAAGCAAAAGCACATGCTGGTAAGGATATATAGAGAGAGGAACATTCTTCCATTGCTGATCAGATTGCAAACGTGTACAACAACTCTGGAAATCCATCTGGAGGTTTCTCAGAAAACTGGAAATATTTCTACCTGAAGAGCCAGCTATAGCACTCCTGGGTATATACTAGGGTCTGTTCAATGCAGATATTTGTGGTGAGGAGCAAAGCACAGCCTAGCATCTCTTCATACAGGCCAACTTGTCTTGAGCCTCAAAGATCTCAATTAGATTTCAAGCATTCTCATTTTCTCCATGCGATGATTCAAAGTACATTCCTACTTCTTCTCTGAACTTCCTGCTTATTTTCACCATCATCCTCTTAGTGATAACACTCAGTTCCTTCTCTGCCCACAGTGACTCACTCAGGTTGGATGTATCAAGTTTTGGATTGAAATTTGATGCAACTAAAAAGAGTTCAAACAAAGACCAGAGATGCCAAAAGAGGTCTCGGCATCAGTCTTCACTGTTCCCTAGCATCTAGTTCATTTCCATCAAAACCAAACATTTGGTTGGCAAGTCTTCTGTCAGGCCCTGCTCTTGCTTGCTTCTCTATCTTCTCTTGTAATTCCTATCTTTCCTCTTTTCCATCCTATCCAAGTGTCCTATTCTTTCCTTTGAGTAACTTTCCATGGGAAATAAACAAACCCAAATATCTATAATAATACACAATCATACAACCAAATAAACAATCCCACTTGAGTTTAGCATGTCTAAATAATGCATTTATTGGAATTACTCCTGTGTGGGAGTACATATATCACTACAAAGTCCTTATCACTGAGTTAAGGATTCCTGAGAGCTGCATCCTCAAAGCTTTGCACAACTAAAAGGCAGCCTCACAGGAGACAATAGCTCTTCCCCAACAATTGTCTACTGCTATACAACCTCATGAATCTTCAGCAAAGTTTAATGCTGAACCTTGTGAGTCTGAATAGCTTCCTGAATTGTAAGAGAATCTTTTTGTCTTCTAGGATGGCATGTTCTCACTTTAATGAAAAAAATATAATAAAATAAACAGTACAAAAATAAAAGCGAACAATGCAAAATCTTCTATCACATCCAGTTTTACAAAGCTGCCATGTATAGTGGTTAATTTCTTGAAATATGAAGATCATTTTTTTTCAGGCCATGGCCAAGGAGAGAAACAATATATCCCAACCTGAAAGAACTCAAGACAGTTTTGTCACAGCAAAAGATCAATCATTCTTCCTAATAGGAATACCAACATTCTCCAAGATGAAGAAAAATATATCCTTTACCATATTTTCAAAATAACATGCTTTCTCTATCTTATTCATCTATTAATTCCACAAAGAATTATTCAGTGCCTTCTATGTATGAGGTATCATATCAGGGTTTGAAAAATGAAAACAAATTTTAATATAAAATTTAAAATATCATCAGATCTCTTACTAAAAACATTATTCTGAAAAATATTATTCCTTCATAATAGATGCATATGCCTGAAAGAAAATCCAAACCTGTCTTAAATTCAGCACTGCTGAGACAATAAGGTCTGTCCTTCTGTTTTATGGGGAACTTTATTATAGTCTCAGTTCAAATGATTTAATTTCTACATGTTTGAGAGTAATTCTGAACAACCTTTAGAAACTAAGGCCAGAGTAAAGAAACAAGGGGATTGGCTTAATACATGTTCCTTACTTTGAGTTAAAAATGCAATAATTTACAAGTATTTCTACAAGATAGTGTAACAGCCAACTTCATCTTCATATTTAGTTTGGTATATGCATCATGTCAAATGTGCCCTTTATGATAACTGCCCAAGATGCTTGCCTGACTTAACAATATAATAACTCCCAGTTCCATATATATGCATGTTAGTCATGACCAAAATGAGGGAAGTGTGTGGTGCGTTTTTATGTCAGCTGACTCAGAACAAATTTCACAGCTTAGGAAAATTATACTTTGTCATAACAATCTCTGAGTTGAGACTTCTAAGAGTAGAGTGAGTGGAGTGAGTCCTGGCTTGGGCAGTGGATGCAGGAGGTACTCGGTACCCACTCCGCAGTAGAATAGAAAGCCTGCTTTGTTTCCAGGACTTCACAGAGTTTCTGTCATCCTAATCTGTGTCTTTTCTTTTTATCATATGTTGGGTTAATCATCTCACAGGCGGTGTTCTCTCTCTTGGAGAGATTTCATGTTTTATTCCACAGACAACAGCTGAAAGAAGAGAAATTGCATGCAAAAATCTTTCAGGAAATAATTGTAAGGCAGGAAGTGGTCCACAATTTTAAAAAGAAAGAAATCTCGGTTCACACCTATTAGAGCAATAGTCCTTCCTGACTCTCTGGCTCATTTCCCCTTATGGGCGTTCTCACACATGAAACCAGGGGCCAAGAGGCCATTGCCACAGTCACAGCACCTCGTAGTCCAGCAGGTTTACTCTGGGATACTTGGAATCTTTTTGGTTAACAGAATATGATAAAGCTAAAACTGGATTTTGTGTGGCTTCATCTTACTGACTATTTTTCCTCCCTTGAAGGCTATACCCTAAAAATCCTTCAAGAGGCGAATGAAACATAATAGTAGGTTTTCAAGACAGGAGTCTTCCAAAAGTCAGGGAAAGTATTTCTGATTAAATAAACACAATTGAAATAAACAAAAATGTTTTTCAACACATTTCCTGTTCCTTTAGTTTCTGTTCTATCCGTTTATAATTCCTGCATTAATGAATAGTTAAGTTTAGCATGAAAGTTCATGAGTTTTATATGCCAAAAATATTGCTTCCTGTATCTATATGCATCATACTCATATAATCTCTGTAACAACCCATAAGGCAGATGCTGCTGAAACCAGGGTTACCTAAAAATGAGAAGGGGCTTAATTACCCCAATTTGAGATGACACTTATGGCTATATATTTCCAACAGAGACTTTATTTTTCTGTAACCTAGGGATATGCCTGGCCCTGGATATCACAAGGGATAGTAAAGATTGGGCTGCAGATATACTCTAAGGCTAACTATCAATTGTTTCAATACCTGTGTACCAAGAAAATGGGCCTTATAACATCTGTTTCCATGTTTGTACATTAGGATGAAAAGTCCTAATACATACATACATACATATATATATACATATATACATACATATATATATATATATATATTTGTATCTGTGGACAGACAGATGTCCAATCCCTGCTAAAAGGGAGGTGCAGAGACACCTTTAGACCACACGAGACATCCTCTACCAACACAAACCCCAACACCTTTAGAGATCATGATCCCAAGCTCTGGGATTCATTTCTCTACCGGAGAAGTCTTTAACACTTGACACAAATCAAACAATTTTACTGTACTCTAAGGTGATTTCCTGTCTTTTGATTATTTTACTAATGGAAAAATAGAACCCACTAGTCTTTCTGGCATCATTATTATACATAAATAAATAAATAAATAAATAAATAAATAAATAAGAAGTTGAAGTACAGAAAAACTAAGGAAATGTTGCCAACAAGGCTAGTCAGCATTCCTAACTTTGAAATGAGGCTTCTTTTGTCTAAAGTTGCATTCTTTCCCACATGTTGTTCCACCTCTGCTATGCTGAATTCATAAGATGAAATCCTACTCTACGGTGCATCAAAATTTGATCTCATTTTGATGTAATTTCTTTTTCATGGTAAAGTTAAAATGAGGTGATTGATATGTTAGATTAATTTGAACACAGAGAAATGAGAGGCAGAAAGACAATGTGAAAAAGTACATGAGTAGACAGGCATCTCTGGCAAGATCTGCAACAACTCTTTGGTTCACATCCCTGTCCTACCCACACCTTGATTTCATATTTCCATGGTACACGGTATTATCAATAAACTTCTGTTGTTCAAATTGTCCTACTTGTGGTACCTCATTGCAGCAGCTCGGCAAAATAAAAGTCTCTTATCCTGCTCCAATTCTACTCAGACCAGAGAAGAGGCCTGAGGTCCCTTGTGAAGATTAACATCACCGAAACACCCTCATTTTATCGTCCTATTTTGTCCTGACTCTGAAACTAGGATTTGTTGTTCCTGATACCACAAGGCTCATTTTAGTCTGCCAATAGACTTCGAGCCTGTACAATTGTGCAGTTCTTTCTTCCATTGAACTTCTCTTCTCCCAATTGTGTCTCTCCCAGTTCTGTTTGCTATACAGAAAGAATGAGGAGAGAATCACACAAAATGTGCTGCCTTCCCATCCAGAAGAAAAATCCTCACAAGTGCTTTCACAATAAATCACGATAGAAAATTCCATTACCACAAAAGCAAACCCAAAGGAAGAGAATAATGACCCATTGGGTTAAGAGACGAAGAAGAAAATACCAGGCTTCTGAGCTATATAGTTCTTAGTCTGAAACTCAGTTTGCCATTTATGACTTGGGCTTTTGTGACTACTGTACAGGCTCGCCACAACTCTGTGACACTCGCGGTCCTTTTTCTATATGTAAAAGAAGTCTGGACTCATCTTCATTAGAAAAGGGAAGTTAAGTTAGTAGTAGTTATTTTGATAATAGACATATCTCAGGTGGGACCTCTTTTCCAAACTTTCTAACTCTTTCCCCTCAATTTGAAATTTGTCTGCCTGCAAAGGGCTAGCTTCTAAATAGTATACAGCTTGAGGGATTCAAATGCTGCTTGTCGTCACTCAGTGAGGAGACAAACTAGTGACCATGATGGACAGAGACGGCATGGTTGGATTATTTGGGAATATTCTGCTCTTAAGAAAGTCCATCTCAGAAGAAATCATGAGCAAAATATTCAGGCTAAATTTTCCCATAAGTCAGATTCCATCCATTGAATACAATTCTTTCCCCCTCCACCCTATTTATATTTTTCCTTTTGATTAAATAGAACGACAAAGAGGATCTATTGTACAACAAAACTGAATCCTGTTAAATGCTGCTGAGATAACAAGCTCCCAGTAGAATCATACCTGATTGGATGTGAAAAATAGGAACTAGAATGTTATCATGGAAAACCTAAAGATAAACTTCTCTGGGACACCTGACTGTCTTTGGTCACTCTGCTATGGGTTTTGGTCTTCCACATAATGTGAAACCCGACCTGCCAATCCCCAAAAGAGGTTTGTATTTTTTCAAAAACTTGTTTGAAATACTATTTTCGTGACTAAGAAGCACCTGGGCATCCAATCATGAACAAGATAAACATATTCAGTTCCTGCGAGTTGTTTTGATTTGATTAGCAGTGTTATATTTTTAAAGTTAAAAAACTCCACAAAACAAAAAGTTTTGGATTGGAGGCAATTATTTCATGGATCTGATTCCATGAATAGAAATGTCATCCCATTTCTTTTAGAATAAGTATTATATCTGCTCTCATACCACACTCAAATGTCAGTTACTTTGATGCAAATACTCAATTCTCAAAAATGCTGTCGGTCTGTCTGTCTATCAATTCTCCCCTTTATCTATGCCATCTCTATAGGACAAAATAATTAAGAGGCCAGCATTTCTCACAAACTTTTCTCCTACCCTTGAACATTTATAGGCATAGCTTGTTTATTTCATGGAAATCTGCCTTGCTAACACAACTTTACTGAGGGCTGAGGTCCACTAGAGCCCAACATTCTACCACCATCTCTTGCTTTCCTGTGTTGAGTCTGAGTCCATTTAGCCTCACTCTCTTTCCTTGCACACTGCAATGCAGAAAACGGCAGAGATGGTCAAGGTTTAATGAGGGATATAGGGGAATCTCCTCAACCTGGTGTTAGAAACAGGTGTTTTAGAATCCCTCAAGCCAGAATGATTCATGCTATAACTCTCAATCTACAGCCTGCATGGGCTCTGGAGACTTCTTAAGGGGGGTCATTGTTATGACCAGCCATAGTAGCTCTGTGCTTGGGCTCTTCACAGCCAATGGCTTCAACTGTACTCATAAAGTTAGTTATTTTCATTAAGTAATGCCTGTTTGGAATTCTAAAGCCAAATACCACAGACCAGAGGTCTAATAAACAGCAGGAATTTTCATCCCATGGTTCTGTAAACTGGAAATTGCTGGAATAATTTGGCTCTACTGAAAACCTTCACTGGGTTGAAGACTAATACATTTTGGCAATTTCTTCCTATGACTTGAAGAAGGCAAGAGTGGTCTCTGGTGCATTTTGTAAGGACACTGTTCATTGGTTTTTCTTTCTAAAATAACGTATCTAAAAAGAGACATTAGAACTAGTATTTATTTTCACTATTCTAGACACTGAGAAGACCAAGACCAAGGCAAAGGCAACAGATAGGTTAGCTGTCTACTGATTTCTGTCCAAGATGGCATTTTATGTCTGCATCCACAGGAAAACAAATGTTGCATCCTTCTTTGGTATAAGAAAGTTGACAGGAAAGAACCAACTTCTTACAATGACCTCCTATTAGTAGGGTTCCTAATCCCCTTCACAAAGGAGGATCCTTCACTGCTTGATGTCTGCAAAAGGCTTTAACCTCATAATATTTGCACATTAACAATCTCCAAATTTTGGTGAAGACATATTCATAGCAGATATTAAACCTATTCATGAAGGTTACATTTTCATGACTAAATTATTTTTCAAAGGCCTCATGTCCTAACACCAGTGGCTATTAAGATATCAACATTTGGATGGTAGGGTACAAATGCTTGCTCCATGGAAAGCATCAGTCATAGATTGTTCTCCTCTAGCTATTGAGAATAAACTAAATAGGATTAAACAGTTCTACTCTCCTACAATTGACTTTATTTCAAAGAATATCATTCATTTCAACATAACTAACTGGGACTGACATTCAGTTTCATCCACATGTTGAGTTAAGGATCAGTGTTCCCCTATCCCTTATTCCCAGAACCTTATCCCAAGCATTGATTTATGACAATCACTCAGATTATTTCCTTCCTATACAATGAATTTGCCTCTACAGGTCCCTAGTGTCCTTTTCTGCTAGCAAAATTTCGTTAGAAACCAGACTAGCTATATGCAATCCCCAGTGCTTGTCTGCAGCACTTCAGTTTCAAACAATTTATTAAAGCACTCTGTCTCAGTGAAATAGAAATAATAATACCTACTTCATAGAGTTCTAATGACACAGAAGCTAAAACATGAGTGTTAATGAGATAAAGGATGAAGCATTCTGTGTTAGTTTCTATGTGTCTATAGCCTTTAATATATTTTACAAATATTAAATCATTCAAATCTCCCACAGTTTTATGAGAAATTTTTCCATAGGAAAAATGAAATGATGAGACAGACCCGGAAAAATTGACAAAACACTGCCAAGCAGCGTGGAACCTGGAACTCAAATGCAGATATTCTAGATTCAAGACAGAGTTTTTAAAACAGGAAGTTTTTAGGGGCTTCACACATTTTGTTTTAGTTTTGGTTTGTTTTTTTTTTTTTTCTTTCTAGAGTTCAGTGGAGTTTTGTGTTAATTTCTTTACAGTGAGAAACAAACACAAGAAGGTCTTAACTACAGACCCAACAGTAGCTTCCAAATATTAGATTCTTCCAGAAGCAAGTTATTGGCTCTCATTTCCCAGATCCTCTTTTATTGATTGAATTCTAACATGGCCTTCACACTTTCATACCTGTAAATTCCATTCATGTTACAGAGTTGTAAATAAGATTTTTTAAATCCAGTCTTGGTGTTACTCTATAGTAATTCTAGCAATTGGGAAGTAAAAACAGGTTGATCAGGAGTTCAAGATCATCCTTAGCTGCATAGTCAGTTCAAGACCAATTCAGATTGTATCAATAGCTTGTCTCAAAAAAAAAAGTGTGTGTGTGTGTGTGTGTGTGTGTGTGTGTGTGTGTATGAGTATGGGGGGGTGTGGGTGTGGGTGTGTACAGAATGTGTACGTTTGATGGGCTAGCATGCCTATGGTGATGTTATGTTATATGGAAGATGTCTTACAGACATAATTAAAATACCAAGTCAGTCGATTTAAATCTAATTAAAAGAGAAAATGTCCCATCAGGTGGCCTATAAAAGAGGTCACAGTTAAATAAAATGAGAAAAAAATTGTGCTGGTCTAAAAAGAACAAGTGAGCATGTGCTAGAGAACAGCATGAGACCAAAGATGCTGACTGAGATCCTCTAGCTCACACTGGCCTTTAAAGATGGAAACTTCACACCACAGAACAACGGAATGTCAACAGAAACAGGGGGCTTGGAAGAAGACCGTCCCAGAAGAGAATTACCTGGAGAGACTGTGGAAGCCACATGAGCCATGTTCAAACTTTCAATGGACAAACCTGTTAGATAGGAAGTGTATATTATTACACTTTGTTAATTTTGATACTTCCTTATGCAGCAATAGAAAACTAACACACTACCTTGCCTTTTTGAGTCTTGAATATGTTAGAGATTTACTGTAGTCATTCAGTTGTATCTGGATATTTTTCAAGTGAAATAGTAGCACTGGTGTCACTTGTTATTACTAGTCAAATTAAAAGCAAATTCCCTTAAACTCAGCAGTAAAGCCTGCTTTCCTCAAAATGAGTTTCACTCAATCACATGTCTTAACGGAGAACATGTTAAATGTAGTACTGACATAGGAACTTTCATTTCTCCACAAGCTCTTCCCTTTCAAGCAACATGAACTCTTCATGGTAAAATCCTATCCATGATGAAAGCTATCAATTAAGCAAAACAAAACAAAACAAAACAAAACAAAAACCTATTGACTGATCAATATATTTCAGTGAAGGTGGCAATTGGCACCTTGGGATCAATTGGCACTGTGTGATCCTATGTTGCAGGCAATGCCAATCTACAGGGCAAGTTGGATTCAGATTGTGAACCACATGCCCCAGGTACCCTTCCTCGTAGGGTTCATTTTGCTTTCTTTATGCTCTAGCCCACACCAGGGCACTTTATTCCTGATTCTGAATCCAATAAGAAAATTTCCACAATTCTGATTTCTTTTATAGGTCAGGTCCATTTGAGATAACTTATCCTATGATTACTTCAAAGGCAACTGATTCCGGTTTTAGTGTCATTGTTTTTTTCTATGATATCACATCATCAGACAACAATATCTGGAGTATGGAATTGGAGTTTAAGCTTTGTGTCTACCAGCTTCTGGGTGTGCAACTTGTACTTTCCTGCCCAAGTTTCCTCATTCAATACATTGATGTGATCTCATTGTGTCTTGTATGTGTTAATGGGCATTCTTAGAACAATATCTGAAGCACAATCATCACTCAAGAAGTGTCTACTAGATTTACTTATGCATCCGTCCCTAAAAGCTTGAATTGAAAAATGAATATTTATATGTGAATCAATTCTCCAGGTGTTTCTGTTGTGATATTTTGCTCATAAACTCAATTATCTTCCTTCAGTTGCACTCCCTTTTACATTTAAAAAGAAACACAGTGCCTCTAAATCCTAATGTCTTTAACTAGGAGAATGACAAAACTTGTGCTTAAGTAAGCCAGCCAGTGGCTTAGGTAACACTTAAAGGACAGTGACAGCTTCACATAGACATCTGCAAACACAGCTTTGTTCTTGTTGAAGATCAGAAGTGCATTGTCTTTTATGTTCATAAAGGTTGGGGCCAGGAAATGACATTGACATGATCAAAACAAAATCTGCTCATCATCTTTCCACAAAATCTATGTTCAATCTTCTCTAAAAATGGACTAAGTTTCTTAAAGTTCTGAAAATAGAAATGTCATAGTTATATGTCAAAAGTTATATGGCTCAAGTTGAATGTGATAGTTTGTAGACCTGTGATGGTGTTTTCATGGGGTTCCAAGATGACCTGGGGAGATATTTTAAAACCATATTTAAACCTTAAGAACACACAACTTTCCAGTGTCTGGTGTCCAAATATCAGTCTTAACTGTCAAGGTGGCAAACACTATTTTTATCTGAGCTCAAGTACTGTGTTCAGAATTGTTGGGGGTGGGTATCTGATTTATGTTAAAAGGTTGAACATATATCTATAAACACAGTGACCAGGATGCAGGACGAAGAATGAACATTTCTTTCTAATGGCAAATGTCTTTTATAGAAATAAGCATAAACGACAACTATGAGGGAGTTTATTAAATACCAAGTAGGTTTTAAATAGTGATTTTAAAAAGCCTTAGGTCTTTGAGCATATTTTGTGGAAGGACTACAGCTCACTTCCCTGTAGACATGTCTGTTGTGTATTTGAGACAAATTATAGGTTACCATTATCATGGAGCTATAGCTCTGTGATACAAGGCTGTGTGTACTTTCTCCTGTGGATAGCAAGTGACACTGCCACTGTCAAAGAAAGTGATGACTGTTTGGACAAGGCCTGTCAATCACCCAGTGACGTTCCACTTCTTCTAAGTTGGGATGCACATTCTCAACAGAGAATGAGCTCACCAGTGGGTCAAAGGTGGAATGAGCTCAAAATGTGATTTCCGTTGATATCTCTGTGTGTATGTGTTAATAGGCAGAACACCAGGCGATGGTTTAATCTCAATACAGCTGCTACCAACATTTCAAGCTGTGACTCAAAGGGACTTCCCTGACTGGAAAGGTGTGCGGTTAAAAGTAGGTAGTTGTTGTTATAGAAATATCATGACAGAATCAAGAAGATATTTAGATCTGGGTTACTAAAGTACTAGATGCATTCTTTTATCAGGGATGTGTGGCTTTGTTGATTATAAAGACTCAGTTATAGTGAGCCTGATAAAATAATTTGTAATAAAAAATAACATGCTTCTAACTTTTAAACAAGTAGCTTACATATACTTAAAGTTAGGTGCAAGGCAGCATAGCATATATTCTTTTAGAACAGGATATCTATACTATGATTCTGATAAATAGCTAGATTATTATTCACTTACATAATCTTTTTGGAAGTCATTCCTGAGAGGAAACTCAATGCTCATCAGGGCTGTGAGTTATCTACAAAACCAATGGACACAATATTGTCAAATCTGATCATCAACATCAAATTAAGTCTTCACCTCCAACCTCGTATTTTCAGAGGTAGCACCTATTTGATCTCATTAGAATTTAAGAACTCTGGAGTTAGAGATGGTCTATGTTGTTCAACCATAATTTCCTAATGTTGAAAATGGTCTTATATACAAAAAATTTAAAGACAATTTATACAATTAACTCATTTAAATCTTTCAACTACTCAGTAAACATAAACTTGTCCTATTCTATATGCAGAGAAACTGTAGGAATCATAGACTATTTCAATATCATGTCTAAGACAGCACAGCTGGAAAATAAAGCGTGAACATGAAACCAACCATTTCCACTCTGCACACACCTTTCTGTTGGATGAATCAGAAGAGAGAAGGATTCCTAACTTAAATCACCATAAACAGAGTAAATCAACCTAGATATTTCATCCTTTCCATAAATTAAAGGGACAAGAAATAGAATTCTGGAATTTACCACTATTACCATCAAAAGTCTCTTCAGTGTTCTGAGAGCACTTCCAGTTCTGACCACAAACCAGTGGTTAAATTCCCCACCATCTTGCAACACTTTGAATAATTATTTATTATATTTTTTAAGATTATAATATTATCCCATCATTTTCTCCCTTCCCCTTCCTCTTACCAATCCTTCCCATGTACCTTCTCCACCTTGCTCTCTTTCAAAGTTGTGGCCTGTTTTTCTTTGATTGGTGTTACATAGAACATTGACCCCAGGAACCAGGAGACAACAATCACTGCCGTGTACTAAAGATGCATCTCATGACATCAGTGAACTAGATTCTCTTCCAACACTACCATATTCAATCTAGTCATTACTCTATGGAGCACATATTGTTGTCCCATCTGAAGACTACTGACATTTGGAATTGGAATCTAAGCTGAGATCTGTATGACTTCATGGTATAGACTCATTTTGTGTTATTTTGTGCTTCAAGTCTTACCTATGCTAGCAGAATGAATCTGAGAAAGTCCCATTGTGGCCTCCAGATCTAAGGTTGGTTATTTATTCACAGGGTGACAATAATTACAATATCAATATTTTTTATTATCTAGCTCACTATCCTCTCTATACGATTATGGTAGTTAAAGTGCCCTGATTAGTCCTCTTTAAAGTTCATAGTGTTTACTAGCTCTATTCTCTATCACTGCACAGATTGTATAAAATAAAACAAATACAAATTACACAGCCCCAAAACTTAAATTAAATATGCAATTAGAATAGATTTTTCTCATTGATTATTTCATTGCAGAACTGCGGGTAAATGTCAGCAGACTTTGACTAATTTCTAAGGCACCACCTGGTTGGAGTCAGTTCAGGCTGCTGCAGGAAAACTTTGCACACTAGATGGGTCTGCCCTTACTCTTCTGGAGACTGGGACGGCAAAGAGCAGGGTGATGATACACTTGGTTCTTGGTGAGGGCAGCAAGTTATCCTCTTGCTCTGTCTTTACCTTGCCGTGGCAGAAAAAAAAAAGCCCTTATACTTCATTCTCTTCTGATAAAGCAATGAAACCCAGCATGGAGATGCTATATTCGTTACTAGCCATGTTGATGGAGTCCTTTCCCTCAGCTTAGATAGGGTTTGTAGGTCAAAGTAGAGATATTCTTCCCTTGCTGTTCCTCAGCAGATCTTGTGGTCCTCAGTTTTGAGCATTAGCCAGTGACTGAACACAGCTATGAGCAGCAGAAGATGGCACCTTGTGGTGTTATAGCCCATGTGCCTGCCCTACTTATTGGGACCAGTATTACAGCATGGGAGTCTAAGAAATCAGTACCTCAAGCCCTGACAGCAGCTAGTTTAATACTCAATAGGCATAGGGTATCCTAAATCCTTGGCTCCTTTCTTTATTTTAAAAGGTTTACTTTTAATACGTTTTAATTGTGTGTATGCGTGTGTATGGGTGTGGGTGGGTGAATGTAGTTATCAGCAGAGTCAAAGAGAAGTCATCAGATCTAGGAACCAGCATTACAGGAGGTTGGGAACCACCTGAGGTGGATGCTTGGATTTAAACTCAGGAACTCTGCAAGGATAGTATGTGCTCCTATTTACTGAGCCATCTCTCTAGTCACAAACCCTTGATTCTTGAGGATGAACCACTCTTTAGAACTCTGCTAATCAACAACCAATGTCTATAGTTTTCTTTTTTCCATTTTTATACCCTTCTATCCTTCTTCAGCTTCAGCCTTTTCTCCCATTTCTCATTCTCTTTACTTCAGCTACACATCATTTGTCTGCTCTGGATTCTTCACCTATATCTTACTGCCATTGCCATCTACTGTTAGCCCCACTGGGTGGAATGCTTCCACTTTGATGGCTGTTCAGTGCTGTTCACTACTACAATTATTTCCAGTGCTGAAAGTGCCCTAGTTCTTGCTACTACAACTTGTTCTCTTACCAGCTAAAGTTCTCTTTACCAAACACAATTCAAAAGCAGTCAAGAAAGACCACTTGAGAGAAGCCTTTCTATTGAACCTAATGACAATGCCTGTTTATGCGGTTGACAGTTGACAACAGCCTTCAGTTGGGCCACCAGAGGAAACACTTCTCCTTTGCCTTAAGAGGATATAGTTAGAGGGATATCTAGATTTCATTGAGATTTGTGGTTTTAAAAAGTCTAGCACACTGTTTGAGCCGGTTATGGCTGGAAAACAGAAGTCAGTATCACGTTTCGGCAGCAAGCAGCTATAGTTGATATGGAGCTTCCTTGAGCATCCCAGAAGCATTCCCAGCAACCAATGACAGCATGCCAGTTCAGCTGCTAGGCTGGTGATCCTCTACTCAAGGCAACCAGGAAATGGCTCCTAGCTACCAACATCTTAGCTTATGACAGGATAAACAAACATCAGACTAATAATGCATTACCAATGCTTCACTCCTGCCAAACTCCCAGTGGCATGTATTCCCCGTATCCGTCTTGTACCATGGACATGATCTTCTGTGTAGTTTTCAGCACCTCTCTCTATATCCTTCATTATTTCTCACTGCTCAAGAGAGCTCAAGAGCTCTCAACTATTGTCTCTCCTTACTGAGCAAAGTCAAGTTTTTGTACTTTCTTGTTGATTGAGTTTGAATTGAGTGGCTTTCCTAGATGTCCTCATATCCATCTGTCCTTAGCCTACTCCAAGCCTTTAGACATATAAGACTTAGAGCCTTAGAAACAAATAATTTTTCCTATCATCTAACTCCTAAAATTGACTGAAAATTTGGATCACATTAAGTATTCTGGAATGCAGAAAGAAGAATAAAAAATTAAGGACCAAGGCTCATTCATCCATGCCTCCTGTCTCCACCCCAGCGGCCAGCCAGCTCTGCTGTGATAATGACCTTCACAGAAGTTTGTGGGCTTCCCCTGGGGTGGAGGATCTATTGAAAAGGGAAAGTCAGCAGGCTGTATTTGTTTAACAGCTTGGCTATGCAGGATTCATGTAGAAATCAATGACAGGCCAGTATGACTTAGCTGGTCTTAATGGGATAAAATCTCACTCAAAAGGCTAAATGAGCAAAAAAAAGACAATTTAATTTCCAGGGTAAAAGACAAGGAAAACAGGGAGATGGGGAGGGACACTTCTGAGGTGCTGATGCTGAGCAAACGGGAGATGTACTGTTTTAAAACCTGAAAGAGGCAGGTGGGAGGAGAAGAGAGAAAAAAAACATATTATCAAGACCTGCTTATAACCCCATCTAATGCTGAGTCCCTGACGGAAGTAGAATGCAAAATCACATGAGAGAAAGGAAAAAGACAGAAGGCTGTATTTTTGTAAACCCCCTTTCTTATGAGCTTTTCTAACGTAATGTGGGAAGGGAGAGAAAGCACATAAAAAGAAAACAGAACAATACACAGGAATTCAGTCACAAGAATTTCCAGGGTCTCTACATAGTTATCCAAGCCTTAAAGAGTAACCAAAGCCTAGGGATCCTCAGGGAGTAAATGCTATGGGGGACAGGAAAGAGAAAAAATAGGTTATGAAATAAATGACCTGAGAACTTACCATTGCTTTTGTTAAGACGATTCTAAGACTTATACTTGATTTAAGGAAGAACAAAATGTAGCCCTAGGGCTGAGGAGATGGCTCCATGGGTAATATGCTTGAGTGAAATGTTGGAGCAATGACTTTGTTGACATTGTATATATCTAAAAATGTTATTTTACTCCCACACTATATTTGGAGTTTGACTGATCCTATAATTGCTGCTATAAGTCTTTCAAGACTTTGACACTGTACACGTGTGGCTGTTAGAAGTTAATCCCAGCTGTCAATCCATGCCTTCCAGTGTCTGAGAAAGGATCTCCCAACACCCATCACTATGTGTACCAGACTACATATCCTGCAAACTTCCTAAGATGCCTGTTTCTGTCTTACACGCCGGTAAACTGCATCCAGAGTATACATGTAATCTGAAGACTTCAACTTTAGCCACTGGTCCATCACTTCAGGCCTCAGAATCTTTCCTATTTGTTCTGCTAGTCAGCAGCCAGGTACTTTTAATATTGAAATTTATATCCTACAAGTAAAAGAAACTATTTGTTTGATTGGGGTATTGATTAGAAAGAGTTTTTATATAAATTACAGTTATGATCTTTTAAAACTTAACCATTGTAATTGACATCACACCTATTCCACTTTTTGAGACCCTATAGATCAGTTCCGGTGATCCACCTAGGTAGGGTCTAGGGTTGGGTGTGTGAATAAGAGGAGGGTGGTCATTGGGGACATCATAAAGGATGCCTGCAATAACTTTCCTAGAAACAAGCCGAGGGTTTGTTGTTTTGTCTTTTTTCTCTACTGTCCAAAGCAACATGGCATTATCTAGCAGCTAAGTGTTTGTGGGTCTGCTGTAGATTTTCTACATGGCTTCTAAGAAGGAGTTTTATTGAGGAAAATATTTCATTTTCTCTTCTATATGTAAGAGTCTAGGATTACTTTTTGACAGAAAATGAAAACATAAAAGCTCCTGTCCATATTAAATGCTATGGTAAACATTAAAAAAAAAACCTACAAGGATGACATTACACACAAAGGAGGTTTTTAAGGAAATTAGTAATAAAAATCTTTAAGCTAAAATTAGAATAATCAATCATTGCATTAATCTGAATACAATATTCATTTGTCTTCATGATAAGGAATATAAGGATAAAAAGATTAACTCTCCAAAGTGATATAAATCAATGAATAAAACTTTCTCTTCACTTTGCCAATGGACATTCATTTTAAATGTGAAAAATCTGTTACTTCATTTCTTTAAGAAAAGCTCCCAGCCCCATCGTGTTAGTAGAGAGCCCTTGAGACAGTTTCTATTACCCTGTGACTTCCAATAAGGAGGAGAAAAGAGCTGAATTATCCACTATTTAACGCAATCTAGTTGGTTAATTGTGTTTTTCTCACTTTTGAATTGATTGCTATAACAACAGCACAGCTAACTTTCTTTGCCATGTTTTCCGTGTGACAGACTAATTACTAAAATCTCCCAACTCTGAACATGATGTATTTGGAGGCTCTGGATTCAAATGGATAATTGAACAGCTGTTCGCACCACCAGTTCTCTGTGTGTATTTCATAAATGTGCTGTATCTCCTATTAGTCTTCTCAACAAACACTGCAAGTTGGCATTGATTGCTAGGTACAACCGTGTGAGCAATTTGGAGCTGAGTCAAAGGTGAGCAAATGTGACACTTTTTCTAGATGAGTTAGAAATTGGTAGGGCACTTGTGGCCAACCTTGAGCTCCCACAGCCCAGCTTCTGTGGTCAAATTCAATATAAATTCTAATGTGAACAAACTGACCAGTCTAGAAACAGTTATACAGTACAAAGGATAGTGACCAAGCTATTGAAACCAACATTCCTTATGTTTTCAGGAAATGTATCTCTTGTTTTATTATTCATTAGTGTATTTTTAAAACACTATGTAGATTCACCTAAAAAAATTAGCAGTGTATATTCAAAAGAGTGTGTGTCTTTCAAACCCATATTATGGGTCTATAACCACAATAAGTAAAATGCTAATGGAATGAATGCCATAAATTTCGATCCAAGAAGTGATCAGTGAAACATGAGACAATTCTATAATAATTATAAATAATAATAATTATACATCATATATATGCATATATATGTATATCTTATTCCTTTAGAGTGAGGCCTGAAGAATACAATCCATTTTGTATTCAGGATACTGTTAGTGTCTAGTATGGCACCTGGAAGGTAACTGATTCTCAGAAGAGAAGCAATGAATTGATTAGGTAATCAATAAGTGAATACAAAATTGAATCTAAGACAAAGAAGATACATGGTACAGAGTGCTACTGAAGATAAGTAGTTGGAAAATAAACCTATGGTTTATGAGACGGAGCTGTTTATATAAGATATGGGGTTTAGCCAAATCTTGAAAAGTTTGAAACATTTTGGTTATAAACAAAACAAAGCAAAACTCCCAGGCAGTGGTGGTACGTGCCTTTACTCCCAGCGCTCAGGGGGCAGAGGCAGGCAGATTTCTAAGTCTGAGAACAGCCTGCCTACAGAGCAATTTCCAGGACATCCCCAAATTAAGCAATAGGCCCTGAGATGCAATTCGGATACATCAAGTGTCAGATATAGAAGGGGTTCCCTTGGCTTTGGCAAAGGACTCGTAGCATCACTACATCTCACATTATGACTTTCCTCTCTCTTCAAACTGAAGAGGAACAGCTCCATGAAATGACATAGTGTTCAGAAAATGGATTATAGCCTGATCATCCTTTACTTTACAGCTAATACCTCACTCTGGAAGATTTTTTCTAGTTTCATTGCCTGCAAATTTCATGATGCCATATTTCTTCTTATCTTTATTAATTTGAGTATTTCTTATTTACATTTCGATTGTTATTCCCCTTCCCGGTTTCTGGGCCAACATCTCCCTAACCCCTCCCCCTCCTCTTCTATATGGGCTTCCCCTCCCCAACCTCCCCCCATCACCACCCTCCCCCCAACAATCACGTTCACTGGGGGTTCAGTCTTGTCAGGACCAAGGGCTTCCCCTTCCACTGGTGCTCTTACTAGGATATTCATTGCTACCTATGAGGTCAGAGTCCAGGGTCAGTCCATGTATAGTCTTTGGGTAGTGGCTTAGTCCCTGGAAGCTCTAGTTGCTTGGCATTGTTGTACATATGGGGTCTCGAGCCCCTTCAAGCTCTTTCAGTCTTTTCTCTGATTCCTTCAATGGGGGTCCCATTCTCAGTTCAGTGGTTTGCTACTGGCATTCGCCTATATATTTGCAGTATTCTGGGTGCGACTCTCAGGAGAGATCTACATCCGGTTCCTGTCGGCCTGCACTTCTTTGCTTCATCCATCTTACCTAGTTTGGTGGCTGTATATGTATGGGCAACATATGGGGCAGGCTCTGAATGGGTGTTCCTTCAGCCTCTGTTCTAAACTTTGCCTCCCCATTCCCTGCCAAGTGTATTCTTGTTCCCCTTTTAAAGAAGGAGTGAAGCATTCACATTTTGATCATCCGTCTTGAGTTTCATGTGTTCTGTGCATCTATGGTAATTCAAGCATTTGGGCCAATAGCCACTTATCAATGAGTGCATACCATGTGTGTTTTTCTGTGATTGGGTTACCTCACTCAGGATGATATTTTCCAGTTCCATCCATTTGCCTATGAATTTCATAAAGTCATTGTTTTTGATAGCTGAGTAATATTCCATTGTGTAGATGTACCACAATGGAATATGATGCCATATTTTTTAACAGCACAGTAATACTCCATTTTTTAAATATACCTCATTTTCTTTATCCCTTATTGGCTGAGGGACATCTAGGTTGCTTCCAGATTCTGGCTATTATGAATGATGCTGCTATGAACATAGTTGAGCAAGTGTCCTTGTGGTAGAGTGGAGCATCCTTTGGGTATATGCTGGACCTTGAGGTAGATCAATTCCCAATTTTCTGAGAAAAGACCATATTGGTTTCCATAGTGACTGTACAAGTTTTCACTCCACCAGCAGTGGAGTAATGTTTTCCTTGCTCTATTTAAATCCTCTATTTAAATCTGTATACCATTTTAATTGGATCATTTGGCTTATCAATCTATATTTTCTTCTTTATTTTTATTGGATGTTTTCTTTATTTACACTTCAAATGTTATCCCTTTCCCTGGTTTCCCTCCAGAAACCCCCATCCCAATCCTCTACCCCTGAGGGTGCTCACCCACCCACTCCCTCCTGCCTCCCTGCCCTGGCATTCCCCTACATATACAGTCAGCAAACCCAGACAATATTAACAATATTGTGGATGCCCAGAAGTACATGCTGACTGGAACCTGATACAGCTGTCTCCTGAGAGGCTCTGCCACAGCCTGACAATGTATACTTTCTTAAATTCTTTATATATATTGGATATCAGCCCTCTGTCAGATGTGGAGTAGATGAAAACTTTCCCCATTCCGTAGGCTGCCATTTTGTATTATTGATGGTGCTTGCATCTTAACTAAGATAAGACAGGAAACCCATAAAGTGCCAGGTGAACTCTTCAGATACACACAGCTATAGAGCCATGTGCAGTGACAACCTTAAAAACATCATGTGAACAGGACCTCCCACAAGAAAGAGACTTGTTTTTAAGAAGTTTTTGGTTTTCTTTTTAAATTTGCCAAGACTTTTGCCATGCCCAAAATCTTTTTTTTTTTGAAAAAAAAAAAAGCTTCTTCAAAGCTTATCAGATGGGTATGCAGAAAATCCTCATGACCAACAGTAAGAATGCAGAACAACCAAGTGCATCTGTTTGCCACGGGTGCAGTAGTAAGGTACTATTGCCTGGATGACGTAAACATCAGCAATGTCTCTCACAATTGTGAAGACTGAGGAACCAGGATTAAGGAGAGGATGACAGGGCTGATTCCTGATAGTGTCTTCCCGTTGGCTTGGAGATGGCGTCTTATGCCTATTTCTGCTCATGCTCCCCCCTGTCCACACAGCCCCTTCCCACTACTAACTGCTTCCACGTGGATGCCAGTCATACTGGATCAGGGCTCATTTTGAAGACTCACTTCATTTTCACTTAATTATCTCTCTATTGATTGGGATTCCAACAAATTCATTTTAGAGCAACCTAATTTTAGCTCGTGGTTCCAGGTGACCCAAAAATGCACAAATTCAAACCATTTAAACACTATTTCTTTCAATATTATCCTGTCTAAAATTACTTGTGCCCCTTCCAATACACTTCAGGATTTAATACATCTTATCATGCTCCTTCAAAATTAGTTGGATGCAACTATCATCTCTCAATTGCATTATTATCTGAATTTATTTTCTAGATTACAACTCCATGAAAAGTGTCTCTTCCAACCATTTTGGAAACTGTGAATGCAATTCATGAAGTAGTCAAAATATTTTCACAAAAAAAGTATTAGCCTTCTTCAAGGATTCTGTACCTACTATATCTGACAATAGTAGTGCTTTTCCCCCTCCTCAATGAAGACCTCTGTATGTGTCATGGGATTGCTTAATTTTCTTTTGAAATCACAGGCAACCAGCAATCCTGAAAGTATTTCCATCTGCCTTCTTTGTGAGCTCATCCATCTAAATGAACTCTCCCTTCCTAAGGTTTTGGTCTTTTTTAACTTTTTATTGATTGATTGTAAATTTCATGTCCTGCACCCACTCATTTCCGTTTCCCTTACTATCCAACCTCTTCCCTTGCAACCTTCCCCCAACCAAAGAAAATAAAATGAGATAGAATAAAAGGGGGGGGGAACCCATGTCTTGGAAACTGAAGTGCATCACAGTGTGTCACAGTATATATACTTTTTGTCCACACATCTTTACTTGCAAATGTTCATTGTAATGAGTGAATGGTCTGGTTCAAGGCATCTGACTTCTGCTACACTATTCATATTGGAACTTCATTGGGACTGCTCTGGGATATCCAGTTATTGTCCTTTGTCACAGCGACCCTGCAGCTTTGGATCTTCAGGACCAACCCTTTCTTATGCTCCAAAGATCATAGATGAGGTAGATGTTGGGTGGGCCATGTCAAAGCTCTGGATCTGGCACTGGAATTGGTCAGTGCACCAGCTCTTCTGTACCTGCATCACCGCATCATCTCGCACCGCCCTTGCTGGCTTACCCAGTGCTGTAGCCAACAAGGAGCAAGGGCAGGTCTCCTGCTCTCAAGTCCTTCGGGATGACTTATCTGTTCTTTTGACACCAAGACAAGCTCTTCTGTGCTGCCTGCCTTCTTTCCTGAGTAAGCCAGTAAGGAGCAGAGAAGCTCGCTAACTGATGACATTGGTGGCAGCTCTCCCTCCTGCCACAGAGAGCAAGAAATGAATGGCAAGGGGGAAGGAGGAGATCTTTCTTTCAACCATGCCACCCCTTAGCAGATGAGAGACAGGGCCAGATGTCTCATGCTTATGCCCTCATGGCCAGATCTTTTGAGTGTGGTGGCCTTCAAGGGACAAGGCCAACTCAGCCTAATACCTTAGGCAGCAGTCCAGACCAGGAACATCTGCATGGCTTTGGTGGTAACTCGGCCCACAGAAATTGACACAGACCTCAGCTGCAGCAGAACTTTGGACCAAAACATAGCCTTTGGCAACAACCTAGGCCTGAAACTCACCGTGGTCTCATCATAACAGCCGGTTTCTCTGCCCTCAAGTCTCCAGTTCTAGCTTTCCCCACAGTGTATAAACTTCTAGGTTTTGCTTTGTCGTCCATCTCTCCACAGTGTACTCTATCCTTCCCATGTCTCCATCACATATTCGTCCATCACCTGGGTCAGGTACTCAGGTGTCTTGCTTCTGGCCTAAATGAAGTTTTGAATCACCCTCTCCTCAAATGGTTTTGTTTAGAAGAGCAGGCGAGTACAAAGGCATTTTCTTCCTGAACATTTCTGATTTACAAGAGGATCAGTCTTGAGTGGCTGATTGAAATCTAGGCAGACATGTATGGATTTTTATGAGAGAGGTGAATCCTGTTCATAGAACAGTCTGTAGGGGTGGAGTCTATTTCAGTCTGAGCTCAGTTGGCTGTTCTTATTAATGAGATGCATTTTTCAGTTGTAGGTGCCACAGTGTCAACATCTTTATAGATGTTGATGCTGGACAACTCTGTATACCACTGGCCAACTCACCATACTAGAGAATAATAGAGTTACAAATTGGTGAGAACTTTCTATTGGTGCACATAAGTAGACTAAACTGAAAAATAATGAAACAGTTTTGGCTGACAGCACTTAGAGATATGACAGGAGTTACCAAAACTGACTTCCTGTGAGTTGGGAAAAAGAGTGAATCATGCTATTCTTCTAAACATACTTAGTACCAATGAAGAAATGTCAAAAAAAAAAAAACCACATGAAAAACTTCATTTATTTGAAAATAAATGCAATGAAATTATGAATTCAAAAGAAAGAATCCTGGAAATTAACATTTCCTGGTACAAATTTCCCTCCTAAAATAGAATGTAATAACAATTAACTTTCAGTTTACCACACCTATCTTTGTAAACCAGAGTTTCTAGAATTCAACCTTCTATAAGTAGAAATTAGAATCAAATCGATATCAAGGATGACTTGTTTATTACTAGGACAGCAAGAAATAATCCTATTTCCCCAGAAAGCCAAAACAAATAAATTTACATCGCTTTCAGCCATTTCTCAAGTATTTGGCCTAATGCTATAACAAAGTAAGATTTAAAGAACTCATTTAAAATATACATACTTTTCATTGTGAAATAACATTTAAAAGGCTTTCCTTATGGTATAATCTTTGCTTGAAAGAGAGCTAGGTCCTAGTGAAATTGAAGTATATATGCATCTGGCCCTGAGTCATAGGGGCCAGTGGCTCTGGACATCTCTCAATTACCTCTTTTCAAATTGGCATATTTACTGCAGATATCCTATTTATATGTAAACATTGTATATTAGATGTGTTATGGCACATAACTTCTTTCTTTATCACTAGGTGTTTTTTTTTACTTGTTTGTTTTTGTTTTGTTGTTGTTTTAAATAAAAGATATTCAACTATTATCACAACTTATCCTTGACTTAGATAATGAGACCTTAGGTCTGTAGCCTTAAACACGACCTGCAAGAAAAGGCATTTGAAGGGTTTGGGGATGAGGACAGCATACTTTGCAAACCAGAAGAATATAAAGAATTTTCAGCTAGAAAACAGAATTGGATGGTTATTTAAAGCCTGCCTAAGTGGATAGAGGGTCCCAAAAGGGAGATCAAATCTGATTCCATTGGAATGTTTACTGCGAGGGAAGCGAACTAAGAGGATGGCCTGAATGCAATGCTGGACATTCTGCAGAACAGCCTAACTGACTTCTCAGCCAACAGCAAGAACAGTAAAAAGCTGCATAGGCCACCCTAGCAGTCCAGTTCTAGAGAGCATCCTCAAATCCAGCAATAACTCCTCTTACAAGAAAACATCTAAGTAAAAATGGACCATCCAGACCTTTCCCAAATGCCGCATTCAAGAACTATTTTAAAAAATACAGTGATGGTTTTAAGCCACTTGGCTTTTTTTTTAAATTTTTTTATTAGATATATTTCTTTACTTACATTTCAAATGGTATTCCCTTTCGTGGTTTCCTGTCCATAAGCCCACAACCCCACCCCCTCCCCCATACGGGTGTTAAGCAATTTTAAACAAAATGGTTCCAAGTAGAACAGTAAACAAAGAAAAGGACATTGGAAAAGAAGAAAAATGAATTCAACGGAACAATAAACACAGTTTGTGGCATCAAATAAGCAAAAGCCACAGCATCCTAGGACAAACATCAGAGAGTATTCACCTGTACCATCTTACCTCTTTAACAGGAAACTATTAATCCAAAAAAGAAAAAGAAAAGAAAAAAATGAAAATCTCCCTACTGTGTGCCTTGTCAACTTTCAAGCCTCCAGTCTTTGTCAGAAACTTCAGCATGGAAAAAATAAGAGTATTATGACTAATCATGGCCTATGGCCATATACTTATCAGCCTTATAATGCCACCCAATAAGCCATCCTGGGACCTCAGTAGCACAGAACACTCACTATACATACAGCTAAAGATTTCTCAGAGTCATCTGGGAAGCATGGCTAGCTTTAGCCAAAATTGCTTGTGTATCTAGGGAAGGGCTAATAACTCCATGGCCTACCATAAGCAAGGATAAATGCCAGTGCTATATGACTGTTTCCTCCTCCCACTAGCCTGCTTCTATCAGGTTAGCTAATATCCATCAAGTTGCTTCAGCCATATACTTCAGAGCAGAAACAAAAGAAGAAGAAATCTTAAAGGTTTGAGGCTGAAGTTCAAAGTGAAAAGATCTCTATGTCTACACATCATGAAGACAATATCACACTCAATCAGTATGACCATTTTTATTTCATTTCTTCTGTTAGAATAACTGTTAAATAACATGGCAATGTCCATGAACATACAAGAAGGTAAAATGCTGAGACCATCAAGAACTTACTTCCTCCCTTACCCAGCAGGCTACATACAATGGTGGCTGAGAACTGAACCCAATTTTCAGAACAAAACCAAACAAAACAAAACAACAAGAGAATAAAGAAAACTAGAGATGTAAGTCAATTCCAGGAAACCAGTTATAAAGCTAAAGCTAATTTACACAAAATATCTCATGCATATTTCAGTAAAGTATATTTAATGAGGGGTCTAGAGTTTTCACTAAATGACTATATCAGTTCTCAACCTAGCTAATTGTAGTGGCTCCATATTAAATGAGATAAAAGCAGAAACATAACCATGCTCATTTACAGAAAATAATAGCCATACATTGTTACCACTTAACTCTTAACTATGGATTCTATATATATATAGGTACTTTTTATTAGTTTTTTAAAAAATGTATGTGATTATTTTAATCATAATCCATCACCCACTCCACTCCTCCCCCTAACTTCTCACAGATCCATCCCTTCCCAATTCCTCCAGAATCATGCGTTCTTAAAAAAAAAAACAAAAACAAAAACAAAAAAAAACAAAAAAAAAAACAACTCATAGGGTTTAGTTTGTGCTTGCCCTATATAATCGTGAATGTTGGGTCATCCAATGGCATGTTCTCAACCTACCAGAGGTCATATCCTTAAAGAAAATTGGCTCTTCCTCCCCACCTCCCCCAAAAAACCCATTGTCAATAGTTCCTCAGTGAGGAAGTGAGGGTTTGTGAGTCCTTCTACATCCATGGTAAAATTTTGATAGGATTAATACTATGTAGGTCTTGTGCAGTCAGCCACAGCTGCCTTGTGTTCGTGGGTGCAATAGTCCTGTCTTGAACAAAAGACACTAGGTTCTCCTGACCTTGCGCTTTTACAATCTTCTGTCACCCTCTACCTTCTACTTTTTAAGAGTGTCAACATTGGTGAAAATCACTTATATCGAGAATCTAAGCTTTAAATAGCTCTAAAGAACATGGTATTCTTCAATTACCTTCCTAACTCTGGTATACACCTATGTTCAGAGCCAACCATAAGTACCAAGTCTCAAGAGAAGGAAGCAAGTCGGAGTCCTATATTCGTTGACATGGAGGTTGTGGAACCTCTGGAGACAGGGGAAGGGTGAAACTTCTTAAGAGGAGAGAATAGCTTTCTGTAGATCTTACATAGTACCTGTGGTGGTTCAAGTGAGAATGAACCCAAGAGGCTCATGAATTTGTGGTCTCCAGTTAGTGGAACTGTCATGGAACAGTTAGGAAATGTCACTTTGTTGGAAGAGGTATGTCTCTATGGGCAGGTTTTGACATTTCAACCGACTTGTGCTAGTCCCAGTGTCTCCTTCCCTGCTACTTGTGGATCAAAATGCAAGCTCTCAGTTGTTCCTGCTGCCATGTGCTTACTTTGCTATCATGGATCCTAATTCTCTGAAAATATAAGCCCCAAATTAAGCACTTTATTTTATAAGTTGCCTTTGTTATTGTGTTTTATCACAACAATAGAAATGTAAGTAAAACAGCACCATCATACTACAACAGGAACAGAATCAGAATCCTCAAGTCCTTTATCATCCCCCTGTGACATTAAGCATATTCAGCTTTGTTAAAGGACACAATAACCCTAAAGGTATAATAGTGGTATACATACTTCGGTGGTAACCAACAACTCTCTATTTGAACTTATGACCTAGGGGGATGTCAACAAAAGGGAAACCATGAAACCATGCCAGGTACTAGCCAATTAACTGGAGCTAGTGAAGTCATGGATCTCCGAGGAGAACCTACAACTGCTACTTTACTAAACCAACATAATCCCTAACTACACGCTAAACATTTGTCCTTAAATTCACAGATATTCACAATTCTCATCCCTCTACAACGAAACTTTGCAACAGAGACCAAAACTACAAACAAACAGGATGCAGAGAGCAAGAGATTGTGTAGTACCTAGTCCCAACTGACACATATATAACACTAAATATCTTAGACTCCAGGACTATTGCAGAAGAGTGATAGAAATATGGTAGGAAACAGAGAACAAACAAGGATGTTTGTTGTGAGATTGTGACTCTTAGAAATGTCAGAGAATCTACACTCATGGAATCTCATCAACATGACCGCCTAAACAAATTCTAAACCATGGCAATACATAGACAAATGGAATGCACTGGAAAATATCTTCCTGAGTGAGGTAACCAATCACAGAAAAACACACATGGTATGCACTCACTGATAAGTGGATATTAGCCCAAATGCTCAAATTACCCAAGATACACAGACCACATGAAACTCAAGAAGGATGATCAAAATCGAATGCTTCACTCCTTCTTTAAAAGGGGAACAAGAACACACTTAAGAGGGGGTAGAGGGGCAAAGTTTAGAACAGAGACTGAAGGAATGCCCATTCAGAGCCTGCCCCACATGTGGCCCATACATATAGAGCCACCAAACTAAATAAGATGGATGAAGCAAAGAAGTGCAGGCCGACAGGAACCGGACGTAGATCTCTCCTGAGAGACACAGGCAGAGTATGGCAAATACATAGGCGAATGTCAGCAGCAAACCACTGAACTGAGAATGGGACCCCCGTTGAAGGAATCAGAGAAAAGACTGAAAGAGCTTGAAGGGGCTTGAGACCCCATATGAACAACAATGCCAAGCAACTAGAGCTTCCAGGGACTAAGCCACTACCCAAGACATGGACTGACCCTGGGCTCCAACGTCATAGGTAGCAATGAATAGCCTAGTAGGGGCACCAGTGGAAGGGGAAGCCCTTGGTCCTGCCAAGGCTGGGCCCCCAGTGAATGGGATTGTTGGGGGGAGGGTGGTAATGGAGGGAGTATGGGGAGGGGAACACCAATATAGAAGGGGAGGGGGAGGGTTTAAGGGGATGTTGGCCTGGAAACTGGGAAAGCGAATAACATTTGAAATGTAAATAAGAAATACCCAATTTATTAAAGATGGGGAAAAAAAGCATGGCAATAGCAAAGGACATACTAACATGAAAGGAGAAAAGCTCAAGGGGCCTTAACTACTTACAAAGAATTATAAGCAGGTAGGGAATGTTGAGCAGAAGAAATGCTCTTCCTTATCTAAAAGCCCTCAATTGGCTGTTCAATACAAAGTGGTCAATCCTGAGACCATATAGATACAGGAAATATTATACAGATTGTGCAGGTTTTATTTATATTTAGGAGTGTGGCTGAAACAACAACTAAAGAAAAAGAGGCCATGAATTAGAGAGCAATAGGTTACATATGTCTTAATATTATTAAGATTAAACTATTTTCTAAGCTTACATTTCATATGTGTGTACATATATTATGTAAATTTATATGAAATGATTCAGAATTACATTCTGCTACACTCATAGATCAGTGCCTTGTCTAGTCATCATCAGTGAGGCTTCCTTTGGCAGTTGATGAGAGAACATGCAGAGACCCATACCCAAACATTGTGCAGAGAAAGAATCTAGATTAGAGGTCACTGTCACATCTTTCCCCTCAGAGATTATGGGAACTCTAGAAGAAGAAAGGAAAGATTGTAGGAATCAGAGGACACCAGGAAAACATGGCCCTGAATCAACTAAGCAGGGATGATATGGGCTCACAGAAAGCAAAGTGCCAAGCACAGGGCCTGAATGGGTCTGCAGCAGGTGCTCTGTGTATGGTGTAGCTGTTAGCTTGTGGGACTTCTTATAGTGGGAATGGATGCTGGATATGAAGTCTTTTGCCTGACTAATTGTATCTTGTTTTGTTCTATTTGGCTGTGATCTCTTGGAGTTCTATTCTTTTCTGAAGAGGAAATGGGGGAGGAGTGCATCTGAGGGAGAGGAGTAGTGGTAGAAAGTTGGAAGGAGTAGAAGAACGAGGGGAGACTGTGATCAGGGTGAATTGCATGAGAGAAGAATTAATTTTCATTAATTAAGGGTTTTATTCCATGCCTATACATTCATTTCTTTCTGAAAATTTTCATCTTCCATCATAAATAATGACTACGACACCTTTAAAATCTGTATGACAGGCATGTTATCAGTAGTTTATCTGCTGCTTTAAAATCTGTTGTTTTATACAAATTCAAGACTCTTATGAGATACACTGGTTTTTCTATTCTATTTTTCTGAAAATGGACAATGTGTTAAATTCATGACAATGGAGAAAAGAAGGGAGGGAATATTTGCTGAATTGCATCACTGTCAGACAGTCTGTTGAACATTCTCCTAAGCTGTATTGACCAAAGGGCCTGGGGCAGAACCACACTCTCATCATTTCTGTTGTTATATCTGAGCTATATTATTCCCACTTCCATAAAACACAGCCAGGAGCTCAATTTATAATGATAGCAAAATGATACCTAAAACACTAAAGTGTGCAAAGCAGGAATCCCTCAATGCTTTGAGAGATCATTCCTACCAAGCAATTCTTCAGAATTTTAATTATTTAAGTGAATGTTTTATTAAAATGATGTTTTATAGCATATGTGTATAATTTATACATAATAGTTTAAATAAGAATTTAAGTATTCAAAAGGGAATGATAAATTTTCAAAATTTAGTACAATTACTACTAAGAAAATGTCAGATGAGTATTTTTACAAAAGGTGAATTGGAGGATTAAGAAGACAATTTAGTCAGCAAACAACTATGAAAATTTTAGTTGAATCCCTAATACCTAGATAAAACAAAAAGTACTGGGTATGGTGGCACACATCTGTAACCCCAGCCCTGGAGAGGTGGAAACTGGTACATAAGTAGGTTTACTGAACAGCAAGGCCTATCACGCTTGGACAATTCCAGCAAAAACTACCATTGAAAAGGAGGGCAGATGGCTCCTGGGCACTGCCACCCAAAGTTGACCTCTGTATAATATCTACACTTATACACAGGCACTCACATGCAAATGAACACACAGAGGAAAAGATAAGTTAGTATAATAAAAAGTAGAGTCAAGACTAGGAAACATCCTTAGAATATGTAGGCAATATATGATCAATAGCAGCCCCTACTCCAACACATGTCTTTTAAAATTAGCAAATTTCTAACAGTATGTTTAAAAGTAGAGGATTCAACAATAACTTTTATGGCAAATTCTACTTCATCTAAGCTGATAAAGACTTATATCAGGTAGATAAAATACCACTAGAGAAAGAAAATCAAATTACATGCGTTATAAACTTCAGATTTGCAGACAGCAAAATCAAATCTGGCCTGTCTACAAGAATTACAGATCATGGAGCTGAATTCAGAATAAGCAAAGTTTTGACTTTTATGTCTCCTTTTTAAAATAGAAAGAAACCCAAGAGTTATCCACAAGAAATCATTTCGCAAAATATGATTTGTCAGGCTCTAAGTAACAAACTCTACATTGATCAATAGTCCCCCTAACAAATGATCCTGAATTACAATGTTTATTAAGCATATGCTATCACTTGGAAAGTTCTCAGGTAGGTACTGTTTCAGCTGGGAATGAGAAAGGGGTCAGGAAGCCTAGTCCTCAGAGCTCTGACAATAGTAATGGGAAAAGAGAATTTGTACCGATGTTCAACTCCAGAACACCAGAAAGAAAAGCTGACCTTGAGGATGAGCCTTATTAATGGGTGACTGCTTATTTTGACAAATTTATTAGCCCCTGTAACTTGCTTATCCTCATCCCCTCTGATGCTTCTACTACTGAATCATGCATTTGGAAGGTTTTTTCTTTCTCTAGCTTAGTTGGAAAACAGAGTATATTCCTTATCGATTGACCCTTTCTCTCTGACCATATTTCGGGAGAATCTGCCACCGTAAGAAAAGGAAAAACAAACATAAGCTATTACAAACTTTTGAAATCGAATACAGTTTGCATTAACAATCCTCTGTGTTCAGCAATGCCTAGTTTTGTGTGACTGGACCCCAATACTACAAAATTACTTTCATTGCTGAGGTAGAAATTCTCCAACTTCTTCCCACTCAGCCCCTCTGTGAGTAAGTCCACTGGCCATCTGTTTGCCTTCGCTCTTTTCATCATTCCCTACTCTGGCTTGATTACATATATGGTGGTTGCTGGACATTGGGTTGAGAGGCCCCTTTGCTACCATTTTGAGAGGGAAATCCAACAGACTGAAGAGCAGAAAAGAAAAGCTGGCGAATTGCCCCTCCCTCTTTGTTGTAAGTAGTCCTCACAGAGATTCCATCTCTTCTGTGGTCTAGCTATATAGTCCAACAGTTCAGGGAAAATCCACAGGATTACCCCTTCAACAAGAGGGGACAACCCTCTCTTCAACCCTCCCACTGAGAACAGCTTCCCACGGCTGGATGTCACATGATGTTCTTCCCGTCCTGATACATTTATAACTACCTGTCAGAGTCTCATCTTATTAATGTACTTAACATAGACACTGCTAGAAGACAGACTCCTATCTAGTAAAGAGGAATACTCTGATCAGTGCTTCTTCATGAAAGACCTCACACAGGCCATTAAATAAATGATATTTACATTTTCACACACTATACTCTTGAAGAGTAAGGAGGGTATCACTTTCAAGAAGACTGACTCATGATTAAAGATTTGTATTTCTCGCTGACAAGTGTTGAGATCAAATAATAGCTTGGTAACTATACTCTTTTAAATCCCAAAGCATCTTTCTCTGGAATAAGGACAAATAAGTTTCTTGATTTCATGTAAAATAATATGTGAAAAGCAAAACAACAAAACCAGCTTTACTCCCATTCCCATCACAGGAAAATACTGTCTCTGCACATGCCCTACACTTCTACGGAGGACATGGTGGATAAGAACAGAGATGTACATGTCACCACCAGGAAATCTTTCATTTCATTCCTTTTCTTAAACTCTCTTTCTTCTGGAATTTTCCTATTGAATTCAATAGCAATTTTGTTAAGTTTCTCTGGTCCAAATTTCTAGTGTTTTGCTACACTGTAAATCTAATCCTTCAATAAATCTTACAGTTACAAGTACCCCACATCTCTTCTTATAGTACAGTTGCAGTAAGAGCAAACTTATCTCTGTTCTAATTCTTGTGATTCTATCCTTTCCCCACTACCCAAACTCTCAACTTTACTATATTATTATTATTACCAAATGGCACCAAATATGCTCAATCAAACCTGGTCCTTCTAAATGAGTCACAATACTTTATTTAACTATTTTCTTTCCCATCTCTTCCTTTTATTCCTGCCACAATCCTTATTTCCAATTCAATTACAGTAGCATAGGCAATCTTCCGAGAATCTCAAAGGTGCCTCAAGCTCACACTTCCTATAATCATGAGATTATTACCTAAATCAATAAAAAGGTAGACAC
The DNA here is from genome assembly GCF_021556685.1 of Rattus norvegicus. Taxonomy (NCBI): domain Eukaryota; kingdom Metazoa; phylum Chordata; class Mammalia; order Rodentia; family Muridae; genus Rattus; species Rattus norvegicus. The sequence continues at coordinate 65,617,857 of NC_141547.1, read as the reverse complement.
ATAAAATGTGATTGATTATTTGAACATAAAAGTTTGATGTGCAAAATTTTCCCAATGTCCTTGACAGCTCAGACTTAGACAAGCTATAAAAAGTAGTCACAGTATTTCCAGGCTTCTATTCTTTGCTTCTTTTCCTTTCTACTCAGGATACTAGTACCCCATCCTCATCTCTAAAGGTTTATCTTATTCATTTTTCATCACCCACCAAGCCTGAGCACGAATGTCTGCCTACCCGCCTGCTTTAGTGTTTGTCTGCCTAATTCTAGTGTAATTCCTAGATGCAGTTTCACACACACACACACACACACACACACACACACACACAATCTGTAATTTGTGCACTTGGAGAAGGTCATACTGAATCTCCTCATCAATCTCAGCCCTGATTTAAGAAAAAAAAAGAGCTGAACCAGCACCCTGAGCAGACCTTGGGCGCTGGCTCTGCACCCACTCCTACAACATTCAGATGGAGGCTGCCTCCCAGGTGCTGTGAAACACCCAAGATCACAGGAGAAGCCACAACAACTGCCCCCAAACCCAGAGTAACTGGGTATCCCAGGATCCAGGGATGCCAGAACCCATGCCCAGCCAATGGCACAGGTTTCTTCAAGTCTGAACCAGTGCCCTGAGCAGACCTTGGGCACTGGCTCCACACCCAGTCCCACAACACCCAGAGGAAGCTTGACTCCAAGGAGCTCTGACACTCCCAGGATCTCAGGATCACATAATCATACAGCTGGACTCTGAGGAATTCTGACACAACCAGTGTCATAAGAGGTACCGGCTCCAGTCAGAAACAGCAAGGGCAGGTAGAACTAAACATAACAAGATAGCAAAAGGTAAGCAGAAGAAAATAATCAACAGAAACCAAAGTTAATTGGCATAATCAGCATCCAGTTCTTCTACTACAACAAGGCCTGGATATCCCATCACACAAGAAAGACAAGACTTGGATTTAAAATCACATCTCATGATGATAATAGAGGACTTTAGGAAGGACATAAATAACTCCCTTAAAGAAATACAGGAGAACACAGGAAAACAGGTAGAAGCCCTTTAAGAGAAAACACAAAAATTCCTTAAAGAATTAGAGAAAAACACAACCAAACAAGTGAAGGAATTGAACAAAGCCATCCAGATTTAAAAATGGAAATAGAAACAATAAAGACATCACAAAGAGAGACAACGCTGAAAATAGAAAACCTAGGAAAGAGATCAGGAGTCATAGATGCAAGCATCACCAAGAGAATACAAGAAATAGAAGAGAAAATATAAGGAGCAGAAGATACAATAGAAAGCATTGACACATCAGTCAGAGAAAATGCAAAATGCAAAAAGCTCCTAACCCAAAACATCCAGGAAATCCAGGACACAGTGAGAAGACCAAACCTAAGGATAATAGGTATAGAAGACATCAAAGACTCCCAACTTAAAGAGCCAGTAAATATCTTCAACAAAATTATAGAAGAAAACGTCCCTAACCAAAAGAAAGAGTTGCCCATGAACATACAAGAAGCCTACAGAACTCCAAACACATTGGACCAGAAAAGAAACTCCTCCCATCACATAATAATCAAAACATCAAATATAGGAAACAAAGAAAGAATATTAACAGCAGTAAGAGGAAATGGTCAATTAACATACAAAGGCAGACCTATTAGAATTACACCAGACTTCTCACCAGAAACTATGAAAGTCAGAAGGTCCTGGACAGATGTCATACAGACCTTAAGAGTAGACCAGGCTATTATACCCAACAAAACTCTCAATTACCATAGATGAAGAAACCAAGATATTCTGTGACAAAATGAAATTTACACAGTATCGTCACAAAAATCCAGCCCTACAAAGGATAATAGATGGACAACTCCAACACAAGGAGGGAAACTATACCCTAGAAAAAGCAAGAAAGTAATCCTCTTTCAACGAGCCCAAAAGAAGCTAGCCACGCAAACATAATTCCATCTCTAACAACAAAAATAACATGAAACAGCAATCACTAATCCTTAATATCTCTTAATATCAAAAAATCAATTCCCCCCAAAAATGACATAGACTAACTGACTAGATACGTAAACAGGACCCAGCATTTTGCTGCATACAGGAAACACACCTCAGAGACAAATGCAAAAACTGCCTCAGAGTAAAAGGCTAGAAACATTTTTTCCAAGTAAATGATCCCAGGAACCAAGTTGGAGTAACTATTCTAATATCAAATAAAATGGACTTTCAACCAAAAGTTATCAAAAAAGATAAGGAAGGACACTTCATACTCATCAAAGAAAAAAATCTATCAAGAGGAACACTCAATTCTGAACATCTATGTTCTAAATGCAAGGGCACTCTCATTCATAAAAGAAACTTCACTAAATCTCAAAGTGTACATTATATGACACACAATATAGTGGGAGACTTCAACACACAACTCTCATTAATGGACAGATCATGGAAACAGAAAAACTAAACAGACAAAAAAGAAAACTAACAGAAGTTATGAACCAAAAGGATTTAACAGATATCTATAGAATATTTCATGCTAAGACAAAAGAATATACCTGTTTCTCAGTACCTCACAGTACCTTCTTCAAAACTGACCATATACTTCATCACAAAATAGGCACCAAAAGATACAAGAAGGTTAAAATAATCCTTTGCATCTTATCAGATCACCATGGACTAAGGCTGGTCCTCAATAACAACAATGCCAGAAAGCCCACATATATAAGAAAAATGAACAACACTCTACTCAATGGTAACTTGATCAAGGAAGAAATAAAGAAAGAAAATAAAGACTTTATAGAATTTAATGAAAATGAAGGCACAACATATCCAAATTTATGGGACACAATGAAAGCAGTGCTTAGAGGAAACTCATAGCTCTGAGTGCCTCCAAAAGAAATTTAAGAGAGCATAAACGAGCAGCTTGACAACACACCTGAAAGCTCTAGAGCAAAAAAGAAGGAAATATACCCAAGAGAAGTAGATGTCAGGAAATAATCAAACTGAGTGCTGAAATCAACTAACTAGAAACAAAAAGAACTATACAAAGAATCAACAAAACCAGGGGCTGGTTCTTTGTGAAAATCAACATGATAGATAAACCCTAACCAGACTAACCAGAGGGCACAGAGACAATATCCAAATTAACAAAATCAGAAATAAAAAGGGAGGCCTAACAGCAGAAATTGAGAAATTTAAAAAAAATCATCAGATACAACTGCAAAAGCCTATACTCAAAAAACTTAGAAAATCTGTATGAAATGAACAATTTTATAGACAGATACCAGTTACCAAGGTTGAATCAGGATCAGATAAACCATTTAAACAGTCCAATAACCCCTAAAGAAATGAAAGCAGTCATTAAAAGTCTCCAAACCAAAAGAAGCCTAGTAGCACATGGGATTAGTGCACAATTCTATCAGACCTTCAAAGAAGACCTAATACCAATACTCTTCAAACTTTTCCAGAAAATAGAAACAGAGGAAACACTACCCAATTTGTTCTATAAAGCCACATTTACACTTATACCTAAACCACACAAAGATCCAATAATGAAAGAGAACTTCAGACCAATTTCTTTTATGAATATCAATGCCAAAATACCCAATAAAATTCCTGCAAACCAAATCCAAGAACACAGCAAAATGATTATCCATCATGATCAAATAGGGTTCATCCTATGCATGCAGGGATAGTTCAATATTAGGAAATCCATCAATATATTCCACTATATAAACAAGCTCAAAGAAAAAAAAAACCTACACGATAATCTCATTAGATCCCGAGAAAGGATTTGATAAAATTCAACACCCCTTCATGGTAAAAGTCCTAGAAAGATCAAAGCCCATACCTAAACATAGTAAAAGCGATATACAGCAAACCAATAGTCAACCCCAAACTAAATGGAGAGAAACTTGAACCAATCCCACTAAAATCTGGGACTAGACAAGTTTGACCATTCTCTTCCTACCTATTCAGTATAGTACTTGAAGTCCTAGCCAGAACAATTAGACAACAAAAAGAGGTCAAAGGAATACAAATTGGAAAGGAAGAAATCAAAATATCACTATTTTCAGATGATATGATAGTATACTAAGGTGACCCCAAAACTCCACTAGAGAACTCCTAAACCTAATAAACAACTGCAGCAAAGTGGCTGGATATAAAATCTCAAACAAATCAGTAGCCTATGACAAGAGCTTCAAGTCTCTGAAGAAAGAAAATGAGGAATATTTCAGAAGATGGAAAGATCTGATGGATTAGCTGGATTAATATAAGAAAAATCATCATCCCAAAAGCAATCTACTGATTCAATGCAATCCCCATCAAAATCCCATCCCAATTCTTCATATGGTTAGAAAGAGGAACTTGCAAATTCATTTGGAATAACAAAAAACCCAGGATAGCAAAAACTATTCCCAAAAATAAAAGAAATGGGGGAATCACCATCCCTGACCACAAGCAGTATTACAGAACAATAGTCATAAAAACTGAATGGTATTGGTACAGAGACAGGCAAGTAGATCAATGGAATAGAATTGAAGACCCAGAGATGAACCCACACACCTATAGTCACTTGATCTTTGATAAAGGAGCTAAAGCCATCTAGTGGAAAAAAGATAGCATTTTCAGCAAATGGTGCTGGTTCAATTGGCAGTCAGCATGTAGAAGGCAAATCGATATTCTTATCTTCTTGTACAAAGGACAAATACAAGTGGATCACACACATTCACATAAACCAGATACACTGAAAATAGTAGAAGAGAAAGGGGGTAAGAGCCTCAAACACATGGGCACAGGGGAAATTTTCCTGAACAGAACACCAATGGCTTATGCTCTAAGATCAAGAATCAACAAATGAGACCTGATAAAATTGTAAAGCTTCTGTAAGGCAAAGGACACTGCGAATAGGATAAAATGACAACCAACAGATTAGGAAAAAATCTTTATCAATCCTACATCAGATAGAGGTCTAATATCCAATATATGCAAAGAACTCAAGAAGTTAAACTCCAGAGAGTCAAATGACGCTATTAAAATATGGGGTATAGAGCTAAACAAATAATTTTCAACTAAGAAATAATGAATGGCTACGAAGCACCTAAAGAAATGTTCAACATCCTGAGTCATCAGGGAAATTCAAATCAAAACAACACTGAGATTCTACCTCACACCAGTCAGAATGGCTAAGATCAAAAACTCAGGGGACAGCAAATGGTGGCAAGGATGTGGAGAAAGAGGAACACTCCTCCATTGTTGGTGGGATTGCAGACTGGTACAACCATTCTGGAAATCAGTCTGGAGGTTCCTCAGAAAATTGGACATTGAACTGCCTGAGGATCCAGCTATACCTCTCTTGGGCATATACCCAAAAGATGCCCCAACATATAAAAAAGACACGTGCTCCACTATGTTCATCGCAGCCTTATTTATAATAGCCAGAAGCTGGAAAGAACCCAGATGCCCTTCAACAGAGGAATGGATACAGAAAGTGTGATACATTTACACAATGGAGTACTACTCAGCTATTAAAAACAATGACTTCATGAAATTCTTAGGCAAATGGTTGCAACTTGAAAATATTATTTTGCGACCAAAGTGTGGATGCTTCAGTCCTTCTTCAAAAGGGGAATAAAAATATTCATAGGAGGAGATATGGAGACAAAATTTGGAGCAGAGACCGAACGAATGGCCACCTGGGTGTTCAGTCCACCAAAACTAGACAACATTGATGAAGCCAAATAAGTGCATGCTGACAGGAGTCTGATATAGCCATCTCTTAAGAGGCTCAGCCAGAGTATGACAAATACCAAGGCAAATGCTAGCAGCAAATCATCAAACTAAGAATGAGTACAGGGTCCCCATTGGAGAAGTTGGAGAAAGGCTTGAAGGAGCTGAAGGGGCTTGCAGCCCCATAAGATCAACAATACCAACCAAGCAGAGCTTCCAGGGACTAAACCACTACTCAAAGAGTACACATGGACAGACCCATAGCTCCAGCTGCTTATGTAGCAGAGGATGGCCTTATTGGCATCAATGAGAGGAGAAGTTCTTGATCCTGGCAAGGCTATAGACTTTCCAGTGTAGGGGAATGTCAGGATGGGGAAGGGGTAGTTGGAGAGGTGGAACACCCTCATAGAAGAAGGAGGATGGGATAGGGGGCTTATGGCCAGGAAACTGGGAAAGGGAATAACATTTGAAATGTAAATAAAAAATCCAATTAAAAAAAGGAAATATCATCCTGAATGAGGCAACCCAATCACAAAAGAACACACATGATATGAACTCACTGATAAGTGGATATTAGCCCAAAAGCTAGGCATACCCACGATACAATTCTCAGACCATATGAAAAGCTCAAGAAGAAAGACCAAGTGAAGATGCTTCAGTACTTCTTAGAAGGGGGAATAAAATACTTACAGAAGTAAATACAGAGACAAAGTGTGGAGCAGAGACTGAAGGAAAGTCCATCCAGAGACTGCCATACATGGAGATCCATCCCACATACAGTCACCAAACCCAGACACTATTGAGGATGCTCACAGGTGCCTGATATAGCTGTCTCCTAAGAGGCTCTGCCAGTGCTTGACAAATGCAGAGGTGGATGGTTGTAGCCAACCATTGGACTGAGAACAAGGTCCCCAGTGGAAGAGTTAGAGAAAGGACTGAAGTAGTTGAGGGGGTTTACAACCTCATAGGAAGAACAACTATATCAACCAACCCAACACCCCAGAGCTCCTAAACCAAGGACTAAACCACCAACCAAAGAGTACACATGGAACAACCCATGGTTCCAGCCGCATATGTAGCAGCAGATGTCGTTATCAGGATGGAGAGGCCCTTGGTCCTGTAAAGGCTCCATGACCTTGTGTAAGGGAATGCCAGGGTGAGGAGGAGGGCTGGAGTGGGTGGCTGGGTGGAGGTCCATCCTCATGGAGGTAGGAGGTTGAGGGATGGGATAGTGGGTTTCCAGAGGGGAAACCAGGAAAGGGGATTACATTTGAAATGTAAAGAAAATATCAATTAAAAAACTGAAGAAAAATATGAATCCCCTCTTTCTGAACAAGGAAAAAAGTAACAAAAATTGCATCTTACTGAATCTCACTATTTAAAAACAAGATTATCTATATCTGTCTGTATAAAGTTCCATGAGGTATTTAACCATATGCCATTCGTTTGGCTATTTTAACAGTTTTATAAAGCTCCTAAAGTCATTTTTATCTCTGGCATACAAGGAAAAGAAGAGAAAACAGTGAAATCAGATCAACACAGATATATATTTATTAACTATAAGACATAGGGACTGAACATGTTAAAAAAGAACAAGTAAGATGTGTTCTATTTGTGTAACCTAGCTCTCAATCTTTAGATCTGAGTGCAAACCTGAAGCAACCACAAAAGGCTGGAAAGGAGAAAGGGACCATGGGAGAAGGTACTCTAAAAGAGATAGTACAAGGACATACAGGCTAGAAAGGGGGATGCCAAGAACCAGCCTCAGTTTGGTTGAAGGTCCTGAGGAAGGAGTATTTGGGAGTGGGGTTTGGGGGATGACTCAAAGTCAAATCATGGGTATAAGCTGACAGTCTGTATTCTGCTTGAGACAGATTTCTGAAGATCTCCAACCAGCTCAGCTCTCACAGACCAAAGCAGTCTTTTATTTTCATATCAGTTCAACCATCCACCCCAGGTTCCCTTTTGATTATCTCACCAATCAGCTTTTTTTTTTTACCTTATCTCCTTATCTCCTTGACTCCTAGGAAAAGACAGCAAGCAAATTTTTCTTAACAAATGGATTCAGAGATCTGCCTGCCTTTGTGAGCAGACACAATAAGCTGGCTGGATGGGATCTGGTTCTCAGATCACCACTTTCACCATGTGTGGGCCTATATTCATTCTGTTCCAAGCTGACCCTGAACTCAGGAATCTGCCTGCCTTTGTATCTGCCTGCATTTGTGTCTTTCTAACAAGCTGGCTCACAGTTCAGCTGTCTCTGTTTTCTTAGGTCCCTCATATAATTTAGCTTGCATCCTTATATTTTTCATAGGTGAAAAATTATATATTTTCAAACTCATGTTTTCAGACTTCTTTCCCAAAGCCTTAAGCAGTCCTGAAGGTCACAGCATTTACCATTGTTGCTAAGGATGTAGATACAGCCTTTTCTTCTAGACTTGTACTGTCTCTGATTATTATGGAGTCATTAACCTTGGCAGAGAGAACATTCCTCAATAATCTTGTCATGAAGAATATTTTCCAAAGAAGGAACATAAAGTATATCTACACAATTATGAGAAATCCACAACTGATATACATATACATATACATACATACATACATGTGTGTATGTGTGTGTGTTTGTGTGTGTGTGTGTGTGTGTGTGTGTGTGTGTATGTGTGTGTGTACTGTGCCTAGCAGTCATCTACATACATGGAGGACCACACCCTGCTGGCTCTTTTCCAGAGGTGGGAATCATGTCCAGGCAGGACTTTACAGGATACTAGAGCTAGATCTAAACCAAAAGCTTCCTCCTGGGAGACTAACTTTGATGATGCCAGTAGACTTATAATCTTCCAAAGGAGGGGAGAAACCAATAGTTCTAGCAAGCTATGATGCCTATCAACCAACAACACAGCAACAAGCATGGCAGATAAACCTAAGGGTGTTGGAAAGGCACGTATATACACTGGCATTAACCAACATCTCCCTAATTAGACTTAAGGCCCTCTGTACAAAAGGAAACTCATGCCTGGTACTAGAAACATAGTCAGCTTCCTGAGGCTAATGAAGTCATGGATCCTGGAGAACATACACTACTTTAGTAAACCAGCTTATATTTATACCTGTAGGTAAGTGCAATTCTCACTTCTCAGGAATGAAACATCTCTTTGGAACAGATACTGACCATTAGAGAAATCCACAACTGATAAAAATGTGAAGTAGTAGAATTAATTATCAACTGGTACATCTACCACACAAACATCTGCTGAAGGATCGTGAAAAGAGGGGTGGCAAGATTGAAAGGAACAGAGGATCAGGGAGTTTGTTGTGAGAGTATGTCTCCTAGTAATGTTGGAAACCACACTTATGAAATCCCAACCACATGACTTCCTAGAGATAGGCTGAACAAGGACACCACCAATAGACATGCTAAAGTGGGATGGTGGGAACTAACAAAGCTTCAAGCCTAGACAAAGTACCACAGACAACTAAGGAAAACCGAAATTGGTGGAAAATGAAAGTCCATAGGGAACAGCACACAAATTATCAAATTTGTGTTATCACATACTAAATAATACATGTACACAAAAGCAATATTATATAGACTGAACAGGAGCTATATTATTAATATATCCATACATTATATATTATATAATAGATTATTAATATATTAACAAAGAGTATTGTTGATTGATATAATTATTGTTATAATTATAATAATTAATTATTAATATATTAATTAATATATGAGAAAACAAAGAAAAAAGAGGCTATCAATTTGAAAGAGAAGGGGAGGGGTACACTGGAGGATTTGAGAAAGGAAAGGGGATATGATTATATTTTATTAATTATATTATAATCACAAATTTTTAATTTATTTTTAAGAAGTTAACCTTTTCTCTTTGTTCAGTGAGAAATGTGTAGTGTTTTCTTGCTTAAAGTTCAGTTGCTTTCAGGATAAAGTTTACAAAGATGACACAGGTGTTGTAACACGTTAATAGCTGTTGTGGCCATGGTAGTGTTTCAGTTAGTTGGGGTCTCTCTATTTGTTTGCTTTAATCTATAGAATGGATGCAAGGACTCATTCCACAATGGGCGTGTACCTGAGCATCATAAACGAATTCTCCAGAAGTAACAGTTATCTTCCTATGCATTTCCTGAGGTGGTCAGTGGAATCTTTGGCTAGCTAAATTGCTATGAAGTATATTCTCTTAGTCACAAGGCACTAAATAATGTATGGAGAGACTGAAGCAGAACCATCTTGAGGATCAGGACAAAGAAGGAGGAGGAGTAGGAGGGGGAGGAAGGAGGGAGAAGAAAAGTTTTTTATTATTTGTATTCATTTTAGTTTTATTAATGTTTTAGTAACTCAGACAATGCTGAACACCTAATTTTCAAATTCCATTGGTTTATTTGCTAAAAGAAGTAACAGGTAAAACTCATCTTTTTCCAAAAATAAAATTTGTTTGTGTATTTAATATAAATCTCTTGTGCCTAAGGACATCTTTGAAATGCTGGTACAGGCTTCTAGAAACAGTTCAATTCTAAGGCTGAATCCATGCCAGCATTCATTAAACAGTGATGGGAAGAGATGAGCTGAAGAGAAGTCTCTCATCTGGTCTGAGTGGTGCATAAGGTCTTTGAGTAAGAAATTGGGATAAATCTAGGGGTTTAAAGATAATTTTCTGTTTGGCGAGCAAGGTAATTTCCTTCAGGCAGGCTATAGTAGCCAGAGAGTATTAATGAGATTTTTTAAAGTAGTTACATCATGGTGTATTAAGAAATGATTTTAAAGCTTAGCAAAATATGAAATTTATTTTTAAGACTTTGTCACGGGTTTCTCCAAGTCTCAATCTTTTTACTTTTTAAAGTTTAGAATACACACTAATACATATTTGTATGTTGGAAATGTAGTTTCTCCTTCCTAACATGTGTTCATTTCTTATTAAAAATTAACTTTGTCCTTCCAGATATTTATTGAGTCTCTATCATTGTGTTATTATGACAGGAACTTGGAATATAAAGTGGAACAGATGAGGGTCTTCTCTGCCAGTGGACTTAATGTGGCAGAGATGATGAATCAAAGTAATTGCAGTAGCAAGATAATGTGGTAGAAAATATACTGAGTGTCAAGCTGGGGCATCAGCCCATAGATGCAACACAGGGTTCTACTTGAGAAATCAGGACCTTCTTTTGCAAAGGAGGAGATAGGTATGAGGAAACATGGCAGACAAGAAGTTTACTAAGCACAATGATTGGAGAGGAAAGGGTGCAGGCCAAGTTACAGATGGATACATGACCCCCATAACCCTGTGTAGTGAGGGGTGACGGTATTGAACAGTCGAAGGAGTTATCCTTGTTTACTTGTGTGGGAAACATGGAACCATGTGCACAAGGTTGAGGTGTTCTGACTGAAAACACATGCAACAGAGTTCCATACCTCCTCCATAGCAACTGCAGATAACACTCTCTTAGCCCACTAACCTTTGACTTCCAAGAAGTAAGCCATCAAAGAATGTAGCCTGAAAATGAGAGATGCCACACGGGGAACATGCTCTAGATTCAGAGAGAGGTAGCTGCAAACACTTCATCTCAAGACTCTGTGGCCCTCAGTTTCATTATTTGACACTTACCTTTTTCATCCATAAAGTGAAAATGATAAATACCTACTTAATAATCTCAGAAAGCCTCAATAAAAATTCTGAATACAAAGCCAGAGAATAAATAATAATGACTTTTACTATGATATGACTAGAAATTCTAAAAACTCAAGAAAAGTCAGAATTTAAAAAGGCCACAAACTGTACAACAAATGTACAGTTTGTAGGCCAATGCCAGTGTGAACTGGCTTGATGTATTTGCACAGATCCCACATATTAAAGGTGACATTCCATTAGATACTTTAATTTCTCTTAAAACTAAACAAAATATAGGAATTCCAATTGCTTAAGTTCTTTAACATTTCATAATTTCAAGTCATGAAGCTTACTCTGGTGTGATATTTAATTGCCACACTTTTATTTTCCTCTATTCACCTAAAACATATCCATGAAATTTATTATCCAAAATAATTTTATTGCTAAAAGATATTCATTATTTTTGTGAAGTCCTGTGGTTTATATAATTTGCATATAGTTTAACTACTTTCAACACTAAAATTCTTCCAGTTTCTAATAACTTAAAGTCCTAATATTCCCAAACTTGTACCTCACCCTTTTCTCTCATGACTGAGGCATATGCTTCTGTGGGGAAATGATTGTTGTAACACTTAGGCAGTTTTAGATACCAATGAGTTGAACTTGGCCCAAGGAAAAGCACTTGGAAATTGTTATGATTATTAGCTTCTTTTTTTTGAATTACTATTTGGGTTTATTCTTTAATGTGTTGTTTCTCTTTCTGATTTTTTTTTTAATTTTTTATTAACTTGAGTATTTCTTATATACATTTCAAGTGTTATTCCTTTTCCCGGTTTCCGGGCAAACATCCCCCTCCCCCCTCCCCTTCCTTATGGGTGTCCCCCTCCCAACCCTCCCCCATTGCCGCCCTCCCCCCATAGTCTAGTTCACTGGGGGTTCAGTCTTAGCAGGACCCAGGGCTTCCCCCTTCCACTGGTGCTCTTACTAGGATATTCATTGCTACCTATGGGGTCAGAGTCCAGGGTCAGTCCATGTATAGTCTTTAGGTAGTGGCTTAGTCCCTGGAAGCTCTGGTTGCTTGACATTGTTGTACTTTTGGGGTCTCGAGCCCCTTCAAGCTATTCCAGTTCTTTCTCTGATTCCTTCAACGGGGGACCTATTCTCAGTTCAGTGGTTTGCTGCTGGCATTTGCCTCTGTATTTGCTGTATTCTGGCTGTGTCTCTCAGGAGCGATCTACATCCGGCTCCTGTCGGTCTGCACTTCTTTGCTTCATCAATCTTGTCCAATTGGGTGGCTGTATATGTATGGGCCACCTGTGGGGCAGGCTCTGAATGGGTGTTCCTTCAGTCTCTGTTTTAATCTTTGCCTCTCCCTTCCCAGCCAAGGGTACTCTTTTTCCTCATTTAAAGAAGGAGTGAAGCATTCACATTTTGATCATCCGTCTTGAGTTTCGTTTGTTCTAGGGATCTAGGGTAATTCAAGCATTTGGGCTAATAGCCACTTATCAATGAGTGCATACCATGTATGTCTTTCTGTGATTGGGTTAGCTCACTCAGGATGATATTTTCCAGTTCCAACCATTTGCCTACGAATTTCATAAACTCGTTGTTTTTGATAGCTGAGTAATATTCCATTGTGTAGATGTACCACATTTTCTGTATCCATTCCTCTGTTGAAGGGCATCTGGGTTCTTTCCATTTTCTGGCTATTATAAATAAGGCTGCGATGAACATAGTGGAGCACGTGTCTCTTTTATATGTTGAGGCATCTTTTGGGTATATGCCCAAGAGAGGTATAGCTGGATCCTCAGGCAGTTCAATGTCCAATTTTCTGAGGAACCTCCAGACTGATTTCCAGAATGGTTGTACCAGTCTGCAATCCCACCAACAATGGAGGAGTGTTCCTCTTTCTCCACATCCTCGCCAGCATCTGCTGTCACCTGAGTTTTTGATCTTAGCCATTCTCACTGGTGTGAGGTGAAATCTCAGGGTTGTTTTGATTTGCATTTCCCTTATGACTAAAGATGTTGAACATTTCTTTAGGTGTTTCTCAGCCATTCGGCATTCCTCAGCTGTGAGTTCTTTGTTTAGCTCTGAACCCCATTTTTTAATAGGTTATTTGTTTCCCTGCGGTCTAACTTCTTGAGTTCTTTGTATATTTTGGATATAAGTCCTCTATCTGTTGTAGGATTGGTAAAGATCTTTTCCCAATCTGTTGGTTGCCGTTTTGTCCTAACCACAGTGTCCTTTGCCTTACAGAAGCTTTGCAGTTTTATGAGATCCCATTTGTCGATTCTTGATCTTAGAGCATAAGCCATTGGTGTTTTGTTCAGGAAATTTTTTCCAGTGCCCATGTGTTCCAGATGCTTCCCTAGTTTTTCTTCTATTAGTTTGAGTGTGTCTGGTTTGATGTGGAGGTCCTTGATCCACTTGGACTTAAGCTTTGTACAGGGTGATAAGGATGGAGCGATCTGCATTCTTCTACATGTTGCCCTCCAGTTGAACCAGCACCATTTGCTGAAAATGCTATCTTTTTTCCATTGGATGGTTTTGGCTCCTTTGTCAAAAATCAAGTGACCATAGGTGTGTGGGTTCATTTCTGGGTCTTCAATTCTATTCCATTGGTCTATCTGTCTGTCTCTGTACCAATACCATGCAGTTTTTATCACTATTGCTCTGTAATACTGCTTGAGTTCAGGGATAGTGATTCCCCCTGAAGTCCTTTTATTGTTGAGGATAGCTTTAGCTATCCTGGGTTTTTTGTTATTCCAGATGAATTTGCAAATTGTTCTGTCTAACTCTTTGAAGAATTGGATTGGTATTTTGATGGGGATTGCATTGAATCTGTAGATTGCTTTTGGTAAAATGGCCATTTTTACTAAATTAATCCTGCCAATCCATGAGCATGGGAGATCTTTCCATCTTCTGAGGTCTTCTTCAATTTCTTTCCTCAGTGTCTTGAAGTTCTTATTGTACAGATCTTTTACTTGCTTGGTTAAAGTCACACCGAGGTACTTTATATTGTTTGGGTCTATTATGAAGGGTGTCATTTCCCTAATTTCTTTCTCGGCTTGTTTCTCTTTTGTATAGAGGAAGGCAACTGATTTATTTGAGTTAATTTTATACCCAGCCACTTTGCTGAAGTTGTTTATCAGCTTTAGTAGTTCTCTGGTGGAACTTTTGGGATCACTTAAATATACTATCATGTCATCTGCAAATAGTGATATTTTGACCTCTTCTTTTCCGATCTGTATCCCCTTGATCTCCTTTTGTTGTCTGATTGCTCTGGCTAGAACTTCAAGAACTATATTGAATAAGTAGGGAGAGAGTGGGCAGCCTTGTCTAGTCCCTGATTTTAGTGGCATTGCTTCAAGTTTCTCTCCATTTAGTTTAATGTTAGCAACTGGTTTGCTGTATATGGCTTTTACTATGTTTAGGTATGGGCCTTGAATTCCTATTCTTTCCAGGACTTTTATCATGAAGGGGTGTTGAAATGATCATGTGGTTCTGTTCTTTCAGTTTGTTTATATAATGGATCACGTTGATGGTTTTCCATATATTAAACCATCCCTGCATGCCTGGGATGAAGCCTACTTGATCATGGTGGATGATTGTTTTGATGTGCTCTTGAATTCGGTTTGCCAGAATTTTATTGAGTATTTTTGCATCGATATTCATAAGGGAAATTGGTCTGAAGTTCTCTTTCTTTGTTGTGCCTTTGTGTGGTTTAGGTATAAGAGTAATTGTGGCTTCGTAGAAGGAATTCGGTAGTGCTCCATCTGTTTCAATTTTGTGGAATAGTTTGGATAATATTGGTATGAGGTCTTCTATGAAGGTTTGATAGAATTCTGCACTAAACCCGTCTGGACCTGGGCTCTTTTTGGTTGGGAGACCTTTAATGACTGCTTCTATTTCCTTAGGAGTTATGGGGTTGTTTAATTGGTTTATCTGTTCCTGATTTAACTTCGATACCTGGTATCTGTCTAGGAAATTGTCCATTTCCTGAAGATTTTCAAGTTTTGTTGAATATAGGTTTTTATAATAAGATCTGATGATTTTTTGAATTTCCTCTGAATCTGTAGTTATGTCTCCGTTTTCGTTTCTGATTTTGTTAATTTGGACGCACTCTCTGTGTCCTCTCGTTAGTCTAGATAAGGGTTTATCTATCTTGTTGATTTTCTCAAAGAACCAACTTTTGGTTCTGTTGATTCTTTCTATGGTCCTTTTTGTTTCTACTTGGTTGATTTCAGCTCTGAGTTTGATTATTTCCTGCCTTCTACTCCTCCTGGGTGTATTTGCTTCTTTTTGTTCTAGAGCTTTTAGGTGTGCTGTCAAGCTGCTGACATATGCTCTTTCCTGTTTCTTTCTGCAGGCACTCAGCGCTATGAGTTTTCCTCTTAGCACAGCTTTCATTGTGTCCCATAAGTTTGGGTATGTTGTATCTTCATTTTCATTAAATTCTAAAAAGTTTTTTATTTCTTTCTTTATTTCTTCCTTGACCAGGTTATCATTGAGTAGAGCATTGTTCAATTTCCACGTATATGTGGGCATTCTTCCCTTATTGTTATTGAAGACCAGTTTTAGGGCGTGGTGGTCCGATAGCACGCATGGGATTATTTCTATCTTTCTGTACCTGTTGAGGCCCGTTTTTTGACCAATTATATGGTCAATTTTGGAGAAAGTACCATGAGGGGCTGAGAAGAAGGTATATCCTTTTGCTTTAGGATAGAATGTTCTATAAATATCCGTTAAGTCCATTTGGCTCATGACTTCTCTTAGTCTGTCGACATCACTGTTTAATTTCTGTTTCCATGATCTGTCCATTGATGAGAGTGGTGTGTTGAAATCTCCCACTATTATTGTGTGAGGTGCAATGTGTGCTTTGACCTTTAGTAAGGTTTCTTTTACTTATGTAGGTACCCTTGTATTTGGGGCATAGATATTTAGGATTGAGAGTTCATCTTGGTGGATTTTTCCTTTGATGAATATGAAGTGTCCTTCCTTATCTTTTTTGATGACTTTTAGTTGGAAATTGATTTTATTTGATATTAGAATGGCTACTCCAGCTTGCTTCTTCTGACCATTTGCTTGCAAAATTGTTTTCCAGCCTTTCACTCTGAGGTAGTGTCTGTCTTTGTCTCTGAGGTGTGTTTCCTGTAGGCAGCAGAATGCAGGGTCCTCGTTGCGTATCCAGTTTGTTAATCTATGTCTTTTTATTGGGGAGTTGAGGCCATTGATATTGAGAGATATTAAGGAATAGTGATTATTGCTTCCCGTTATATTCATATTTGGATGTGAGGTTATGTTTGTGTGCTTTCATTCTCTTTGTTTTGTTGCCAAGACGATTAGTTTCTTGCTTCTTCTAGGGTATAGCTTGCCTCCTTATGTTGGGCTTTACCATTTATTATCCTTTGTAGTGCTGGATTTGTGGAAAGATATTGTGTAAATTTGGTTTTGTCATGGAATATCTTGGTTTCTCCATCAATGTTAATTGAGAGTTTTGCTGGATACAGTAACCTGGGCTGGCATTTGTGTTCTCTTAGGGTCTGTATAACATCAGTCCTGGATCTTCTGGCCTTCATAGTTTCTGGCGAGAAGTCTGGTGTGATTCTGATAGGTCTCCCTTTATATTTTACTTGACCTTTTTCCCTTACTGCTTTTAATATTCTTTCTTTATTTTGTGCGTTTGGTGTTTTGACAATTATGTGACGGGAGGTGTTTCTTTTCTGGTCCAATCTATTTGGAGTTCTGTAGGCTTCTTGTATGTCTATGGGTATCTCTTTTTTTAGGTTAGGGAAGTTTTCTTCTATGATTTTGTTGAAGATATTTACTGGTCCTTTGAGCTGGGAGTCTTCACTCTCTTCTATACCTATTATCCTTAGGTTTGATCTTCTCATTGAGTCCTGGATATCCTGTATGTTTTGGACCAGTAGCTTTTTCCGCTTTACATTATCTTTGACAGTTGAGTCAATGATTTCTATGGAATCTTCTGCTCCTGAGATTCTCTCTTCCATCTCTTGTATTCTGTTGGTGAAGCTTGTATCTACAGCTCCTTGTCTCTTCTTTTGGTTTTCTATATCCAGGGTTGTTTCCATGTGTTCTTTCTTGATTGCTTCTATTTCCATTTTTAATTCCTTCAACTGTTTGATTGTGTTTTCCTGGAATTCTTTCAGGGATTTTTGTGTCTCCTCTCTATGGGCTTCTACTTATTTATTTATGTTTTCCTGGAATTCTTTCAGGGATTTTTGTGTCTCCTCTCTATGGGCTTCTACTTGTTTATTTATGTTTTCCTGGAATTCTTTCAGGGATTTTTGCGATTCTTTCAGGCATTTTTGCGATTCCTCTCTGTAGGCTTCTACTTGTTCTCTAAGGGAGTTCTTCAAGTCTTTCTTGAAGTCCTCCAGCATCATGATCAAAAATGATTTTGGAACTAGATCTTGCTTTTCTGGTGTGTTTGGATATTCCATGTTTGTTTTGATGGGAGAAGTGGGCTCCGATGGTGCCATGTAGTCTTGGTTTCTGTTGCTTGGGTTCCTGCGCTTGCCTCTCGCCATCAGATTATCTCTAGTGTTACTTTGTTCTGCTATTTCTGACAGTGGCTAGACTGTCCTATAAGCCTGTGTGTCAGGAGTGCTGTAGACCTGTTTTCCTCTCTTTCAGTCAGTTATGGGGACAGAGTGTTCTGCTTTCCGGCGTGTGGTTTTTCCTCTCTACAGGTCTTCAGCTGTTCCTGTGGGCCTGTGTCTTGAGTTCACCAGGCAGCTTTCTTGCAGCAGAAAAGTTGGTCTTACCTGTGGTCCCGAGGCTCAAGTTCGCTCGTGGGGTGCTACCCACGGGCTCTCTGCAGCGGCAGCAACCAGGAAGACCTGTGCCGCTGTTTCCGGGAGCTTCAGTGCACCAGGGTTCCAGATGGTCTTTGGCTTTTTCCTCTGGCGTCCGAGATGTGTGTGCAGAGAGCAGTCTCTTCTGGTTTCCCAGGCTTGTCTGCCTCTCTGAAGGTTCAGCTCTCCCTCCCACGGGATTTGGGTGCAGAGAACTGTTTATCCGGTCTGTTTCCTTCTGGTTCTGGTGGTGTCTCAGGCACAGGGTTCCTGCCGCTCCTGGGCCCTCCCCCACGGGAGCCCAGAGGCCTTATACAGTTTCCTCTTGGGCCAGGGATGTGGGCAGGGGTGAGCAGTGTTGGTGGTCTCTTCCGCTCTGCAGCCTCAGGAGTGCCCACCTGACCAGGCGGTTGGGTCTCTCTCTCACAGGGTCTGGGGGCAGAGAGCTGCTGCGGGCCGGGATCCGCGGGTGTGGGACTTCCGGTAAACACAGAATGTGCCAGGTCCTACAGGAATTCTGCTTCCGTGTGTCCCAAGCTCACCAGGCAGCTTTCTTGCAGCAGAAAAGTTGGTCTTACCTGTGGTCCCGGGGCTCAAGTTCGCTCGTGGGGTGCTGCCCACAGGCTCTCTGCAGCGGCAGCAACCAGGAAGCGATTATTAGCTTCTTAAGGAACCTTGAAACTGTCTCCCATTCCCAGTTGTCCACTTGCCACGAAAATAGAGAAGTTTCTTAACAAAGCCACTGATGAGAAGATATGTAAATTAAAGTATAGCCAGGTGAAAATGATTCCTCAAGATTCACAATGCTTCACATGGCAATACAAATCTCAGATCCCTGCTCTCTATACTATGCAACCCTAATTCACCAACATCTCTCATCTAAAGAAAAGAAAAACATATTTATTCACATTTCTTTACCAATTTGTTTCTCCATACAGGCTTTTTATGTAGCTTAGTCAGGGCTCAAACTCACAAATTCCCTACCTTAACCTCCTTAACGTTGTATTACAGTTGTCTACTACAATGTCCAGTTCACATAAGCTTAATTTTATTATATATATATATGTATATACATATATATATATATATTTGTGTGTGTGTGTGTGTGTGTGTGTGTGTTTTCTTTGCATGTATGTCTGTGCACCACGTTTGTGCCTGACATTCTTAGGGGACAAAAGAGAGCATCAAATCCCTAAGAACTGAAGTTTCAGATGTCTATAAACAACAATATTATAAGCTTTGCAAATCAAACCCAAGTCCACTAGAAGAGAATAGTGGTCTTAACTGCTGAGCCATCTCTCCAGCCCTCTCATCATTTTTTCTAATAAACAAATGTTAAAAGAGTTGTGCTCCTTCTCTTAAGACCAACCTTTACTATGGTTGAATTGTATTTTGGTAGAGAGTGTAGCCATAACCCAACATGGGTGACTTCTTTTGGAGCATGAAATGATTAAGGAATGATTGATATCTCAGCTTCAACCAACTAGTATCCAGCTCCAATTCCTTATGGAAGTTAAGTAATAGTGTTTTCTTTATTGGAAGGCTATACAATTGCAATGTGCTATTATATACAAAATACTTATCAGAAGAAGATACCAATACCACCGATTAAGAGGTCTAGGAGGCAGTAGTGGCAGTAAATGGTGGCAACAGTGGAGATGGAGGAGCAAATGACGTAATAGTTATAGAAGAAATGGCTTCAGTACTGTCAACAATGGTGTCAACCACAGTCATAACAGCACTGCTCTTATTGGTGGTGACACTACTATGAATGCAGAATTAAGAACACTTACTCCTTACTCACTGCTTCAGTTGTCTTCAGTATACATCTTCCTAAAGAAGATCTTTCTGTCTTCTCTCCTCCCTTCCCCTCCTAATGGAGATAAATAACACAGTTAGTTGTGTTTAGGGATGGGCCACTTAAAATCATTGCCACTATCAAAAACACTCAGGATTTTTGGGTTAGATGGTGGTTGAGGAAGATAAGGACAAGGGCAGCTCTTTGGAATATAGAAATAACTTTGAACACTCACAAAGATAATGGGACAGATGAAAAGCATGGTGAAAAAGCAATGCTACAAGCCAAGGTAAACACCACTCCAGCTATACCGCTGCCAGGACAAGGGGAAAGTAGATGAAGTCTCCCCATTAAGTAAGCTAGGTAGCCCTACTGAAAATAGATGAGCGGTCAAAACAGTAGCTGCAGGATTCAATGAGAGGAAACCCTACAGTACAGCACTATGAAGGGAAAATCGATCAAAGATTTATATTTAGGAATATATACATACACACATGTGTGTACGAATGTATGTATGTATGTGTGTATGTATGTGTGTATATACATGCAATGATAATTAATGAAAGAGAAGGTTATAAAATTCGAAGGAGAGTGAAGAGGGGTATATGGGAGGAAGGTGAATTCCTTCATAAATGTATGAAGTAATGAATGGGAGAAATAATGATTAAAATTATGATCTTTATATATATATATATATATATATATATACATACACACATATAGAGAAAGAGACAGAGAGACACACAGAGAGACAGAGACAGAGAGACAGAGACAGAGAGAGAGAATAGAGCCTAGTTCTCATGTGCTTATTCAGGGAAGAAATATTAGCTGAATGTGAATTAGAAAACTACCTTATCTGAATACATGGTACTAAATCATTTTCTTCTTCAAGCCCTTAGACTTTTCATTAACCATTTAAGGAACATAGCAAATATAGATGTCTACAAAGCAATGATCAAATGTATCCCAAAACGTAAAACACAAACTTTTAAATGAATGTAATCACTTGTCAGTGGTATAAAACCTGGAGAAACTAATTCCTCACCTGGGAAATCTCTAAAGACAGCTTTTTTTAAATAGGAATGTTTTAGAATGCACAGCAAAAGGGACACAGAGATATTCCCTCTTGAATGTGAAACAAAGCATCCAAGCTCCACTTTGTTTAACTTGGGCTTTAGCATATGCCACAACATTAAGATTTAATCATTTGGCAGAGTTCTGTCCAACAAGTGAGGGAGAGCATTGGTTCCCGTGAGACAGAAGAGATGGCTTTCTTCAGCGCCCAGTCTCCATTCATGAACCCAGTCATTCCCTGTGCTGGAATAATGCAGCAGGGACTCCAGGTCACCTTCCAGGGGACCATCTGTGCTTCTGCAAATAGGATTGGGGTGAACTTTCAGACTGGCTTCAGTAGAAATGACATTGCCTTCCACTTCAATCCCAGGTTTGAAGAAGGAGGATATGTGGTTTGCAACATGAAGCAGAATGGACAGTAAGGGCCTGAGGAGAGGAAGATTCAGATGCCCTTCCAGAAGGGGATGCCCTTTGAGCTCTGCTTACTGGTACAGAGGTTGGATTTCAAGGTGATGGTGAACAAGAACTTCTCTGTACAGTACTCACACCATGTACCCTACCACCTAATAGACACCATTGCTATCTCAGGCTACTTTCGGCTGTCTTTCAGCACCTTCCAGAACTCCTCTGCAGCCCCTGTCCAGCCTGTCTTCTCCACAGTGCAATTCTCTCAGCCAGTCCTGTTCCCATGGATCCCCAATAGCAAACTCAGGGTTTTGAGACTGTCCACCAGGCACCTATGGCTCAAACTATCATCCACACAGTTCACAGCACCCTGGACAGATGTTCTCTACTCCTGGAATCCCTCCCATGGCATAGCCATCCCAGCCTATACTATACCTTTCTTCACCACCATTCCAAATGGGCTTTACCCATCCAAGCCCATCATCATATCAAGCAAGGTCTTGACAGATGCTAAGGGGTTCTATATCAACCTTCGCTCTGGGGGGTAACATTGCTTTCCACCTGAACCTCCATTTCAATGAGAAGGCTGTGGTCTGAAACACTCAGACCAACAGCTCCTGTGGGCCTGAAGAGCAAAGTCTTCCTAGGAGAATGCCCTTCAGTCATGGCCAGAGCTTCTCAGTGCGGACCTTATGTGAAGGATACTGCTTTAGGTGGCTATGGATGGTCAACACATGTGTGAAGACTGCCACCGCCTAAAGAACTTGCCAGCAATCAACAGTCTAGAAGTGGCCAGTGACATCCAGCTGACTCATGTGCAGACCTAGGAAGGTCTCTGGCCTAGGGATGAGGGCTGGGGGACCCTGTCTGAGTCTTGTCATCATTTCCCTATCTCAGTCCCGGCTCCCGAAATCCCACCATTAAAAGATAGCCTCGCTCACATGAGTTCCAGGAAGGTGACATTCTCAATTCACCCCCCTCCACAAAGAGGTGCCCTGGATTATGTGACATATGGCTGTCAGCCTACAGTCCCAGCCATTGCTTCCAAGCTGGGGAGGGAAGTGACCTCCCTGGGTTTTCCCCTTTCTCTGATCCTTACGCCCTCTCTGACCCTTTCCCTTCACCCATCCTGCTCTTCACCCCTCCAGGAGGGCTACCCTGATGTCATCCCACTGGCCTCCAACTGACCCAAAATGTCTGCCTTAACTTTTCCCCTTTCTTATCCAGTGCCCATAAAAATAAAGAAATAATAATGCTTGTCTACAAAAAATAAACAAATAAATAAAAAGATTTAATCATTTTTGTCTACAGGCTTGTGGATTGACCTTTACCTTTTAACAGAGACATTTTAAGGTAAACCCAAAATTAAGCTGTGCCTAGCTGGAGATTTTGGCATGAGTTATAAATAACTCCCTCCCAGACTTTTTGGACTGCTCTCTGCTGAAGACATTAGAACATACATGTTCATGGGTAATTACATATTCATTCATCTGGTGGGGCATGTGGCTTGGGACTGCCGGGTGGTAGGCTGTATCTAACATGAGTCATCTTTCAGAGCTAAAGTCATTCAGGGAACAGCAGCTTTGCACAGGCACTAGGAAGAAGCTACATTTCCATGGGTCAGTGCAGATCATGGAGGGCTTTCTTTTATCTATCTCCCTCAACAATATTATACAAAAAGTTATTGGTCTTATTTAATATGAAGAGGCCAGAGTTTAAGGAAGTAGCATGATTGGTTTTTGAACATCTTAACATTATGTAAAATGTTTGCTTAGTTTTTTTGTCCTTGATGCTCCATCGTGCTTTAACTAAATGTCTCTTCAATCCTTTGCCCTAACCTCCATTCTGCTTAATGCCATGGATTAGAGCAACACAACCCTGGCCAAACTAATGAGTTTTCTTCACTCTCCTGTCCATAGGACTTATTCTGACAGCCAGATCATGCAGGACCCAAAGGATATATTCTCTCTCTATAATCATAAGCTTTAGGAACAAAGTAAGCTGAAGTTATTTGTGGCAAACTGTATTATGCCCAGTTTGAGCAGTACTTTCAGTGTAGGAAGTCTGATCAATAGTAGTAGCAAAGAGAGAATTCTACCTACATTGACCTACAAAACAGACTTCTGCTGGATTTCTGATCAATTAGACTATGCTCAGTTCTCAGTCACCGAACAGCCACCTATATCCTCTTCTCATGTTTCATACCCAAGTGGTGTTAGCCCATAACAAGACAATGATGACTAGAGTGACAGGGATTTTTAATTTTCTTCACTGGGGTCACAAAATGCTGGTGTGTGGCCAAGCTCCATCACTCACCAACTTTATGGCCTTGAGCAATTTCCACAAGCCAATATTCAAAAGTGTGTGTATCCATTACAAACAGAACAATAAGCAAATCTACTCCCATAAAGTTGTCTTCATGCACATCCTATAAATGCCCAGTGAACTACAGCTTTGCTATGGTCCCAGTACTGAACAGCAGGACTGTAAATAAGATAAGGAAGGCAAACATCACCTATACTATATAAAATGATTCAGTGACACACAGCTTAACTTTTACACCACATGCTAAGTGGATTCCCAAGAAATATGAGTGTTGATGAAGGAGGAGGAGGAGTCAGAAACTCTGGTTTGAAGGCATATTTGGTATCTCTGTGCTAAAGACCAACAACTTAATGATATGGAGTGGCAATTAATACTAGCTGACTTCCTGCCTCATCTTCTGCTCCCCTAAACAACTCATTTTATAATCAGAACTCTGAAATGCTGCAAATGCATGATCCTACACCACTATTAACTGGAGCTCAGTTGTGAAAGCAATCATATCCAGCTTCAGATCCACACTGACATTTATCATGGTGGACCACTATAAGAACAACCATACATGTTTGAACACCACCCAAGTTTTCCCATTCCTTTATATCATAACATCCCACATATAAGCCTAGTTTATCATCTCTAAGATAAGCATATCTTGAGATTACTGACCCAAGAGAATTGTGTGACAATTATTCCATTTATTTGAAGGCAATTTATTCCAGACAGACCATCATCCCACCTTTCATACTTTCCCTATTTTGCACAACACCCAAGGAACTGTAGCATGTCTGTCCGAGGTAGAATAAAGGTAGTAGATTATCTCCTATTTTACTTATGGGTGTTCCATTAAAGAATTATCTTTCTTTACCTATGAATCAGAAGCTGCATTTGCATCTTTCTATTTCTAAGGTAAGGTTTATGAAAATATCCCCCAAAATACCTAACTCACAATTGAAAGGAAAATGAACTTCACACACAGCTACTTCTTCGTGTTGATCTTCATCTTGCCTCTTACCATTGCAAAACAAATGACCACCTAAGCCATCTGCATCTCCTTTGTCAGTGGGGATACTTGGCCCTATAGCACACGCATGGCTGGAGGCTGCTGATTTCTGAACATTTCACTAAGCTTTAGAAGACCACTTCTCTGCAGTGCCCAGTACCAGCCTCTTAAGGTTGAGATAGCAGTTACAAATGACGCTTTGAGACAACCTTAAAATAGCTCTGCAGCAGCCACAAGGACTGTCCTCTCCACTCATAGCCACATTTTATCCTGTACTTACACCACACAGAAATGACCCTGTCAATAAGCCATGGCAGTGAAGGGCTGTCTGTGTGATAAAGTGCAATGTAATCTTAGCACACATCTTGTTCTAACAGTGGCATATCCTCAGATGCTTATATGGAGCGTAGCTGTCATACAAAGGCCTGGGTACATCATCCAGCCACATTCCTTTTCTTCCAGTTCCACTTCCAATATCCAGCTATTTACTCTAGAATAAAAACTTGCCCATTCCCTGTTTACTAAAAACTTTAAGATGTGTTATTTCAATATATACCCATGCAAATAGAAATAAAAACAAGACCAAGTGTATAACATTCCAGGAATTTTTAAAATGTTGAATATATAAGACTCCTCTCAGGAAGTTATAATATTTGTTGCATTTTAAAATTCAGACTGGACCAGCAACAAAAGAATGTTCTCAATTTCCTTAAAGTCTCTCATGCATGAACTTTTGCAGGTATTGTGAGATCATATCAAAACATTTTGGTTTTGTTAAATGCTCTGACATCTAGAGGAAACTGTGGTGGGAACCAATCAACACTCCTTAAGAACCAGATTACTTCTTCTATTGTTGGGAGTGCTGCCAGATACCAGCCACTTGAGTCTCTGAAAAAAAAAATTGTTCTCAAGCTGTTTGCATAGTGATGAGGATAGGTACCGCCCACTGCACTGCCTGTGCACACTAACTTGAGTTGCAACCCTTCCAGGGTCATCTAGATCAATACTGAGTCTTATGGAAATAAAAAGTCATGACCTTCTCACCCAGAGTATTCTGGACAAGTACCAAGTCCTCAGTTTTATGGTGTCACATGGTGTCAATTAAGACCTTGAAGGATTTCCTGGCAGCCTCACTTCCCTACACAACACAGCTTGGTTCTTCTCCTTCTCTCCTTAAGTCACCAGTTCTCAATCTCTTAGTCACAACCCCCTTGGGGTGTAGAATGACATTTGTTTCATCTTCATAAGAGAATTCTGTTATTCTAGAATGATTTATTTTGTTTTTTTACTTGGATATTTTATGTATTTTCATGTCAAATGTTATCACCTTTCCCAGCTATCCTCCTCTCCCATCCTCCTCTGCCTGCTTCTATGAGGATGTTCTCCTTCCCACTCACCCACTCCCACCTCACCGCCCTGGCATTCCCCTACTCTGGAGAAACGAGCCTTCATTCGACCAAGGGCTTCTCCTCCTATTGATGCCAGACAATGCCATCCTCTGCTACATATATGGTTGTCACCTAAGACCATTGGAAAGCACAGATATTGACAGTGATTTATAACAGAAGCAAAATTACAGTTAAAAAGTAGCAATAAAAATAAATTTATGGCTAAGGGTCACTATGTCATGGGGTGCTATATTAAAGGGTCACAGCATTAGGGAGCTTGAGAACCACTGCCTTGGGTACTTACTGGTCCTAGAGCCACTATCATGCAACATTTCCCATACGAGGTCATGGAAGTGCTATCTGCCACGATAACAGGGCAGCACATTTTTATCCATTGTAAATGGACCCTGAAGAACTACAACTGAGGTCTAGAATGATATGAAGTCAGAACATTGCAAAAATACAAAGCAGAGAAATTGGATGAAGAAAGATTGGCTAAATGCTCACAATTGCAAAAGCCGAGCAATGAGTGTGTGAGAGCTCAATGAAACGTGATTCTTTTGTGTAGGGTTGAAAGTCTCCATTATACAACATTTAAAAATATTATTCCCACACTTCTCAAAGAACCAACTTACCAAGCAAGTTGTCTATTATCTTGGGATATAGTCACTGTTCCTTTGTTCCTAACAAGAACCTAAATGAGCCAGGAAATTTTCCCCAATCACTTTCTGTAGCACAGAATCATCCCTAGCACTGTGAGTCTGAGCTATTGAGAGGGGCCTCATTAATGCTAATGAAAATGTCATACATTAGCTAATGAACAGGCAGCCCTCTTTAACGCCACAGACAACCTAGCGGCAGAGGTCTGGAAATCAAGGCTTGCCTGATGGGGGCCTTTTCCTCAGAGGTAACTAACCTAAATATGCCGAGTGCACTGGACTATAAAAATTCCCTCAGACATTGGGAAGAGGGAGAACTATAGCAAAAGCCAAGGGAAAACAGACCAGCCTAGCAGTGCCAATTAACTATGTGAGCTGCCGCCCAGGCGGCTGCAACCAAGAGCTGTAATTACTTCTTGCCTGGAACATTACCCTTCCTTGAAGTCCTAGGACAGGACCCGTGGGCAGCTCAGGGGCACTAGGTAAATAAGAAGAGAAGTGTGGTTCTTTTCTTCTCAGCACACAGAAGAACAGAATGGATCTCTTAGCAACTGATGAGTAGGGGGAAAAAACACTCTCAATAATGGAAGACAACTGGGTCTGTCATTTTGGCCTTTCCCTTTGAGATTCCCCCTTTTCACTTAGCCAAGGCTTGCTTGCATCCAGTCATCTGCCATTCTTCTGAAACCCTATTTCCTTCTGAAAGAGTCCCTTAATCTCAACGGCATGAAACTAAACCTGTATCTATTCCATACTCAAATCTATTCCAAAGTTTAGTTGTGAACTTCATCGGGGTTTCTCCTCCCTTTCCAACTTACAGTCATTGACTGAATCCTCTGTGGATCCCTCAAAGGGCCACTTCATTTCACACCAGGGTGCCCCTTTGATATTGACATATGTACCAGCATGGAAATTGTCAGGAATAGCAGCCAATGATGAAATGTTCACTTCCAGCTTGCAGGATTTAGAAGGATCATACTTTGTTCAAAGCAAGACAAAAACTCCCCTCCCTCCTCTACCTCCGGCCAGCAAGGCAGCTTCCTTAGAAGCCTTCATCTCTAGTCCACTATTTGCTGGCATCTATGTGGGTGCCTTGTGTTGGATACGGATTAAACATTTTTAACATTTCGGTTCATTTGCTCTCTAGGAGTTGATACAACAACTCTAAAGCTACCTCTTCTGATTCTCCTTTAACACAGGACTAAGGTGAGCCTTAGAAACTAGATATGTCCAAGGTTAACCACATATATTCATGGGCAGCCTCTCCCTGTGTTAGTCTGAACTCAAAGGCCTTGGGGAAGACATGAGAATGTGCTCATGTGTTCCTTCAGTGTTTCCTAATGTGGTTTTGCTTTACATATGAAAGACGGAACTCAGAAAGCATCTTGGAGAAAGTTTAATTTCATATTGCTCACTGTGTTAAGGAACAAGCTAACTCACAAAGATAGGGTGACTTCTCAAAGTCAAATAAATACTGGTCAAGGAGGACCTCAACATCAGCTCCCTGTCCCCTTTCATGCCATAGCCATTCTACATATCTAGGTCAGTCATGTCCTGAGTCCAAGTGCTGGAAGATTTGGATATGAGCTATAACCCAGCAGTAATTCAAGAATGTATCTACATGCATTTCCACCTTAGACTTTGTTAGACTATCACCCATCTCTTTGTTTGCTTTCTCCCTTGGAGAACGCAGATGCCAATATATGAGTATTGGCAAGAGGGGAAGAATTCAGCTCCAAAAGAGGGAATTCTTTTTATAAACACCTGAGATGTAGATTGCAGGCACACTGCTCTGTTTCCACAAGAGTCTCTGTGCTCTGCCAAGGTGCCTTCCTGCAGGTGGCCCAAGCAGTGACATAAATACACTCACTGTAGTGTAGTCACACTCAGTGATGGCCTACATGTATGATATGGATTGCTTCTGTCACCTAGTGATGTCATAGGCATCCTAATTTTGTGCATCCATCCTCTATCATGTTTGCACAGTGGTGACACTGCTAAGTGACAGGTTTCTCAGAGTACGTGCCTTAGGGTGAGCAGTACCAGTGTGGCTGAAGGCACTGGAAGGTTTTGATTTCGCCAAAATAGGATGGGATTCCCTGCTGGCCGCTGGCTTATCACTTCTCTTTCTAATTGGTAGATACTGTAGATGTGAAATGCTATAAGCTAAGGCCACTCTGGAAGCTCCCGAGATGCACCGCAATGAGAACGAGTGCACTTCCTTCCACTCCTGCCTCTTCACACCCAAAGTTTTCCCTGTCTTTCCCTTAAAAGAATCTTATTCAAATATAGCACTACATTAGTAAATCATCGATTTCCAATTAATATGAAAATAATGGACGTGGAGTACGAATGCTTCTACCCTAAATATGCTAAGAAAAAGCCCAGAAAAGCACACCAATATGCTTTTGCGGTTTACCATGGGTGGCTGGGCTCAGGGACCTTGTAGTGACATGTTCTCTCCTGCCTATTTCTAAGGTTGTTTCCTATAGGACACATTCAGTCATCTTATACTGGAGGAGTAAAAGACTTTCGTTTTACCGAAACTGAAGCAGTTAAATGAAACGAAAGAGAAATAGCCCCTGGCCAGGAGGTGGGCTTGCACGCAGAGCTGGCATCAGCAACCTGAGCCAGGAAAGAAGCTACCATTTAAAGCTTTTTTGCCGTTCAAACCATGAATAGGCTGAGAGCCCTTGCCTGGTGACAGCAGGAAGACAGCAGGACCTGAGCAGGGAGGGGAAGAACTCAGCTCCAAAAGAGGGAGTTCTTTTTATAAACACCTTTGATTTAGGTTGCAGGCACACTGCTCTGTTTCCACAAGAGTCGCTGTGCTCTGCCTAGGTGCCTTCCTGCAGGTGGCCCAAGCCAGCAGGCCCCTTGCCATCCACCCTCTCTGTTTCCTTTGTGCTAAGCTTTGTTGGCCTTCTATCAAATAGAAGGGAAGAGGGTTCAGCATAAGCCTCTGAGAGTCCATGTGTCCAAATGAAAGAGCAGTCTGAAAGAATGCAGGTATGGGTAGAGATAAAGCCTGCTTTAATGCTCTTAAAGAAAAGTGAAAGTTATGGGAGGAAAAAAAATAAAAGAAACTCGTTCTTGGCCATAAATGGTTCCTCTCCCACCCTCATAGCTGCCCCTCCCCCCTTTGAGAAAGCTAGAAAGCAAGGCATTCTTTCCCTGAGCTACACCTTAGCTGAGTTCCAAGTCTTCTTGAGTTGCCACAGTAGCTGGGAATGGGGACAAGAGGTTGTCATCCAGTTTCATGCCCTCTGCAATGTAATCTCAGATCTTGGGATATTCCTGGGCATCTGCTCTAAATCAAGTGTGGAGATCTGCTAATGGGTGCTGTGGGGAACAAAAATGCAGGAGGAAATATGGAGACAACATGTGGAGCAGAGACTGAGGGAAAGGCCATTGAGAAACTGCCCCACCTGGGGGATCCATCGTGTATGCAGCCATCAAACCCAGACACTATATGCAGATAATAAGAAGTGCATGTGGACAGGATCTTGATCTAGCTGTCTCCTTAGAGGCTCTGCCAGAGCTTGACAAATACAGAGGCAGATGCTCATAGCCAACCACTGAACTGAGAACAGGATCCCCAATGGTGGTGTTAGAGATAGGTCTAAAGTAGCTGAAGGGGTTTGCAACCCCATAAGAAGAACAACAAATATCAACTAACCAGAAACCTCCCTCCCCAGAGCTCCCAGGGTCTAAACCACCATCCGAAGAGAACACAGGGATGGACCTATGGCTCCAGCCACATATGTAGCAGAGGATGGCCTTGTCAGGCATCAATGGGAGGAGAGGCCCTTGGTCCTGTCAAAGCTAGATGGCCCAGTGTAGGGAATGTCAGGGTGGGAAGGTGGGAGGGAGTAGGTGGATGGGTGAGGGAGCACCCTCATTGAGGCAGGGGGCTGGGATGGGACAGTGGGTTTCTGGAGGGGAAACTGGGAAAGGGGATAATAATTAAAATGTAAATTTAAACAATCAAGGAAAAAAAGTGCTAACCCAAGAGTAGAAACTGCAATAAAATCACAAGCCTACTTGAATGGACTTCCCTTCTGCACGAAGCTGCCTCTGCTGTGGTGCTGGTGCTGGTGCTGGTGCTGTGACTTTGCTAGGTTGAATAATACTAGTCCTGTGAATGATTCTGTAGGACCTTGATAGATTTAAGCCAAAGCACCCTACTAAAAGGAAAGGCAACTGGGACGAGATAGTTGGTAATGTTTCCTTCAACTAGTTTTATGTGTGGCCTTGGTGCCCTGGACCAGGCACTTAGAATAAATTGAAAAATGAGCACAGTTATGTGGGCCATGGTGTCTCCCATCTATAATTCCAGTACTTTGGATTATTTCCATGCTAATATAGGATATAGAATAAGGTACTGTCTCAACAACCACAACAAAGCATAAACAAGCAAAATCTAATACAAAATACAAATAGGTGTGTACCTCCCCCATATGTACCTACTATTTAGGAAGACAGGCACTAATCTCATATAAATCATATACAAATACGTTAAAAAATTTAAAACTACAGTAATTAAGTAATATGGAATATTGAGGTGTTAGCAGCTAATCTATTACAGCCCTCTTTTCACAGAGTTCTGGCTTACTGAACAATACGTGTTTTTACACAGATAGAAACACAAAAACTGACCTTCAGTGCTGGAGTTCACTGAAGTAGCTCTAAGTCGTAGAGAAAGCATATTTACCAACTACTGTTTTCACTGCACTGATATGGAAAGAAAACAGGGTCAACAAGTGCCTACACAAATAATTATCATGCATCAAGAGAGGTGTTCAGCTCAATTCCAAGAGAGGAGGCAAAAGGTGGGAACTGTTCAGAGGGTTAAATGAAGCATCTATCCTCTCGTATCCCTCTGAGGTTTTTCTTTAATCCTTTATCAGTCAATATGTCCTCACCCAGAGTGTTTTTTTCTATTTGCACTGAGATGTCTTAATGACCAAGTTCATCTACCTTCTGCCTACCCAAATCTCGAACTCTGAAGCATATCTAATTCTGCATATCACTCAGAGCTTTGGGGCACTTTATGTTTTATTTCCTTCGCTGTAAAAATTCCAAACAAAGCTGAAGTGCATCCTTGTACTAAGAAAATTGTTCTATGGCCAGTCTGAGTCACCTTCTCTTGTTTCCCACTCTGAAAATTTTCTAGCCACTAGCAAAATATATCACCCTCTGTAGGGGAAGCCACCGTCTGGGTATAAGATGAGAAAACCTTATACATAGCTTACAAAGTTAACATAGCCAGAGCCACACTCCAACCGCAGATAAAAGCTTGGGGTAAAGGGCCATTATGCTCTTGGACAAATCCCCACACAGTGCTTCCTTAGCTCAGTTTTAAACAATAATAGCCTTTTCCCAGGCTGCCTCACAGGAGCTTCCTGTAGCAATCATGGAACTAAGCTGTAGCATCAACTTCTGCTGTACAAACTTGGCAGAAAAATAATGTAAATGCTAAAAATAACTATTCTGTCCTCAGTTCTTTCCAAAGAATTTGGAGAGCTCTCTTTCCTTGTAATCAATTTTTAAAGAGTAGTATCTGCTCTTGAGGCGATCATAAACAAAAGAACTAAGTTCAGTGCTAATGAACTGTGTGTTGTGCGAGTTCACACATAGTGTCAGGTGGAGAACCACTCATGGGACAAAGTACTACACACCACAATAGGGTGACTACACACAGGAGTTAATGAACAGTGCTATGCACTGCATGCAATGTAAGTCACTATCTAATTTAAGAGTTCGATCCATGGACAATGTTGGCACACAAGTGTGTACACAACATAGCACAGAAGTGTACAGCACATGCATGAAGGATAGTAGTGTGATTGCTAAAGTGTGCGATCACACTACAAAATGCAGAAGCTACCACAGAGAGAGTATGAAGGACTACCCAACACAGTTACATGAACTGTCGGTCACACACTGCCTTATTCCATATTTAAAACATGTCTATATTCTAACATCATTCCAAAATAAAAGCCCATGCTCAGGAAGCCTTCGTTACCATCTTCATGGTTTTGAAAGAGTCTCCTCTTCCATCGGTCTTTTACAATAACAGTCAGGGACTAATGCGCCTAAATGTTTACTGCAGTGGGACTTCAAATTTAATTCTAAGCTTCCTTATTGAAAAATGTGAAACCAAGGATTACAGACTTCTTAGTACTGGAGAGAAATAATCATCCTTGATCCTTAGCACAAGCAAAGCCTTACCCAGAAAATCCATCCAAAGGACTTAATAAATAGGAACCAAACACTATACAACAGAATGTTCTCAGAAGTGCTATTACAACAAATACAATGATTAACATTAAATGACTTCTGATGTGACCTTCCACAAAACCTTAAGGTAGAGCCACGTAGTAATTCAAGAAAGAAAATTCTTTGAGGCAAGTACACGGCTGTGAATTTCCCACAATCCACCTGGAAATGATGGCAGAATGTTTCTGGGAAGACAGAAAGGTTCAAACTCTGCCTCACTCCAACCAGAACACCTTCAAGATTTTACTTAGAACATTTCAAAGTTAACTCTAGAATAAATTTGAAGAAGCTAGTTGGAGACATCTTATTGGTAATAAAATATTGTTGTTAAATAGAAAGAAAGAGAAAAGCTATTAAATTAGTTATTCAACTTCTGGGAGAAAGTGAGTGTATACTAGTTGCCAAGCCAAGAGACAAGCTAGTAGTTAGTAGTCTTAGTATTACTATTCTTGCATGAAACTCTTATTTCTTCAGCTGAGAAACAGACCTAGACTATTAACTTGTCCAATGGCATAAATATAATACTTATCAGAGCCAAGTCTGAATTCATGATCCAGTTCCAACATCTACTGGCAATATGACTCTGGGGAACTTACTTAAATTCTGTATGTCTCAGTTTCTATAGCTGTTAAGTTGGGATAAAATCAAAACCGCTGTTACAGGATTGTCGTGATGGTTAATAAGAGGTTTAACTAATAGCGTATGATATAATAAGTATAACATTAAATGTAGTCCAATAACTAGCACTCCTCAACGAATGATACATTTTTCTATTAAATAAGAATTAAGTTCAATGCTTTAGACAGAGAGGCTACCACATAAGCAGTGCTTTCAGTTCAATAAAAGACTACTTGATGGAGCTCTGGCTGAAAGACAAATTACAGTAAGATTTCACTGAAGCTACAGAAGCATAAATTCCATAATATATGAGTAATGTTTTGCTACAATCTCCTACATTTTATGAATCATTACTTATAGCACATCTGGTGGCCTGTATTGAGTATACAGCAATCAAAGCATACCTGGACTAACCAAGAGTGTAGACAGTACCAAAGTCTCCCATTTGCACCCTTAATGTAACCCAGAAGGCTGTATTCCCTTTAAGTATTATGGAAATTCTGTATTGCTTTCCTTGTTTTTTTCATTTACTCATATAACTTGTTTTAACTGTGTAAGAATTTGAATTACTTCTACTAACTCAGGTTACAGTGAAGCACTAAAAATAAATAACATTCATAATGAATAAATAACCATGACCTTAAGGAAAAGAGCACTAAAGTAAATGGATAACTTAAGAACAATCAAGCATCAGGTTTACATTATAACCAGATCACTGAACTATCTATTTAAATGGATCTGAAATTCAAATACTGCTGGAATCCCTCCTATACTCCTTTTCAAGTGACCATTTAATTTGAACTTCTGCTGAGACAGAGGACAAATGATCTTCCAGGATGAATCATTTTGTATTCATACTCAGATTCACTCTAAGGTCAAAACTATGCTATCTCAACAAAACAATCTGAGTTATCTAGCCCAGAGCAAGCATCTTGCTGTATAACTACATGACTATATAAAATTGTTATATACACCACCACTCCTCACCATATTGCTCACAGTGGAAAAGACTGAGCAGATACACCTACTCTACCTTTCTGTCGAGTCCAGCATAGCCTTGGCCCTATGCTGAAATGGCATGTTAGGAAGAGACCAGGTATACAGCATGCACACTCAATGGACAGGGTGTTCCACCATCCATCTCCCATTTGTCAGATCCAAACTAACTCTTATGCCCTAAGGATCTTCCCTTATTTCCTGATCTCTGGGAATACAAAACACAACTGCCACCATATAAGGGAATTTATTCTTGATTAATGTGAGTGATTATGGTGTAAATTGGATTTTTCAATGAGGTAGGTTACAGTAAATTAGAGAATCTCTACTATAGACTTCAGATAATTTCTGATGGCTTTCTTAGCTTTGGGGTTCATAGAAATTAGCAGAAATTACAAATGGTTTTAACTGATAGTTACAAGAATGTTAGGTTACATAGAGAGGAGGGCAGTAAGTAGCCATGAAGTAGACCTAAAGATAGCCCAAGACAATTAGGCTACTTTTGCAACATTGCAATCTCCACAGTCATGAAGTTCTAGTTCATCGATTCATCATAAAATCTTTAATGTAGGTATAGTCCCCCACCTCCACTCTGGGAACTCCTGTGTCTCTATATCTAATACCCTGTGTCTCTAGGATCAGTACAATACAGCATGGGAAACAGCACTAACTGCTAGGAGAGCAGAGCCGTAGTTTTAGAGACCAGGATTCTGGCTTCCTCCTAAGCAGCACAGAATAGACCACACAATATTGCCAAATTTTGACGATGCTATAGCAAGGACATGGTGGCATGGTTCTCACCCCTGCAACAAAGCCAGAAGAGTGTGGGCCTCCACTAGTGTAGATGGTTACTATGAGCATAAGGCTTTATATATATAAAGTCAAATATTACTGTATGATCCTCCTTTGAGGAATGTCTTCTCTGCCAAGGTTAATGACTCCATGTTAATTAGAGACAGCCCAAGTTCAGAAGGTGAGGATGTGGCTAATGTCTCAGCAAAATGTTAAATGTTGAGACCTTCAAACAGCTCTTGTGAGTATGAGAAAGAATGGCGAAAACATGATTTCAACAATATAGAATTTCTCAAATATGCAAAATATAAGGATGCAATATGAATTGTATGAGGAGCTTCACTGACCAAATAGAACAGAGGCACCTGCACTGTAAGCTAGCTTGTCAAAAAAGACAGTGGCAGGCAGATCCAAAGACAAATTCC
Source organism: Rattus norvegicus (assembly GCF_021556685.1). Lineage (NCBI taxonomy): Eukaryota > Metazoa > Chordata > Mammalia > Rodentia > Muridae > Rattus > Rattus norvegicus. The sequence continues at coordinate 65,581,926 of NC_141547.1, read as the reverse complement.
TGAGTTCAAGGTTAACCTGGGATAGAGGGAGTTTATGTCCAGGCCCAGATGTGGTAGGAATGGTAATTTCAGGGCAGGGTCCCACCCAGATAGTTTATTGTCTGTGCTTAACAAATACAGGCAGATCTCTGATCTGAGTGCTGAATTAAAATACAAAACTCATCATCAAATTTCATGTGTTACTAATATTCATGCTGTCCAAATTTCTACTACCCAAATATTAATGACTTATCACCATGGTTAAAACCATGAGTTAGGACAAAGGTATTGTGCATTTAGGCCTTTTAAGCCTTCTCAAAGCTATACTTTTGAATATGGAATGTTAGCTCCTAAAGCTAGCACAAACCTTGGACATGTAAGGAACATGATGATCATTTCCTTCAGCTAGGTAATGAGGATCACAGTGAGTCCTTTAAATCCACCTAGCCAGACTTAGGAGACAGTATGGCCAGCCAAATACTTACCGTGAATCATGAACACCTGAACTGGCTCACCAGAATACATGTTTAAGAAGGCAGGTATAAAATAAAACATTCCAAATCCATGAAATCATGCATAATCTAGCATAAAGATTGAAAAACACTTTCTTTAAAGGGCCAGGTCATAACCGTTTCAGCTTTATGGGACATGTTGTATGATCTTTGTGTAGGGAAAAAGCAACCAGGCACAATACATAAATGAACTGCTTTCTTCTAATAAAACTTTATTTACAAAAGGAGGAGGAGGAAGAGAGGAGAAAGGCATGGTGGTATGCTGTTGTCATTCCAGTACTGTAGAGGCAGAGACAGAAGGATCCCTGAGGCTTGCTAACCATGTGGCCTAGGCTACTGGGTGAGCTTCTGGGAAACAAGAGAAGCCATCTCAAAAAACAAATTACATTCTTAATTACCACAATTAATCTCTGGTCTCACACTCTCCTGTGTGTGTGTGCATATGTAACCATATGCACTCATAAAAAAACCACACTCACAAGTATAATCATGAATACACACGTGTAGTACATATACATAACAGAAACAGAAAAAAATAAAACCAGTTTGTCAGGAAGCACACAAGAAGAAAGGTACTAAGTATAAACAATCTTCAAGTTCTTCATCCTCCTGGCACATGATACTTTTAAGAACTGTACATTTTTCTTTCTTAACTTCTATAACCCTTTGCTCACTCATCACAGTGGCAATAAAGTGAAGGCCATGTTGAGGGATCCACACCATGGTGTCTGACTGTGCACCCAGCCATCTTTGTAAGACCTCAGGACCATTTCAAAATCCCAGTAGCTTTCAGGAAACTCTCCGAAGTGCTTATAGTATTCATCGCATTAGCTGTTTCAGACACATGGTGGCTTCTATTATCATTATTCTTGCTCCTTCCTTCTCTGTCATCTTCTCCAATGTCTCCAAAGCCAAGAAAGCTGTCTACAAAAGCCTTCTTAGAGTAGAGGAATGACATCACGTTCCCTGGTTTCTGCTAGGGTAGGTCGCCATGAGAAGGTGGCCATCTGGAGGCAGGACTTCTTCAACCACCAGATCAGCCAGCACCTGAATTTTGGACTTCTCTGCCTCCAGAAGTATGATTAATAAATGTATTTTTTTTTTTTTTGGAGCTGGGGACCGAACCCAGGGCCTTGCGCTTCCTAGGCAAGCGCTCTACCACTGAGCTAAATCCCCAACCCCCAATAAATGTATTTTTAAGACACCCAAACTGACAGAAATAGTCTGTCTCTGTTTGATACATTGGCTCAACGAGCTCATTCAACTATTCCAGTTACTTACGCTGTTTATTTGACAATTCTTATAGTTTTCATTTAGAAACAGGACATTTCTGGGCTTACATTAATGGGAGTATAATGTAAGCTTTAAACTTCAGAAATTTGCTAGATAATTCCCTCAAAGGTTAGGAATAATGTTATAATTAGCAGAATATTCTTTCTCGTTAGCTTTTTTGCTTCTTCTCCTCATGGTTCTCTGTCTTATTTCAGGATCTCAACTCAAAATAGATTGCTTACTGATTAGAATTTCTTTGTTTTATGCCGTGAGCTATAGCAATTAAAAAAAATGACAAGTATCAAAAGTGCCATTTGCTATAAAAAGAAAAATATTCAGTACATTCCAGACATAAGACTACTCCTAATTTTAATTCCATTGTATAGAAATTGGAGCTGTGGCTCTAAATTTATCTAGGTCTGACCTGCCTCAACTAAATTCACTCACTATTAACAATGAGAACTTCCCAATCCCTGCCAGTTTCTATTATTTATTTCTAGCACTTTCCCTTAATCCTTCACACCCCAAGAACAGCTTCATTACAATTTCAAAGCTAGTGCTGCAAACTCTGTTGAAATTTATTTGTTAGAAAATATGATTTTAAAAGTAAAAACTAAGCAACTTGATAAAAGTGTATTTGTGACTAACTCATATTTTCAAAAGGACAGTGTGCTTATCTTATAAATTGGTCCTCTAAAAATCATATCTATTTCTTTAGAGATATGGAACCAGAAGAAGTCTCTATTAATTTGAGGATCTCTTGACCAAAAGTCACTGTCTTTTCTGTTTTTCTCTAAAGGAGGAACAAGCTAATTTATATTACTTCTGCTTTCCCCCATGGAGAACAGACCTGAAGGCTCTGAAGCACTGATTTCAACATCATGGATGCAAAAGACAATAAGAGATTATTACAGACACATCCATCAGCATCTCAAAAGTCTGGGTAGCCATTAGAATAGTTCCTAGGGAGACAAATATGTGGATCAGTGTGAGAGTAAGAAATCAGACATCTTCCCAGTCTCCTTTCCCTTAGTCTGAATTTCTTTGCCATCTATTCAGTACCACAAATTCATGACAAAAAAAAAGGCTGTGCACTCGGGTAACTCAGCAGATTTCACTGTGCCTCTCTATGGGAAGGAAACAACTTGGTCCTTCATCATAAGAAGGCCAAGCAGGTCCTCCATCAGCACTGTTTGGAACTGAGCCTGCTTAAAGGCTATGTTGATCAAGAATTTGGTTCTTTGGCACACTTATTTAACTCATAGCTCTTTCCATAAATCAATCTTCATAACTTGAAGAAAGAGACAGAACACAGAAAACAGGGCAAATCCAGTCAGAATCAAGGCTACTAATGATGTAGGGTAGAAGACTGCATTGGCAAGCATTGAGTGCCAAGATGAGGTCTGAGTCAGACAAACATTAGAAATACTTCCTGTAGTGTTCATGCAAAAATGATGCTGTATAATGAAGGTGTACTACATTGTTCTTCTTTATCCACTTCTATCTTTAATTCATAATTTTATATTTAAAATTAAAAGCTGACCTTTTTCAAGATCTGGAGCTAGGAATCTCAGGACCAAAATTTTATCCTTAACCTATTAGGTATACTGAAATCAAATGCAACATATATCTAAGTCTTAAGTGTATTTCCCTGTCCTAGAGTCTTCTTAGTAATTCATGCACTATTGTGAGCATATTTCTGTTAAATAATTCTGGAATAAAATAAGATAAAAATTGCATAAATAAAAATAAACCAAAGGAATTAATTCAATGAGAGATGCTGTTTAGGAGAGGACTATATAGTTATGAGGCACCATGCTAGTTTCTTTTTTCTGTGACAAAAAAAAAAAACCTTACAAAAACAACTTACAGGAGAAAGCACTTCGTCTGACTCACAGTTCACAGGTTCAATCCATAATGGCTGGGAGTCAAGGAAGCTTGAAGCATGAAGCAGATCTATAATCATAAAGTAGAGAGCATGAATCCATGAAGGAGTTTAGTTCCATTTCCACTTATATAATTGAGAATCCCAGACAGGGAATGGTACCACCCACAGTGGGCAGGTCTTCCCATCTCAATTAATGTAAATGTAACTCCCCTCTTGGCATGAGCTAACCAAATACTCCCTCAGAAGTGTGCCTGGTGGCTTTTATCTTAGGTGATTCTGGATTCAATGAGGAGGTTGGTTATACGAAAAATTTTGCAAGTCACTCCTGTCCTTAAAGGAATTATATAACAGTAAGAGAAAAACAGGAACAAGGGAACCTGTCGCTCTCCTTAATGCTGAGTTTGTTATGGAAGGACACTTCTTGACTGTTATGAGAACTAGAGTGGAAGTTGTAGGTAAAAGATAGACTTCTTGAGAAGATGATGTTGAAGTTAAGCCTCAAAATCACTAAGAGGAGGAAATATATCTGTAGCAGCAGAGAGGGGACCCAAAGTTTTATTCCCCTGTGAAAACAATGAGAAAACTGGCAAAACATTGTTTAAAAACAGCTTTTTGAGAATGCTGGGCATTACTCAAAGGCTTGTTATAATTAGAGAAGTGTTTATTAAGAAAACACTTGCAAATCCCATTGAAAGGAACAAGACACTGGCCTTTCAGGTGATGCTGTCCCAATCCCCATACCCACCCCAACTCTGCAACAGCCTGGCTGCAAGAGAAGTTATAAGAAACAGCAGTTTAGCACCCTGGAGTGCCAAGTGGGGTGAGGGCAGTGCAAAAACCTCCACTCCATAGGGAACCACTCAGTGCTCTGGCCATTCTAAGAGCTTATCTTGGGCTACCCTGACAAGAGCTCAGCTGTATGAAAATCTCTACCCTGGAGCCATCTGTCTATAAAAACAATTGTTCAACACAGCTGTCTGAGGAAAAGATAGAAGTTGAGAAAATATGAGGCTTCTCCAGAATCCTGGAAGAAAAAACACAGAAACGGAAATGTTAACAGAGAGCTCTGAAAGTTTCTGAAATGTCCCTGGGAACCCAGAAGTCCATTTATCACTTGGGAAAATCAGAAAAATATCCTGAGCTTTCAATGTGGGCTAATCTCAGTTTCTTTGCTAGAAAAATAAGTGAAGGTTAAGATGGGAGTTGTAAATTGTCAACACAACGCAAACATCTCTTGCAAACTGCAGAGCTTCTCTGCAATCTTGTAGATTCCCATAGAATGCAAGGATCTCTCAGCTTAAGCACTTGGTGGTCATTCAATTAAGGGAACAGAGACTAGTGTCCTGTATGATAAATATTGACAGATGCTGCCCTTAGTGGCAGTAGGATGCTGGCCAGAGACAACAGCGCCATGCTGCCACCTGCAGCAGTCTTGCCTTTTCAGAAACTGTCACTAAGGTAAAGTTAGATCATTGACTTCACTGAAGAAAGGAATTCAGGACATGCCAGTATAAGGGGCAGGGTCAGAGATTACTTAAGGATAAGATTTCAGCACAGTGCAACCGAAAATGTTATAGACAGGAGTATTCAAGAAGAATAAGTGTAGGAATGAGCATTGCAAGGGAGAGTCACCTTTTACTCTCTTTACAATAACTATAAATAGAATTTTGGGAAGTTCAGAAATTATTTTGCGAGGGTTTCTAAGGAATGTAAATAAGATCATAAGACACAGTTCCTGGGTGGGGGCGTTGAGGGGACCCAAAAGGATTAGACCTCCTCACAAAAGCTACGCTGTGAATTTAGAATATTTTCACTGTATGTGAAGGTTAAAGGTCAGACCCCAGGTGAGCCCAGCATAGGCATATGCCTTTACAGCACAGAGAAAGATAGATCTCTGAAAGCCTAAGGCCAGCCTGGTCTACCCAGGAAATTCCAGCCAGAGACATATTGTAAGGCTATTTCAAAAAATAGCAGTCTCAGGAGCTTGTTTGGAGGTTCTAGCAGGAAAGCACAGCTGTTCACAGACCCTCAAGCAAGGAATAGGGTGGTGGAGGTTGTTAAGCTGTATTTGTGAAATTCTAAATATATATATGGAAAGGAGTTAAGCCATATTTGAGTCAAATTTGCTGAGGCCTTAACCACAGTTTACTGTGATTTGAGCAATTTTATTTAAAAAAATCACTATGTACAAGGCATATTGTCACCTTGTAAGCCATCTTTACAGTGAATTTTATTAACTATGTTGGGATTCTTTATTCTCAGTTAGCAGAAGGTTTACAGAGACTCTGGAAGAAGTTCCTTTGTCTGCTCATATCACCATAATTTTCTCTCTCGATCAATCATGCCTAAGTAGAATAGATATTGCAGCGTTGTTTCATTGTTTTAGATTCATAAAACAAATAAATAACCACAAATAACAAGACAAAAAAAAAACTTGTGGTGTGTGTGTATGTGTTAATGTGTGGGAAGGGAGTCTGATTTTCAGAGTTGTCACGAAGCAGGTCACGGATTACAAAAGATGAACAAAGCATATAAATAAGTGGAAAATGAGAGATATGAACCCCAAAGTATCAATGATTACACTAAATATAAAAACATCAATACTAAACTCAGAAGGCTGAGTTTGGAGAAATGTTCACAAAAGCCAACTATTGCCTTCAACTAGAAGCGCAATCAAAATTAAAAGGTGAACTGAAATTAAAGTAATATAGTGATGACATTAAGCACAGAAGAGTCAGGATGGCTACATGATTATGCAAAATAGATTTCATGATTAAAATGTATAGATACAAAGTGGAGCCAATAAAGCAACAAAGACACTATGGATCCTAGTGTCTTAGTTAGGGTTTCTACTGCTGTGAAGAGACACCATGACCAAGGCAACTCATATAAAGTAAAACATTTAATTGTGGCTGGCTTACAGGTTCATAGGTTCAGTCCATTACCACTATGGTGAGAAGCATAGCAGTGTCCAGGCAGACATGGTGCTGGAGGAGTTAAGGTTCTACATGTTGATCCTAAGGCCGACAGGAGAAGACTGCCTTCCAGGCAGCTAGGTAGAGGGTCTAAAAGCTCATGCCCACAATGACACACTTTCTCCAATAAAGCACACCTAATCTACCAAGAATATACCTGTGAATGATGCCACTCCTTAGGACAAGCACATTCAAACTACCACACCTGGTTAGTGTTTCCACTGCTGTGAAGAGACATCACGACCAAGGTAACTTTTATAAATGCAAACATTAAATTGTGGCTAGCTTATAGGTTCAGTCCATTGTCTTCAGGGCAGAAAGCATGACAACATACAGGCAGGCACGGTGCTGGAGGAGCTGAGGGTTCTACATCTTGATCCAAAGGCAACCAGGAGAAGACTGGCTTCCAGTCAGCTAGAAGGAGGGTCACAAAGCTCAGTCCTACAGTGACACTCTTCTTCCAACAGGCCACACCTATTACAACAAGAGCACACCTCCTAATAATGGCACTCTCTGGGCCAAGCATATTCAAACCACCACAGAATGGTCTGCTTGACTCTGAGGATATAGGATTACAGCCATCAGAAGAGCTGGGTCAAATACAAAGCAACAACATGATTGTAAGTCAAATGGAAGTTTATAGACCACAAGAGGAGAAAGTTCATAGCTCCTTCTGGAAGGTCTGACAAGGTTTAGGGAACTCCTCACTCCCATCAAAGATCCCAGAAGAGGAAGAAAGCCATGATTTAAAGCTGCCTCAAAAATATGTACATTGTACTTTCGGTAACAGACATTGCCAAGGAGATAAAAAGTAGAGGGATGAAGTCAAAAGCTGCACTTAGTGCTAGCCAATTGAAGAGAAACAGCTGGAAAAACCCTTTATTAGTCACTAGAACAGAACACCAAAGAGAAGCCATTTTTCTTGTTTTGTTGAGATTTCTTTTTAAATTAATTATATGTGTGTGTCCATATGTTTAAAAGCCACATGTGTGCCAAAGCCAGTGGAAGTCAGAAAAAGTGTGTTGTTGGAGTTACAGATGGCTACAGATTCTGCAAATAGAACTCTGGTTCCCTGGAAAAGCAACAAGTACCTTCAACCTTGGAACCATCTTTCAAGCCCTGAAAGACATTTTTAAAGCCCTCTGACTAGTCAAGAGGTTGCCATTCCCCAGTCCTCAAAGAACTATAACTTGTCAAATCTGAAGCCAAGGTCACTGGTCTGTATCCTGAACCTTAGCATAAATTTAGACTGCTGAGAGATAAATATTATCTTAGGACTGCTAGGAGGTAAGTATTATTTCAGGATTGAGGGTTATATGATTATATTTCTTTGCCTCATATTCTTCATTCTACTTTAGGCTGACCGGCCTCAACCTCCATCCCTAAGGCTTTTTCTTTCTGTCTATTCACCCCCACGATACTTTCTCTGTCAACCCAATACTAATCATTAATCTTACTCTGCTCTTTTCCTTTTCACTCACATCCATAGTAAAGAATATCTTAGTATACAAAACATGACAATCTGTGTTAATTTACTTTCTATTAAGATTGGAATGGAATTGGTGCTTTCTTTTTCCTTTCATTATTACTGTATTTTAAGAAAGGAGAAATTAATCTTTGAAAATGGTTATTTTTGGAGACAGTATTATAATCTCTGAAGAGGGGGGGAGATTGAACCTGATGTCCAAACACCTGGACTGAGAATCTAAGAACTGAGCTAGATCCTTAGTCAAACAGATGAAACATGACTTCAAACTTATTCTAGCCAGGACCATCCTCAGCACTGTAAACACTCCACTGTAAGAACAAAAGTGAATCAAGAATTTAGGACCCAAGCAACCACCAGCCCCAAATATGTGAATGCGAATGACAAAACATAAGAAAAATAAAAATAAAAATCAAGGTAACATAATTCTTCTTCCAAAATTTCTAATCCTATAACAATAGCTTCCAATGAGAATGAAGAAGAAAAAAAAGCAAAGAATATACAAGGGACCCCTTTAATGTATTTCTAGAGAATAAAAATAGATCAAAGAAATAAAGTTAGTACAAGATATTAAAGTGTAATTCAATAAAGAGATAAAAATTCTGTAAAAAATAGTTTTGAAATATTGAAATGCAAATTTCAACACCATAAATAAAAAGCTGAATGGAAAGCCCAACCTATATCAAAGTAGATCGATTCAAACAATTGGAAAAAGTAAATGAATAAGAAAATATGGATCAAGTAATTGAAATCTGTAGTACATTATGGAAAGACTGGATTTAAAGTTATGGGCACAGAAAGGCAAATTTTTCCTACTAAAAGTATTGACGATATATTCAATAAAATTATAACAGAAAACATCTCCTCTTTGGAAAGGGATATGCATATAGTTATATTAGACATTTAGGTCGTCAAACAGATAAGATAAAAGAGAACCTTCTCATCTCATATTATAGGTACAACACTAAATATACAGAAGAAAAAATACTGAAAAAGGGTAAGTCAAACATAAAGGATTCCTCAGCAGAAATGTTCAGAGCTGGGCAGGCTTTAAACAGTGTCTTTTATACTCTGAAGACAACTGCCAACCAGTTATATCAAGGAAGATGGACTTACATAATTAAGGGAGAAAATGGAAATCTTTCTGATAAAAATAAGCAGAACGGTGACAACTATGCCACCTCAACAGAAGACATTTGAAGAGATCTTTCATACTGAATAATAATTAAATACATCTACTAAGCTACAGAAAAGAATAAACTATAATTACAAACAATTAAGCAAACTGGGAATAAGAAAACATCCAAATTATAAATTCATTAAAAGGACAGAGCCAAATGCATATTTCAGTAATAACTTTGAATATTACTGGCCATAATTCCTGAATTAAAAGACACAGACTAGTAGATTAAACTAAAAACAAAATCCATCTATTTTATTCCTCCATGATGTAACTCACTACCAAAGATAGATGCAACCTTCAAGTCAAAGGACACAAAAAAAGAAACTGTCAAACAGATGTCATTATTTAGACAACAATGCATGAGAGAAGATTAAAAAGGTTAACTACTACATTTCTGACTCCAGAGGAAAACACCTAATGCCATCTGGGACCCCAGTGCACTGGGGCCCTGGGAAAAGGTTGCCCAGTCCCTCCTGGTTGCTGCCCTCAAGGAGCAACGTCAGTCGCGGGACCACAGGTAAGAGCAACTTTTCTGTTCCAAGCGACCTGCCTGGTGAATGCAGGACACATGACCACAGGACCAGTTGAAAAGCAGGAGACAGGAAAGACTACACGCCTGAAAGCAGAACACTCTGTTCCCATAACTGACTGAAAAAGAACAGGAAAACAGGTCTACAGCACTCCTGACACACAGGCCTATAGAATGGTCTAGCCACTGTCAGAAATAGGAGAACAAGGTAACACCAGAGGCAACCTAATGGCGAGAGGCAAGCGCAGGAAACCAACTAAAGAAAACAAGACTACATGGTATCATATGAGCCCAATTCTCCCACCAAAGCAAACACTGAATATCCAAACACACCAGAAAAGCAGGATCGAGATTTAAAATCACATTTGATCATGATGATGGAGGTCTTCAAGAAAGACATAAGGAACTCCCCTAGAGAAAAGCAGGAAATAATAAATAAACAAGTAGAAGCCCATAAAGAGGAATCACAAAAATCCCTGAAAGAATTTCAGGAAAACACAATTAAACAGGTGAAGGAATTAAAAATGGAAAGAGAAGCAATAAAGGAAGCACAAAGGGAAACAACCCTGGATATAGAGAACCAAAGGAAGAGACAAGGAGCCGTAGATACAAGCATCACCAACAGAATACAAGAAATAGAAGAGAGAATTTCAGGAGCAGAAGATTCCATAGAAATCATCCACACAACGGTCAAAGATAATATAAAACAGAAAAATCTACTGGTCTAAAACATACAGGAAATCCAGGACTCAGTGACATCTAACCTAAGGATAATAGGTACAGAAGAGAGTGAAGATTCCCAGCTGAAAGGACCAGTAAATATCTTCAATAAAATCATAGAAGAAAATTTCCCGAACCTAAAGAAAGAGTTGCCCATAAACATACAAGAAGCCAACAGAACTCCAAATAGATTGGACCAGAAAAGAAACTACTCCCATCACATAATAGTCAAAACACCAAATGCACAAAACAAAAAAAGAATATTAAAAGCAGTAAGGGAAAAAGGTCAAGTAACATATAAAGGCAGACCTATCAGAATCGCACAAAAATTCTCACCAGAGACTATGATAACCAGAAGATCCTGGACAGATGTCATACAGACCCTAAGAGAACACAAATGCCAGCCCAGGTTACTGAATCCTGCAAAACTCTCAATTAACATAGATGGAGAAACCAAGATATTCCATGACAAAACCAAATTTCCACAATATCTTTCTACAAATCCAGCCCTACAAAGGATAATAAATGGTAAAGCCCAACATAAGGAGGGAAGCTACACCCTAGAAAAAGCAAGAAACCAACTGTCTTGGCAACAAAACAAAGAGAAGAAAAGCACACAAACATAATCTTACATCGAAATACGAATATAACAGGAAGCAACAATCACTATTTCTTAATATCTCTCAACATCAATGGACTCAATTCCCCAATAAAAAGACTTAGATTAACAAACTGGATACGTAATGAGGACCCTGCATTCTGCTGCCTACAGGAAACACACCTCAGAGGCAAAGACAGAAACTACCTCAGAGTGAAAGGCTGGAAAACAACTTTCCAAGCAAATGGTCTGAAGAAGCAAGCTGCAGTAGCCATTCTATCATCGAATAAAATTGATTTTCAACCAAAAGTCATAAAAAAAGATAAGGAAGGACACTTCATATTCATCAAAGGAAAAATCCACCAAGATGAACTCTCAGTCCTAAATATCTGTGCTCCAAATACAAGGGCATCTACATACATAAAAGAAACCTTACGAAAGCTCAAAACACACATTGCACCTCACACAATAATAATAGGAGATTTCAACACCCTACTCTCATCAATGGACAGATCATGGAAACAGAAATTAAACAGAGACATAGAGAGACTAAGAGAGGTCATGAACAAAATGGACTTAACAGATATTTATAGAACATTCTATCCTAAAACAAAAGGATATACCTTCTTTTCACCAACTCATGGTACTTTCTCCAAAACTGACCATATAATTGGTCATAAAACAGGCCTCAACAGATAAAGGAAGATAGAATTAACCCCATGCATCCTATCAGACCACCATGGGCTAAAGCTGGTCTTCAACAACAATAAGGGAAGAACGCCCACATATACATGGAAATTTAACAACGCTCTACTCAATGATAACCTGGTCAAGGAAGAAATAAAGAAAGAAATTAAAAACTTCTTAGAACTTAGTGAAAATGAAGGTACAACATATCTAAACTTATGGGACACAGTGAAACCTCTGCTGAGAGGAAAACTCATAGCTCTGAGTGCCTGCAGAAAGAAACAGGAGAGAGCATGTATCAGCAGCTTGACAGCACCCTAAAAGCTCTAGAACAAAAGAAGCAAATATACTCAGAAGGCAGGAAATAATCAAACTCAGAGCTGAAATCAAATAAGTAGAAACAAAAAGGACCATAGAAAGAATCAACAGAACCAAAAGTTGGTTCTTTGAGAAATTCAACAAAATAGAAAAACCCTTAGCCAGACTAACAAGAGGACACAGAGAGTGTGTACAAATTAACAAAATCAGAAATGAAAAGGGAGACATAACTACAGAATCAGAGGAAATTCAAAAAATCATCAGATCCTACTACAAAAGCCTATATTCAACAAAACTTGAAAATCTGGAGGATATGGACAATTTCCTAGACAGATACCAGGTACCAAAGTTAAATAAGGAACAGATAAACCATTTAAACAACCCCATAACTCCTAAAGAAATAGAAACAGTCATTAAAGGTCTCCCAACCAAAAAGAGCCCAGGTCCAGATGGAGAATTCTAACAGACCTTCATAGAAGACCTCATACGAATACTATCTAAACTATTCCACAAAATTGAAACAGATGGAGTGCTACTGAATTCCTTCTATGAAGCAACAATTACTCTTGTACCTAAACCACACAAAGACCCAACAAAGAAAGAGAACTTCAGACCAATTTCCCTTATGAATATCAATGCAAAAATACTCAATGAAATTCTTGCAAACCCAATTCAAGAGCACATCAAAACCATCATCCATCATGATCAAGTAGGCTTCATCCCAGTCATGCAGGGATGGTTGAACATATGGAAAACCATCAAAGTAATCCACTATATAAACAAACTGAAAGATAAAAACCACATGATCATTTCATTAGATGCTGAGAAAGCATTTGACAAAATTCAACACTCCTTCATGATAAAAGTCCTAGAAAAAATAGGAATTCAAGGCCAATACCTAAACACAGTAAAAGCCATGTGCAGCAAACCAGTAGCTAACATTATACTAAATGGAGAGAAACTTGAAGAAATCCCACTAAAATCAGGAACTAGATAAGGCTGCCCACTCTCTCCCTACTTATTCAATATAGTTCTTGAAGTTCTAGCCAGAGCAATCAGATAACAAATGGAGATCAAAGGGATACAATTTGGAAAAGAAGTCAAAATATCATTATTTGCAGATGATATGATAGTATATTTAAGTGATCCCAAAAGTTCCACCAGAGAACTACTAAAGCTGATAAACAACTTCAGCAAAGTGTCTGGGTATAAAATTAACTCAAACAAATCAGTAGCCTACACAAAAGAGAAACAAGCAGATAAAGGAATTAGGGAAACGACACCTTCATAACAGTCCCAAATAATATAAAATACTTCGGTGTGACTTTAACCAAGCAAGTGAAAGATCTGTAGGATAAGAACTTCAATTCTCTGAAGAAAAAAATTGAAGAAGACCTCAGAAGATGGAAATATCTCCCATGCTCATGGAATGGCAGGATTAATATAGTAAAAATGGCCATTTTACCAAAAGCGATCTACAGATTCAATGCAATCCCCATAAAAATACCAATCCAATTCTTCAGAGAGTTAGTCAGAACAATTTTGAAATTCATCTGGAATAACAAAAAACCCAGGATAGCTAAAACTATCCTCAACAATAAAAGGGCTTCTGGGGGAATCACTATACCTGAACTCAAGCAGTATTACTGAGCAATAGTGATAAAAACTGCATGGTATTGGTACAGAGACAGACAGATAGACCAATGGAATAGAATTGAAGACCCAGAAATAAACCCACAATGTATGTATGGTCACTTGATTTTTGACAAAGGAGCCAAAGCCATCCAATGGAAAAAGAGCATTTTCAGCAAATGGTGCTGGTTCAACTGGAGGTCAGCATGTAGAAGAATGCAGATCGATTCATGCTTATCACCCTGTACAAAACTTAAGTCCAAGTGGATCAAGGACCTCCAAATCAAACCAGATACACTCAAACTAATAGAAGAAAAAGTGGGGAAGCATCTCGAACACATGGCACCTGAAAAAAACAACAATGACTTATGCTCTAAGATCAAGAATCAACAAATGGGATCTCATAAAACTGCAAAGCTTCTGTAAGGCAAAGGAGACTGTTGTTAGGACAAAACAGCAACCAACAGATTGGGAAAAGATCTTTAGCAATCTTACAACTGATAGAGGGCTTATATCCAAAATAAACAGAGAACTCAAGAAGTTAGACTGAAGGTAGACAAATGATCCTATTAAAAACTGGGGTTCAGAGCTAAACAAAGAGTACCGAATGGCTGAGAAACACCTAAAGAAATGTTCAACATCTTTAGTCATAAGGGAAATGCAAATCAAAATAACCCTGAGATTTCACCCCACACCAGTGAGAATGGCTAAGATAAAAAACTCAGGTGACAGCAAATGCTGGCCAGGAAAGGACTGGAAGAGCTTGAAGGGGCTTGAGACCCAGTATGAACAACAATGCCAACCAACCAGAGCTTCCAGGGACTAAGCCACTACCCAAAGACTATACATGGACTGACCCTGGGCTCCAACCTCATAGGTAGCAATGTATAGCCTAGTAAGGGAACCAGTGGAAGGGGAAGCCCTTGGTCCTGCCAAGACTGAACCCCCAGTGAATGTGATTGTTGGGGGGAGGGCAGTAATGGGAGGGAGGATGGGAGGGGAACACCCACGAGAAGGGGAGGGGCAGGGGTTAGGGGGATGTTGGCCAGGAAACCGGGAAAGGGAATAACAATCGAAATGTAAATAAGAAATACCCAAGTTAATAAAGATGAAAAAAATAAAAAGAAAAGAAAAAATTCACTATCAAAAAAAAATAAATAAAATAATGTCAACTACTTCATGTAGATTCTAAAACAATCCCTCAAGAAGTTATTACAATCGTAAATATGCAGGCATTGAACACAATGCAGGTACATTCATTGAATGGATGAACACTACCAGATGTTACAACATGGATGAAACGCAACACAATCCTAGCAGGTTAATTTCAGTATCTGACTCTCACCAGTAGGTGTTATCAGCCTGACACAAATTGAACTGTGAAACATTTGATATAAAAAGTATCAAAGATAAAGTAGAATCTCTCAAATTAAATCTATATGCTGCAATGTGAGTCTTAAAAAGTAGGAAAACCTAAAATAATTTTTACATTCTATCTGAACACAGTGAAATAAAATTAAAAATCAGTAGCTGAGAAAGCCCAGTACACACACAAAGTCATGGGGACTTAAGGAGACACTGTTAAATGGTAAGTGATGCATCAAATACATCACAGAGAAAAATCTAAAGAGTCTAAGAATTGAATAAAAATTAAAATACCACATGACAAAACCTATGCTACAAAACGGAGGTAGTCCTCAGAGGTGAGTTTTTATTTATAAATACCTACACTAAAAATTCCATAAATCAAATATTTAGCAACGTGCCTTAGTACCAAAGAAAACAGAAAATAAAAATGAACCAAATTCTAAATCAGTAGATGGAAAGAAACAATTACAATTAAGATAGAAAAACATTAAAAAGAGTAAATGAAAACAAATGGTCCTTTTAAAAACAAAAATAAAAATATTGGCAAACTCTCAATCAAAACATCAAAATGGAAGAGAGAGAAGATCCAATTAAGAAATTAAAGGTAAGAAGGGAGCTCTCACAAGGGATACCAACCAAATGGTGGCACACACCTTTAATCCCAGCACTCAGGCAGCCAAAGAGGCAGACCCAGGTGGATCTCTGTATGTTTGAGACAGCCTAGTCTACAGAACTAGTTCCTGAACATCCAGGGCTATTAAAAAAAAAAAAACCAAAAAACAAAACAACAACAAAAAAAAAAAACCAAAACAAACAAAAAATCCTGCGTAGAAATCCCCAACCCCTCAAAAAAATAAAAAATCACTGTGTAGTCACATTTAAAAATCTGAAAATCTTGTTTTGTCTAATTCTGGGTTTGTTTAATCTTTGTTTTGATTTTAACTTATTTTATTGTTATTCTTTAGATTTCTGCTTATTTCTTAATGAGAGACAGATGGTATGGATTTGGATGGGAGGGGAGTTGGGGAGGATCTTGGAGGAGCTGGTGGGGCAGGTAAGAGAGTTAAAGACAGCCAAAATATATAATGGAATATTTTGTCAATAAAAAAGAATAATATAGTAACTCACAGTACAGCATTAATGAATTTTAAGTATAGTGTACTACATAAAAAAGGAGCAAGTTATAAAAAACTATACTCATGAGCACAGTTTTACAAAAGGTTCATAAGGGATGAATTCAAAAGCAAAATACAGGGACATGGGGAAATGGGAAGGGATAATAAAGAAGAGGGTTCCTTTGGGAGTGATAAAATGAACCAAAATAGAGAGTTGTGATATGTGTTTTATTTTAATGCCAAGCAACCACAATTAGAGTAGAAAGCCATAGCCGAGAATTTCCTGATTGCTTTAATTGATGTGGGAAGACTCATGCCAAATATCGGCAGTACCTAATGGCAGCCCAGATCAAATGGGCATAGCAAACCATTATTCATCCTCTGTTCTCTTGGCCTTCCCTTTTGCTGTCCAGTTGATCTACCCTGTTGTCGATGTTGCCTATTCTTACTCTAATATCAGGATGAGCTTTTCCAGGATTGCATCACTGAACAAGGACAAGAGGCTTGATAGAAAACCATCTAGCCTCATGGATGGAATAGCTATTAGATTCTTGACTTCTCAAGAGTGAGACCGCTGCTGTTGCTATTTCAACATTATTTAATAAGTAATGTGTGTTCTCATTCTATCACTTCTATTCCTCTAGAGAACACTGACAAATACATGACAATTACACAACTAGCTATACTAAAATCTTCAAGTTGTAGCCTTAGGCAGGGTGAACTTTCTAGTAGATGAATTTCATCACAATGGTCCTTTCTTTTCTTAAATCAAACCAACCAAGTTGGGCCATAGTTTATCAATCCCTATTTAGAATAAAGCTTGTGATGCACTAAGCCCTGGTGAATATTTGTTACACAAATGAATTAAAAGCAGGGAATGAACAGAGAACATTTCATGCAATTACCAAAAAATACAAAAAAATAGCAACTACGTAGGAGTCATACACAGTTCAGCACAACCAGACCATCTAACACAGAACAATCATTTTCAGATACACAGTATAAGATCATGAAAGTAGTCATTAGGTTACCATTGCAAAAATGATGACAGGGATCAAAAAGAAAGTTAGATATAAGACATGTAAACATCTATCCATAAAAAAGGATCAATTCTTTTGGGTTCCCTAACAAACAGAGTGGGGGCTGTCTTTAACTCTCTTACCTGCCATTAGATCCCTTTCCCCTCTCTGGACTGCCCGGTTGGGCCTCAGTGGGAGGTGATGTGCTGGTTCTTCTGGAACTGAACATCCCAGACTAGGTGGTACCCCGATAGGACTTCCCCTTCTTTGGGGAGATAGGGAGAGAGTACTGGGAGTATGGATTTGTAAGGGCAAGACTGGGAAGGGAGAAGAGAGGTGGGTCTTTGATAAGGATTAAACTTCTGGGAACAGGACTAAGAGATGATAGAAACACATGACAAATCCTAGCAAATCAGATTCTAGAGACCAGCATCAAGGTAGACTTGAGTTTAATGTCCAGCACATAAGCTTATATACAAAATTCGAGTCAATCCCAACCCCCTAAATCCTCAGGCAGTCATATCTCTCCACACCATCACTAGGACCCAATGAAAGCCCTGCCTAATGGGATAACTCATAAGGAGTGTACGTATGGGGAGGGGTTGTGGAGGAAGCAGCCATTGCTGTGACCTAGGTTCCTTTTTGCTTTCTCACTGATGTTCTGGGAGCCATCTTAGATCTAATGCCAGTTGTGGCAGATCAGGACTCTTCGAAGAGTCGCAGGAGCTTGTGGTTGGTTCCGCGTTCCCCAGCTCACTTTTTCCTTCCTAAGATTGACTTTCACATCCAACACATAAAGTGGATAAATAAATCATGGGGGAGGATCAATTTATTTATGAATTAACTATGAAGCACAAGAGTGACAGATATGTGGGGAATCTAGGATAATGCCTGTCTTTGAGTAAGACTTTTGTTCCCTCTATATTTTCTCACAGAGCAAGGTAAATGAAAGAAAACATATATATATATAATCAACTCCGATCAAGGACCTCCACATAAAACCAGGTATGATTAATCTAATAGAAGAGAAAGTGGGAAAGTATCTCAGACACATTGCCACAGGGTAAAATTTCCTGATTAAAACACCAATGACTTATTCTCTAAGATCAACAATTGACAAATGGAACCTCATAAAATTGAAAAGCTTACGTAAGGCAAAGGACACTGTCAACAAGACAAAATGGCAACCAACAGATTGGAAAAAGATCTTTACCAACCCAACATCCAATAGAGAGCTAACATCCAAAATATACAAAGAACTCAAGAAATTAGATTCCAGAGAACCAAATAACCCCCCAACCCTGGCTGAGAAGCAATGGGGTTGAGGAGTGAAGGTGGTGTCACTCTAAAGACACAGCCATCAGAAGAAACTTGAAAATTCCCAGCCCTATAGCTCATCCTCTGTAGAGGCGAGAGGGAGATGAAATTAAAAAGTGGCCATGCCTGCTCAATGAAACTTAATAAGGTCCTAAAGTCTGAGGTTTAGCCAATTGTTGCTAAGTGAAAATGTGTAAGGAAACAAAGAAATGTTCAAATTAAAATGACACTAAGATTTCACCTTACACCAGTCAGAATGGCTAAGATCAAAAACTCAGGTGACAGAAGATGCTGGCAAGGATGTGGAGAAAGAACACTCCTCCATTGCTGGTGAAATTGCAAACAGTACAATCACTCTGGAAATCAGTCTCGCGGTTCCTCATAAAATTGGAAATAGTTCTCTCTGAAGACCCAGCTATACCACTCCTGGTTATATATCCAAAACATAGCAGCCTTATTTATAATAGCCAGAAGCTGAAAAGAACTCAGATGTCCCTCAACAGAGGAATGGATACAGAAAATGTGGTTCATTTACACAATGGAGTACTACTCAGCTATTAAAAACAATGACTTCATGAAATTCATAGGCAAATGGACAGAACTTGAAAATATCATCCTGAGGTAACCCAGTCACAAAAGAACACATATGGTATGCACTCACTGATAAGTGAATCTTATCCAAAAAGAAGCTCAGGTACTCAAGATACAACTCACAGACCGTATGAAACTCAAGAAGAAAGATCACATCAAAATGTGGATGCTCAGATGGTAGAAGAAAATTGTCTCAGAAGGGAAGGGACAAAGAGTGGAGCTGAGACTGAAGGAAAGATCATCCAGAGACTGCCTCACCTAGGGATCCATCCCATCTGCAGACACCAAACCCAGACACTATTTCTGACGCCAAGAAGTGCTTGCTGACAGGAGCCTGGTATAGCATCCCCTGAGAGGCTCTGCCAGAGTCTGACCAATACAGATGCGGATGTGCACAGCCAAACATCAGACTGAGTGCAGGGACCCCAAAGAGGAAGTTAGGGCATGGACTGAAGGAGCTGAAGGAGTTTGCAACCCGACAGGATGAACAACCACAGGTCCCACAAAGTGCCCAAGGACTAAACCACCAATCAAAGAGTACACAGACTCCAGCTGGATATGTAGCAGAGGATTGCCTTATTGGGCATCCCTGGGAGGGGAGCCCCTGTATATAATGCTTCATAAAGTGAATGGGACTTTACGATGGACACCATGATCACTTATTTGTAATTTAATATTTCAGTAAAATTATACAAGTACAGAGCTGATAGGAATAATGGAATACTATCAGAAAAAAACTGATAGGTCTTATTTTTGCTACAGTTTTGCTACAATTAATCATCATACTAATTAATCTGCACTCTGTAAGATATATTTTCTGATTAAGTAATTAATGGTTTGACTTTATACAAGTTTATTCCTTATCTAGCAAATGAAGGAGATAAACCAAAATGAGATCTGAAATTTGTTTTTACTCTAATACCATGTGTTCTTTTAAATAGAGATTCAATTTTAGTAATAATGTAATTACATTTATCATCCCTTCCACAACACACTAACTACAACAATTAAATCACTGATAACCTCAAAGTAGCATAGAAGTATTTCAATTTAGTTCAAGGAGAAAGTTTAATATTCTAACTGATGAAATGTGGATTTCATGAGTACCTAGTAGTCTATTATTATCAAGAGGTTCAAGGTAAAGTACCCAGTTGTAGTCAAATTGCACTGGAGTCCTTTTTTATTTTTTATTTTTTACTTTTTTTATTTTTGAATTTGGGCAGGTTTAAGAAGTAACTAAATGAATTACATGGTTCAGAAATTTCTATAGAAAAACTACCAAATGTATTTTCGATGATAGATGGGTACTTTGACTCCATCAATCCATAATAGCACTGCATATATCTTACTTCCCTATGTAACCAAGGGAAGGGCCTACCAATCCTGCAGTCTTCTGTCTGAATTATACTATAATACAATAAATATTCTGCAATGGATATATGCCATATGTTATCATTATCTCCATTAAGTTATTCAGTTCGAAGTTATACTTACATTATTGCAAATACATTTGAACAATGACCCATTTGCAAATACATAGTATCTAACAACACGAGTAGATCGAGTAGATCGTGCCAAACCTGCATTTCCTCTGGCTTCAGCCAAGCATAAATGCTACAAATGGGTTTATTGCTCCTCCGTGTTGTTCAGCTAAAATCAGAGATTTAAATGTGAATAGTCCTAAATGGCTCTCTACACTCAGGTAGCATTCCCTAGAACATCTGCCAGAATTCACATTTCCTAATATAGAACACACTCCTGCTGGCAATTTCATTCCCCCAATTTTCTAGAAGCTTCAGAAAATTTCAGCCTAGGAGTAGGCCCTGGCCATCCTTTAGAAATGTAAAATGCCTCAAACAATAAAAATCAGCTATTTCTTTGAACAAATTAAAACACAATTTGGCATACATATACTTTCTCTGGGCAGCGCCTTCTGTTAGTACCAAGCTGTGGTTGACTCTTTATTTAAATAATTTAGAAGTGATTTGAAGACAGATGAGTTTAAATCATATCTTTAAACAAAGCCAAATAGATTTAGAATTCCACAAACATCTGTTAATTTTTCATACACGCTGAATCCATTAAGATAATTCACCTTATGGAATAACTTACAATAAGGAGCTCCCCACACAGTGTGGAAGAAGAGGAAATTCAGTTATGCAAGTGATTTCCATTTAAATGGTGCCCAGTGAACAGTAGAAACTGTAAGTGACTCAAACTGTATGCTAATCATTTTCCCATCTACAGAGCAAAGCAAAGCTGCCAAGGTCAGATTTTCTGCCAGATTCTAGAATGGGAGGAACCCTGTGCTGAAGCCTCTTCCCAAGCAAGAGGGAGGCCCCATTCTAACGCACTTACTTGGTGACAGGTTGCTCCTGGTGAAATATAGGAATGATCTGTGAGGCAGAAATGGCACTTGGTACTCCTTTGATTACTCAGCTTAGAGAAAATTAAAAGTGAACTGCCACCGTTTGCTATCATGATGACAAATACCTTGGCAGTAGGCTCAAGAATCTCTGAGTTTGAAAGAAAAGCAAAAATTAGTGACTCCTGATTTCTTGTGAGGCCTTCTTCTATCACTCTTGGGAAAGAGGTGAGTGATTCCATATCTAAACACCACTGATGCTTGGTATTTTAAGGTAATGGTACTTGGAATAGCTGATAGGTTCCAGGTTGTTCAGTAGCAGATTCCAATACACCACAGACAGGCTTCATGAAGTTACAAAACAAAGTATCCACCAGTCCCACAAACTTCCTACCTACCATCCCTTTAATGGATCATGGATCTAAGCCATAGAGTCTACTAAACTTAGTGTAATTTCATTTCATCTCCAGAGCATAGAACAGGAAATCTATATTTATTCCTCATTTGAAATGCCTTTGAGGAACCTTTAGCTCTAAGGTTTTAAATTACACCCAAGGCAAGAGCAGAGCTGGTATTTAAATCCTTGTTTGAATGACTCCAGAGCCTGGTGGTTCAGTTGTTACTCTAGCTTTTACATAGTAAGAAACAATCATGACTACCCTGATCTCCAGGGTCACAAAGTCCCTTCTTCAGCCTACTACAAAGAATGAGACATTTATGAAGAAAAGATTTATTCTTTTTTTTTAAATGGAAATGTCTTTACATTTATTTTTTTCTTTTCTCCATCTTTATTAAACTGGGTATTTTTTATTTACATTTCAATAGTTATTACCTTTCCCGGTTTCCAGGCAAATATCCCCCTAACCCCTTCCTATTCTTAATATCTTGGAAAATAAAAAAATATTAAGACCAGGGTAACAACACAATCAGGTTCTGGTGAGTCAGCTCTTCAGAGGTGTAGACTGCTGACTTCTTGTTGTACCCTCACTTGACAGAAGAGAAAGCTAGATCTTGTCCTATTTTATATAGACAGTCTTGTAGAGCTGAGGCTGGCCTTTAACTTGCTATGTAGCTGAGGATCAGCTACCCCGATCCTTGTGCCTCCACCTCTCCAGTGTTGGGATTATAGGCATGAACCACTAAACCCAGTTTATATGGTACTGGGGATCAAACTCTGGGCTTCCTTTATGCTACTTTACTCTGCCAACAGAGCAATATCCCCGGCTCCTCAGTCCTCTTCTTGTAAAGGACTGTTCCCATTCCCGACACCTCTATACTTGTGTCCTCATCAAGTCACAAGGGTATCACCTACAAATACAATTTTTTTGTGGCAATGAATTTCCATGGAGGAGTCACAAACATTAAGTCTCTATTTGGACTTATAATGTAATACATGACATGAATAATCCCTGGTCTGAATGACTTCCAACGTCTATGATAGTTTCAATATAAATCCTTCTCCCTTGGAATAGTTGTAATTACTCTGACTCCCCAGAAACATACAATTTGTTCTTCCTCCTATATGTTCGGTTGAAGTATCAGTCTAGAGTTGAAAACTTGTACTCCTTGACACTCACTCTACTTCACTTTAACTTATAACAGCTTCCTTCCCACTTGACTCAAATGTACACTTTTCTTCAGTACCCACTGATTATATAAATAGCATAGGAATCAATATAGGTATATGCCTTTCAACATTCCAGAAATCCAAACAAATTTTTGATATTGTTCTTTATGCCAGTTTTGGATCCAGATGGCCAAGTCTTTCCAGTTGATTTCATTCCTTCAGGTTTGTTCAAGAAGACCACTGGCAGTTTTCACTGATTCCTCAAACATAAAGGAGGAAGGATGGATAATAAATTACTTCACCTGGTTGCTGTGAAATATAATTAAAAATACACACACACTCATAGTACTTAGATAAGGGTATAGCTAGCAAAAGGAACAGTATATTACAGAACACAGAAGGAACACTGAAACAAAGATTCCTGGGTCGGAACTCACTAAGGTATTCATAACATTTGTTTAGTTAAAAAAATGTAAAGTATATTATGCAAACTTTAACAGATTATTTCTTAAAATATTTAGGGTCATTTATGAGTTAATTTGTATTTGTTTCCTTTCAACATTGAAATCTTAACTCTACCCTAGGTCTACCACATTGTGACCACATTTGAGCACAAGATCTTTTACATAGTTTAGAATGAAATCCTTAAGACTTGCCCCTAATATAATATGATTAGGATTACAACCCACAAACAGAGATGATGGGACCTGCAAGCCAAGGAAGTAGGATGGGATAGCTCTTTCTCTTATGTTCCTCAAAAGGACTTTTGCTAAGTGGGTTAGTAAGTCCATAAGACAGCAAGAAACAGCCTAGTTTTCCCAGAGATACCCAACCAGCTCAGTCTTCAGTGACACCTGTGGCCATACCCTGACTGACATTAATATGCTTCATGAAAAATTTAATGAGGGAATTAAGAAAGATTAGAATTCTCTCTATCAAGCTTCTCGGTTATTTTAATTCCTCCTGGCAACAAAAGGTTCCCCTTCTCCTCATTCAAAAGAAATAGGCTATGACTGAGCCTAAAGTCCAGGCTTTGTACAGAGTGGGAGCTGCCCAGAGAACAACCTTGAAGAATTTCTGGGATTATAATGAGGAATAGCTTGGTATTTGTCAGCATTTACATGTGATATCTCTCCTGTAGGCTCATATGCTTGAGCACTTGGTTTCCAGAGAGTGACTCTGTGTGAGAAGATTATGGAACCTTTAGAAGGTTGCAAAAAAGTGGCTTGGTGAGGGTGGGTCTAGGGGTTTTATAGCCTAGCTCTGTTTTTATAGCCTAGCTCTATGCATCCTGGTAAGGTCTTCTCATGGAGTCTTCTGACTGCTAATGCAATTTGACTAGCCCGCTTCCAGCCACCATGCCTTCTCCACCATAATCCTGGAAGCCAGAATAAAGAAAGCTTTTCTTGTTTAAATCACTTAACATCTGGAACCTGGATCAACAAGACAGAACTGGGGCTCAGAGGACACTTGGGGAACAAAAGCAGGAATGGGATCAAGATTGAGTCCCAGCAATGAAAAGATAGCAGAGGAAAGTGAGCAGGGACTAGAGAACAAAGCCCCCATCACAGAAGGTCCCACAAGGGGATGTCTCCAAAGAGTGAGTAAATGTGCTCTGCCACGTGAACAGCACATGCTTAAAGGGTGAAGCTGTCTCTGAAAATAGAAACATCACAGAGCACAGAGCTGATTGCAAGTTAATGCCAGTGGTACCCAAGCAACTAAAATGAAAAGGGGAAATTTTTTCCCTCCAAGGATAACAAGCTCCAGCAAACAATGTTACCATGGCATTTTGAAGTGTTGGTTATGCCAGACTCTTGGCTGTAAACTGAGGTGGAGCCGTAATCAGGTGGTATTCAGACTCCGGCACACTATAATTAAGTAATTATTTGATCCAATGGCTTTGTTAAGTTCCTCTGCACAAAAGCTAGCACCTCTCTTCCGTTCCTGCCACTGTCACTCCACTCAGTTCTTTCTAGATATATCTTAGAATAAAGGCTAAATATCCAGGTTTACTTGCTTATAAATAATGATGTTATAATCTAACATACTGGAAGCAAAAACTCTTATAATACAGTCAAACCTCTGTAGATCCAGTCAGGCACAAGTACGGGAAAATAGTAAATACATACCAAATTTTTTTGCTGTGAAGAAAAAAAAATTGGTGAAAGGTGTGAAAATGACCGGTGGGTTATCTATTAGCTTCTATGAATGAGGATATTTGGGTGGTGAGCAACAGAGAGTCAGAGGAAAGTCCAATCTGAAGAGATTGGTACTCCAGAGGACCTCAAGTGAAATGAACTCAGCATCGCTGGGAGACAAGGAGAAGAGTGCGGAGTGTGAGGGTCCTGAGAGGAGAGTGTAATAGGAAAGTCAGGAAGGAGACAACTTAAGGCCTCTGAGATTGATGTAATCTGGATGTTACTTTAGTAGAGCCCTGCCATTCCTACGATGAGTCCTTAGCAGAAGGGCGGTGCTCTCTGCTCTCTGGTTCTGGAATGTTGTACTGGCTGATGAGAAAAGACGTCTGCAACTGCAGTAACACCAGCAGCAGCAGCACAGAGGTACCTTCAACCCAAGTAATGGTCATGGCTTGAATTATGCCTGCTTAAATGAACATGGTAAGGTCTTGTCATGGAGTAACGTTTGTAAGGGGAAAAAAGGAAGTGTAAAGGAATTCTAGGTTTAGGCATTGAGGATATTAATAATGATGACATTATGGGAGAGAAAAACTTAGTGGGGAAGAAAGCAGAGCCAAAGGGGCTTTATAGTTCTGCTATGTTTATGTTATGCTCGCGATATAAATTAGGTTTCTGCATCCCTTACTTTTCTCATTGTAACAACCAAATACTGGACAGGAAACACGACCAGAGCTTTTGTTTTCATGACATGTGAGACACAGGGTAGTTGGGAGTCTGAAAGATGGTGAAAATTGTAACCCGCTGTATCTCTATGAATAAGGAGGCAGAGAGATCTCTGTCAAAAGCAGGGCTTAGCTGTATATAGCCATCAAGGCCCCTCTGCCAATAACCCACTTCTCCCATTTAGGCTTCAGTTCCCAAACTCTCAAAAAAGCATCACTAGCTAGGGACCAAGTGCCTGTAGGAGATATTTGATCTTCAAATGATAACACCCAACACATTCGCATAGAATGAGACAACTGAATATATGAATCTTGTGCCCAGGTTAGCGTTTTTATCTTGTTGTTGTTGTTGTTTTGTTTTGTTTTGTTGTTGTTTTGTTTTGTTTTGTTTTGTTTTGTTTTGTTTTAGAGGCAGAGACATATGTAGGCCTGCCTGGTCTTGAACTCTGTGTAACTGTGGATAGCCACACTTCCTCTTTCCTTTACCTCCCAAGGACAGGAATTATAGCTACTCAAAACCATACCTAGCCTCTCAAATTACAGTCAAGTGCACAGATTTGGGTTTTATTAATGTAAATGTGTAAACTACAGTACTCCCTATGACTGAAGTAGCCATGGATATTAAGTCTGACATTTGAATTCCTCCTATGTACTGAGACCTAATGGAGAACTGAAGCCAGCAAGCAGGACTAAGGGGAAAAAAACAATATGGTATAAGAAAACCAAAGAGAAAGATGGCCAATCATTGTAAATGCTGTTCTTTCAAATAAAATACAGACAGAGGAAGAAATAATTGGTCTGGAGTTTATGGGGAGAGGAAGTAGAGACTTTGATAGAAGACTACCACAAAGCGGCAGGGAAAAGAGAAATGGGCTGGAGTCTCTGAGGCCAGAAAAAAGAAATTTTCAAAGTAGGGCAATAGTACCAAAAACATGCAAGCCAGTAAGAATAACCCAAAAAAGACAGCTGATTGATTAGGCTAAGTTATTCTGCAATAAGAAATAAAGAGTAGAACCTCATTTTAGTTCAAAAAACATTTACTGCTCACTCTAGACCAACCAGTAGCAGCTGGGGTGGTATTTTCTTTGTGCCAGTTTTTGCATTCATTCAGTGAGCTTTGTCTATACCAAACTTCTGCAATCTTGTAAGGGAGAGATTAAACATGGAGGCTTCTGCAGGAGAGGTGATGGCCAGGTCTTTAAGAAGTGCACTTGTATTCTCATTCCAGAACTCAGTCATATGGCTCCCTAGCTAACAGCAGGATGAGCAAAGCATTCTCCCATCAGTGAGGAAGAAAATGACGTGTGTTAAATCTATGCCTATTGTGGCTACTGTCATCATCTCTACATAAAGTCATCAAATACATAATTTACTCTTCCATGTCTACAGCAAGATCATACCTTCCAGAAGGTGGCGACCCAGAGGTTCAACCTGCATTAAAACAAGCTTGATATTCAGGATTCTCAGAAAACTACTCCTTTGAATCTGGGAATGGCTGCTCACATTGCAGCAGCCTATGAACTGAAAAGATCACTCCCCCGTCCCCTGTACATAATGTGCGGTGGTATGATAGGAACAGAGGAACCATGCACACACTGTATACAGAAAGGGAACTGTGGGTACGCTCAGTAAGCATCTGAACTGTCACAGACCTATATTAAGAAGGTCCACCCTCACGACTGAGGGCAGGCTACGGAAATAAACCTTAATTCTGAACTGCACATCCGAAATTCTATTTTAATGCATTTATCTTTATTCATTATCTTTATAATCCTGAGTTCTTCCAAGGTTATCTTCTCCTGTTTATTATCCATTTTTGCTACGTCTAACAGGAATATTGGAGACTTCACCCTCCCTGAGAGTATACAGCTTATACAGATCACCTTTGGCATAGGAAGTGTCCTAAGATACAGTGAAAAGACGTAGGCTTTTCTCAGATGAGGTTCAGACTCCCTAACAGTAAATTCTCTACAACAGCTAAAATGTTTCTGGTATATCTGCTCATACTTAGAGAGCAGCGTGCTGCTAATGTTTATCAATGTTCTTGGACAAGACTAATTTCTTTAATTTCTTTATTCCATCACTCCCACTCTCTCTTCAATGAT
Source organism: Rattus norvegicus (assembly GCF_021556685.1). Lineage (NCBI taxonomy): Eukaryota > Metazoa > Chordata > Mammalia > Rodentia > Muridae > Rattus > Rattus norvegicus. The sequence goes on along the minus strand of NC_141547.1, from coordinate 65,553,837 downwards.
AGCTACTTTAAGACTAGAAAAGTCTTGAGACGGCCATTTTTACACCTCTGACCTGATGGAGTCCCCGGCCAAAGCCCAGCCTTCCTAGGTTTTTGGAAATGACATCTTTTCTTTATGGTTTAGAAGCAGATGGCTCTTTGAATCTTTCAGATTGACTTGGGACCGTCCATTCCATGTGCAAACTGGAATTCTTCACAGCCTCATCCTTCAGTGCCAAACCTTACCGTTTCTAACTTGTTCACCACTTCCTGTGTTAACATTTTCATCTTTGCCTAGGGCCTGGCAGGAGAAACGACAAATAACCTTTAGAACTCGTGGAATGCAGCCCACAGGTTACCACAGCCACATGGGTGAGCCTTGGTGTGGCAGAGCCCCGAGGACCATGTGTCCTGAATACTTCATGCTGCCAAGGAGTTCTGCTCTGCTTGCTGCCCTCACATTCTTCTTAATCTAAGAGCTGTATGAAAGCTCTAAGGGGGCTTCCAGCCCCTCACTGGGCGGGCGCTCTGGCACTCCCAATAATAATGCTTGATCTCTTTCAGGTATTGCTGTTGGAGCAGATTAATGGTTCAATCACCACCTTAGGGAAGAACTTAGAGACATAGATTGTCAGCAATGACCACCACCCTTAGAAAACATTTGGAAAAATAGAATTGTTAGTGAAGCTAGGTTGAGATGTTTTTACTACTGGCTCTGATGTAGAAAATCTTAGGGAACAATCTGAAGTTCAGAAAGGCACACATACTCTTATTAGTTAAGCTAGGAAGCTTTAAGAATTGCTGATGAGTAGATATGCATTTTGAGGATTTAAGGTAGATATGACTGATTTTTATATAAAAGTTTAGATTTGTGGTTTTTTTAAGATTTTTACAAGATTACCTTTAAAGATAAATAATAAAATAATTACTCCTTTCTTTGTAACTGCAAACTGCTGCCTGCCAGGAAGAGAAACTGGCTGAGAAAACTACCTTGGTTGCTTACACTTTGATAATCTATATCAGGTTGCTTAGTTACATATGTACGTGGGTTTGGGGAATAATTTGTTTTCTTTATCTGCACTATGTAATGTTATTTCCTGTAAAGGTATTGGAAAATACATTGTTTTTATAAGCATTCAGTAGAAGAAAGCTAAAATGTAATCACATTGTAATTTTATACTGCTTGAAAGATTTTGCTGGGATATGGAAGTTATGGACGAAAGAATAAAGGATGAGCGTTGGAGCATCCATCAGCTCTGCATATGTGTAAGGTTTGTGTGAATGTGGGCTGGAAAACTGGTTCTCCCAATTCATCAACTATGTGTGTGCATATATGTGCACATGTGTGTGTGGGGGTAAGGTTTGTGTGAATGCAGGCTGAAATATTGTTCCTTCTACTTGTCAACTATGTGTGTGTATGTATGTATGTATGTATGTATGTATGTATGTATGTATGCATGTATGTATGCTTATCTGGGGGTGTGTTGCAGCCTGCTCCATCCACTAATTGTGTGTATTTATGTATATATGTGTGAAGTGCTTGGCCCTGCTTGCTGGACCTTTGCTCTAACCATTCTGTGCGAATGTGTATATGTCTGTCTGTAGGTCTGTGTGCATGTATGTATGTATGCATGTATGTTTATTGGACTCTGCCATGTGTGTGTGTGTTTGGATGTGTGTACATGTTAATTTTCTCTCTTTCCTTCTCTTTCTCACTGGCACCAAGGAGTTAAAAGACTTCATAGTTTTTCCTCTGGCCACAGGGAGTGCCAGCCCAAGTAAATTAAGCTTTATTCCCTCAGACAAAATGTCTGCTGAGTAACCCCTCTAATCACTGGCTGCCTTTAGTAGCAACCCCTGTAGGTATCTGGATCCACCCCTGTCAGATGATCCCAATACTGACCTCTTATTAGCTGCCTACCTCAGTTTTCCCTCTGGTGCCAAGGCTGGTCTTTGGCACATCTACCAAAATAGTCTCTTAAATCAACTGAAACTTTCTTCTTAATAAAAGTTATATATCGTATACCTTTCCTACTGTGATAAAAGCTTAGAATTCCTTAAAACAGAAGTACAAGGCAAATATCCAGCTGAAGTGTTGGTATTTTGTAGTGTGTCAAGATAAATTAGTAAGGCATGAGAACTGAAAAGCAATAGAAAATGCAACTCAGTTTCCAAGCAATACAATTGAAGGATTTTTCAATATTCTACCAACAAAATATTGGGACAACTTGGATAGTTGGACAACATTTCTAGAAACACTGACAAGAAATAAAAGAATGGTCTTCTGTAGACTATTTCTAAACCAATAAGAGGATATAGTAGACAGTTTCCCATTTATATCTATAAAAGTTAAGGATATAAGAAGAAATTTAACAAATGCATTTTAGAGACATTAGTGAAGTAACTATGGGTCATTAACAAGGGAAGGGGACATCATGGCCAAGAAGCAAGTTGTAGAGGAAAAGGTTTATTCAGCTTTCACTTCCACATCATTGTTTATCACCAAAGGAAGTCAGGACTGGAACTCAGGCAGGTCAGGAGGCAGAAGCTGATGTAGAGGCCATGGAGGTTTGTTACTTACTGGCTTGCTTCTTGTTGCTTTCTCAGCTTGCTTTCTTATAAAACCCAAGACTACCAGCCTAGGGATGGCACCACCCACAGTGCCCTCCCCCTTGATCACTAATTGAGAAAATGCCTTACAGGTGTATCTCATGGAGGTATTTCCTCAACAAAGGCACCTTTCTCTTCGATAACTCCAGCTTGTGTCAAGTTGACACACAAAAACAGACAGTACAGGAATGAAAAACAAAAATGAAGCTGCTTTCTGAACATTGAAAAGAAAACTCCTTGTAGTAATGAACTTACTTACAAGCTGCATTAACACAGCCACTTCTCTGTTGCCTAACTCTATACATTGAAAAGCCAATCTCAGTGGACTCTGTACAGACAGAACTGCTATTCTGAAACCATGGAACTTTGCTTAGGACTTTATACTTCTACCATGAATTCATGGATCCATCACAAAAAAGGAAAACCCCCAAGAGTTAAAACTATAAAACAAATAGCTTTGTTTTCTTTCTTGACGCATGTGTTCTTGACCTGATTTCATTTCTCCTTATTACCTAATATCACTGTTCTCTTTTCTATATGTTGCACTACACATGCTTACACACACACACACACACACACACACACACACACACACACACACACACAATATGCTAGGATCTGCATATAAGTGAGAGCATGCATTTCTTTCTTCCTGATATTAGATAAGATCTGTCATTATACATTCTAACTCTAGCCATATTCTATACATTTTGTGATTTCATTTTCTTTAGAGCTAAATACTATTTCGTTTTATATATTGCTCCATTTTCATTCACCATTCATGTGCTGATGGATGGCTAGATAAACTCCCTATGGAGTTTGCTATGGTAACTAGAGCAACTAAGAATGAGGGTGTGCAACTATCCCTCCAGTTGGGTGTGGGGTTCTCTGGGTATATGCCTAGGAGTGTACTAGCAGAGTTGTACTGTTATTCTGTTTTAAATGTTTTGGTGAACCTGTATACTGATTTCCTTGAAGGCTGCTATATTAAGTTGGGCTCTCACCAGTAGTAATTAAGATTCCTCTTTCCCCACATCCTTCCCTGCCCTTAACATATTCATTGATGATAGCTATCTGACTGGGATGAGGTGATATCTCAAGGTACTTTTAATGCATAGTTCCCTGATGGCTAAGTATATTGAATGCCTTTAAAGATCATTTACTGAACATTTGTGTTTGTTCAAAAAAAAAAGAAGTTCGATTCACTAGTCCATTTGTTGAGTGGCAGTTTTGTTTGAGTGCCTTCCTTGGTATTTATTTCTACAATGCTTTATAAATTCTGGACATTAGTCTCTTGTCTGAAGTATAGTTGGTAGATATCTTCTCCCATTCTGTAACCTGTCTGCCTGCTCTGATTATAGTTTTCTTAACTGTGCAGAAAAAAATTTAATTTCATGTCATCCCATCTATTGATACTTGAAGCTAGTTCTTGTGCTTCTAAAGTTCTATTCAGAGAGTTTTAGCCTCCCTCTGTGTCTTGAAGAGTATTCCCTATGTTTTCATTTAGAAGTTTCAGTGTTAAAATTAAGGTCTTTGATATGTTTTGAAGTGACTTCTGTACAGGTGAAAGATAAGAATATAACTCATTCTTCTGAAAATGAATGTCCAGTCTTTACTAAAGCATTTGCTGAATAGATTTTCTCTTTTTCTAATACATGTTTTTGACTCATTTGTCAAAAGAAATGTGGGTAGAGCTTTGTCAGTTTTTTCTGGGTATTGTATTCTATACCACTGGCCTGTCTGCCTGTTTTTATGTAGTACCAGGCTGGGTTTATTACAATAGCTCTGTACTATGAGGTCAGGACTATGCAATCAGGCCTTCACTTCTAGTGGGTCAGGTCACCTAAGGACTAAGCCTCCAGGTCTGGTAGGCTCTGTGTGCACAGTACAACTAGGCCTTTAGTCCAGTGACATCAGACATAAATACAGGGATAGCACTTCAGCTACAGGATGCCTAGGGTCCCTGGAAGACAAGAACTTTGGTTCCAGTGGTCTCTAAGGTCTGAATAGGTGTGGAGTTTCAACTTATGAGGGTCACTGCAGGTCCAGTAAACTATGCCACTGTGATTCCAGATGATACTTGGGGTCTTTGGTACTAAACACTGTACAACACAGTGCTTTGGTGGATCTGATTTTTTTGTTTTCTGTCCCCAGGAGGGTAAAAATAAAATGGGTGAACAAGGTTTTAACACCATCTTGCTGCCTTGGGTCCAAGAATGTATCTTGCAAATTTGTCTTATTGTCACACACCCAGCAGCCAACATGAGATTACCACACAATTCCATTTGACAGTCAACACTGAGTTTCATCTGCCCCTATAGCTGAACCAAACGCCATACTTCTCTAAGGAACCAGAAAAACAAACATCCAAATAGACTTGGAAAAATGAGGAGTCAAAACTGCAAGACAATCACAGTCTAACAGAAAGTCAAAACGTGACAAACACCAAGAATATGATATAACCACCATCCATGACCCATCCCTTACTTATCAATTCCTTTCTAATGGAATTCAAAGCTATTGAAATGATAGATGAAATTTCTGGGAAAGAACTGTCTTTTAAAAAATTAATGATTGTATAGAATATCCAAACAAATAGATTCATGAATTAAGAAAATATACCTAAGACCCAGAGAAGACAATCTCCAAACTGAGTAAAACTCTTGAGATGAACATCAAAAAAGGGGGGGTGGGTCTAGCAGGGAGACTGAAACATTGAAAACACAAACAGAAATATCTGATATGAAGGAGATGGTGGATGAAATAAAACAATAGCAGACATTACCATTAAGAGACAAGACCATGTAGAGGTATAAATTTCAGACATGAAGGTCAAAGGCAAAATAATAATACAGGCACACAAAAGAAATGCCATTATGAAGCATGAGTAGAACTTTCAAGAAATATGGGTCACCTTGAGGCCAAATCTGAGAATTCATATTATATAGGAAGGGGCAGACATAAAATCAAATGAAACAGACCATTTAGCAATACTTTACCAGAAAACTTCTCAAAGTTAGAGAAAGAAGTAGACATCCAAACACAAGATGTAGAACTTGAAACAGACATGACCAGAGAAGAAACTCACCACGCAACATCATAGTCAAGATTCCATAACTACAAAGTAAATAAATAGTTCTAATAGCATCATAAGAAAAATATCAGTTCCCCAAAAAGAAAGACCAGAATTCTCACCAACAACTATAAAATCTAGGGGCACATGGAATAAAATCTTTTAATCTAGAAAGTAAGTAACTGGGTTAAGAGCGTTATGCCCAGCAAATATATCTTTCAAAGGAGATGAAGCTTCTGAAATAAATAAAGGAATTTACTATCTTTATGAATGTTTTAGCCAAAAATGGATTATTATATAATACATTCTGATTATAATTTTCTCTACCTAATATCTCCCAGAAACGCCACACCACACTACCCATCCCAAATTCATATCCCTGCATTCTCTCTCATATTAGAAAAGAAACTAATATAGCTCAATATAATTTGAGCACAAAAAATGCCCATGAAGTATTCACAGACATATGCTTGGTTGCTTTGCATCATAATTGCTGTGTAAGCAGCTTGGCAAGTGAAATATAAATGTTATGTGGGCGATAAGATGTTTGTTCTATCTGACATCAAGAATAATTTCTACATTACAGCACAAAAGAAAGTCTTCTATCTGCATAAAATAGATGGAATGACCAATGGACTAAAACAGAAGTCAAATAAATAAATGCTTGTCAGTATAA